>NC_073627.1:12810000-13435000 GCF_029407905.1 Bubalus kerabau | reverse complement strand
CTCCCTGTCCGTCTCTCTGCTGTTGCAAAAACAGCCAGAAGCTGGGGAGAGGGCCGGGGGCAGACTCACCGCAGGGGGACACCTGACCCCTCAACCCCCTAGTTGTGCTCCAGAGGTGGCCAGCAGCTCTCCCTGACACCCCCTCCCCCAGCCCCCACCTCACCCAGGGCAGGTGGGCAGCAGAGGGCACAGGAGTACTGAGCAGAGCAATGGTCACCCTCCCTCCCCAACTCATGCTCAGACCCCAGCCCAAGACCCACCAGCCCCCGCTGCTGCTTCTGTGGGAAAAGCTACTTCAAGCCCCGACTGAGAGGGGCCGGGGCGGCTGAAAGGAGGTCCCAAGGAAGCACTCACACAGGTAGAACGGCAGCTCGGGGTTGCTCAGGTGGCTCCTCACGAAGTCCCGCAAGTCCCCCACTGCAGGAGGAAGGGTGGGTAACCAAGGCACCCCACTCCAGGGCCACCCCCCCGCAATGGGACAAGCCAGGTCCAACCTCTGTGCAGACCACTCCCCCCAGGTTACGGAGGACCCCACTCAGAACTGGTGGCATGGCTGTCTTTCTTCCAGGTGAGCTGCAGTCCCAGGCCAGAGACCCCGGTACTGGGTGTCGGGGAGCGCATCTTCTCTGGGTGCCCCTCTGTCCCACCAATGCCCAGAACAGGTAGGTGCATGAAGGGCACCCAGTCCCAGAGGCACTGCCCAGCTGCTCTGTCAGGCCTCTGGCAAAGAGCCGGCCCCCAGCCCTGTGCCCACTGCCTGCCCCAAAGCCCAGATGGAAAGAGCCTGGAGGGGCTTGCGGGGCCTCCCGCCCTCCTGGCTGCCTGGACGGGGCTGCTTACCGGTCTCGCTGGGGCGGAAGAAGCCCTGCAGGATGTAGCGGTCAGGAAACAGGACCCTCAGGACCACCTAGGCCAGGACAAGCCAGTTTGTCAGCGGGACAGCTGGAGCCCAACCCAGGCAGCCGTACCCCTGGGCCCACAATGGCCAGGCCTCCCACACACTGGGCTGGCACCCCCTCACCTTGGCTGCCCCCTGAAACTCCTGGCCATGCGCTGGACGCGAGGACCAGACAAGTACCCACGTGCACTTGTGAAAACAGTGACATTTTTCATCTTAAAACGGGGCTGACTGGTTCATTAACAAACCGCAGCCCTGCCGGCCTGGGCTGAAGTACAGGAGACCATGGCCAGTGGCCTGTGGGCTGTGAGAACTGCAGAGGCCCCAGCACAGAGCCGTGCGGAGACCGCACCACCCCCCACCCCGCCCCCGGGGTACCTTAGGATAGCGCTGCAGCTTCTCTTTCATCTGAGCCTCCCTGAAGGCCTTGGTCACCAAGGGCGCTTCTTCTAGGCGCTTCCTGGGGAGGGGGTGGGCAGTAGTGAAGGTCCCAGGTCTCCCCAGCCAGAGTGGAGGCCCACACCAGCTGGACTCGGCTTCTCCCTCAGGCTCCGTGAGCTGCTCCCCCTCACAGGCCCAGACAGGACTGAGCACGCTCTGCCTGGGCCCCCCACCCTCCGAGGTGCTGCTGAGCGCATGGGTGTATCAGAAGGAACCAGGGCACACCCACCGCTCACTCTTGAGTTGGGCCAAGCGTCTTCTGACATCGTCCACGGTCACCTCAAAGAACTCATCAGGCAGCTCCGCAGGCCAGGCCTGCAGCAGCACCTCCAGGTCCGGGTGGCACACCACGGGGTCTCGGTCCACCGGCTGAGCAGGCAGAGAGCTCAGCTTATGCAGGGCCCGCGAGGAGCCCAGGCTCCCCACCCTGAGGGGCTGGGATAGCCATGCAGACCCCAGCTGACCCTGTGCTGCCGGCCCCACCTGTCAGCCCGTGGCCAGGCTCCAGGGTGGGGCGTGGGGCGCCCAAGCCTCTCCAGGACCAGGGCCCCTCCCCCCAGGCCCACCCACTCAGCAATGACGATGCCGAGACCCTCACCAGCAGGGCACAGGGCCCGAGGATCTCAGCGCAGCCAGGTCAGAGGGAACCCTGACTATTGGGGGGACTTGGACAGTGAATGAACAGCAGCATCTCTGTTCTCATCCTGTCTTCACAGGGGCTCCCCAAGAGCCCCAGGAAGCCACCTGCTATTAGTCTCCCAAAGTGGGGAACAAAACTGGGGAGCAGTACCCTGGTCAGGGCCACGTCAGGGATTCCACGGGAGGGGCAGGACAAGCAACAGCCCCTAAATTAGAGGTTTGGCAAAAATCTGCCAGCCACTGGCCCCATAGCTAGACTGACTCCACCTCCCCTCCCTGGGGGAGCAGTCAGCCCCGCCCTCTGCCCATCGTGGGGACACAGGAAGGGACAGCCTCTCTCCTAATTGGCAGCCAACGGCGACGGAAATTACAAGGCAGGGCTCACTCTGCTTGTGGTGCCTCCGGGTGTGGCCCAACTGACGACGGGGGAAGATACCTTCACGATGCTGAGGCTGCCTACGGAGCCCGGCCAGACGGAGGTGTCCTGTGGGGCCCATGCCAGGTCCTGCCCTCCCTTGCACGGACCGTCCACAAATGTCTGGGGTGAGGCCTCTCTTGCCTCCTGCTCCTGCCTGCCCACTCCTCCACGCCCCAGCCTTGCACAGGAATCCCACCCTCTGCCTTCGACACCCAGCGCCGGGCTTGGCAGGCTTTTCTCATCATCCCTTCCTGTACTCTGGCCTGACCCCAGCCCTGCTGGCTCTGAAAGTCAGACTCACCATCCTGGAGCTGGCCAGTGCACCTGCCAGGTGGCCCAGGGCTGCTCCCCCAGCCGCCCCCGAGGCCGATTGCCCAGGCCAACAGGTCTCTGCCATTCCTGAGCGCACAGCTGAGTCACGCCTCGTAACAAAGGGCAGTGGGCTCTCGCCAGGAAGGCCCTCTGATCTCAGGGCACTGGTGGCAGGGTGGCTAGGAAAGACTGGCTGAGGCCCGGGCAGTGGGGTCGGTAGGTGGCTGACCAAGGCCCCTGGGGGTTGCCCCCTCAAAGCCACAACCCTCCTGCAGCCCACAGGCAGTCCACGCCAAGCTTTTTATAACAAGATGCCAGGCGCCAGGCTGCCCCCCACAGCCACGACGCCTGCATTCCAGAAGGGCCGAGCACTCGCCTGGGCTCCTGGGGGAGGGTGAGGGCAGACATGGATGTGCCTGAGCTGGGCACCGCAGTGTCCACGAGTGCCAGGCCCCTGGATGCGCGAGCAGAGAGCCCACAGGCAACCCTGCCCCAGTCCCGCCCTCACAGGGCCCTGTGTGGGCACACGAGTGAGTTGCCCTGAGAATCCAGCCATCAGGTGACTTATGGTCTGTGGCCTGGAGCTGAGCCTGACCATCCAGAAGTGCCCCAATCTCCGGGGTACACACTGGTGAAGCCCAACCCCGAGAGCGTGGGGCCGCTCTGGCCTCTTCGTCCTGGGCGCTTCCAGCGCACAGCCCAGGGGTGACCTGGAGGACCGCAGCCCTCCCACAACTCCCACAACTTCCTGAACAAGGACGTAGGCGACATCAGCCTCTGGCTTCATGCTGCTCAGGGGCCACTGACCTTCAGTCAGACAGTAAACTGACAAAAATCTCTCTGTGTTGGATCTACCCTCAATTCATGCCCCTCCTTCCACACATGCCTCAGCTCTGCTCCAGAAGCCCGTCTGTCTGTCCAACAGCAGCCTGGAGCCAGGGTCCCACATGGGAGCCAGAGGGCCAGGGAGAGCCACCTTGAGATGACTCTGACTCGCCCGCATCGTCTGCACCTTGGGGAAACTCCCTGCTCCTGGGCAGAGGAGCCAGGGGTCTGATGCCGCCCATCAGAGCCCAGACCACCCAAGTCCCAGAGCTGCTGCCCTGATCCAGCCCCAGGAGGGCCCTGTCCCATGAGAAGAGTGGATTCCCATGGCTGGTTGGTAGGACGCATCACCCTGTCCTACCAAGTGACCAAGGGAGAAGCCAGGGGGCCTCAAACACCTCCACACAGCCTGCGCAGTGGAGATATTCCCACTGCAAAGAGGAGAGATACCAGGAAAGAAGAAGAGAGCCTGACAGCTCCACATGGGAGGAAGTGCGGTAGACACGGCACCGGAGGAGGCCAAGCCTTGGCCCCGCTCACTTCGGATGCTCTGCCGGCAATCTGGCCCTCATTTGCTGTTCCTTCACCCGCCGTTCCTTGGTCATGGGCAGTTATTACGCACACAGCTCTCATCCTAGATGGATTTATGGAGATGTTTTTGGATAGAGACTAGAAGTCTAGGATGAGACACCATCAGGGGAGGAAAAAGAAAGGTCCACAGTGGCCACTGTCAGAGGGCCTTGGCGCCCTCACCACGGAGACTGGGTTCCTGTGCGCTGGTCGAGGGCCAGAGCCCCCAATTCTGGGATGGGGCTCCAAGATGAAACCCCCGCTGTGGGGTGGCAGGCTTGGAACCTCCTCAGCACACCTGACAGCTTGTCTTCACAGCCCAGAACTCCAGGTCTACTCTTCAAGAGCCTGCGGGAGCCGCTTGGAGGATGCGTCTCCACCAAGAACCCAATGTCACCAGGCCTGCGCATCCTGGCAAAACTTCAAGTTTTCCATCATTGGCTCAGAGTCCAACTCCTGAAGCCTGTCAGTATTCAGGGCAGAGACTGGCTCTGACTCCCCCACCCCTTAACCCCCGGAATGCCAGAGGAGCCGGTCTCTCCCCTGATGGCCTCCACGCTGTGGGCATCTGTCAGAGAGAAGATAAACAGAATGATGAGGCAGCAGCCAGGGCCCGGGGCCTGAGTCCACGGAGTTGCGAGGTGGGGGGTCTATACGACTGCCCATGGCAGACGAGCAAACAGGCACCGTCCTGAGGGGAGGCACAGGGGGTGTCTGCAGGCTCCAAGGGTAGGGCCTTAAGGGACCCAACCCTGCTGGTGAAACACCCCGCAGGGGTCCCTCATTTCCTGCAAACACGCGACCCTGGCAAAGATTCCCTTGTCGCAGCCTCCACCAAAGTTATTACAGACAAGACAGCACCCAGAAAACCAGAAAGGAGGAAGGTAGATGCGAAGAGTGGATGAGTCAGGGTGTCTGCGAACTGGATGAAACTGGCAAGGGGGACAGACGGCGCCTGGGGAGGGACGAGACCCTCCGGAGGTGGGGTGACAGGAGCACCCTCTGCGGCTGACGTTCAGAGGAGGCCCCGAGCAATGGCCTGAGGCTGGAAAGACAGTGGACTGACACCTGGGCCACTCGGTCATGGGGACTTGGGAACCAGCCACCAGCTGTGGATGGCCACCAGCACCTTTAGAAAGAGCCGCCGCCACCGGGGGACAGACCCTTCGAGGGAGACCCGAGGGGAGGAAGTGAGGGCACCGCCCACTGTCAGCAGCACTCCAGGTCAGCGAGGTCACAGGCACAGCCAGGGGCTGGGCCTGGAGGGGACAGGGCGCCGGGCCAAGATCTGGGCCCATGGCATCCCCCGACAGCTGGTGGACATGCTCCAGTGGCCGCTGCACGAGTGGCTAAGGACCCACTTGGGCACACGAGGGTCCCTTCGTGTCAGAAGCGGCCTCACTGCCTGCTGAGGTTTCATTTTCTTGACGATAATTTTCCAGGACGTGATGACACAGGGAGAAAAAATGCAAAAACTATTTGGAAGTGACCTCAACCCCAGATTTTCCAGCTTCCCTGTGAGGGCTCTTGTGTCCCTCCCGCCTCCCTCTTGCCCAGACTGTCCTCTGACAATGCTTTTTGGTAACAGGGAATGTGAAGCGTTTCCCCTTGAGGCTTGGAGCTGAAATGAATCACTACGAGGGAGGGACGTGGGCCAAGCCTCCGTCACTCTGAGCCGGCCGCCCTCCGGAGCGTGCGCCGTGCCAACGCGAGGCCAGGCCTGACTGGCGAGGTCACACTGAACCTGAGCCCCGCACCCGCTGGGCCCGTCGTGACACAGGCAGAAGCCAGGTCTGCCCCAGCCCGGGGCCGAGGTCCACACCTGACTCTGCCTGCCTTCCGAGCAGGAAAAACCAGGGCGGATCTTAAAAGAGAAACGCTGGGCTGCATCAGCGACACGGACAGTTTGAAGCCAGCATCTCTCTGTGCACACAGTGCACAAACCCCCAAAGGACTGAAATAAGCAGACGCGGGGCGTGGGGTGGCTCTCCTCATCCACAGGGGAAGACGCGTGTTCCAGACCAGCAGGCCCGGGAATGAACGCACACAGCGGACCAGGGCCAGGCGCAATCCCACACAGGGAGCCCCCGGGGCCCAATCAGGATGGGGGCCCACCAACCAGGCCTCCTGGCCCTGTGGGCAGCTCTGGGTACCAAAAGATGTGCCCGTGGCCGGGGTGCCCTGCCCGCCTGTTCTCCATCATGGCTCTGCAGGCTGGGCGTCTGTCTCTCCCCTGAGTCCAGTCATGGCTGACAGAGCACAGGGACAGCTGGAAGGCACCTGCCAGTCACCAGGCTTCAGAAACTGCCTTGAGACTCAGCTGGGGCCTTCAAAGCGGCTGACCTATCTGCCAAAAACCCTCAGAGGACATCCCAATTAAGGCCAAGGCTGGCGCCCGCGGGTATCCAGTCACCAGCAGGTCAGGGACAGCTCATACCCACCCTGGGTTCACATATAGGGGACAATGAGCTGTGCTCTTGGGGGGCTGTCATGGACAGATACCCCAGACCAAGAGAAGGAGGGCGGCAAGCCAGCAAGGGGCGCTGCTCCCAGTCCACCCCAGCCCCCAGGTCCTTGCCAGGGTCCCCCCAGTCCGGTGTGTTCTAAACCTCCCAGTAACTGGGGACAGCCAGAGGTGAAGCTGATGCCTGCCCCAAGGTGTGGGTGCGAGGTGCGGAGCAAGTCCACGGGGCCACATCTCCAAGGGAAGAGACCACCCCCCAGAGGATGGGGGGCAGGCAGGGAGACCGCGGCCAGCCAGCTCTGCCTAGGGGGTCGGGGCCTTTGATCAGGAACCCCTGTGCCAGCTGCGTGGGGGGATGCTTGCTGGGAGCACAGCCCAGCAGCACAAAGAGCTGCGGGGCAGCCTCCTGGGCCAGCGGAAGGACTTCAAAGGACAGGCCAGGGGCCGCCGGGCAGCCCCAACCTCTCCCCGCACCCGGTTCTGACGGCCAGTAAAACTACCTTCTAATAATTAATGTTCTGACATCAAAGGCAGGAGCCGCCCGGGTCTGTAAACCATCCTGGGCCTCAGCCGAGGACCTGCCTGTATTTCATCCTGTCTCTTCTGACTCTTCATTCAAATCCAAAACCACACACAGGCAAAACATTAATGGGAAACTTGGAAACTCTTCTTGATTACTAAAATGTACCTTTGAAGTTCCCCCAAAAGTTCTGTTTTGTTCCCTTCTCCCCTCCCCCAGGACTCGAGGGGACACAAAGCAGACACCATGTGGCCAGCCAGGCCTCCGGGTGCGCGGCTGTCAGTGTGACAGGAGGCGCGAGGCAGGCGGGCGGGCGGGGGATGCTCCACAATCAACCAGCTGCTGGGGCTCCCAGATCAAAGACACGCACTGCTGGCGGCCAGGCGGACCCTCCCCGGGACCCCTCCTTCCTGGGGCCCCTGGGGTCAGCACTCGGGGATGCACTGGGAACCTGCGCCTGACAGCAACCACTACCAGGCCGGCACCAGCCCAAGCCACTCCCCACACAGACATGGGTGTCAGCGGGTTCCCAAGAGATGCAGAGAGCCACAGGCTTTAGGTTGGGAGGAGGAGACAGCCAGCCCCAGTTCTAGCTTTCTGGCCCCCAAACTCAGGGACCCCTCCCCCAAAGGGCAGGCCTGAAGGGAGTCAGGACCCCGGCCCTGGTTCACCCCAACCACAAGGCTCTGCATTCAACCACTGATTCTGGGCCCAGGTGATGAGACTAGGGGCTTCATACTACTATTTAATGCAGCCCAAACATCAGTGTAGAAACCAGTGGGGTCCCTGAAAGGCCAGGGTACCACCACTAACTCCCTAGGATGGCCATTCATGGGGCTTGGGACTGGCTCAGTCCCCACCCCACCTCCAACACCCCCCTCCCACCACCATCCGTTTCAGCAGGAGGAGATCTCCGATGCCTGTTCCTCTGCAGGGACTCAGGCTCTGTTTCATGGCCAAGCTGCCCCACCTTCCCACAACACACAGGCACAGGTGCCCCTACTTTTCCACTATCCTCCGGTGTGTGACCTGGAGCAAGAGTCCCTTTCAGGGACCCCACTGGCTTCTACACTGATGTTTGGGCTGCATTAAATAGTAGTATGAAGCCCCCAGTCTCATCACCTGGGCCCAGAATCAGTGGTTTAGTGCAGAGCCTTGTGGTTGGGGTGAACCAGGCCTGGGGGTCTGACTCCCTTCAGGCCTGCCCTTTGGGGGAGGGGTCCCTGAGTTTGGGGGGCCAAAAAGCCAGGAAGGGGGCTCTAGAAGAGACAGGGTGCAGGCAGGCTCCAGCACTAACACATCAGTGCAACTGCAACTAACAGCCCAGCTAAACACATCACTGAAACTGTGCCCTGGAGTGCAAGGGTGGCTTGAGCGGAGAAATCTACCCAAAACCACAGCATGCAAATGAACTCAAGGAGACATAAGGTGTGGAGTTACCTCAATTCAGGAAAAGCAGTTCATAAAATAACCACACTGACGATAAAGAAAAATTCTCAGAGAATTAGAAATAGAAACCCTTGATTTGATAAAGAGACTTTTCACTGTCTTCAGCATCCTTCACAGATAAACTAAGATTACTCCCTGTAAGATCAAGGTCAAGACAAGAATGCTCACTAAATTTGCTATTCAACAGACACCAGAAACCCAATCACTGCTATACAACAAGCAAAAAAAAAAATGAAAGAAGGACTCAAAGAAAAAGATAAAACTGACATTATTTGCAGACTCCAACCGACACTGAGAAACTGCTGGAACCAGGAAAGCAGGTGAGCATCCCACCACCCAGGTGGAGCCTCACCACCCTCACTCCAGAAGCTCCCAGTCCAGGCAGGGAATCCTGCAATGGCTCTCCATCACCTGCAAAGGTGATTTGTAAAGGGCAGTTTCTTCTGGCAGCGGCATCCTTCTCATCACATAAAACCTCAAGTGGATCCTGAGTGGAGGGTGGGTACATGGAGTCACTCTGGCTGGAAGGAAGGGGAGAGGAGGGTAGAGAACCTGGGGGCCCCACTCCGAAGGTGCAGCAGTGTCTCAGACAATGCCCACATGCACCTGTGCAACCTCAAGGGCTCCAGAGGTGAGCATCTGCCGCCCAGCCTGCCAACCCAGGCTGGCGCCACCATAAGGTCTCCATTAGGAAAGACCCTCTCCAGCCACAAGTCAGAGGCCTAAGCAGGACTCTGGATGAATGCACAGAGCCTCCTTAGGGGCCAAGCCCAGGAGGCAGGGTGCCCAAGACAGTCCCAGGGCAAGACATTCCTTGGTGCCCAGGAACCCAAGACACTGAGAAATCTATAACATGCCATTCCTGAAAACAGGGTCTGTGAGCACTGCTGAGGGAACAGTCACACAGAGGGACACAAGCCCATGGGGGCTTTGCCCTGTGACTCATGAAAGCCCTACTGGACAAAGTCCCAGAGGCACTCCGAGGGGAAAGTCCTGCATCGGCACCCAGCTCAAGCACCTGATCCAACAGAAGTCATGCCTGTCCTCCCTCTTAGGAGCTCTGCCAAGACTGCAACTGACCAGGGCAGGGCTGGCCTGACCTACAGAAGACCAGAGATGGCCTTGGGGGCTGGCACCACCAGACAACGGGGAGGCAGACACTGGCCACATGCCTCACTTCTGCAGAGGTGCTGGCCACCTGGGGGTCCCCTTGCTCAGCATGATCCAAGATGCAGGGTTCCGGCCACTGTGCATGTCTGTGTATGGTCAGAGCAAAAGATGGGTGCGGGCCTCACTGCAGGGGAGGGTGTGAGACTCACGATAGCTCAAAGGTGCCCACAGACAGCCTCAACATCTACAAAAGCCCCATGCTGCCCTGATGGCAGGTGTCTATGCAGTAAGCTGTACTGTGTTGACCAAAAGTTCGTTCTGGTTTTTCCATAATATCTTACAGAAAAACCCAAATGAGCTTTTGGGCCAACCCAATACCTCAACAGAGTTGATCAGACAGGAAAATGGCGTCACAGAGGCAACCCAGAGCCTGGGCCCTTCCATCCGAGCTCAGAGAGGGCCATGCACCTTCCTCCCAGCCGCGGCTCAGGTGGCCACCAGGAACTTTCCACAAATGTCCAGAAGAGATGTCCAAGGCCCGACCACAAGGCCACAACATTTGTGAAGAGTGAGCAACTTCACCCTCTTCTGGCCAGCAATGGGACACAACGGGTGAGCTGGGGAACGCCTGGCTCAGGAGTAAAGGTGGCATGGCACAATCAAGGCCAAACCACCTTCACATCAGTGCCGGTCAAACCCACCAGCCCAGCAGAAGGCGAGGTACCAGCTCTGAGGCTTTAGAAAGGATGGCTCTGTGGACTGTGACGTGGCCACAGTGACACACAGGTTTGTCAAAACCCATCTACAGTACATCTAAAATGGTGCCTCAAGAAAGTTAATTTCAAGCAAAACAAAGCCAAAACATCACTTCCCTGAGAAGATGAAAACGTACCCAAGTGACCCTGCTGTACCCTAGGCTGACCACCCACGAGGTCAGGTGCTGTTAGGAAAAAAGACCCCAGTGCCCAGCCCAGCTCACCCCTTACCGGCTCCGGCTCTGGCTGGGGCTCTTGGCCAGGCTTCGACTTCTTCGGCTTGGAGGGGCCTGCAGGGCTGGAGAAGGACTTTGGCAGTTTGGCTGAAGATGACATCAGAGGCCTGGCAGACCCAGAGGGGCCCCCCAGTCGCTGTCCCCCACCAGAGAAAGGAACAAAAGGGGCAGGTGGGGGCTCCTTCGAGATCTGCTTCGCCTGAGCATCCGCTGGTTTCGGGCCCAGGCCATCCACGTGGCTGGCGCCCGGGCTCACTGCCTCATCCTGACGGCTCACATCGCCCTGGCTGAGCCCCGCCGAATTCAGCGGGAGCAGAGGGCTGCTGGCTGCCTGGTCAGCCGACATGGAGGGGGTCGGGCTTCCTGGGCTTTTGCTCCAGGAGGCCCCAGGCTCCTGTTTGCTGGCAGGGTCACATTGCTTCATAGAAAACCTGAGTGGAGAGGCCCAGAAAGCAAGTGAAACTCCACATGTGGAGCCCTGGGTCTCATGGTGCCACCCCCTAGCCTCTGATGACTACCAAACTGAACCCAGTGCCCCGAAAGCACCCCACAGCCCTTCCCGACCCACCTCACCTCCCGGGGCAAGGAATGTGCATGGGGTCACCATGCCAACCCTGCCAAGGGCAGATCCCCCCACCTGACGCTGCACCCTAGGGTGCCCAGCCCCCAGGCTGCGGGCAGGAGAAGCCACCGGCAAGGGTCTGGGCATCCCCATGTTTCCTGTTGCCTTTCCTGTGAGACCCCCGCTTTCTAAACCACACTCAAAAACATGCCCCACCTGATGATCGCACTGCCCCCAGTAAGGCCCAGCGACTGTAGCGTTGTGCTCTGCAAGGCGGCTCTGCCGGTCACCTGTGAGGGGGGACAGGACATCCTGCTGACTCCATGCTGATGAAGCTCCCCTTCCACTGAGCCCGCCACATGCTGCCTCCCCCAGCCTGGGCATTATGTCACAGCACTGTGGGATCGCCCTGCCAGCCCCAGCACCCAGAAGGCCTGGGTCCAGCCCCTGCACCCCAATCTACACCTGAGCATTTGTCTGCTCATCCATGTCTGTCTCCCCAACCCCACCCCATCCGAGGTCTGGGTGGGCAGGGCTCAGGCCTGGGTTAGCCACATCTGGCCAGCTGATGAACCCCCCGAGGGCCGGGACTGACCATGATGACCTCAATCCGGGCCCAGGTGCCCAAGGCCCAGTGGTCTCTCTCCTGCAGATGTCTCCCCTCAGGTCCCTCCCACTCATAGCCCTGGAACCCTCACCCTGCTGAGCCCTGGGTCAGGAACCTCAAGCTGGGATAAATAGGTGGGTGTGGCCCATCCATACCAGGGGCCCCTCGGGGACAGTGGCCACCCCGGGCCAGGAAAGGGCACTTGGCCAGGGTTGAAACAAAAAGCTCCTGTGAGCCAGGGCACTGAGCGCCAGGAGGGTCCCCCGTCACGGGCGGGCGGGCGGGGACAGGCAGGGCCTCGGTGCCAGGCCAAGCCTGCACCACGCCGCACTCAGTTTTGAAAAAGATCAAAACATGGAGCAAAGCAAATATTTATTAAAATGAAACCACTTTTGTGACTCTTGGGCTTTGAGAGAAGCTGAGAAAACAAACAGGGCTCTGAGGGAGGTTTGGGAGCAGCCCGGGCGGCCCGCGGTCGGTTCCAGCAGAGCCGGCGTCCTGCCTTTTTTCCATGAAACACATCATGCTTTCAGGGCCCAAGTCTGCCCGTTGCTGCTTTGAAAGCAGGTCTGAGGGAGTGAATTTTCCAGATTGGAAAGTGGGGCTGGGCCTGTGTGGCAGCTAGGAGTGGGCGGCGGGGTGCGGGCCAGGCGGGCGGGTCCGCAGCTCACCTACCTCATCCCTCATGTACACGCAGACCGGGCTGGCCACACACGGCCGCTCCAGACACTCCCTGTGAGGAGAGTGAAGAAAGCATCAAAGGCGGCCCCTGCCCGGGGACACTGCTGCCCTCAGGACGGCACCCTGGCCAGCGCCATGGGGACCCGCCCACCCTGGCCGCCCCACAGCTGGCCATCAGCCTGGCGGTCTCCCACCCGCCCCTGGCCTCGGGGCTCAGAGCAAAGAGAGGACATGGAACAGGGGCCGGGCAGCACCAGTCACCTCCCAGATGTGCCTCACGTCTCTGGCAACTGTCCCCACGGTCGGTGATGACAAGTCCTGGGGGACTGTGATCTGAGCTTTTATCTGAACCTGTCCCCTGAGCGGGTTGCTGCCACCAGAAACACCAGAATCACTTGGCATGGATCTATCACACGGACTCCAAGGAGACAGTGGGGCAACCCCGGGACTAACAGGGAGGCGGGCAACAGGCCCAGCCACCAATGCCCCTCCCCTGTAAAGCAGACCCCGAGATGGGAGGGGAGGGCCCTAGGGAAGCATAGCTGGGCACGCTGGAGGGTGGAGGGCATGTAGGTGCACAGTCGGGCACACACTCTCAGGACAGTCCACACCACTTGCACCGGCCTGTACCTCGATGGCCATCGAGGTTTTAAGCACACAGTGGCCAAGCCCTGGCTTTGGATGGTTAAATTGCTGGTGGCAGGCCTGTGACAACCAACTCAAGTTCATTTCTTCATCTCTGCCTTTCCTAACACATAACCATAGAACCAGCCCCCAAATAAAGGCCCATCCCAGACCCCAGCAGTGTCCCAGGCCTGTCCCTCTCCTCCAGGAAGTGTGATGTGCAGCAGGCAGGAGACCTGAAGCCCCCTTAAGCCATGCAGCTCAGCCCCAGCAGGGCCCCAGGGCTCAAACACAGAAGTGGCTGGGACTGGATTACACAGGTGCTGAGCTGGTAAACGTATGGACACTGGAACACTGCCTGGGCCACCCCAGACCCGGGACAGAGGACCCATGTCCTCTGGGCGGCTTCAGCATGTTTTCTCCCATCTCTCTTGTCTGCTTTCGTGTTTTACAGGGCCAGGCCTCAAGAAAACACAAGACCCCAAAGTGCCAGAGAGTCAGCCCTTGCCAGGCCCACAAGCTCTTCATCCTGATGCCAAAACAGAGGAGCGAGGGAAGATACTCCAGCAAACAAGATCCCAAGCCCAGAAAGGAAGAAGGAGGGGGAGACACGGGGGTCCTGATCCTTTCAACGGCAACAGAGACGGCAGCTGCCCGGGCTCAGAAAGCTGGCTGACTGCCCATCGCAAGACAGCGGAGCCCACTCTGCTCCTGGGAGCTCCGGCCACACGTCCTCCCTCCAAAATCCTCGCCCGCGGCACCTGAGGGCAGCCCAGGAACCGCAAATCACAGACAGGGACAAGAGCACGCAGCACCCAGGAAGGCCGGCCGGCCGGCCTGCCTGCTGTCCTCAGAGGCCTCTGGACATCAAACAGCAGCCCGGCTTTGATGTCGGCTCCTCCAGAGGGATCGGGTTCCCGCATGTGGGATCTGAGAGGAGGCCCCAAAACACACTGAGGGGAGTGGCAGCTGCGATCGCTTCCAGACTCTCCTGGCCAATTAGCAGACTTCTCATGTCCAGCCGAGGACAGCGGACCAGGAGGTTCCAGTTCATTGGCGAGCCGAAACCGGCACTCCCTGCCACAAGGCCTCGCTGAAGATCCTCATTCTCAGAGGGAACTTGGCAGGGCCCTCCCGGGGAACCCTGTGCCCCTGGAACTGCCCTCAGCTCCCCCAGCCCAGGCAGGGCCACTGGCCCAATGGGGTGGTGCTGGGGAGGATCTTGCTTCTTCTAAGGCCAGCATACCTGCTCCTGGGGCTGGGCCAGGGGGTCGGCCAAGGTCCTGCTGTCCTTCACCCACCACAGAGAGTGCCACCCTACAGACGTGGGTTCCCGGCAGGGCTCCCAGGGAAGTGATGCTGTGAACGGGGGGCAAGGCAGTTTATCTGGAGCCCCTTCTGTTTTTGTCACCTGTTTGGGCCTGACCAAGTGGGGCTGGTACAAACTCAGGTGCCTCTGACACAAGCCTGGAACCACAACACTCCTGGCCAAGAAGAACCAAAACTGACAGAAATCAACCCAAACTAACAGAGCCGTGCCTGTAGGCTCAGAGGGGCCCCTGAGGCCACCAGAAGGCCCACAGGTGGGCAAGGCTATGTCCTGAGGGGCCAGGTGACTCACACCCACCACACTCAGCAGCCCAGCCCATACAGAGATGAGGTTAGCGCCAGACGGAGCAAGAAGGACGAGGACTGGCCAAATCACAGGGATTCCTCCCCGAGAAGACAGAACGGGAAGTTTCGAGAGCAAAGTGGCCTCTGGCCTTTCCAAACAAGGCTGGGGCCGGGGAGGGAGGCCCGCCTGAGACCATGGAATGAATAGTCCAGCATCTACTCCTTGTGTTAACTGCCCACAAGGCCCTGGGTCTGGGCTCTGCATGACCACGGCTGGTCCCTAACCTCACAGGCAGCGCTTCTCTGCAGCCCGCAGTGCTTTGGGGACCGTACAACCCCAAGAGAACAGGCAGACGGCCTGTCTTTCCCAAGGACCCCTAAATCCCTGCTCTTACTATCCACAGGGTGAACATGGCTGAGATGGACCAGCAGGCTCAGCCATGAAATCAGGCCAGGTGCCCAGGGGCAACGGCTTCAGGGGAGAATCGAGCCTGCATGGCACGCCTGGAGCCTCCCTGCAACAGACGCATGGGAAGTAGAGAGGGGGATGGGCCAGCCCACATGGAGCCAGTGCCGATCTCCTTAAGAGCTACCAGTCCACACGGGTGCTGAGCACACACAGGGCAGCCAGCCCAGAGGGAGGCCAGCTCCAAGTGTGAGACACGCCGAATTTCAAAGACCTCCTACCAACAAAGAATGTAAAATATCTCCTTTTTCCTGTTGATTACATGTTCAGAGGATAATATTTTGGATATACTGAGTCAAGTTAATTATATTCCTAAAATTAATTGCCCCTGTTTTTACTTTTCTTTGATGTGGCTACCAGAAAATTCTGAACTACCTCCTTGTCCCGCACGTGTGGCCCACATGGCACATCCAGTGGACAGTCTGTCGCTTCAGATGCTGCCATCAGGGCCGGGCCACTGTCCACCGTGATCCCCAAGCAGAGGACCCACCGCCTGACCCACAGTGGACCCGGGATGCCGAGCTCACACCCGCAGCTCCCGGCCATGCATGGTGCCAGTCGCTCAGGGACGCTTACCACTTCCCAAAAGCATCAAGTGAGAAAAACTAACTTCCTGCTTGTCCCACTCTTGGGCACATGGAGACTTGGAATTTCCAGAGCCTCCCACCCACCCAGCCAGTGAGGGAGCTGCTATGAGCCAGCTGGAGCTCCCTCACCACACTGGACCTGTCAGGCGGCCGCCCCCTACTCCGGCAGCAGGGCCCTCTTGTGGCCCCAGCCTGACTGCACCAGTTCACTGGGCATCTGGCCATGGTTTTGGGGCCAAAGCCGCCACCCACCCTCCCACATCTGAACCCTGCTTCACAGTTAGCTAATGCCAGCTTCCAAGCAAAGGCCCAGATCTGCGCTTCTGGAGACAAAGCCTCGGCAAGTGCCATCTACAGGTCCAGCAATTCTGCCTCCAGAGTAGATCTCAGGGCAGAGCAGTTGGCAGTTTGCTCAGAGAGTGCATGTGGTGCATGTGTGACCTTGTGTGTCTAAAAATGGCTCTGTTTCATCCTCATCCCCAGAACTATCTAGCAAAACAGAGAATTCTAGAACAAATGCATTTCCTACAGTGTTCTGAAGGCACTGTGCGGCCACCATCCTGGTACTACCACGGAGAGCCCAAGCCCGAGCCCGCCACCCCCTGAGGGTGCGGAACCATCCCTGTATCCCCAGCTCCTGACGAGTCACAGTGATGCCACCAGATGGGGCCCCACTGGCCCAGGCACAGCCAGCCTGTCACTCGGAAACGCATACCCTTCGGTTCTAGGACCACTTCCCACCAGCTTCCTCCTGTGCTCTGTTTTTTTTTCTAGAGTTGAGGCAGCGGGAGCTGGTAGACTGGCCTGTCCGGACTCCCCATCCTCTGGCCTCGTGCTCGTGCCTGGCCACTGGCTCTGTGGCTCCTCCAAGGAGGAGGCAGGACAGCGATTCTGCACCCCAGGTCCAAGGTCTGCTCCCACGCCTCTGTGGCCCCACGTGCCCTCAGGCATCTGCTACCACGGGAAGAATGCGCTCGGGCAGGCCGCAGATCAGCCAGACCAGCTAACCCTCAGGTGCCTCAGCAGAATGGCAGACCCCTAGTCCACCAGCACTCCCAGACATGCAGCACACTGGCATGTGTGTCTTGGATCTTGCCACCTGATCCACAGCTATGGCTGACCCCAGCACCTCCTACTGCAGCTTCCTGATCTGCTTCTGAGAGTTCTTGTTTCTGAACCCTCCTTTTTAATGGCATCCAGTTCCCCAGTTCCAACAGCCTCTCCATCCTCCAAGAAAAGGAACAAATGCTCTTGCCTGTCCTGACAACTGCTGTCCCTTCCTGTTTGCACTGGACTGTCATGTCAGGCTCATTCAAATGTCTGGGCACCTTGGCTTTGAGCTCCCAATTACACTGGGGCTCTGGGCACAGTACAGCTGGCTATCAGTAACCAGGTGGTGATCTGAGGAGCCACCCGTGCCCCCAACACTAGGAGCCTCCAGAATTCTCACGCTCACCTATCCCCGTTCTCGGGACAGTGCGGGCGGAGCCCCACCCTACCCAGGGAACCACCTCCCGCATCAGCAGTGTGGAGTCTGCAGGGATCTAGGACCTCATCTCCTTCAGAGCCTGCCGTGGCCTCCCTGCCACCTCCCCTTTTCACCCTCTCCAACCTGTCACCGTGAGGACCCCATCCAGAGTCCCCTCTTCCACAGAGACAAACCTAGTTCTTGGCACTTGAGAAACATCAACTCATAACATCATATCACCCTTGGGAGGCCCAGAGAGGGCAAACAACTTGCCCAAGGCCACACAGCAACCACTATATCCTTCCACGGTCCCTTCCATTCTGTGGCTGGAGACCTTTAAAAGTGGACAAAGACTTCCATCCCACAAAGAAAAATCAGAACTTAAAAGACTACCATTTTGACACTTTCAGAAACAAAGTTTAAACCATTAATCACCAGATAGAAACTGACCCATGGCAACTGTCATTAGTGTTTTCTCTGAATACAGCCCATTCTCATGACAAGGGAGTTTTACAGCTGCAGCGTTGGTCAGCGCCCTACTTCCCTATTCAATGTTCACCAGACTGGAGGGCGTCTGTTGGGTTCCCCACAAGCTCTTCCAGGAGGGCGAGGCCCAGCCATCACACCAGGACACCCAGTAAGGACAGATGAGCTACTGGTGTAGCCCGAAGGCGGCACCAGCAGCGGCTGGTGGAGGCCGAAACACAGCTCCGGCTTGCGGCTCCGGATCAACCCCAGTGACCACGGCAACATCCCCATGGCGGAGGAAGGCACGGCCCAGAACCTGCTCATCAGCACTTACCTGATCTGGGCAAAGTGGCAGAGAAGCTCCCAGAGCGACTGGCCTGAGCAGAAAGTGTCTTGCAACCTAGAGCCATCGTCTAATTGCAGAGCAATGCGCACCTGAGGGGTGAGACGTCAGAGCCAGGTCAGGAAGAGGAGCGCTGTCCTGGCTGCACCCTGCCCAGATCTGGTCCTCAGGGTACAGGCGGAGGGTACTGTGTTTGCTGAATTTTTTTTAAATAAGTGAGCACACTGTTTTATGAGATGCTTTTAACAATTATCTCCCAAAATAGGGACATAAGTCTATTATAACCCACAAGCGGGATAAATACTCTGGTCCCTCATTCAAGTGACAGACACACTAAAGCTCAACGTCCCCAGGTGAGGGACCTTGCTCCGCCCATTGCCACAGTGCAGTGACTCTCTAGGTCCGGCTACTCCTGCCCTTCTGGCCAAGGGGCTTCTCCAAGGCACGTTTATTTACATTGTGTGTGTCAGTCGCTCAGTCAGGTCCAATCTGTGACCCCATGGACTGTATCCCACCAGGCTCCTCTTCCAAGGGATTCTCCAGGCAAGAGTACTGGAGTGGGCTGCCATTATTTACATTAAATCCCAATAAAAGACAAAAGAGAAACCCCTCTGTGGGAAAGCGTGAGGGGGTCTCCAGCCATGCCCAAGGAATCCCCTAGGGAAGTCAGGGTTCCTTCCACATCAAAGGCTGAGAACCACAAATGTAATGGAAAAAGAGATCTATCAGGCTCAGCCCCAGGCGCCTGACTCCCGGTGGGCTCTAGACTGAGAACTCACACCCCTGATGCTCTAGCCTTGTCTCTCAACCGGGATGAAAACTGCTTCCCTGCAGTGTTGGGAGGATTTACACTTTCGTTCTTAAAGGACCTGCCTGAGCACAAGAGGGTAGCTATCACCATGATTCTCGTCTGTCCGTAGTAATCCACTACCATTTGCTAAATCCCTAGGAAGCAAAAGCTGCGGATTTGGTCGAAAGCAGTGAGCTGCGGTCAGAAGACTCGGGCTGTGCTCTCGCTGCGCCCGGTGAGAGGAAGCCTGCTCCTCACTCTGTCCTCATCCCAGAGCTGAGGCTGCACTGGATGCCGCACAGAGAGTACTGCCGGCTCTAAGATTCTTGGCGACATTCTATGGTGAATGCTGCCAGCATGCCGACATGGACAGAGCCCAAGTAACCGCCCCCACCCCAAAACACTTCAGCACAAATAATGAAAAGTCTAATTTTCAATCATCAGTTTGGGGAATAGAAAAGTGGCTGTCGCCTGACCGAGGATGGGGACGAGTGCCTCGCGTGCACAGCCCCACAGCCCACCTATCTGCTCAGCCCCAGCGGTCTGAATGGAAGAGCTGGGAGGTGCGGCCGCTGAGAGCTACCTACCATGTTCTCGGGCCCCTCGCGGCTCCGGGAGATGGGCACCATCTCCAGCTTGGCGTTATTGGGCAGGTTGGCGAATCGCCACTGGAGAGAGAGGTCAAGCACATTCCTCTGAAACCTGCAAAACAGATCAAAGCCTCAGGCTGCCCCCTGACCCGAACACAGCCCAGCACTGCCAGGAGCAGGGTACAAGCAGATGCCCATGTCCGGCCAGCACTTCCACAGTCCCGGGCAGCAAAGCTGCAAGAACTGAGGGATGGCCTGAGAGCCTGCAAAGACAGGGTGGGTCCCTGACTCCAGTAGCGGGTCTTCTGAAGGAAAGAGACAGCATTTATACAGTTCAAGCAAGAACAGTGAGAACACAGACAGGTCACCCCTGGGGCAAAGCAAGCGCCTGCTCCCTCAGACCATGGAGCAGCGATCAGTCCAACTACGAACTCAGAAGATGAAAGCACACGTGGGCACGACTGAAGGGCAGGCACCTTGCTCTGCACAGAAAAGTTCTAATGGAATAAAGCCCTGTTGCTACTGCCCGGAGCTGCAGCACTCCAGCCACTGCGGCCACTCCCCTGTACTGAAGGCCACTGGCCAAAATGACCTGCTCCCGTCTCCCCTGCTTCCTGCTATCCTTGGAAGCAGGGCCACAACCCCAAAGACCAGTGACAGAGGCAAAGGCTTTAGAGAATCACAAATGGAATGACCTGACCTAAAATCCCCATGGAGAGCTAGGCCCTCACAGTGGCTGGAATATGGGGACAAAGGGCTGAGACCACCATTCCTGGCTCACAAAGCCAGGTCCTCCAACCCTGGAGCAGCACTGTCTCTCTGTCCACGTCCTGCATGTCTTAGAGCTGGGGACCTGGCAACTTAGAGCCTCCAACAGATGAGGAAGAAGCCCGCGTGGGCCCACAGCCTCCTCTGACCCTCATGTACAGAGCTCCTGGATCCAAAGACGGATGGTTCCTGGAAGGAACTGGTGGGAGCAAAGTGAACTGGTGAGTCAGGAGGGAAATACCCAGGGCCAAGAGGACAGGTAGAGAATCCAGCGACCTCCGAGACACCTGCTGGTCTCCACTGGCAGCCAGCCCTCCTGGGAAGCATGGCCAGGGTTGTGATCAGCCTGCTTCACAAACAGGAAACCCAGATGTGAAGTACCTACAGGTAGCCCAGGCCACCCACAGGCAGTGCTAGGACCACACTGTACAGCTCCTGATATCCAGCTCAGATCACATCTCGTTTGTGGACTGAAAGAGAGTCAGATACCCACACCTGACAAGAGGAGGGACACAAAGGGGCTTGGGACTTGGAGGCCTTGACACTGTCTCACCTGGGTGAGGGCTGGGAAGGTGTTAGCCAGGTGGCCCTGGAGCCTGCCTGACCCTGGACCCACTCCTCCTGACCCTCTCTGCTCCCACAAATGCTATGGAAAGGAGAACCACCACTGTTAACCCTACAGATCACTTGGGAGTGAGGAAAGCTCTTGCCCGTAACAGAAAACAGTACTGCCGTGTGGCCATGATTTTATAAGACACAGACAGGGGCCAGAATGATTCAGCAGAAGAGTGAATAAGAGAACTTATTTATGCCTCTCAGAAGTCAGACCGTGAGCTCCATTTTTAATGACAGTTTAGGAGGAGAGGGGGACTACAGCACCGGCAAGAGAACATGAGATCTGAATACACAAGAAGTGGCCACCCCGCAGCATGGATACCAAGATGCCTCTGGAAACAATGGTTTTCTGAACATGCAAAGGGCGTCTGGAAGACCTAGGAAAGAAGAACTTTGATACCCATCTTCAACACTTTAGAAATTGCCACACAACAACTTCAACGTTAAGTGCAAGACAGGACAGCAGAGCTACGGAAAACTCGAGAAGGGAGGCGCTCGGAGCCCTAGAGATGAGGGGAAGGGGCCTCATGAAGTACACACACACACGTGGGCAAGAGGCTCCCTTCCTTGGCAGGAGCAGCAGTTTTTAAACAAATTACACAGTCAGTGGATACACAGAAGACAAGAGAAAAATCAATCCATGTTGTAAGAGTCCAACCAGGCACCACATGGAAATCTCAGGCAGGCTCAGGGAGAGCAAAGAAAGAGTACATATCTCTGCGACAGGATGCCAGGGGAAGGCCCAGTACAGGCCCTGGGATTCTCCGTGGCTGGGCAGGAGGCAGGGATCTGGGATGACACGGAGGCATGCCTGCTCAGACCTCTTCTATAGAGCCCCACGTGAGAGGCAGCGCGAGCCAGGTCTAGCAGAGCAGTCTCCCACACCTCGGGCTCCTGTCTACCCCTGATGTGAGGACAGCCATACTGTGAAGAATATGCTGCTAAGGTAGGAAGCTCCCCATATGTGACAGAAACCCACATCCACTTGTGTGGGGTTTTGACTCTTTCATTGCCCTAGATTCCAGAATCTGGTGAAACCCCTCTCTTTGGAAAAATGCCTGCACACAAAGACTGGTGCACACAGCTCCAGGGCCTGAGGCCACCAGAAGCTACTTGCAGTTTGCAGGTTTCTTCCCATTTCTCCATGATCACCTCTTCTTGCCCTCAGAGCCCCACCAGGAACTTACACAACCAAAGGCCCAAAGCTCTCTGCCGTGGTTGGAATGATGGCCCCTAAAAAGATATATCCATAGCCAAACCCCCAGAACTCATGAATGTAAACTTATTTGGAGACAGGGCCTTTGCAGATGAAATTAAGAATCTCGAGATGAGGTCATCCTGGGTTATCTGCTAGGCCCTAAATTCAGAGACAAGTGTCCTGATAAGAGACAGAAGAGGAGAGACACAAACACACAAGGATCAGGGAGGCAGAGCCAAGAGGGAGGCAACCACAAGCCCAGGAACACCTGGAGTCCCCCAAAGCTGAAAGAGGTAAGACAAGGTACTCGCCCAGATCTCTGGAGGGGATGCAGCCCCACCAACCCCGTCATCAGAGGCTCTGGCCTTCAGGGGGTGAGAGAATAAACCCACGTGGGCTGAAGCCCCAGCAGGGCCCTGGGTGAAAGGTGGATTATGGATTTGGAGCCCGTGGCCTGGCCAGAGCAAACTCACTTCAGGTCATACTCGTTGGGGTTGAAGTCCTGCCGACGGCACGTGTCCTCCAGGACCTAAGGGTGAGATGAGGGTGTGAGCCACTGTGTCAGGCCTGGTCGCCCCAGGCGGGGGCAGGCAAGTGCCACTGAGGCAGCTGAGGGCACAGAGTCCACCTCTTGCAGAGCCCGCTGGCTCCGAAGGACAAAGCCTGTAATACAAGTGGTGGACCATCCATTCAGCACCTCCACACACCTCACCTGCAAATCCTGCTTACTCTCTCCTCGCTGGGCCTGCTGTGTCAACTCAGTTCTGCGGGACCTTCCACATCAGGCCCTCAACAACTGGCCACCACAGATATCTTCCTACACACTCAGGGACGCCCCTCCACCCCTAGACAATAATGTTCAAACTCCAAAGAGAGCCAGCTCAAGGAGGTCCTGGGTCCCCCACTCGACGGAAGCCCCTCTTTCATCACGCTCTGCACACACTGAGTTGCCACTCATCGGCTCAGCCCCCTTCCCCACCGTGTCTTCGCGCCGGCCCCTACGTAACAGGGTCCAACAAGCATTTCCAACATAACAGGTTCGACATGGGCCAGCTACCGGGTTAAGGGCAGTAAGTGACTCAGCACACGCCGCCACAGCGCACCGAGCCGGAGGGTGACCCAAGAGTGAAGACATGGGGCCGGGACCCTCAGTGTTGGGCTCGGAGCGCCGCAGGCTCGGATGGGGGTGGCGGGGGCCGCGACCCCAGGTATCCCCTCAAGGAGGCTAGCGGGCCCCCATCCCCATGCGCCAGAGCCCGACGCGGAAGAGGGCGGGCCCGCCGCGCCATAGGGCTGTTCATTGGCCGCAGCAGGCCCCGCCCCAAGGTTCCCTCCCGGCCCCGCCCCCGCGGCCCTCGCAGCAACCGCAGGAGCGGCAGGCGCCACGTCCCAGCCGCCGCGTCTCCGCCTTCCGCTCGCCCGCCGCCCGCCCGCGGCCGCACCTGCAGCAGCACAGTGCTCGGCGTCACCTTCACCGTGTGGCGCCGCCCGTTCGGGGCCAGCACCGACACCGCGGAGCCCCCGCCGCCTGCCGGGGCCGCCATCTTCCGCTCACGTGACCCGGCCGCCCACCCGCCCGGCGTCAAACAACTTTATCCGCAACAGCCGGACGCACAGCCTCGCGGCTTCGGGGGCGGGGCCTGGGATGGGGCGGGGCCAGCGCGCCTCCGGGTCCGCCCCTGCGTGGCCACGCCCCCGACGCTTTTGGTGGCCCATCCCCCACCCCCGAGCGCGCTCCCGACACCTGACCGCGGTCACACCAGCCAGGCCACGTGGCCCTGGGTCCGGGCTTGGGTTGCCCTGGGCTCCCTATCCCCTCCAGCGGGTCTTGGGTCCCACTGCCCCCTTTCCTGTCCCCAATGGTCCCTACGGGTGAAGCCAGGCTCCCGCACCTCTGTGGAGTGAATGCCTGCCGGCCGAGGGGTGGTGTGAAAGGTGGGAGCAGCTTTGGGGAAGGGCCCGCCAGAAACTCCAAATCAGAGAGCAGATTCGGTGAAAGTCTGCGACGAGCATTCTGACTCTCCGTGCTCTCACTCTGTCCTGTGACAGAATTTGTCCTCCGATTCCAGCTGCCCAAGTCCGTGGAAGGTACGGGGAGGAGGGGCATGTGGATCCTGCCACCTCTAAGGAGTGGGTGCTGCAACGCGCCTTCGTGTAGCTGACACATCCGTCTCACCAGCAGCCTCATACTACAGCATGTGTATGCGAGAAAACGGGAAAGCTTCAGGGTAGCCACAGCTCCAGGGCCACCCTTCCCAGTTTGCCTTACAGTCCTATTGGACTGACTGTGCAACCTCAGTGCCTCACCCAGCTCACACATTGGTCACTATCAGCCAGTGCCCTCTGGGGAGAGGAGCCACACAGGATACAGGGCAGAGAAGTTTTCTGGCTCAGAGTCAGCTTCAGTTGACCTGACCCTCCCCTTCCCACCTGCTCACATGGGTCACACCATCCATGTGTAGCTGAGTACACAAGACCTTGGAGCAGACTCCTGGGGGGGCACTTCTGATCACTGCCTGCAAGCTCTCTAACCCACCCTTCAGCCCGCCAGGGCCCCACATGCAGTTCTGTGGCAGCTGGGTCCCTGGTTGCCCCCAACCTGGCCTCTTCAGTACTGCCTGGTTTCCTCAGAGCCCCATCTGCTGGGACAGGCCTTTCGTGCCTGCTCACTTGTTTACTGGCTGTCTCCACGCAGGGCAGCCCTGTCTGCCTGGCTATCCACTGGCAGGCACGCAGACCAGAGTCTCACATGGGGCGGGAGTTCTGCAAACATCTGTGAGAGGAATGACTATTGATGGGGAGACAGACATATGCGCAGTCCCCCCACATGTGCTTTCTCCGGCTGCTGCTGCCCGCCAGGCAGATCAGGGTGCCCCATGCTCCATGGGGTCTGTGTCCTGGTGCTGGCATTAGGAGATGGGAGAGACAGAGCCGACCTGCTTCCCTTAGTTGCCTGGCTGGGTGTGACCTTTTGAAGACCAAGCACGACAGAACAGAGTCTGTGAGGCATCCATGAAGCAAGCCCTAGAGCCGACCTCTTGATGCTGGAACAGCTTGAGAAGCCTCCAGAGGCTGGAAACGCCCAGCAGAGGCTCCCCTGGGACAAGGGATAATTTCAGGGCAAAAATTCAGGCTTGACATACCAGCTCCTCACCACAGCAGGAAGGACCCTCACCTGTTTCGAGGCAAGTTTGCCACAGATTAGAACTCACAAGCCTGAGTCAGAACTCCTCCATTAGAACTCTTCCATTTGCTTCATGAGGAGGCTGCCTCCTTGGGCTTGCCTTCCTGAGCTCCTCACTGCAACTTGGCACCTTCCCTCATGGCCTCAAGGCCTCCTACAGGGGGTCTGGTTACAGCCTTGAGAGTGTGATCACAACAGAGGTCACAGAGATGACTGTGGAGTCAAAGATTATCTTTGGGAAGCATGCAAGGTCCTAAAGGGGAGTCCTTTCTTGGTGCTCATAGTTCAGCTTCTTTTTGCAGCTCTTATTTTTTCTTCCCAAATTTGCCATTAAAAAAAATGACATATCTGTACATTAACGTTCATAGCAGCTTTATCTAATAGTCAAAAGCTGGAATGCAGTTAAATGTCCTTCAACAATGCAGCACATCCACACACGGAGTACTGCTCAGAAATCAAGGGAATGAATACTGACTGCAACCTGGGTGAGTCACGCTGAGTGAAAAGAGCTGGTCCTGGAATTTCTTGGTGGTCCAGTGATCAAGACTCCATACTTCCACTGCAGAGGATGCAGATTCTATCCCTGGTTGGGGAATTCTGCATGCTGCATCATGTGGTGAAAAAAAATAAAGAACTGGTCCCCAAAGGCTGCACGTTGTATGATACCATTATGGAAATGACAGTGTTTGCCTTTTTCTCTCTGTGTTAATATGTGCATACGTATTTATATTTTAAAGTAAGTTGATGAGGGACTTCTCTGGTGGGCCAGTGGTTAAAGAATCCACCTTGAAATGCAAGGGATGCAGGTTCACTCCCTTGTCAGCAAACTAAGATCCCACATGCTACTGAGCACTGCAGTCACTGAGCCTACGTGCTCTGGAGCCCATGTGCCACAACAAAAGATCCCAAATGACGCAATTAAGACCCGACACAGCCAAATAAATGAGTATTGTTAAAAAAGAAAGTAAGTTGATGCTATCTAGGCCCTTTCTCCCCAAATACTGCAGCAGCTCCTCCTAAGAACTAGGACCTTCTCCTGTTTAATCATAACCTGTCACCACATGCAACAAACATGGATATAATGATATTATCTAATGACATATCTACACAGTCCACGTTAGAATTTCCCTTGTCCCAAAATTGTCCTTTATAGCTGGTTGTCACATTGCATTTGGTTGTTGGGCCTGTTTACACTCCTTTAATCTACCACAGTCCTGGGAATTCCCTGGTGGTCCAGTGGTTAGGACTCTGCACTTTCACTGCTGAGGGCATGGGTTTGATCCCTGGTTAGGGAATTAAGATCCCACAAGCTGTGTGGCACAGCCAAAAATAATAATAACCACAGTGCCTCTGTTTTTTGTTTTGTTTCTATTTTTCATGACATTCACATATTTTAGAGCCCACAGGCTGGATCTGCATGATCTTTTCCTGGAGTTAACCATTCAGGGCAGTGAGGCAGTATAGATGACAGCCTCTCAGGAGCTCCAGGATTTCAGTTTGTCCCATTAGTAAGGATGCAAAGATTGAACCTCCCCGTTCCAGGTCCCTTGTAAACTGAATAAGCTGTGTGTGGAGGTAATTCTTTGAGAGCAGAAATATGATGTTTTTCTAAGAACCACTGACCCAGTGGTTTTAGCACCAACTGATACTCCTTGCCTGAATCCATCATTACATTTATGGTGCAAAATCACAGTCTTCCAACCTTATCAGTCCCTCTATATTTAACAGGCATTTTCTGATTAAGAATTTTTTAAAATTCCTAAATGTTAATATGAACGCATAGATTCTTTTCCTTCATTCAGTTATTCTTTTGATGCTAAAATTTGATCCACATTTGACCAGTTAGACCCTCCGTTCAAGCTGGCTCCTGTGCTTGTTTGGGGAGGGGAGGACAGTGACTTTTTATTTTCATATTATTTCAAACTTAGAAGTTGCAAGAACAGTACAGAAACTAACTCCTGCATGCATACCTCCTAGACACACCATTTGTTTACATGTTGCCCATTTGCTTCATCATTATCATTTCTCTCTATGTATATTTTTTCTCTGTTTGTCACTATGTGTATATATATATCTTTTTTTTTCTGAAACCATCTGAGAGTAAGCGGGGACATTGTACACCTTTGCCACTAAATACCTCAGTATGTATTTCTGAAGAAGGGCCACTCATTTCACCACCAAACTATGATACAACATTGGGAGATCTGTAATTGATACAACAATCCGAGCTACTCTGCAGTCACCTATAACACTCACAGCTTTCCTGCATCTTTTTGATGTTTCTGTTGTTCTCTGAGCACTTCCTCACTTCAGCCACAAGAAGGTGTCTTAAGCTCACCCAGGATGTCCCTGCCCCAGCCCTGAATGCCATTTCCCAAGGAAGCCCTAATCCCTGTTAGAGGGGAGTGGGATTTAGCAACCAAGGTCTGGAGTTGAGCGTGTTCATTGCTACTGGGATGCCTCTGCTTTGTAGGCTCCCTAGGAGACGAAGCTAGCATCCTGAATTCACCACCCTTTAGTCTTCCTCTTCTTTCCTCCTTTCATATTTATACTTGGCTGAACTGTATGACAGACTGGTTCCAAATAGGAAAAGGAGTACGTCAAGGCTGTATATTGTCACCCTGCTTATTTCACTTATATGCAGAGTACATCATGAGAAACGCTGGGCTGGATGAAGCACAAGTTGGAATCAAGGTTGCCGGGAGAAATATTAATAACCTCAGATATGCAGATGACACCACCCTAATGGCAGATAGTGAAAAAGAACTAAAGAGCCTCTTGATGAAAGTGAAAGAGGAGAGTGAAAAAGTTGGCTTAAAGCTCAACATTCAGAAAACTTAAGATCATGGCATCTGGTCCCATCACCTCATGGCAAATAGATGGGAAACAATGGAAACAGTGGCTGATTTTATTTTGGGGGGCTCCAAAATCACTGCAGATGGTGACTTCAGCCATGATATTAATAGACACTTGCTCCTTGGAAGGAAAGTTATGACCAACCTAGACAGCATATTAAAAAGCAGAGACATTACTTTACCAACGAAGGTCCATCTAGTCATGTATGGATGTGAGAGTTGGACTATAAAGAAAGCTGAGCACAGAAGAATTGATGCTTTTGAACTGTGGTGTTGGAGAAGACTCTTGAGAGTCCCCTGGACTGCAAGGGGATCCAACCAGTCCCTCCTAAAGGAGATCAGTTCTGAGTGTTCTTTGGAAGGACTGATGTTGAAGCTGAAACTCCAATACTTTGGCCACCTGATGCGAAGAGCTGACTCATTTGAAAAGACCCTGATGGAGGAGGAGAAGGGGATAACAGAGGATGAGATGGCTGGATGGTATCACCGACTCAATGGACATGGGTTTGGGTGGACTCCAGGAGTTGGTGATGGACAGGGAGGTCTGGCGTGCTGCGGTCCATGGGGTCGCAAAGAGTCGGACACGACTGAGCTACTGAACTGAACTGTATGAATTTGTCAATATTCAACCATTTTCAATCTACCAAAAAAAGGCACAACCAAATAAACCCTTATCCACAGTAAGAACCCTTTTTCAGCAGCATCAACATATTTATTAATTTACTCTGTTCCAAAATGCCCTCCAAATAGCTTTGAAATTACTATAACAATCCTGCTACTAACCAAACCTACTAAGGAAATCTCAAGATCTCTTTGTAATTATTTTTGTCCTCAGAATATATCACACTGAAATTCAGAATATGGTGTTCAAAGCTATTTGAATTCTCTTTTTTCTGTGTGGTTATGTTGATTTGATATACAATAAATGAATCAAAAAATAATTTATTACTGAATTTTAGGGTCTTTTTCATTCTTTTTCTATTTAATATTATATTTTGATTATGGAAAATATTCATTTATTTGAGTTAAATATTATTTTATTCAAAAGTTATAAATATAAAATGACACATAGCCAGAAAAGGGTCACTCCCTCTTCATCACTCTGACCGTCACCCACATAGGAAGTAATCTTCCAGTTCTGCGGTGGCCCTCCTGTTTTTCTGCAAAGATGAGCATATGCATGTATCAGAAGCTAAGTGGACACAGATGCAGATTCTCTCCTTCCTTCTTACACAGCAGGTAACACAGAACATACCTTTATTTGTTGTCTTCTCTGCAGCCTGTATGACTCACTCTGGAACCTCGTCTAACTCTGCTCCACTCCACCATATGGTACATCCAGAGCACTGAGTCCTGGATGTTATATAGGTTAGACAAACAACTCTGAGGCATGATGTCAGAAGTTGTCCTCTCCTGTTTGCAGGTGGCCGTTTGCAGGCCTGGCCTGAGCAGCCTTGGGGTCACCTGCAGAAAGGACCCATACACCCCTCACCGTTGGAATGGGAGCACGTGGGAATCAGAGCTCCCTTTACTTAGGGGTGAGAGCCTCTAGGGCTGAAGGAGGAAGCTGAGTACCAGATGTGCCTGTCACTCTGCCGCAAGCCCCGCCCTCCCATGCCTGTGAACAGAGGACTGGTAGTTTTCTGGCCCCAGGTTTGACCCCAGAGAGTGGTCAGGGCTTGGGGTCCAGGCTCCCCTACCTGCACCAAGCAGAGCTTTGACATCTCCTGGCTGCCCGGGCCTCTATTCTTCATCTGTAAAGCTAGACGCAGGGAGGTGGAGGCTCAGTGCAGGTGAGCCAGACAAACATCACAGGCAGCAATTCTACTCAGTGTCTGTGGGAAATCTTGAGCCAGGTCAGAAGGTGAGGCCAGAGTCCTTACCCCAAGCTGCCCAGACTCCCTTCAACATTGGCCCAGGACCCACCTGAATGCTGGGGTGAGGGGGCAGTAATAGGGGTTATTTTCCCCAGTGCCCCTGATGGGACCAAGGCTGTATTTTCCAAAGAAACAATGTCCCAAACTAGTTCTCTTAGAACTTCAGGTTGTAGGTTAAGGTTTAAAAGCCCCTGGCTGGGCTGACCTGGGGACTGAAGCTCCTTCCACCTGTCTCTTTGGGAAAGTTGTGGCTCATTCTCAGAGCACGTGGCTTCTGAGGCTCCTCTGAGCTGGACCTGGGGAGGCTCAGCCCTGCCTCATGCTGTGTTTACACTCCAGCTGAATGCATTTAAAATATACATAAATATATATATATAGACAGATATAATTGTAGTAAAATTGCAATTTAAATTTAATAAATTTAAAATCCACCTTCCAACATAGATTCTCTGGGTGATTATCTGTATTATCATTAAGGCTTTCCACTGCCAAAGGAAAAAAAAAAAGTGAGTTCCTGATGGTGGCCTGCCGTCCACCCTCAGCACTCTCCATCTCACGGCTGCCCGCTCAGCCCATTCTCCAGGCCTTTCCTCAGCTCCCTCCCATCAGAAAGGTGATGCCCACAAGTCACCTGCTGGGGGGCTTCCCTGATAGTTTCCCGCCTGCTGCCCTCTGCCTGGTTTTATCGTTTTCTGTCCACTCGTGACCTCACATTGTGGAGTCCCTTGAGCAGGTGTTTCCATCATCTGCCCCCTTATCCCCAGCAGACAAGCCTGGGACAGGGCTCCAGTGAGTGCATGTGAGATCGTCAGGGACCCCCACGCCCCCACCACCATGCATGGAGCTGCCCCACATCTGGTCTCAGTTGGTGACCTCCAGGCCAGGCAGACATCTGAACGGGTAAGAATCTCGGCTCCTACTCACACCTGGAAAGGAGATCACACTGTTAATTTCATGAAATTAGTTCCGTTTCTAAGCTGCCACCAGCTAGCAGAAGAATCAACACCCTTGACTCAGGAGCTTGCTGGGCCCTCAGTGTCCTCCTCTGAGAAGTGGATCCTGACTCCTGGGTGGAGGGTGGTGGTGCTTCTGCAAGATGGTGTGAGGAAAGTGCTCAGCATAGCTCCCAACGCCCCACCCTCTAGCCAGTTCTGTAAGCAAACACAGTGGGATTTGGAGTGGACAGGGAAGCCACCTTCCTGCTCCTCCTCACCTCCTCGTCCCTCCCAGGCAGTGGCTTGACAGCTGTTCCCAGGATCTGCTTTGAATTAAAAAGTGGTGTAGCTCTTTAAGAAAAGCATCCACCGCCCCCGCCGCCCTGCTGCCCCCTTTGAAGTCGCTGGCGCTGAAAGGTTCCCAGTGGCAGATCTGAGGGTTTGTTTCTGCCTCCCCAGAGGCCACGTGCGGATCACAGGGTGAGAGGGAGGGAGGGCCGAAGGTCACATGGCCTGCAGCCTCTATTGCAGCCAGCGCTGAGGACCAGCAGGCTGCTCGGATGGGGACCAGCCGACTGGAGCTCATTAGGGCTCAGCAGAGCCAGCAGCTGGGAAAACTAAGGAGGAGCTGTCTCTGGCCCTCTCCACAGGCCTGGGGCAGCCTGACCTCCCCCGCACCCTCTCACCTATATAGTGAGGAGCATGCCCTGGCACTTTGCAGATGGATGCTCTGGTGACACCCCCAAGAAGCCCCATCTCCACAGATGTGTAGGAAGCCCCTCCCATCCCCATCACCTTCCTCCCCTCAGCTTTGGAATGTGGCTGGTCCCAGGGGGACCCCGGTGGACCCTGACACTCCATAGTTAGCCCAGGTCAGCTATGGGTTGGCATCCAGGAGAGTCCTTCAGCCAGGATCGCCCACCAGCCAGGTGGGGCTGTGTGGGGAGGGTGGGCTGGGGTCAAACCTGGGGCCAGAAAACTCTACCAGTCCTCTGTTCACAGGCATGGGAGAGCGGGGCTTGTGGCAGAGTGACAGGCACATCTAGTACTCAGCTTCCTCCTTCAGCCCTAGAGGCTCTCACCCCTAAGTAAAGGGAGCTCTGATTCCCACGTGCTCCCATTCCAACGGTGAGGGGTGTATGGGTCCTTTCTGCAGGTGATCCCAAGGCTGCTCAGGCCAGGCCTGCAAATGGCCACCTGCAAACAGGAGAGGACAACTTCTGACATCATGCCTCAGAGTTGTTTGTAAAGGCCTGGAACTGACCAGGTGGCCCCAGACCCTGTACCAGACGGCTCCAGGGGATGGGCTTTTCTCATCAAGGCCCCAGGATGTGAACCGAAGGGGGTTTCTGCTGATGGAGAGCGGGGGGTCGGGGAAACCAAGCAGATTCAAGTTCTGAGATTGCGTGACCTCAACTTGAGGCCCCACCCCCAGCTCAAAGCTAGCTGTGGGCTCTTGGCTGGCTGGGGAGTAGGGGCTCCGTTCAGGGCAAGCCACTGGTTGGGGGTGTGGTGGTCTGCCCCACTTTCCTGCCCTCTTGGGCCTCAGAGGCCAGCAGCTGGGATGCAGAGCCGCCCAGGTGGTTGTGCAAGGCGGGGCGGCTGAGGCCAGCAGGGAACAGCTGGGCCCCAGACGGCAGGCAGCAGCTGCAGCCCAGAGCAGCCTTGTGCTGTTGGAGCCCTGGGCTCAGGGCCCTGGGGATCCCCAGGAGGGAGCCACCTATGTGATACGGGGCCGACCCAAGTCCAGGTAAGGACACTGAGTCTGGAGCCTCTGGACATCCTGAGACCCTGAAGGCCCAGTCCAACAGGTGGGATCCCCTGCACCACTGACTGCCCCCCACCATACATTCCTCCCCAGAGCCTGCTGGCCAGCAGGGACCCCAAGCCTACCCCAACTCGGGCTCTAGCTGTTGTTTCCCAAAATGTTCCATCTCTGATGCCCCCTTCCCAGAAACTAGGCACATGTGGACGCATATGGACAGGGCTTCTGGTGCGGCTCAGTAATAAAGAATTTACCTGCGATGCAGAAGATGCAGGAGACGCCACAGGTTAGATCCCTGAGTCAGGAAGATCCCCTGGAGGAGGGCTTGGCAACCCACTCCAGTATTCTTGCCTTGGAAAATCCCATAGAAAGAGGAGCCTGGCACACTCCAGTCCATAGGGTCGCACAGGGTCAGACACGACTGAAGTGGCTGAGCGTGTACCCATGCCACACGTGGACCGGTCTCATCAGTTCTTTCTGTGCTCCCTCCCCTACAACTTCCTCCCCAAAGGGCCAGCCCCTGAACCCCCATCCCATAGCTAAAGATGGCACTTCAAAAGAGGCAGAGGCTCCCCTCTGGGCTCTCATTTTCCTAGGCCTCCTTGCACCTGGGCATGCATAGGATCTAAGCTTGGCTAGAAGCACCTATTGCCCACCTGAACGGGAACCAGGAAGCCAAGAGACAGGAATGATGCAGAAACTACCTGGACATGGCAATGGTTTGGGGCAGGGTTGGCAGAAGCGTGAGTCCCACGTCCAGCGTATCTGGTGTCCATGGGCCATTGTTCCCACTTTTCCTCCTCAAGCTTGAGTGTCAGCCCTCCAGACATCACACAAGCCCCCTGTGCCCAGGACCGCAGTCTGCCTTGGTTCCTGAAGAATGGTTGGCATCCACTGGGGAGCAACAACCATCATTGATCACGTGCTCACTGACCTATACAAGTCCCGCCCCATTTCATGCTCCTATGACCCTGGAAGGCAGGTAGTATTCTCGTTCCCACCCTACAGATAATAAGCCTGAGGTTCAGAGAACCAGCTGCAGGCCCAGCAGGAGCAGATGTAGGCTCTCAGCCCCACGGCTACATCTGTTATTGTGTGGGTCACCATAGACATCTGTCTAATAAGTGAATAGTGGCATGCACATCCCATGTCCCAACTGAATCTCCAGGGTGGGACCAGCCTACCACATTCACTCACCTACCCTCCTTCCCTGCCAGTTACCTGGTGCTTCAGGCCTAGCCTGCTGACCACCACTGGTTAGACCCTTAGGTGTTTGGTTTTTTTTTTTTTTTTTTTAGGTAAAATTCATAATATAGAACCACTTTAGGGACTTTCCTGGTGGTCCATGGTTAAGAATCTGCCTTCCAAAGCAGGGGACATGGGTTCAATCCCTGGTTGGGGAACTCAGATCCCACATGCCACCGGGCAACTAAGCCCATGCACCACAACTAGAGAAGACCCCATGGGCCACACCTGGAGAAAGCCCAAGTGCTGAAAGGAAGAGACCATGAGCTGCATTGCACATCCAGCACAACCAAAACCAAAACCAAAGCAAACAAAAAAACCCTTAAGGTGCACAATCCCGTGGCATTTAGTACATTCACAGTGTTGTGCAACCATCACCACAGCCAATTTTAGAACATTTTCATCATCCCAAAAAGAAGCCCTGTACCCTTCAGCAGTCACTCCCTGCTCCTCCCTGTCCCCTGGAAATTAACAGTCTGCTTTTCTATCCCTATGGGATTCCCTGGTAGCTCAGAGGGTAAAGAATCTGGCTGCAATGCAAGAGATCAGAGTTCAATCACTGGGTCGGGAAGATCCCCTGGAGAAGGGAATGGCTACCCACTCTAGTATTCTTGCCTGGAGAATTCCATGGACAGAGGAGCTTGGCAGGGCTACAGTCCATGGAGTCACAAAGAGTTAGACAGGATTGAGCAAGAAAGGCCTTTCTATCTTTATTGATTTAGTTACTCTGGATATTTCATGTAAATGGAATCATAAGATATGTGGCCTTTTGTTTCCGGCTTATTTCACTTGCCTTATTGTTTTTAAGGTTCATCTATGTTGAAGCACGGGTCAGTACTTTATTCCTTTTCGTGGCTGAATAATAGTCCATTGTGTGGATGGACCACATTTTATTCATTATGGACGTTGGGTTGTTTCCCCCTTTTGGCTACAGTGAGTACTGCTTCTGTGAACAGTGATGGTTAGGCTTTTGTTTGAACACCTGTTTTCATCTCTCTTGGGATTGTACCTAGACGTGGAATTGCTGAGCCATGTGATAATTTTGTATGTAACTTTCTGCACAGCCACCAAACTGTTTCCATAGCAGCTATACTGTTTTATATTCCTGCCAGCAATGCATGGGCTCTAGTGTCTCCATACCCACACCAATGCTTATTGTTTTCAATGTTTTCCTTTGTTTGTTTTTGTTTTGGCTGCACCACATGGCTTGCTGGATCTTAGTTCCCTGACCAGGAATTGATCCCGATCCTTGGCGGTGAAAGCACTGAGTGCGTCATAACCACTGGACTCCCAGGGAATTCCCTGCTTTCCATATTTTTTATCACAAACATCCTAGTGGGTGTGAGGTGTTATCTGAACTTCCACTGTTCAGTCCAGGATCCCTTTCCTCCCACGTGTCAGGGACACGGCGGCCTCTAGGCTGAATGCAGGCAGCCTGGAAACTGAGGCCAACCTGCTGTCCTGGTAATCTCCGTCCCAGATTTTGGGAGCTGAAGACTGAATTGGAGGAGTCCGAGGTGCAGAAGGTAAAGCTGGCCCTTGAGGGAACAGAGCCAGTCTGTGAGAGTCGAGAGGAGAACGGGGTATGAACAGCTCCAGAAGGCTCTCGGAAGCTGTTGCCCCCAAGAGTTGGGGTCCGGGGTCTAAAGCTTTAAAGAAGAGGATGTGGGAAAGGCAGAGACACGGAAGGACAGGCAAGTTCTGGGGAAGGCTCTTCAATACTGCTAGAGGTGTTGAATAAAGCAAACAGGAACTCGTTTTGGTCAAAGTGCAGGCTAAATCTCATTACAGTAATGCCAGCGAGTGCAGCATGCAAGCTCCCCCCTCACACTGGAATTCCATTGGCAGTCATAACTGCCATTCCCGCAGCGCTGAGCACTTTCACGCATGGGCTCCCGTAATCCCACAACAGCCCTCTGATGGAGGTACGGTCGTTGCCCTGCTTTAAAGAAGAGGAAACGGAGGCACACAGAGAGGTCATGGAGCTTGCCCAGGATCTCCTGCCAGGAAATGGCTCAGAGCCAGGTCCATGTGAAGCAGAACTCTACGCAATCCTGCCATCCGGCTGGAAGCAGTATTTCCCTGCCTGGGACTTAGAATAACAGACTCTTAGATGGAGAAGGTTCCTGGGGCACGTTCTCCCCAATGCCTAGGAACACCTTCAAATGGGAGAATCTGTCTTTGAAGTGCCTGTCTCTGGCCAGTCCTATGGAGGGCCTGTATACTGACCTGACAACCGCAGTGTGGCAAGTGTGGGTTTTTGAATGAACAGAGCTCACACTCAGCTCTTCCGCTAGCACTTCTGAGTCTCCGGTCCCCTCAGCAGGAAAATGGGTGCCCAGCTGCCCTATGGGTGCCTGTGGGGAGGCCCTCTGTCACAGTCTGCCCTCTTCTCCATTGCATGATTCCAGCCAAGGCTGACCTCTGGGGCACCTCAGCCTGATACGAGGCTTCGAGGTTGAAGTTACAGTTTCAGCCTCACAGAGAAGCTCTCAAGGGCCCTGTCTGGTCTCTCACTGTGTCTTCTGAGAGACCGCTGGAGCAGCCTGGTGTGTGTGTGTGCAGGGTGGGTGTGGTAACTGTTTACCCCACAACTCATTACCCAGCCCAGGGACTGCTGAGGAGGACAGTGCTCGGGGCCAACAGGGCAGGAGGGGAAGGCAGGGGCAGTGGTCCCTGGTGTGGCCAGAGGCTCTGGCAACCTCTCTTCTCCTGCCTCAGAGGGGCTGCAGGTGCTTGCCTCCCTGGGGACACAGCTTCTCTACTGCCCCAAGTCAGGAGGGAGCTCAGGAAGCTGTGCCCCAGCTCTAGACCCCTGTCCCGAAAGGCAAGGTCTATTTCTTATCTTTGGAAGGGCTTAATAACATCCGCGAAGCTGTGGCTGGGAGGGGAATGAGAGGTCTTTCTACCAAAGCTGTCTATGGTGCTTAGTGTGTGTTGTGTGTGGGGCAAATAAATCCCCCTTTTTTTCTTTTGTCTGTCCACACAGCCCGGAACAAGCCCCTAAGTAAGCAGCTTCCCCCCCACCCCCCACACACACCCCATTTTGGATTCTGAGGAGAACTCTCCTTCTGTCCCCAGTGAGGTGCGCTGGGAAGGTGAGACGAAGGGGCAGGTACACTTTATTGCCCGGAGGTCACTGAACAGAGACCAAGCCGGGAGCTCTTCCATCCTGGCCCACGCCCCGGTGTCGGCTGGGGCGGGGAGAGGTTCTTAGGGGTCCCTGGCTCAGGATGCAAAGCCAGAGCACACGCGGGGAGGAACCAGGACGTCACCCCGAGGCCCACTGACCTCGGTAAGTGGCGGCGCCCCCTCTGCCCCCACTGCCTCCGAGGGCCGCCCAGAATCTGTCCACCCAGGCGCGGGACAGGGCGACTCCCCCGTGGCGCCGTGCTGCGGCGCCCAGTCCCTCCGGCAGGTCGCCGAGGGCGCCGGGGCCTCGCGCCACACCTGTCCGCTCCTCCGGGAGGCCCCGGCGCCTCTGCTGCCGGCCCCTCGGCGCGGAGCCCTGTGTCCGCCGTCGCTTTGATCCCGGGGGCCCCGCTGGATAAAAGTCCCGGGCGGCTCCGCGCCAGCGCCAGAGGGGAGGCAGCCGAGCCGGGCGTACAGCGGGCTGGCGCTGGGCGAGCGACGCCAAGGAGCCGGGGCCGCGGGGCCGCCCGCGCGGGCCGCGGTGAGCGCGGGACTCCGGGCCGGTTCGGGGTGGGGGCTGCCGACCGAGGTGCCAGTCGCCCGCCGCTGCTCTGGGCCTGGGCGGCGGGAGCGAAGGGCCCCCGGCGGCTCAGGTGAGCCCCCAGCCCGTCGGGCCGACCCGCCGCGTGGCCAACCGAGCTCCCCCCCGCGCGGAAAAACCCCGCTCCTTCCCCGCTGGCCCCCGTGCGCCGCCCCTTCCAGCCGCCCGGGGGCGGGGGCGGCGGCGCCGGGCTGGCCGCGGTGAATGAGCCGCCGGGGCCGCCGGGCCGCGCTGCCCCCCACGGAGCCGGGCCGGGAGCGCCTCCGGCGGCCGCGGCGGGGTAGTCCAGGCCCCTCCGTCAGGCTTGCGGTTTGGGAAGAAAAGGCGATGCCTCCGCCAAGAAAAGAGCGAGCGCGGCCCCCTCCCCCTCCGCCGAGCCCGGGCGGCGGCGGCGGCGGCACATCTAACGCGCGGGCACCCGGGCCGCCGCGGCCCCCGCAAACTACGCCCAGGCTCGGCCCCCGCCGCTCATTGGCGCGGGCCGGAGCCAGCGCACCCAGACCCTGCGCTGCCCTCGGCCGGCCGCGCGCGGAGTCCCAGCTGCCCAGGCCGACGGCGCCCGGCCCCGAGAGCCTCGACGCCGAGCCGCCCGCGCCTCCTCGGCCGGGCCCAACGCGGGGAGCGGGGCGAGCGAGCAGGCGCGGCTGGCGCGCCGCGGCCCGGGCGCCCCCGGCCTGGCGCCCTCGCCACCGCGCCGCCTCAACGCCTCCTGCTCTCCGCAGGTGGCCGCGGGCCCGAGCGGTGCGGCCATGGGCCGAGGGGTGCGCGTGCTTCTGCTGCTGGGCCTTCTGCACTGGGCCGGGGGCGGCGAGGGCAGGAAGACCTGGCGGCGCCGAGGTCAGCAGCCACCCCCGCCGCCGCCCCCGCCGCGGGCCGAGGTGGCCCCGGCAGCCGGGCAACCGGTGGAGAGCTTCCCTCTGGACTTCACGGCCGTGGAGGGCAACATGGACAGCTTCATGGCACAGGTCAAGAGCCTGGCGCAGTCCCTGTACCCCTGCTCGGCGCAGCAGCTCAACGAAGACCTGCGCCTGCACCTCCTGCTCAACACGTCGGTGACCTGCAACGATGGCAGCCCGGCCGGGTAAGGCCTGCACCCGTCCACCGCGACCAGCGCGCCCCCGTCGGTGGCCCCGGGACCGCCGGCTGCCTGGTCGCCAGCGGGTGCGCACCACCCGCCTCCCTGTCCCCGCTCAGACGCACGGAGCCTGCATTGGACCGTCCTTGCTGGCCGCAGCGGTGGTCGCCCACAAGGGAAAGGCTCCCGTCGGGCCTCGGAGGCGCTGGCTCCGGGGAGGGCCCTGCTAGGCGACTAGCTGCGCGGGGGTTGGGGCAGCGTTGGTCCTGGGCCAGCCCCGGGCACTGACCCCTCGGCCACAGGTACCCAGTCCCTGTGCTCGCGTTCTTCGTTCCCTGGGCGGGGAGATGGCAGTCCGCGAGTGGCCCTGACTCCAGCAAGAGGAGGTGACACAGCGGGGCGGAGAGACGCCTGCCGTCCGCACCTCCACCCCCATCCCAGCTCAACTCGCCCCGTCTGCTCCGGGCTGCTGCTGGGACTGCCAGAGATCCAGCCAGCCGGAGGAATAGACAGGGGGCGCAGGTGGGACAGAAGGACCTGGGGTGCGGCATTCACCCCCTCTCCAGCCCCTAGCAGATCAAGGAAGGATGCGAGGCTGAGGGTTGGGGAGGGGTTAGGGGTGCCCATGCCCTCAGTGACTGCACAGCCTGAGGAACACGACGTTAGGTCCGACCTTGGTAGGAAGGATGAGACCCCGCTTCGATGGCGCCCGCGCCCCTCCACGCCCGCCTGTGCGACCCGGTACCCCTGCCCCACGCACCCTCGAGAGTGCTTTTCACTCTCCAAGCCCCACTGCGCATCCCAGGAGGATCTGGAGCCCTGGCGAAGACCCCACCCCCCATCCCGCCTGGCCGCCGGCGCCGGGGTTACAGCGGGTCCCGCGCGGGGCGGGCCGTGGGGATTTTCCACGGACCACACAGCCCCTCGCCGCCCTTCCCCGCCTCGCGAGCGCCACCTCCCGGGACTGACCGCCGCTGGCCCGGCCGAGCGCGCTCTGCGGGGGCCTGTCCGCTGGCGCCCCCGTGCGGCCGGCGCGTGCCCGGCGACAGGTGGAATGACCCCTATCTCCCCGAGCTGGACCCTGCAGCCCCCGCTCGCCGTCCCCCCCACCCACCGCCATGACCACGCACTCCACTCACTTCCCTTGCAGCTACTACCTGAAGGAATCCAAGGGCAGCCGGCGATGGCTACTCTTTCTGGAAGGTGAGTCTCAGGTGCGGATGCAGCGGGGCAAGAGGAGGGTCCCCTCGGCACTGGACCCTGAGGTTGTGGGCTGTGCCCGCAGGAGGCTGGTACTGCTTCAACCGGGAGAACTGCGACTCCCGATATGACACCATGCGGCGCCTCATGAGCTCCAAGGACTGGCCCCGGACTCGCACAGGTCAGCTCGCCAGGGTTTGCCGAGGAATCCCCAGGAGGCGAGGGGAAGGGAAAGGGGCTCATAATTGGAAGTCCTGGAAGAAGCCTCTTCTCCTTCATTCCCTAGATCCCCAGAGAGGCCCCACCCCATCCGTCCCCCACCCCACCAAGGTTAGGGAACATTCACTCTAACATTTCATTCTTATTCCACAGGTAACTTCCCAGGGCTCACCCTGGCTACACAGTACAGAGCTGGTCCCTGGTCAAAGTAGCTGGTGGAAGGGGGGGAGGTTGAGGGTCATGTCCAAAAGTCACAGCCCAGCTGGGCATCCTGGTCATGGAGACTCCTTGGAGTAACTAAACCCATCCATTCCCCACTTCCCCAGCAACCTTAGTTCAGGTGGGTGTCACCACCCACCTCCTTGCTGGAGCTTGGTAGGATCCCTCCACATCCGCTTACCTTCCTATAGTCTTCACCCCTGCCTGCATGCCCTGCTCCCACCAGAAAGACCCACTGCCTCTGTTCTTCCCTATCACAGGCACAGGGATCCTGTCCTCCCAGCCAGAGGAGAACCCCCACTGGTGGAATGCCAACATGGTGTAAGAGGGAGCCAGAAGGTCCTTTCTGGGGGAGGGGAGTTCTGTCTTGGGGGTCCTTTCTGGAGGCTCCTTCCTAAGAGGTTCTTAGGGGAAGTCCATCCTGGGGGATCCTGTCATTAAGGGGATCCAGTCCTGGGAGAGGTCCTTCCTAGGGAGGTCCTGTCCTCAGGAGTCCTTCCCGAGGAGGGTGATCCTTCCTGGGGTCCTCGGGCAACAGAGGAACATGGCAGGCTCATACCATCCATGTGTCACAGCTTCATCCCCTACTGCTCCAGCGATGTGTGGAGTGGGGCTTCATCCAAGTCTGAGAAGAGTGAGTCCCATGCCTTCCTTCCCCTCCACCCCCTCCCCCCCCACCCCCACAGAGGCAGGGCAGGGAGGACAAGCACTTGTGGGGAAATACAGACGTTCAGCCTTGTGACTCCCTCTAACCCTTCGATAGTGTGTCCCAGGGTGCCCGCCCCCAGCACCCACTGCCTGGCTTGTCCATGGCTGGCCTGACACTGGGGGAGGGGGGTCCTCACTCCTAGGTGTTCCCCGAGGAAGGGCCCCCAGCACAGTCTTGTGTACCTGACCCACCTTCCTTCAATCTACCCCTGCCCCTGTTCCCATCCTGTGGAAGACCCTCCAGATACCCAGCTATACCTGACCTCCTTCCAACCTGGGGATGGGAGGACTGGCTGTCCAGGCCACCACTTGAAGCCAGCTCTCCTTCTCTGTGCAGATGAGTACGCCTTCATGGGCACCCTCATCATCCGGGAGGTTGTGCGAGAGCTCCTGGGCAAAGGGCTGAGTGGGGCCAAGGTGCTGCTGCTGGCAGGGAGCAGGTGGGCTGGGCAGGGGCTGGGGTGGGAGTGTGGATGGAAGGGAGAAGATGGGGCTGAGCCAGGGCAGACGCATGGCCAGGAGGCTCAGCAACATGGGGCATCTCTGAGGTTTGGCTCCCGAATGCCATGTGGCTGGAAGCTGTCCCGCAGACGCTTCTGCCTCCGTGGTTGTTGGGTGTGAGGGAGGCTTTGGATCACAGTGACCTAGGCAGTTGACTAGGGGCTAGCTGTGGACTGATGCACCGCCAAGGGCTGGGGTCCCTGTAGGCAAGATCACACCCACTGGTCATTGTATCCTAGCGGGCATGTGGGGGACTCAGGGGTTGTCTAAGGAATGGACAGAGGGGCCTGGACCACAGAGTTCACCTTCATTTTCAGATGAGGGAACCGAGTCAGAGAGTGAGAAGTGGGGGAGGGAAGGAGGGGTGGGAGGAAGTGAGATGACCCGACACTTAGCTCTGTGTCAGTGCCTGGAGCTCTGCCAGCCCTTCTCTGCCTCCAACACCTTACACACAAACCCAGAACGTGATGGCAGCTCAGAATGTTCTTGGCTCCCTGTGCCCTGGGGAATGGGCTGGGGCTGGGCAGGCCTGTTGGGTGAGTGTCCTTCCTCAATCTGCCCCGCTTGACCTCCCACCTTCCCTGCAGTGCGGGGGGCACGGGGGTGCTGCTGAACGTGGACCGCGTGGCCGAGCAGCTGGAGGAGCTGGGCTATCCAGCCATCCAGGTGCGGGGCCTGGCTGACTCCGGCTGGTTCCTGGACAACAAGCAGTACCGCCGCACAGACTGCATCGACACCATCACCTGCGCGCCCACAGAGGCCATCCGCCGGGGCATCAGGTGCCCCGGGAGGGAGGGCCCATTCTGTGCAGAAGGCCTGGGATTGGGTGGCATCAGGGGGTGGAGGAGCTCGTGGGGGCTGGGTGGGAGCGGGGAGAGCAGCCTAACCTGCAGCGTGTGGCCTAGGTACTGGAACGGGGTGGTCCCGGAGCGCTGTCGGCGCCAGTTCAAGGAGGGCGAGGAATGGAACTGCTTCTTTGGCTACAAAGTCTACCCAACTCTGCGCTGTGAGTGGGAACGTAGGGTGGAGTGGGGGGTGGGGTTTGGCGGTGGGTGTCCAGCCTTTCTGTGTCTGCTGGAAACCCAGCCTGGAGTCCAGTCCTTAGAGGCTAGGCTCAGAGACCATTGCCACACCCAAGAAGGGTTGACAAAGTCATCTGAGCCTGGCCAGGACTTTCTCAGTTTTAGCACTAAACGTCCACTCAGTTCAAAGCAAACTAGGATGGTTGGTTACGCTGACCACACCCACGGTGAGGAACGTGCCTTGGAGTTGAATCCCAGTGCTGTCCCTGCGTGGGGCCTTGGCTGTCCCTCGCCAGCACCACGCTCGAAGCAACATAATCGCCATGTTTTGGTCAAAGCGGAGTCCTGGGAGCCAGGCCAAGGTGGGAGGAGGGAACGAGGCACCTCTTCAAGGCAGCGTGCCAGGGGGACTAGTCGCCAGCACTCTGCAGCCAGGGCCTGGCTGGCCTGTGAGCCTGCTGTGGATCTGGCTGTGGCCTCCGCCCCTGGAGCCTGGGGTGGGGGGCAGAGCTCCGAGGCGAGGCCCAGCTGAGCCATCCCCCCAGGCCCGGTGTTCGTGGTGCAGTGGCTGTTTGACGAGGCCCAGCTGACTGTGGACAATGTGCACCTCACGGGGCAGCCGGTGCAGGAGGGCCAATGGCTGTACATCCAGAACCTGGGCCGTGAGCTGCGGAACACACTCAAGGATGTGCCGTGAGTGTGTGGGGACCCCACTTGGCCCCCCAGATACATACTAAACCACTTGACTTGAAAAGAGAGGCTGCAAAGATGGAAAACAGGAAGCAGCCCAGGGTCCTTGAGGTGATAAACTGTGGTCAATGTAGACAAAGGGGTACTACCCAGCGCTAGAGAGGAGTGAGCAACTGAGCCGCTAAAAGAGGAGGAACTGTAAATGCATGTTACCAAGTGAAAGAAGCCAGTCTGAAAAGCCCACATATGGTGTGATTCCAACTCTATGACATCGAACCCAAGTCTTTTGCATCTCTTGCATTGGCAGGTGAATTCTTTACCACTGTGCCACCTGGGAAGCCCCTATGACATCCTGGAAAAGGCAAAACTATGGACACAGTAAAAAGATCAGTGGTGGCCAGGGGTTGGGAGAGAGAGGTATAAATAGGTGGAGAACAGTAGATGTTTAGGGCTGAGGAACTGCTCTGTATGGTACCACAACGGTGGACACGTGTCATTACGGTCGTAGTAGCGTTAGTCGCTCAGGCATGTCCGACTGCGACATGTAGCCTACCAGGCTCCTCTGTCCATGGAATGCTCCAGGCAAGAATACTGGAGTAGGTAGCTATTCCCCTCTCCAGGGGACCTTCACAAGCCAGGGACTGAAGCCTGGTCTCCTTCATATAGGCAGATTCTTTATCATCTAAGCCACCAGGGAAGCCCACGTGTCATTATACGTTTGTCTAGATTCATAGACAGTACAACTCCAAGGATGAACCCTGATGTAAACTACAGACTCTGGGTGGTGATAATGTGTCATCTAGGTTCATTGATTGTAACAAACATACCAACTGGTGGGGGATATTCATGATGGAGGAGGCTGTGAATGGATAAGAGCAGGGGATGAAAAAGAATCTATGTCTTCCATTCAATTTCAATGTGAACATAAAGCTTCTGTGAAAAACTAAAGTCTATTTAAAAACAAATATTCACCTGTCCAGCAGAGCCCCCACTCTGAGCAGGATTTGGAGGCAGAAAGGGACAGGGGTTAGTAGGGCACCTGGGAGCTGGTGGGGATAAGGCGTAGGGGGAGCCACTGGCCAACACAGCAAGCGGCAGGAGGGAAGTAGGAGCCAGGTAGGGGACAGCCTCCCAGGAGAGGAGCTGTGACCTATGCGCTTTGGGGTAGGGAAGGAGCTGAGGTGGGATGTGGTTGCTCACAGGTTGCCTTCTCCCTAACAGGGCCAGCTTTGCCCCCGCCTGCCTCTCTCACGAGATCATCATCCGAAGGTCAGTGCCCCCTGGCCCCAGGACCGCTCGTATCCATGGCTCTCGATCCAGACATCTGCAACGCCCCCATCCCCAGCAGGCCTGGCCACCAGCCTCCCCAGCTCTGGCTTCTTCTGAGGGTTTTCAAAACCACTTGCACAACCAGCTGTGTGGCAAGAACTCAGTGGTGGCAATGCCGTCCCCTGCTTTGGCCACACCCGAGTGATCCCCAACCTGGGTTTCTGTCTGCAGCCACTGGACAGACGTCCAGGTGAAGGGGACCTCGCTGCCCCGAGCGCTGCACTGCTGGGACCGAAGCCTCCACGACAGCCACAAGGCCAACAAAGCCCCCCTGAAGGGCTGCCCCATCCACCTGGTGGACAGCTGCCCCTGGCCCCACTGCAACCCCTCATGCCCCACCATCCGGGACCAGTTCACGGGGCAGGAGATGAATGTGGCCCAGTTCCTGATGCACATGGGCTTCGACGTGCAGACAGTAGCACAGCAGCAGGGCCTGGAGCCCAGTAAACTGCTGGGGATGCTGAGCAGTGGAAGCTAGGGCCCTTCACCCTGGCCATCTCCCCTCCAGGCCCTCCTGCCCTCCTAGGACCGCAGGGCCCCTGCCATCCCCACCCTGGGTCTGGATGCCCTCCCTTGGCAACCTTCACTGTCTCTCTCCTACTGCCTCTGAGGGGCCCCAGCCAGAGATGGTGGACCTGCCATCAGCCTGGCTGTGGTCCTTGGCCCCCTCCTGCCCCTCCCTCCTGACACCCCCCCCATCCCCATCGCCTCATTCCTAACCGCCCCATACTCCCTCCACCTCCAACCCACGGTAGGGAGCCAGAAGCACTGGATTCCTCAGCCTCCAGCCCAGAAGGCATACTCCCCCAGCCCAGTCCCCCAGCCTCTCCTGCCCTTTTGTATTATTTTATAAAGTGACTTTTTTATTAATTTTTTAAAAAAAGAAAAATAAGCAAGAAATATATAGTGAATGATATTGTTTTGTAACATATTTTTTTTAAATAATGAAGAAAAGATAACAAAAGAGCCTCACCCTGTAGATGTGTTTATTTGAGGGGGTACTTTGCCTGCTTCACACCCCGACCTGACCCAGACCCCCTACAAACCCAGGGCAGCACGGAGAAGCTGAGAGGGACTCCGGGGCCTTTTCCAACCTCTGCTCCTTCTGTTCATCCTTTCCACACACAGCAGCAAAGGGCCTGTCTCAGACAAGCCCCCAGCATGGTTTGGAGCTCCCTTTCCTCTTTATTTTGATCTTGGGGTGACATTCACGCCACACCTCCTCCATTTCTAAGGGCACGACTCAGCATTTGTACATCTACAGTGTTGTGTCTCCAACAGCAATCTCCACTTTCAAAACTTTATCACAAAACACTCCCTACCCAGCTAGCACATTCTTTGAAGTTTGTATTATATTTATTTTCACAACATCACACATGCACATGGTCCAGAATTTGAAAGAGGCAGAATTTTGGAGGGTGAAAATTCTCCCTGTAGGCCAGCCCTTGATTCTGCTTCTGTGGTTAGTCCCAGAGGACACAGCCTCCCCATAAACACATACACACACACACACAAACATACACACAATCTTGTCCTTCCACATGTGACTGCACACCATACACTCGTTGCCTGGTTTCTACCTCCCGCTGCAACTTGGGACTGAAGAGAACATTCCCAGTCTTCAGTGAGCTCTGTGCGTCATACTGTCTTCAGGTACAAAGGGCCGCGTGACTAGCCCGTGTCAGTGCCACTGTGCACAGGCTCATGGGCCGGCATCTCCATGGAGGCACCCCGAGGTGGCATGTGCATCAAAGATAGTGAGCCCCTGTGGGTTTTGTGACATACTGATAAGCACCCCCTCCAAAGGTGGCCAGGTCATGACTCTCCAATAGACCTGGCTTCCTCAGCGTTCCCTGCACTAGGTGCCCCACACACATGACACCCTGATTCCCCCAGTGCCCAGCAAGTAGGTCTTATTACAAGCCTCAATTTGCAAATTGGGATACTGAGGCCCTGGGACTTCCCTGGTGGTTCAGTGGTTAAGAATCTGCCTCCTAATGCAGGGGACATGGGTTCGATCCCTGGTTGAGGAGTTAAGATCTCCCACATGCCTTGAGGCCACTAAGCCCCCGCACCCCCACCCCCAGCCACAACAAACGATCCCACATACTGAAACAAAGACTGATGCAGCCAAATATCTTAATAAATATTAAAAAAAAGAAAGAAACTGAGGCCCAGAGAGGCTATGCGAAGGGATAGAGGAAAGACTTGATGCAGCCAAATATCTTAATAAAAATTTTAAAAAAGAAACTGAGGCCTGAAGAGGCTATGTGAAGGGACAGAGGAAGGATTCATGCCTGGACCCTGCTCCTAGCCTCCGATCACCCAGTCTCTCTCAGGCAGCCTGCAGCTTCAATCCCAGAATAGGGAGCATCACGGAGACCTCATCCTCTCAACGGCCCCCCAAGACTGGGAGTATGCCCTGAGCTCTGGACCCACTGAAGTTGGCTTCCCCAAGGGGAGCTTAAATGGCCCATTTGTGGTTTCCTGTTTGGACGGCTCCTGTGGGAGGCCACAGAGTCTCACTGACCCAGGGAGACAGTGAGGTCAGGGAGGGGTGTGGCCAAAGGCTGGAGATGAAAGAAGGGGGACCCTGGGGTGGCTGCTGGCTTGGGGAGCAGCCTCTTTGGAGAGGCATGAACAGGGTTCCCAGCATGACAGTGGGCTTCCAGTGGGAGAGGGGGCTCAGTTCAGTTCAGTCGCTCAGTCGTGTCCGACTCTTTGCGACCCCATGAATTGCACCACGCCAGACCTCCCTGTCCATCACCAACTCCCGGAGTTCACTCAAACTCACGTCCATCGAGTCGGTGATGGGGGCTGGGAGGACCCAAAAGGGGCCTGGCCTTCACCTACCAGGGGAGACTTGCATGGATGGAGGGGTCCATGCTGCGGTCAGAGCTGGGCCTCTGGGGGAGGGACCCCAGAGGCGCTGGCTGGAGGCCAGTTCTTTGTGTGGAGAAGGGCGGCAGGTGGTGACATCAGCACAGACACTTGCCTTACTCTGTGTGAGGTAGACTGAAAAGAGTAACAGGGTGGCTTTGGGTGTCTTGGGCGTGCCAGGCCCACTGAACATTATACTTGTGGGTTAGGCCCAATGGGATTTCACCAAATGAATAAATCCTTTCTCCCCATGTTCCTGATAAAGAAGGAAGGAGGCTTAGCTTACCTCCAGCGTCTGTGCCTTACTGCGAGTGCTGTTGTTCAGTCGCTCAGTCATGTCTGACTCTTTGCAACCCCATGGACTACAGCACGCCAGCCTTCCCTGTCCTTCACCATCTCCCAGAGCTTGCTCAAACTCATGTCCATTGAGTCAGTGATGCCATCCAACAATCTCGTTCTCTGTTGTCCCCTTCTCATCCTGCCTTCAATCTCTCCCAGCATCAGGGTCTTTTCTAATGATTTGGCTCTTCACATCAGGTGGCCAAAGTACTGTGGGTACCATTGGCAAAATGAGCCTGGGACCCATAAGGCGAGTGAGTGATGCCAAACCTGTAGTGTTCGGTGCATGATCAAAGTGATAGGCGGAACTGTCTACCCTGATGTCTCAACTTCTTTTATTTTTATTTTCTTTTTTTGGCTGAGCCACATTGCAGGTAGGATCTCAGTTCCCCAACCAGGGATTGAACCCATGCCCTCTGGAGTGGAAGTGGCCAATTTTTTTTTTTTAATTTAATTTTTTGGGCTACTTTGAGTCTTCATTGCTTTGCCCAGGCTTCCCCTAGTTACAGCGAACAGAGGCTACTCTTCACTGCGGCACTCAGACTTCTCATTGCAGTGGCTTCTCTTGTTGCAGAGCATGGGCTCTAGGGCCCGAAGACTTCAGCAGTTACTGCTCTCAGTCTCTAGAGTGCATGCTCACTAGTTGTGGCCTATGGGCTTAGTTGCCCCGAGGCATATGGAATCTTTCCAGACCAGGGAACGAACCTTTGTCCCCTGCACTGGCAGGCAGATTCTTAACCACTGGACCACCAGAAAAGTCCAGATCGTGGTCTCTTACACCGTCTCCAGTAACGGAACCAGGGCTTCTTGGAAAATACCTGGTTCTAAGGCTGGCGAGAAATGCACAGGATGAACCTGGGATATCTTGCAGCGCCTGCAGTGAGGAGGTGCTGAAAACAAACCCCAACCCCCACTGATGGGGTATGTCAAGGCACACATGGAAGGCTTTGAGCAGCAGAATAAAAAATGTAGTTTTGGATTATAACCCAAAATATAAAATGAATGTCCTCAAGTCGATCCTGATATAAGTAAATAATTGAAGAAAGTTAAGTGGGGGAGAAAAGACCAACCTCTTTGAAGCATTCCAAATAATTTATGTCAATACTGTCCCCTCAAGGAGGGGGAGAATACACTCCCCTTAAGTGTGGGCCACAAGTGTGGGTCCCCTCCCCAGAGAGAACAGGATGGGAAGGGGGAGAAAGAAAGAGGAACTCCTCAGAGGTGACACCTGAAAGACACACCTCAGCCAAGTGGTCAAGGGCAAAAGGTGAGGAGTCATGTTGAGAGCACGGCCCTCGGGGGACGTGATGAGAAGGGCACTTCCCCTCTGTGGTCTTCCTCCCCAAACCCACAAGCCCAGACTAATAACGAGAAAAACATCAGACAGGCCAGCAGAGGGACAGTTTGTGCATCACTGCCCAGCCCTCCTCCAAACCACTGGGGCCATTCAAACCAAGAAAGTCTGAGAGACCCTCCTGGCCAAGAGCAGCTGAAGGAGACGTGATGGCTACTCGTCATGTGAGGTCAGGAAAGGTCCTGGAGCAGCCCGAGGGCATGAGGTTAAACCTGAGGAAACCTGAATCAATGCTAATAATAATGTATTGATATGATATGCCAATGTCTCATTAATTGTAACAATTGTTCTGAAAGATGTTTCCAATAGAACACACTGGATGTGAGGAATATAGGAGCTCTTCCAGTCAATTTCTTCTGTGTGTCTACTGTTGTTCTAGAAAATAAAGTCTATTTTAAAATTTTGTAAAAGCAAGTTTTGTGTTTTTTTTGGCCACACTATGTGGCACATGGGGTCTTAGTTCCCTGACCGGGGCTTGAACCCATGCCCCCTGCAGTAGAAGTGCAGTCTTAACCACCGGACTTCCAGGGAAGTCCTTTATTTAGTTATTTAAAAATTTTTTAAAGCAACTTTTTTTATTTATAGAAGAATATAAACCTAACCATGTTTAGAACTGTAGCAAAATGTACTTCATTTATTTTTTTAAATTATTCTCTTTTCCTGGTTTAGGAAGTAATAGCTATTTAGTTTAAAACTGGGAAAATGCTGAAAATCCAAAGAGCAGAAGCACCCGCTGCGCCACACCTTGGAGGTGATGGCAGGGCATCCTCAGGCATTTACCCAGCCTTTCTATCTTCCGATGCAGATGTGCCACGGGCCCTTTAGTCTCCCACACTGCCCCTGTGATCTCCTGCCTCGTCACTGTTCTTCTACAAGGTGATCTCAAGGCAGCCTGAGTGTACCTCACACGGATGTTCCTTAGTCTACTCACCAGTCCCTACTGTTGAACTTTAGGTGACTTCCAACCAAACTCACTTAAAATTTTGTTGGCATTTCCGTAGTATGAGAAGCTGTCAATCCAGAATCACTGTGCTTCTGTAATTGTGACACATTAGCAAAAGCTCAAAAGCAGAAGACATTGCTGCCAAGCAGCACAGTGGCCAACCAGTTGGGAGTCGGTGTCTAGAACCAGAAGCATGGCCCATGCCAGGGTCCAGGGATCCTCACCACGGTTCCAGCCATGAAGCGCTTCCCTTGACCACGGTGGGGCCCAGAGCTCCCCCGGGGCTTTGTGGGTGGGCAGAACCCGACTGGCAAAGCAAAGAAAGATGACTTTGCTGTGATTTGTTCTCAGACTCCCAAGGTGTCTTTCAGAAAAGGAGCTGATACTTTTTTTTTTTAATTGAAATATAGTTGATTTACAATGTTGTGCTAGTTTCTGCTGTACAGTAAAGTGATTCAGTTATACATATATGTATGTATTCCTTTTTTATTTACTTTAAATTTGAGGATAATTGCTTAAAATACTCTATTGGGTTCTACTATATACCAACATGAATCAGCCATAGGTTGTATGTGTATGTCCCCTCCCTTCTGAACCTCCCTCCCACCTCACACCTGCTCCCACCCCTCTAGGTTGTCAGAGCACCAGATTTGAGCTCCCTGCATCATACAGCAAATTTCCACTGGCTATCTAATTTTATATATGGTTATGTATACCTTTGAAAGCTAGTCTTTCCATTTGTCCCACCTTCTCCTTCCTCCTGTGTTTGTAATTCTGTCCTCTATGTCTCTGTCTCCATTGCTGCTCTACAGAGGGTTCATCAATACCACCTTCCCAGATCCCATATATATGCATTAATATACGTTATCTGTCTTTCTCTTCCTGACGTACTTCACTCTGTATAATAGGCTCTAGGTTCATCCAGCTTATCAGAACTGAGTCACATGCATTCCTTTTTATGGCTGAGTGATATTGCACTGTGTATATGTACCACTGCTTCTTTATCCATTTATCGTTTGATGGATATCTAGCTTGCTTCCATGTCATAGCTGCGATGAACACTGGGGTACGTGTCTTTTTCAATTATCGTTTCCTGAAGGTATAGGCCCAGTAGCAGGATTGTTGGGTCATACGGTAGCTTTATTCCTAGTATTTTTAAGGAATCTCTATACTGTTCTCCTGGGACACGACTGAGCGACTGAACTGAACTGATACTGTTCTCCGTGGTGGCTATATCAATTTGCATTTCCACCAACAGTGCAAGAGGGTTCCCTTTTCTCCATACTCTCTCCAGAATTTATTGTTTGTAGATTTTTTGACGATGGCCATTCTGACTGGTACGAGGTGATACCTCATCGCAGTTTTGATTTGCATTTCTCTAATAATGAGCGAGGTTGAGCATCTTTTCAAGTGTTTATTAGCCATCTGTATGTCTTCTCAGGAGAAATGTCTATTTAGGTCTTTTGCCACTTAATAAAAATAATTTTATTGATTTGTTTATTTTTGGCTGTGCTGAGTCTTCTCTTTAGTTGCGGCAAGTGGGGGCTACTCTCTAGCTGCACTGCACGGGCTTCTCATTGCTGTGGTTTCTCTTGTTGTGGAACATGGGCTCTAGGGCATGTGGGCTCTAGAGCACAGGTTCAATAGTTGTGGCCCACAACCTTAATTGCTCTGCGGCATGTGGAATCCTCCCAGATCAGGGATCGAAACTGTCTCTTGCATTGGCAGGCAGATTCTTTACCACTGAGCCACCGGGGAAGCCCCTTCTGCCCACTTTTTGATTGCGTTGTTTGTTTTTCTGGTACAGAGCTGCATGAGCTGCTTGTATATTTTGGAGATTAATCCTTCCTCAGTTGTTCCATGTGATATTATTTCCTCCCATCCTGAGGGTTGTCTTTTCACCTTGTTTATAGTTTCCTTTGCTGTGCAAAAGCTTTCAAGTTTAATTAGGTCCCATTTGCTTATTTTTGTTTTTATTTCCATTGCTCTAGGAGGTGAGTGATAAAGGATCTTGCTGTGATTTATGTGATACAGTGTTCTGCCTATGTTTTCTTCTAAGAGTTTTATAGTTTCTGGTCTTTAAGTCATTTTGAGTTTATTTTTGTGTATGGTGATAGGAAGTGCTCTAATTTCATTCTTCTACGCATAACTGTCCAGTTTTCCCAGCACCACTTATTGACAAGACCGTCCCTTCTCCATCGTATATCCTTGCCATCTTTGTCAAAGATAAGGTGCCTATAGGTGCGTGGGCTTTACCTCTGGGCTTTCTGTCTTGTTCCATTGGTCTATATTTCTGTTTTTGTGCCAGTACCATACTGTCTTGATGACTATATGTATGTATTCTTTTCATTTTCTTTTTTCATCATGGTTTATTACAGAACATTGAATACAGTCCCCTGTGGTATACAGTAGGACCTTGCTGTACGCCTAGGAAGCCCACACGTGGGCACAGCAGTCACTTAAGTGGGTCAGGAAAAGCTGGGCCCAGGAGAGGACTCAAGCCTGGACATAGCTCCCTGGCAGGCCCAAGCCAGATGGCTGATCGCAGCTCTAGGCATACCCATGCAGGCACAGGGTGGCTGCTGGAAGCTGGGCAGCTCAGGCCAAGAGTTTCAGTTTCCTCACATGGAGAAGGAAAGTAAGGATGCCAAAGGTGGGCATCTTGCTTCCCAGAGAGTTCCAGCATATGGTACTGACTTCAGCTTGACTGGTACCTGAGATTCCCTCACTGAGGTCCCCCCTCCACACCCACACAATGACCCCCATCCCCAGCACAGCACCCACTGCCATGTTCAGCCCTGCAGGCCAGCCACACCAGCCACAGCTCTCGCCTGGTCAGGCCCAGATGAAAGACTCCAGGCTCCGAAGGGCCAATTGGACTTTGAGTGGGGCCAGGTGGAGGGCTAGTTGGCATTCCTGGCACTGCAGGACAGCCACGGACACGGGTCCCAGGATGCCACTTCACCTGGGCTCCATACCCTCACTCAGAACCCGTTGGCCCCAACCACTTTCAGGGAGCTTCTCGGCCAGGCTTCCCAAGATGGTCATGTTGTTGTGCCTCGCCTCTGCCCAGCGTCTGTCAACCCATTTTTCAATTTGGTTTCCGGGCTTTGTTGTGCCAGAAAATGGAGGCACAGTGCAGTGTCTGATTTTGAGGAAGGGGATCAACTTCCGGTGGAGAAGGCCAGTCAGGTGCCTGTCTCACCCGCCACGCCGGCCACAGAGCGCCTGAGAGGCTGCCTCCTACCTGCACAGGTGTGCTGGTATCCCTGAGTACCTGGGGACACCCCAAATTGCCCAAGGCTTCAGGTGCTACAACCTGAACCCCTTTGGTTGGGGGTATGAAGGGAATAGAAACAGAGGCCAAGAGTACTGCAAGGCTGATGCCCCAAGGACAGTTTGTGTGGTCGAGAAATGTGGGCACGTTCACTGTTAGGATTCGCTGAGCTATGAACTTGGGCTGAAGTTTGCACATGTCTGCTTGAGATAAACTAAACTGTCCGCTCTGTGCAAGACTTCCTTCCAGGTTTCTCTGATCAGGGGGCAGAAGGGTTTGGAACCAGCTTGTCTGTACCCCTGAAGCCTAAGGCCCCGTGCTCCCCTCATTCCCTTGTCCAGGGTCAGGAGCACCTGCTGCAGATGCCTGGAGAGAAGGTGGGTTATCCTTCCTAAGGGGCTCCATAAAAAGTTTTCCTAGTGAGACCTCACTGCCCACTCTGCTCCACCGCAGTGTCCAGACAACTGTCTCAGAGGGCCTGCAAACCCTCCGAACAGCAACAGGAATCCTGTGTTTACAATCATGTTAACTGCTCTGGAAACATCGCCAACAATCATGTTGTCGGATGACCAGCACAATTCAGCTTTTAAAGAGGGTGTGTGTTCATGGAGAATGCTGCCCATAAGAAGCATAAAGGGATGCCAGGATGCCTGGGAGAATCACAGGGGCACGAGACATGGACACCACCCCAACCAGATGGTCAAACTTCTTACTCTGGATGTACAGCCATTGTGATTCTCCTGACAGGTGACATCTCCCACATGGTTTTCCTGCCAAGGGCATTTAGCCAGGATCTAAACATGAGCAAACAGACAGAACACGCTGAAAGACCACCAATAAAGCTGCCAGCTGGGGCATTTTAAAAAAAATCAGTGTTACGGCAACCCACTCCAGTATTCATGCCTGGAAAATCCCATGGACCAAGGAGCCTGGTGGGCTACAATCTATGGGGTCGCAAAGAGTAGGACACGACTGAGCGACTTCTGTGTTTTTGAAGCTCAAAGGGATATGGGCCACTGAAACAGATATAAACCAGGGCAGAATTTCTTAAATAAGTAACAGATTAGTTAGTTACAACATCAAGACAAATAGAATTGAAAGAGAGATGCTACCAAGAGTTGGGCAGTACTGCTTAAATAATGCTCAAGAGTTTCTATTCTTAAATTGTTTCCTCTTGAGAGAAGATGAGCAGCACTGGGCCCACTCAACTCTACCTTTTTTTGTTCCCCACTTTGGTTATGTGTTGTTACTTTCGGAATTGCACTTTTTTCACCTTGTCATAGTAGCTGCCAAAGTGTGTTTTTATAAACATGGGGTTCTAGAGCGCTGGCTTCCTGGGGCAGAGGAAAGAAAGAAATGCGTGTTGAACAAAATAAGTACGTTCATATGTTTAATAAAATAGTTCTATTATTGAAAAAAAAATCAGTGTTATGAAATATATTTAAAAGAGAGAGAGAGACTATTCTAGAATAAAGGAAAGTGAAAAACATGACGGCCAAATGCAATGTACAATTCCAATTAAATCCTGGCACAAAAACTTTAAATGCTATAAGATGTATTTCCAGGACAGGTGGGGAAAACTGAAAGACTGTATTATATGCTTAGTCGCTCAGTCTTGTCCAACTCTTCACGACCCCATGGACTGTAGCCCATCAGGCTCCTCTGTCCATGGGGATTCTCCAGGAAAGAATAGAGTGGGTTGCCATTTCCTCCTCCAGGCGATCTTCCCAACCCAGGGATCAAACCCAGGTCTCCCTCATTGCAGGTGGATTCTTTACCGACTGAGCCACCAGGGAAGCCCATGACTGTGTATTAGGTGATCATTCTTCAATTTCCCAAGTGTGGCCACTGAGTTCAGGTTCTGCAGGAGAATGGCCTCCCTCTTAGGTGTCCATGGAAGTATCTAGTGGAGAATTGTCACATTGCCAGAATTAATGTTATTATTAATTATCAATGGAGGAGGAGAAACAGCATGGACAGGGCAAAATATTAATAATTCTTGAATCTGGGTGAAAGACATATGAGTGTTCATTGTGCTATTTTGAAACTCGTCTGTAAATCTGAAACTTTTCTAAGTGGAAAGTTGGGGGAAATACACATAAGACTGTACTTATAATTGTCTCTCTGTGTCACAAGGGATAGGTTCTAGGACTACCCCCAGTCACACCATCAGGATACCAAAATCCACTGATATCCATGTCCCTTGTATAAAACGGCATAATATTATGCACATCCTCTCGTACACTTTATTTTATTTTTATTTATTTATTGGCCACACCTTGTGGCTTTCAGGATTTAATTGCCCAACCAGGGACTGAACCCAGGGACATGAGAGTGGAAGTGCCATGTTCTAATCAGTTGACCACCAGGTAATTCCTCTCCTCAATACTTTGAATCATCTCTAGGTAACTTATAATACCTAATAGAAAGTCAATATTCAGGCAACTGAACCCAGGTGATAGAATAGTAGGCAAATTAATTACACTTTTCATGTGTTGGTTGGGCCTGAACAAAAACTACTTTCATGGTCAAATTTTTTTTTTCCTTTTCAAAAACATTTCATATATTTTTAATATTTTATTTTATTTTAATACTTATTTATTTGGCTGTGCTGCCCTAGGTCTGGTTGTGGCACGTGAACTCTTGGCTGTGGTGTGTGGGATCTAGTTCCCCAACCAGGGATCAAACCTGGGCCCCTACATTGAGGAGGCCACAGAGTCTTAGCCACTGGACCACCAAGAAAGTCCCTATTGTTAATATTTTAGGCTAAAAATGGGAGAGTTGAGTTTTTCCTAGGATTTTACATGACTAGGAGGATCAAGTAAAAGTTCCATTATAATCCCCACAAATAAAAGCTAAAACTCAGCCCCCAGGTCAGGGTGAAGAGAATGAGGGTGGGCGCCTTCGGGAGGAGGGTCTCCACTCCCCTTCCCCGCCACCTCCCAGGAATCAGAGCTGAGTGCTGGCTGAGGGACAAGGACAATGGGGTCCTGACACCATCCCAGCTCTGAACCAAGCCCCTCGGGCCTCCCGGATAGACTGCTGCCTCAGAGTGGCTGCTGCCCTCTTCTCTCTGTGCCCCTCCCCCAGCACTGCCGCCCGAGGCTGCTCGAGCTGGGGCGCCTGGTCCCTTCTGCTCTTTTCCCTCCGCCTCTCCCCCGGCAACGCAGCTGACTGACCGACAGAAGCAGGTGCTTCAGAGGCGGAGGCGGTGCCAGCGGCCAAGGGGTTAATGGCTGGGGCTTGGCGGGACGCAAGGGTCAGATGTCGCTCTGGGATGGGGACAGGCACTCAGGCTGCTATTCCGGGGCTCTGATCCCGGTCGCCTATTTATAGCGCTGGGGGGGCCTCGGCCCCCCCACATACACACAGGCGGCAGAGAGGCTGCTCTGCTGCAATGTCACCGGCGGCGTCACCGCCACTGCAGGCTGCCGGCACCTGCCACTGCCGCAGGAGACGGAGCCGAGAGAGACCCCACGGTTTACGGGCACTGTGTGAGGCGAGGACGCGGCCGGCCATATGGGCAGCACCATGGAGCCCCCCGGGGGCGGCTACCTGCACCTGGGTGCCGTGACGTCTCCCGTGGGCACAGCCCGTGTGCTGCAGCTGGTCTTTGGCTGCACCACCTTCAGCCTGGTGGCCCACAGGGGTGGCTTCTCGGGCGTTCAGGGCACCTTCTGCGTGGCGGCCTGGGGTTTCTGCTTTGCACTCTCCCTCCTGGTGGTGGCCTGCGAGTTCACCCGGCTACACGGCTGTCTGCGCCTGTCCTGGGGAAACTTCACAGCGGCCTTCGCCATGTTCGCCACGCTGCTGTCCGCTACAGCGGCGGTCATCTACCCACTGTACTTCACCCGGCTGGAGTGTCCGCCTGAGCCCGAGGGCTGCACGGCCAGGAACTTCCGCCTGGCAGCCAGCGTCTTTGCCGGGCTCCTCTTCTTGGCCTACGCTACGGAGGTGGCCCTGACCCGGGCCCGGCCAGGCCAGGTGGCCAGCTACATGGCCACAGTGTCAGGCCTCCTCAAGATCGTCCAGGCCTTCGTGGCCTGCATCATATTTGGGGCGCTGGTCCATGACAGCCGCTATGGGCGCTACGTGGCTACCCAATGGTGTGTGGCCGTCTACAGCCTTTGCTTCCTGGCCACAGTGGTGGTGGTGATCCTGAGTGTGCTGGGTCACACGGGGGGCCTGGGCTGCCCCTTCGACCGTGTGGTTGTGGTATACACCTTCCTGGCCGTGCTCCTCTACCTCAGCGCTGCAGTGATCTGGCCCGTCTTCTGCTTCGACCCCAAGTACGGTGAGCCTGGGCGGCCCCCCGACTGCCCGAGGGGCAGCTGCCCCTGGGACAGCCAGCTGGTGGTGGCCACCTTCACTTACGTCAACCTGCTCCTCTACATCGCCGACCTGGCCTACTCCCAGAGGATCCGCTTCGTGCCCACCTTCTAGCATAACAGGTGGCAGTAGCCCACCCACCTCTGCTCTCCAGGGGCTCAGGCATCATGAGAGGACCCAGGTGAACCCAGACCCGTGAGGACGAATTGGAGGGAGGCGGCCAAGAGAGTCATGCCTGGGCTTCTGGCAGTGCTCAGCGGTGCAGCTCAGGGAGGCACAGAGAGGGGACAGAGGGGCAGGAGGCCATGAACAGGTCACGGGGGAGGAGTCTCACCAGGCAACTCCCACTCTATCTCTCTGTCTCTCTCTCGTTCTCTCTCTCTCTTTCCATCTCTCTCCATTTCCTGGCACACCCTCCCTCAGTGCTGGCCCCTGTAACACATGAGAAGCCTTTGAAGCAGGCACTCTTGTGACCCACTATGCGGATGGGGACCTTGAGACCAGGATTACAAAGTTAACCCAAAAGCAGTGTCTGGAGACCACATCTAGGTTGAGTCACCTAAGTAGAGTTGAAAAGCGACAATTCCCAGAGGTGTGGGAAGGGGTCAGAAGGGAACCCAGGAGAGGGCCAGAACCAGGTCAGCGGAGGAGCGTGGGAAGCCAGTGCTTCCTCTGGCCTTGGAGAGGGCAGTTTCTGGAACCCTGGAAAGATCCAGGCAGATACCCTCCTGCTGGGGTATCTGTGCCCGAATGAGGAGAGGAGCCAGGAACTAGGACCCCGCCTTGCCCACCTCTGGTGGCCACAGCCTCGGAAGCCGAGCAAGGACTCTAGAGTGGTCGCATAGGGCAGCCTCAGCAAGCTAGAGAACGCAGGCTTGGAGGGGCCCATAGCAGCCAGCAACACTGCTAAGGGCACAGCACGCTAGGAAGACACTGGGTTCTCACCCACCAGGGAGCCACTGCTGAGCCCCCAGCATCTACCCCGATGTAGCAGCTCCTGCCGTACCTGCCAAGGACCCGGGGGGGCTGGCCTGGGGCAGCCCTGATCCAGAGGAGGACCAGCTTGGGGCAGCCACTGAGACACGAACCTGTGTACCAGGCACCCCCTGGTGCTCACAGACCAACGACCTCCACTCAAGAGTTCCTTTGCCTGGTAGCTGACCACAAGGGCCTGCTGGGGCCACTGCTCTCCACACTCCAGCCAGCTTCTCCCACTCAAGGGCCCAGACTGGGCCAGCTTGGAGCAGACCACTAGCTGCCCAAGCACAGTAGCCGCTCAGCCCATAGCCTGGCCCAGGGCCTTGAGCAGGAAATAAACACCAACGCTGATTTGCACTGAGTAGTTTCTGCTAAGGGGGTGGTGGCCACCTGCACCTCTTGGGCCATCTGCCACAATGTTCCCAGAGAAGAGCCTAGACTAGACCTGGCTGAGTAAGGAGGCAGCCGTGGCGGGGGAGGGGGGTGCTGGTATACTGGGTGTGTGGGGGGGCAGCCTCCCCAGGAAGTAGTGGGTGACAGCAAGGGGAAGATGGGGGTGGGGAGTTCTCAGCACCCCCACCACCACTGTGGTTCCCAGGGGTCCTGGGCATGGCAGTGGGCAGAGGGGCCACTACACTCGTGGTAGCAGAGCCCAAGCAGCTTTTAGGCACAGGGTCCGAGGGCTCCCTGTGCTGGCACCATGCACAGTAAGAGAGACATGGCCTGTCTGCCCACTGGGGAGGGCACACGCACAGGGGTCCTTCACCTGCAGAGGCCCGAGTTCAGCAGCAGATCCAGGAGGGGGCAGGAGCCCCTGTGTCCCGAGGTGTCCTGACGGCTCTGCTGACTAAGGAGGGTGGGGGTTGGAAGCATGTTACTAGGTGACAAAGGCGCCTACGGGCCACACCCTTCTCAGCCCACAGGGAGGCCTTAACAGTTTTCCTTCCTTTTCTAATCCAGTTTCTGAAATGAGTTTTCTGTCACACGTCCCCAGTTTGTTCACTGCCCTGTGATCTTCTGCCCCCAAAGGTCCATCCACTCTAAATTTCAAAGGTCCTGAGCGGAGAGACAGAGAGGGAGGAGAGGGGTTCCAGGGCTCAAGATAAGCGTAGCAGATGTCCTCTGTCTCCCAGGAGGCTGCACTGGGAAATGTCCTCATGATATTCACTCCTTGGATCAGAGGACTCTTTCTTTTTGGAGAAAGGAGTTATTTGTTGTTGTCACGCGAAAAACAATACTTTTTAAAGGATGGACTCTGTTCTCTGATGATATGTGCGCGGTGGGTGCTAAGTCGTTTCAGTCACGTCTGACTCTTTGCAACCCCATGGACTGTAGCCCACCAGGCTCCTCTAGCCATAGAATTCTCCAGGCAAGAATACTGGAGGGGGTTGCCAGGCCTTCCTCCAGGGGATCTTCCATACCCAGGATGGAACCTGGGTCGCTTGCATTGCAGGCACATTCTTTCCCCACTGAGCCACCTGGGAGGCCCCCTCTCTAATAACATACAGTCAAAACACGGTAGGATCCCCGGCTTTACATCTATGCGTTTGAGTCTGGGCCACTCCCTGAGCAATCCATTTTGGACCGGAACTTACAACAGCTCCTCCCTCAGAGGGCGAGGACTGAACGCCACAATAAACACAAGGAGGCCTGAACATCTGCTGTGTACACGAGCTCACTGCACAGTGGTCTGGTGGTGTCGGTGTTGGTCATTATTATGTCAAGAACTCACAGCCCTGCTTTCTGGGGCTGCTGCTGCTGCTGCTGCTGCTAAGTCGCTTCAGTAGTGTCCGACTCTGTGCGACCCGATAGACGGCAGCCCATCAGGCTCTGCCATCCCTCGGATTCTCCAGGCAAGAACACTGGAGTGGGTTGCCATTTCTTTCTCCAATGCATGAAAGTGAAGTCGCTCAGTCGTGTCCAAGTCTTCGCTTTCTGGGGCACAAACATCCAAATACACTGAAATTACATTTCAGAACAGCTTGTCATCATTTAAGATACAGAACCAAAAAAAAAAAGCAGGGGAGGGGATGGGTTGTTAATGAGAATCGCTTCTTACTTTTGCTCTTAACTTTGCTGCTGACTGGGACTCCAGACTATTCTGAACCCCAAAAGCAGGCTCAGTTCAAATGAGCCCTGAGCATGTCCTTCACAAAGATAGCTAGAGATCTTTTGAGAATCTTTTGAGAATCCAGGGCCAAAAGATTTCGTGGACCCTGCAGACAAGATGTCAAGAGACATGGGGTGCTCTGTGGGAACTTGGGCCATTAGGAGGTCATCTTCCTCTGTCTACTGGTTGACCACTACCTACCCCGAGAGCCTGTTTGGGGAGGGTCACGGTGGTAATAGGCCAGTGACCCCCAGGGCCATGTAGTTTTAAAAGGGCGCCTGAGCCTGAGACTAACAGAGGGGAAACTAGTGGGTAAGGAAGGGGTACAGATCTCAGGGGGAGGGACCTGGATTTCCCAGGTGCCTCCCAGTTTTGAGATTCTGAGAAAGCCCAGGGCTGTCTCTCCAGTTTCCACACCTCCGGATATAATTAAAAAAAAAAAATTTAAGTGACAAAATACAGTATCAAAATAGTGTTTTACCTTAAATGCTATTTGATAAATTGTTTTCAATCCCCCATTCCCGAAAATAAAGCAAGAAGCCTAGCAAGTAATTAAAAAAAAAAAAAAAGCATTACAAGAAAGAAAGGAAAAAATCCTAGCTAGTTGTACTCTTCCATACTCGATGATCAAGTTAATAACATGTCTGGACTCAGCGAGCAAGAGCCGCGTCCGTGTTCAAACTACAGGGCCCCACGAGGGGAGCCGAAGCCCAGGGCCGCTCTTTGAGAACCCGGCTGCTGCCGCCCCTCCCCCGCCGCTCTCGGTCCTCAAGCGCGGTCCGGGTTCGGGTGGGTAAGGGTCCAGAGCCCGGGCTGGGGGTAGCGGGGTGCGGGTTCTCAAGCGCGGGGTCGACAGGGCCTAGGGGGCGGGGGCGGGGGGGCCGGGGCGAGAGGATGATGCAACGGCCCCTCGGCACCTCCCGCGCCCCTGGATTGGCCGGCTCCAGGGCGGCCGCGCCGCGGATTGGCTGGGGCGGCGGAGGTGGGGCCCCCGGGAGTGGGTGCCGCGTGGCGGGCGCGGCGGTGCAGACTGGGGGCGACACGTACCGGGTAACTGGGTTATCGGGGTCCAGGCTGAAGTCGGGCTTGGGCGGGCGGTGGTACTGCGGGAGGGAAATGTGGGTCCGTGCCCTCGCCTTCGGCCTGGAGTGGGCTCGGACCTGGGGAGGTGTGGGCGTGGGGAGGGGATTCGGGCGTGGGTGCGTCGGGGCGCAGATGATTCGTCTCCCCACCCCAAGCAGCTGCCGACCTCTTCCGGAGGCGGGCGCGCCTCTCCCTGCTCCCTGTGTCCGGGACCCTCGGGAACCGATCGGGAAGCCGCGGTGGGCGGGGCACCGGAGTAGGGGAGAGTTAGACCGGCTGAGATAGGGCGGGTGCGGGGGGACTCCCGGTGGCGGTGGAGTGACCAGAGCTGGCACTGTCTGCCTAACTTCTTGGGCTGGATTCTGCCCCATCGTCCCGCCTTGTTCTTGCAGAGCCGGTGCCAGCTGAGAGGGCGGTGGGCGCAGACCTCCAGACACTATGAGCGTGGGCTTCATCGGGGCTGGCCAGTTGGCCTTTGCGCTGGCCAAGGGCTTCACAGCAGCAGGTAGGCTCTACGGCTAGGAAAGGACAAACGTTAAGAGGGTGGGCGGTTACCCTTCTCCAGGCTGGGAGTGAGTCGGGATAATATGCCTCCTTTGAGCCCTGTGGGAAACGGTAGTCTTGGGAAGTTTGGAGTAAGGTGGTGGTTGCTGTTTTACCCTGGGGTGGGGGGATTTCTGTTCTTCCTGGGATGTGGGGGAGGGATGCCAGGCCTGGCCTTGAGGGAGGGACTCTTGACTCCTGCAGGTGTTGTTGCTGCCCACAAGATAATGGCCAGTTCTCCAGACATGGACCTGGCCACCGTTTCTGCCCTCAGGGTAGGTGCAGGGTTGGAGGGTGACTGGGAGGCTGTCCCTCTGGAGGTTGGTCAGTATTTCTGGAAGCCAGTGTGTGACAGCCTTGACCCTGGAAGACTAGGAGTAGGGGCCCCAGTGGGCGGCACCATGCCACAGTCCCCCACACCAATGAGAAGAGGGTCCCTGGACAAGACTATCTTAAGACTCTGCCTCTTGGACTACAGATGGCTTCCCTCCCTCAGCTCTTGGGACCTTCGTCGGGCACATGTGCAGCTGGTGGGGAAAGGGTGCTGGTCAGGAATGCGGTTCCCTTAGTGGAGCCCCCACAAGGGGTCACAGTCACAGTGTGGGGGCCAGGACAGACATCCAAGGGCTGAACACAGCTTCAGTTTGCCATAGCTGAGTGATGGCTCCAAGGGTGCTGGCAGGTTCCCAGCTAAAGACTACTATCTACAGCACTACTCACACCTGGAGGGCACGGGGCAGGGGTCTAGGGGCTGCAGACCCAGGTGGGCTGGGCCTGGACTGCGGGCAGTTTCCCTTTTCCGCCCACAAAAGGGTTACCTTTCAGAGCAGAATGCTTCCTCCGCCTTGGGGTGGGAGTGGCAGTTAGAGAATGTCAGCGCCCCATGCCCTGAGCCGCTAGCCCTGCCATGCTGACATTCCCAGAATCCTCTATGATGAGGGGCTTTGTGAGGGGCTTTTGGCCTGGGGGGGACACTGGGGGGGCAGCCAGCCACGAATCACAGGCTGAGCCTGCCTGGGCGCTCCCTGCAGAAGATGGGGGTGAACCTCACGCACCACAACAAGGAGACCGTGCAGCACAGCGACGTGCTCTTCCTGGCCGTGAAGCCACACATCATCCCCTTCATCCTGGATGAGATTGCCGCCAACATTGAGGCTCGGCACATCGTGGTATCCTGTGCAGCCGGTGTCACCATCAGCTCCATCGAGAAGGTGGGCATTGTGGCTCAAGGCTGGCTTGAGGGTTTGGAGATGGGGCAGATGTGTGCGCTGCAGGGGGCTCAGGAGTCCTAGCCTGCTCCACACCTGGGGTCCCCCACCTGTGAAGTGGGTGCATTGGTGCAGCCTGTAGAGCTCAGGAAGTGTTCGGTTGGGTGAGCTGGGTGAGAACATTCACACCCACATCCAGCACAGCCCGCAGGGCAAGGGGCCAGGATGGACACACAGCTGGTTTCTCCTCCAGAAGCTGACGGCATTCCAGCCAGCTCCCAAAGTCATCCGCTGCATGACCAACACGCCGGTCGTGGTGCGGGAAGGGGCCACAGTGTATGCCACAGGCACCCACGCCCAGGTGGAGGACGGGAGGCTCCTGGAGCAGCTCATGAGCAGCGTGGGCTTCTGCACGGAGGTGGAGGAGGACCTGATTGATGCCGTCACGGGGCTCAGTGGCAGTGGCCCAGCCTATGTGAGAACTGGGGAGGGGCAGGGGCAAGTAGGCGGTTCCCAGGACCTCAGGGCATGTCTCCCCATCTTCCACGCTCCTCCTTGCTCTGGACTCCTGCGGGCAGAGCTACTGCAGACCCATCGCACACAGTGGTTCCCAACTACTGCCCACCAACTCGGTCATTCACACAGCAGCTGTTTATAGAGCTCTGGCCGGGCAGTGGGTAGGGCACGGGGAGCCATGAGGTTCCCTGGGGTTGTTGTCCTAAGCAGTGCCTGGAGGAAAATGAGAATGGGCCTGGGACAGTGGCTTAAACGCTTTCTCCCTGCAGGCATTCACAGCCCTGGACGCACTGGCTGATGGAGGTGTGAAGATGGGACTTCCAAGACGCCTGGCAGTCCGCCTCGGGGCCCAGGCTTTGCTGGTTAGTGTTTTTTCTGACCCTCTGGTGGGGGCCACTCCTTGCCAGGACCAAGACTGGTGCATTGGGGCGGATGGGTGGAGAGTCAGTGGGTGTGGCTGGGATGGGGTGGGGGCAGTACCTTCACAACCTTCAGCCCCTCTGTCTGGCTTTAGGGGGCTGCCAAGATGCTACTGGACTCTGAACAGCACCCAGGCCAACTCAAGGACAACGTCTGCTCACCAGGCGGGGCCACGATCCACGCCTTGCACGTGCTGGAGAGCGGGGGCTTTCGCTCGCTGCTCATCAAGGCCGTGGAGGCCTCCTGCACCCGCACACGGTGGGCCTCAGCCACTGCCCACCCACTCTGTCACTGGCTCAGCAGATGGTTATCGAGCTTTGACCTGGCAGTGGGCAGGGCACGGGGAGCCCTGGGGTTGCAGTGTACAGCATCCCTCACCATCCCCCATCATGCTGTGAGGAGGCGCTGCCTCCCAGGCCCAGGCTGTGCTCCTCATTGTTTCATCACTTGTGGCCTTTTGACCGGGGTGGTCATCCAAGCCAGGGAGGCAGGCCAGAAGGAAATCTCTGTGGGGCTGATGATACCACCTTCCTCTTGGCCTTGCGGGGAGAGTGAGAGATGCGCGGGAGGTACTGGCACAACGTCAGCGCAGTCAGTGAAAGCTGAAAGAGCAGGGGACAGACACGGTGTGGCATCTTGGCTCAGAGTCCCTGTTGCAAGTTCAGGACTGCAGGATGGACAGGCCTGTTTCTCAGCATCCTGCCTGCCCTCCAGTCCAAGCCCCCAGGCTTCTCTACCACTGTCTGACAGTGACGCTAGAACATAGCATTGCCCTCTGGGTGCCAGCCTGCAAAGGAGGCAGATGAGGCCCGTGTCCCGTGCTCAGGGCTGAGAGGGCTCCATGACTCAGGTGCTGCTGGTAGATTTGGTGACCCTGAGCTGACCTGAATGGGGTGAGCGGCAGATGGATGGCAGTGTAGGGGAGGGGTCGCTGGCAAAGGGCATTGCAGGGACAAAGGCCCTGAGGTAGGAGTGACAGCGCAGCAGCTCCCTGCTGGAAGCCATGGACTTCCTCCCACTTCCCTCTTGGGCCCCTGAGCTTGGAAGGAGGTGGGGCCCTGGATGCATCCCTCCTCACTGTCTCCCCAGAGAGCTGCAGTCCATGGCCGACCAGGAGAAGGTCTCACCAGCTGCCATCAAGAAAACCATCCTGGACAAGGTGAAACTAGACTCCCCTCCCAGCGCCTCAATGGCCCCTTCTGGCCACTCCAAGCTGCTGCCCCGCAGCATGGCCCCAGCAGGCAAGCAGGACTGAGGGGTCGAGCCTGCCTGTGGGCCACTCTCCGCCTTCTCCTGGGCTCACAGCTCTTGCGCTGGGAGTATCTAGCCCCAGGCTACACAGGGTGTCCTCACATTGATCCACACTGCCCATGGCTTGGTCCACTCGGATCCGCGAGTCATAGCCAGGGACGGGGCACATCACCTCCCAGTGGGAACCTCCATGGTCCCCCAAGCGTGTCCTGGTCCAAAACAAGGATTCTCTGGCCTCAGCCTCCTGATTCGTCCGTCCCCAAACCACGTCAGGACCACCTTCCTCCAAAGCTCAGGAGGCTTGAGGGGGCTTTACTTTCCCCCCTCAGCATTAGCTGGCTTCAGCTTGAGTACAAAGGTCAAGGCCCCACCCCTCCCCACCCTCACCACGAAGGCCCACCCAAAGAGAGCATCTGCCCTTTCCCCACTCACCTTTCCTCAGTGTGGGAAGGACCTGAGGGTCCCCGACATCCCGCAGAAGAGCCCATGGTTCTTGGCCAGCAGGACATTTGAGAAAAAGGTTCTTCAGTCAGTTGGACTTCTGAGGCCCCAACACTCACGCCATCATCTCCCTTTCCTAGCCTGACCCACAGACGCTGTCAGCTCTGTCTCTTAACTTTTTAGGTTAAATAAATTGGTTTCCAGCCCCAATGCCTGGACTTGCAACTTTGTCCCCTCGTGGGGAGGGAGGCTCCCACCTGTGCCGGAGGGTCATTGCTGTCCGGTATAACATTGAAGTCTGGCCCCCACATGCCCAGAGCCCTACATTCCAAGGCAGCCAGCCTGGCTGGTGGGGCTGAGCCTTCCAGTGAGCAGAGCGCAAGGGGGCTTCTGGGGAAAGTCACTAGAGGCATGACTGGAAGCTGGTACCATAGCTGGTCTTGGCAGGCCCTGCTGTGGCGGGGAGGGGTACCAGCCTCAGCACTCTGCGCCTCTTGGTTTGGTGGAGGCTGGTGGAGACAGATGTCTCCCCAGCTTACCCAGGCAAGGCCAAGGGCAGATAAGGAAGAAGCCCCTTAGGAAGATGTGTTAGAGTTCTTCAGAGGAATAACCAGTAGGAGATGGCTTATATATATATAAAACAGGATTTATCATGTTTTATATATGTTGCAAAGCTCATATCATGATTTATCATGAGAAATTGGCTCACAATTATGGAGTCAAGCAGGCAGGTTGGAGACCCACAGAGAACCAGTATTTCAATTTGAAGGCCATCAGGCAGGGTGAACTGACGTAGACAGGTGAGGTCTGAAGTCGTCTGATGGACAATTCTGTCTTACTCTGCAGAGAGTCAGTCTTCTATTCAGGCCTTCAACTGCTTCAGTGATGCTCACCCACATAAGGAGGGCAATCTGCTTTATTGATTAAAATGTTAATTTGGTCTAATGTTGAAGTCTACTGATGTACATGTTACTTTCATACAAAAATGCCCTTGCAGAAGTAGTATTTGATCACCCCATGGCCCAGTCAGGTTGACTTAAAATTATCCATCATCAGAGGCCCACAAGATCAGAGGAGCTGGTGAGGGTCAGAACCTTTTCTGGGGCCAAGAGGGCTCACATTTGTTTGATGAACAGTTACTGAGCATGAAGACAAGGCCCCTTGCCTCCAGAGGTTCACAATCTCACACACACCTGAGTGAGTATGTCAGAGGAGCAAGACGGGGCATCTGTAGGGTGTTGGTGGGGGGGGCACCCAGGTGAAGCGATGGGTCCTGGGAGGGTGAGGAGAGGGGATCAGGAGAGCCCCTGGATAGAGGTTTTCCAGGAACCGCATTGCAAGGTCTCAGCTCTGGTTCATTTCCTTCCCCTAGGCCCACTTAAGACCAAAGCCCTGTGCAAATGTGGTGGGAGCACTCTGGGGACAAGGACATGGTCTTCCAAATCTATGGGAGACAGAAAAAACAGTTAAGGGGCAAGACTACAGCAGTTAGGGCTTCCCTGGTGGCTCAGTTGTAAAGAATCCACCTGCCAATGAAGGAGACACAGGAGACTCTGGTTCGATCCCTGGGTTGGGAAGATCGCCTGGAAGAGGAAATGGCAACCCACTTCAGCATTCTTCCTTGGAAAATGCCACAGACAGAGGAGCCTGGTGGGCTACAGACCATGGGGTCGCAAAGAGTCGGACACAACTGAGCACGCACGCACACAAGGGGCAAGACTACATTCCCTCGTCCCTGTCAGGGTGGCCTCCAGAGTCCCAGTCATTCCCCACGTACCAAGTGCCCAAGGCCCTCCTGAGGCCTGGAGTCCCTGCAGGGCCCCCCTAGGGCATGAGCCCCTGGCATCTCATGCTGGTGGGTAGAAGCATGAGTGGGCTATGGGCCTCACCTGGCAGAATAATTGACAGTGCGGGGAGACCCTGGCACCATCCCTCTGGGGGAAACGTGTCCTGGACGAGATGGTCCCACAGACTGCACATTTGCCCAGGACCAAAGCTTCTCCTTGACTGTTCCCTTCAAGTCAAGGTCAGTCTCACTGTTGGAGCACCTCCTGTGTGTCAGGTGTCTACCAATAAGACAAGGGGGTCTTGCTGCTCCCACACGTGCCCTGGTCTGGGGTTTGGAGAAAGCCAGAAGGTGGTTCCAAAGTAAGGAATCACCTGTCGCAGCCTCGGAGGAGGCACAGGGATCCAGACAAACTTTGCAACAAGCTTTGTGCTACCCCGTGAAGAACACACTGGGTTTCAGCCAGCAGGTCTGTGAACCTTGATTCCAACCACCAAAGGCCAGAGATGGGGAAGTGTGGCAGAGCCACACAGGCCCGAGAAGGGATGTGATGTGGGGAGAATGCTATGAGGTGTTTGGTATCCTGCAGGAAGTGACACCTGCGGAAATCCCTGCAAGTATGAGCAGACCTAAGCAGAGCAGGACAGAAGAAGAGCCTGCAGCTGGTGGTGAGGATGCGAGAGGTCCAAGAAGACCTCTTTCTTGGCCTCAGGGGCAAGTCTTTGCGGTCTAGTACATTAAGAGTTGAGGGTGGGATTTCCCTGGTGGTCCAGTGGGTTAAGAATCCACCTGCAAAAGCAGGGGACGTGGGTTTAGTCTCTGGTCCAGGAAGATTCCACATACTGTGGGGCAACTTAGCCTGTGTGCCACAACTACTGAGGCTGTGTTCTAGAGCCCAAGAGTCACAACTACAGAGCCCACACATCTAGAGTCCGTGCTGTACAATGAGAAGCCACTGCAATAAGAAGGCCTCATTTGCTGCAACTAGAGAAAAACCCACGCAATGAAGGCCCAGCGCAATCAAAAATTTTAAAAAAAATTAAGAAGAGTTGAGGGCTTTAGAAGTCTCTCCCTGGGTATAATAAGGCCCTATAATCTGTGAGACTCAGGCTACACCCAGTGCAGGGGGACACACCTTGCCCTTAAAGAACACAGACAGGATGATAAGACAACCACATGCTGCTGCTACTGCTGCTAAGTCGCTTCAGTCGTGTCTGACTCTGTGCGACCCCATAGATGGCAGCCCACCAGTCTCCCCCGTCCCTGGGATTCTCCAGGCAAGAACACTGGAGTGGATTGCCATTTCCTCCTCCAATGCATGAAAATGAAAAGTGAAAGTGAAGTCGCTCCTCCATCCATGGGATTTTCCAGGCAAGAGTACTGGAGTGGGTCGCCACCCATTTCCCTTGTTTCTTACAGAACCGGTCTAATTGTAGAACAGTATTATACTTAAGAGACCCTCCAACTGGCCACTGTTCGCCATCCTCCAATGGATACTGAGGCCATGCAGTATCACATAGGAAGACCAGGTGTGTCTTCTTTAAGCCCTGGGGCTTAAATCTATCAAATCTATCCCAGTTTTTCAGGATACAGTTCAAAGGAGTGAGGCTGGAATTGTTAGCTCCCATCTTGTCCTGAAGGATCCAAAGTAGGTGATTGCAAAGTAGGTCCTGTGGGATTCTGAGGGAATTAGAGTCTGGGAGAGAGAGCTGCTGACAGCTTGTTGTCTCCTGGCTTTGGGGGCCTCCTGGGTTGGCCTCCATTATTCATTCAGTGGCACTGAATCCCCCTGAGGACAGGCAACCTCTCACTCATTCTTCTTTCAGCTCACCTGATCCCTCTGACCTGCCTGGCAGGGTAGGTCCCCCTTCCTGGCTTTACACTTGAGAAGGTAAATCCAGAACTTCAAAGTAGAAATTGGATCCCTTCAATTTCCCGTCTGCCTTTTGTCACCTTTTTCTCTGGGAATTTTGAAGAGCCGTGAGAACTTACAGAAAGTTCAGGAGCAGACATGGACCGGTGACCTGAGTTCCAGGCAGATGCTGATGAAACAGGAAAGGAAAGGTATAATTCCTACATCAACTGTTAATTCAACAGATGTTTACCCCTCACTCACTCTGAGCCAGATGTGTTCCAGGGACCACCTGAGTCCTTGTGAGGTCTCAGGATGTTGGGTGAAGACAGATTACACTACAGGAAGGATGCTGGAAGTGGCAGACAGACCTAAGTTTTGAATCCTGGACAAGCCTTTCACCTCCGGGAGTATGTGGGTCTTCCGTGAGCCAGGCCAACGTTCCTGGCAGGGCTGAGGCCCGCTCCAGTTACGGAGGCAGTGCATGCAGAGTCTGACAGGCGGCATCAGAACTACCGTGAGAATCTTCTCCGTTATGTGTGGGACCTCTGATCCGCATCTGTACCCTGGACACGTGGCCTTTGAAATGTCCTGCACACAAGGCGCAGGAGAATAGTTGAGCAGGATAGCCAGGCCCCGCCTTGAAGGGGGCGTGGCTGACCGGGAGCGCGCTCCTGGGCTAGTCCCGCGAGACCTCACCCACCGGGCGCGGCGCACGTTGCCCAGGCGACGGCGCCTGGGTGCGCAGGCGCAGTGCAGGCGTGCCCCGCCCCCGCCGCCGCCGCCGCCGCACCTTCCCCTTTAAGCCCCAGCCGGTCGCGTCGCCGCTTCATGAATGGAGCCCACGTGACCAAACATCATGTGACGTCTGTGGAGCGGCGGCGGCGGTGGCTGTGGCGGCTGTGGCGGCGGCGAATCCCGAGCCCCGAGCCTGGTCCAGCCCGGCCTTCCCAACGCGCTCGGCGCGGCCCGCGCAGGCGGCGAGCCCCCACTCTGGTCCCGGAGTACTCGCTCGGCCAGCCCAGCGCGGCCTCGGAGTGCCCACCCCGCCCCGCCCCGGCCTCGGCCCGCCGGGCCCGCAGTGTGGTGGGTGAGTGCGGCGGCGGCCCGGCCAGGGCCGGACGGAGGGTGGCCGGGGATTCCAGGCCGGGGACGGGTGCTCGCGGGGCTGCGGCTCCTCCCGGCGGCGCGGGCCGGGTACTTAGGTCTTTGGGTCTGCCTGTGCCCTGCTGGCGGCCCGTGCCTCGATTTCCCCACCGGTCAGGAGCGGTTCCTGGCCTCTGAGCCGGGGGTAATGGGGTGGGCGCAGGGGCGCTCAGGGGCAGGGCGGGGCGTGTTCTGGGATGGCTAGGTAAAGCCGGGCGTCCTGGAGGGAGGGGCGGTCTGGGTGGCGGGAGGAAAGGGTGGGGTCGAGCAGGGCGCCCAGGGCTCCGCGGAAGAGCTCGGCGGCTCCGGCCTGAGCTGTTGATTCATCAGGTGTCTGTGTCAAGGCTTCCCTGGCGCGGGGTCTTTGGCAGGCTGGGGGCAGGAGGCGGCACGTGGGGGGCGGGATGGGAAGACCCTGCCCGCGCCGGCTTCGCTCCGTCACACGCGTGCCAGAGCCCAGAGGGAGACTTGCTGAGTCATCAGCATGAGGTCACTAGATGCTCGTCCTAATGCCTGGGGGGATTTGAGCTAGGGGCCTGAGAGGCCGGGAAACGAAGGGTGAGAGGGAAACCGTGGGAAGTTAGAAGGGGCCAGGCCCCAGGCTGGGGCGCCTGCTTGTTTGGGCTGATACGTGAGTTTACGATAGGAGGGTGAGGAGTAAACGGAGCAGTCACGGTGCAGGTTATCCCGGGGTAGAGGGTGAAGCCCCTGGTGTGTCCATCCCCTCCCAGGCAGGCTTTTCTCAGGCTGCTGGTCCCTGACCCGCCTCTGGGACAGTTCCCCAAACTGGGAAATAGTTCTGAGAAGAGGGGAGGAGCTTAGGGGGGGCCGTCCCAGCGGGCTGGGAAGTAGGCTTTCCCTGTGGCTGGTGTGGTTGGCCAGGCCCAGCTGTCTCAGGTGGGAAGACATGAGGCAGTGGGAGAAGGAGGGGTGCCTGTACTTGAGTCCTCGGTGACAGTGGACAGTTCAGGGGGCAAGTCGGTGCAGCTCTACCAGGAAATTGGCAAAGGAGAGGAAGCATAAGGACTTAGACTTCAGGGGAGTGAGGTGTCTGGTGACCAGGCTTTGGCTTTCTTCACAGCCTGGCCTTGGGGTCTGAGTGGTGGTAACTTTGAGGGTGGACTGGTGTGATGGCAGGAGTTGACGCATCCTGGTCACCCCAGAGTGGTTCCACTTGAGGTTGGGGCTCAGTACTGTGCAGGTTAGCAAAGAACGTGGCCCTTCTGGGTGTCAGGCCAGTGGTAGGGACTCCTGGGGAGTGACAGCCTGAGGGTGGTGTGGCCTGAACTACTTTTCCTGGGTTTATGAGTGGTTCCTGGTCTAAAGGGTTAGGGGAGCTCTCCGTCTAGACCAGAGCTGACTACTCTTGCCCAGGGGTTCATGGCTAGCCAAGACTGACCTTGTGGTTTGTCCTCCTTCCTCTCCAGCCCTGGACTTATAGATGCCAGGTGTTTTAACACTTAAGCTGATCTTTTGACTGGAATTCTATGCTCCAGGAACATGTAGATTCTTCTCAGCTACTTATGCTCTGGTGGAAATTGTTTTAGACATTTTACAAAGGGCTTCTGGAGAAGGTTGTTCTAAAGGTCAGGGTGGGAGTGCAGTGGTCTTAGGTGAGGGTGCCAGAGTGACCAAGGCCACACCTGCCAGGGCAGTTTGGCCACTGGTGTTTGCGATCAGGAGAAGGAGCTGGGGTGGACTGGCCTCCTGTCTGTTGTCCACACCCGGGAAAGAGGATGGAGCTCGCTCCCCTTTCTGGCTGGCTCTCAGCTTGAATGAGTGGCCCTGGGTACCTTGGTGGATTCCTGCCCTTGGGACCACCCATGCCTTCTCCACAAGGTGTGCTCAGCCTTAGTGGCAGCAGAGACAAAAAACAGGGTAAAGGTTCTCCTTGATCCGGCCTCTGAAATCCCCTCCCTCTGGTTTCTTGTGGAGCCCTGAGCCATCAGTCCAAGCCCATGCCCAAAAGTTGTCTCCCTCCCAGCAGTGTGAGTCCGAAGGTAGTGGAGACCAGGCCAGGAGGTCGGGAGTCCCCGCTTTGCTGAGACCCGCCCCTCCCCTTCACGAGCAGTGCACAGGCACACCTTTGATTAGGAGGCGATTGGCTACACTTGTGCTGAGTTCAGGGCTTCTGTGGAGGGTGAAATCTGCCGAGGAGGCACTTTTCAGCTCCCAGCCGCCACGCTCGGCACTTTTCTGTGTGATCTCTTCAGGAAGTCACCGTGTGCTCAGCATTTGGGGGTGGGGGGTGGGGGGAGGATGGCGTGTGGGAAAAGCTGGTGCCGGGGCTTTTCCTTCGTGCTGACAGTGGAGGACCAATGCAGTGACCCTTGACCTGGACTCAGGGCTCGGGGAGCCCTTCTGGCTCCCCCTGGAGGACCTGGCTCCTGCAGTAGGCATGGGGCCCTGAAGACCTCGTGACCTCCAGCTCCTCTGCCCCACCCTCTACTCTGGAAGAGCGGTGGTGCCATAGCCTCTCCAGGAGGGCACCACAATCCTGGTTAGGCCTCCATTTACCTCCCTGCCTCTAACCTGGAAGATCACAGAGGGAGCAAGGGGACAGAGGTGGTCCAGCTGAGCCAGGAATCCAGGACTCAGTGAGGAGCAGTGTCCTTGGCAGGGCTGCAAAAAGTGAGGGCAGGATGCAGAAAAGATGACCAAGTGGGTGGGTGAGGGGGCCCTCTGGGTTTTATTCCCTGCCCTGTGGGTGGGGACCCCAACCAGGGAGCCAGAGAACAGTCACTGGCCAGAAAGGACTGAGCAGGCCCCTGGGGGGTCAGTTGTGGGCACTCTTGTGAAATACCCTGGATGGGGTGGGGCAGGGGCACAAAAAGCTGCAACCAAAGCCACAGGATGGTTACTCCATCGGCAGCAGAGGTGGACAAAGAGGGCACGGGGCTGGGCTCCCCTGGCAGGAGTGTCTGCCACCAGGAGGGTGGGGAGCTCCCACCCATCCTAAAGACAAAATCAGAGCGGCTTGGACAACTCCGCTTGCTACTCTTCAAACTGAGCAGTCTAGGAGAATTGGCAGTCTCCTGCATCCTCCCCTCTGCTCCAGTCCCCAGTGGGGACAGCCCACTGAGCTTTGTCCCAGGCGGCTTAGGGGAGGTAGAACCCTGGCCCCGACCCTCACCTGCTGTTGGCCAGGCTGGCCTTCGCCGCCCCAGCAGCTTGCTGCTGCCAGTCCCTTGGGGCTGTGTTGGCTGGCGGCCTCGGGGAGTGCCAGGCCGGTGAGAGAGCAGAGAGCGGGAGCGATGTGCTGAGTCAGCATGACTCGCCAGGAACAGCCTTGCTCTGGGGCGCACTGGGGTTATTTTTAAAGCTCCCGGCTTCCTTCTAGGCTGGCCCCTCCCGCATCCTTCTAATCTCTACCCACCGCTCCCGGCCCCTTTTCTTGCCTCTGCCTCCCTAATAGCCCTTCAGTTCCCCTTCCCCCATCTGACCCTCCTAGCCTCCCACCTAGTTCCCTAGGGGCAGGGTGGACAGGGAGCAACCCAACTCAGAGGCCAGGTATCAAAGGGAAGGGGCAGGCAAGGGGTGAGGCTGGGGTGGGGGGTGGATGGGTGTCTTCCCCTGGGTAGACAGAGGGTGTCAGAGGGGCTCAAGTGTCTTTGTGGATTGGGGAGGGAAAGGGAGTGGTCTCCAAGGTCCTGACCTTCGCTCCCTGTCTCGCAGAGTGCCTGCTTGCTGTGCCCTCCGGGTTATGACGACCCCCAATAAAGGAAACAAGGCCTTGAAGGTGAGCAGATAGGGTGGGAAGCGTCTCAGGGCTGGGGTGGCACAGGGGCGATGGCCCCCACTTGGCCCATGACCTCGTGTGCTGTGCCCTCCCCAGGTGAAGCGGGAGCCGGGAGAGAATGGCACCAGCCTGACGGACGAGGAGCTGGTGACCATGTCGGTGCGGGAGCTGAACCAGCACCTGCGGGGCCTGTCGAAGGAGGAGATCATCCAGCTGAAGCAGCGCCGGCGCACGCTCAAGAACCGCGGCTATGCCGCCAGCTGCCGTGTGAAGCGGGTGACCCAGAAGGAGGAGCTGGAAAAGCAGAAGGCGGAGCTGCAGCAGGAGGTGGAGAAGCTGGCCTCTGAGAACGCCAGCATGAAGCTGGAGCTTGATGCCCTGCGCTCCAAGTACGAGGCCCTGCAGAACTTCGCCAGGACCGTGGCCCGAAGCCCTGTGGCGCCAGCTCGGGGTCCCCTTGCTGCTGGCTTGGGGCCCCTCGTCCCTGGCAAGGTGGCTGCCACCAGCGTCATCACAATAGTAAAGTCCAAGACGGACGCCCGGTCGTAGGGACACACTTGGCCAGGCGGGTCTGCAAGGGGCCAGTAGGCGCATGGCAAATTCGGCAGCCCTGTCCCCTTCTTCCTCCCTCGTCTTCCTCTTCTCTCCTTTTCCTCCTCTCCTACCTCCTCCCTTCCCTGCAAAGCACAACCTGCACCCCAGGGGCGCTGGGCTGAGCCCCTTCGATCTCGTCTTTGTCATCGTGTGTTTTGTACGTTGGGATTGGTCAGTTTGGCGGTGACGTGGGGTCGCCCCCACCCCCTGTGTACCATGGGCAGATGGGCTTGGAGTCCAGTCAGCCTGTGGGAGTGGACAGAGGAAGATCAAGCGGGTTCTCTGGGGCATGGGTGTCCCCGAGCACCGAGGGCTGCAGGGCAAGAGAGGCTGTTCTCACTATGGAGTGGCCCACAGGCTCTGACGGCCACCAGGTTAGCAGGAGGCCAGGAGGTTCATTCTCAGCCCAGCCCACAGGCCTAGACGGAATTGGCTGTTCCCGAGAGCCCTGGATGGGCGGGCCACCAGTCTGGCGCTAGGGGGATGGGGCGTCGTGTGGCTGTGGGCCAGGGGCCTTGGCACTCACGCCTGACGTGTTGCACTGAACAAGACCAAATCACTGGTTGTGAGCGTGAAGGGTGTGTCCAGTGTCCTTCGATGGGTCCCGTGTCACTGTTTACATGACCTGTTTGTGTGGTTACATAGCCCTTTATTTAAAAGAGAGAAGTTCCTTTTACGAAGTTATTAAATTATATGTTTAAAAGCTAGAGAAAAAAAAAAGCTGCAGAGTATTTATAAAACTGTCTTTTTAAAAAAAAAAAAAAAGCAAGAACATTTGACCATATACATGGAAAAGGGAAGAAAGTATAATAGAAACTTTGCTAGTTTAAAAAAAAGAAAAAAACAAAAAAATCATTTCTTGTAAACTTACAGACAAGTCTTTGTGGCTGTTGGAGTTTAGTTTTTATATACACAGAGTTATCAGACGTTATTTATAAAACTTAGTTTAAAAAAAAAAGACAAAAAAAAAAGCCAAGCCGCGAGCGACCGGAAGGCGCGTCCTGACGTCCTCCCTGCTATCTCTTTTGCAATTGTACCGAAAGTGACTTACTCCCTTGCCCCTTCCTGCTTCCGTCTCTTGCCGGTGCCGTGGTGTCGTCCGTGCCTGGTGAGGTCTTGTGCAGCGTCACGTGCTGGTGCTTCTGGTGACCTTTGACCTGTGGGTGTCACTTCTTGTGTCTGTTCTCCCGTGTTTGTTTTTTTGGATTTGGTTGTGGTTTTGCTTCTGCTGACTTGTCAGGCCCAGGCTATTGTGCCGGGCTGCGCCTGCTCCAGTGGAGCTTGGGGGTCTGCGCCGCCAGCCCTGCCTCTTCTGCTTTGGCACTCACCTTGAGCCCCAGGGCCGGGGTGGGGGGGTCAGTTGCAGGGTTCTGCCATACCCCTGTCTGACCCTTGGCTTCGCATGTGTGTCTCAGGCTTGGGCTGATCCAGCGGCAGTGTAGGTGAAACTGGGGGCCATCCTGGGCGCCCCCCCTTGGCCCCCCGCACTACTTCCTTATCCTCGGCCTCTGGCCCTGGGTGGGGGCTCGCAGGGATCAAGGAGTCACTGTGGGTGCCCACCAGGCCAGGGCCAAGCTGCCCCTGGCTGTCTTCCTTCTGGCCTCCAGTTACCGTGTTTGGGCTCCAGCCACCAATCTGAGATTTGTTTTTGTGGGTTTCAGGTGGGCCTCAGCAGGAGAAGCCCAGGGACCCACTGCCCACTCATCCCAGAGCTGTTTCCATGCTGCGGGACGGTGCTTCCCAGGCAGAGCCAGGTGGTTTCGGGGCCCACCTGGAGCAGCCCCTTCTCCTTGCCTGAAGGCCTGGGGGTCCCCACCAGTGCCAGACAAGGGCTACGGTCTCCGGGGCTAGGTCCTGTCCCTCCTCTCCCCCCGAACATGCTGGCAGCTCTTGGCTTTGGGCCTTCTTTCACCACCCTTTGGGGTCTGTGTCTTCCAGGGATCCGCTGCTCGGCTTGTGGAGGTGCTTCCCCAGGGCTGAGCCCACCTTCCCATCATGGCCACTCAGTGAGGCAGCCAGTCTCAGACTTGGCTTGGGCAGCTGCTTGTAGGCATGTGATGGGGGCTGCCTGTGGTGCCTGCCCCTCCCGCCCCCCAAGAGGCTACTCCCCTGGCTCTGGCCATGTGGGGCTTGGCTACTACTTGGGGTCGCTGGTTGGCTTCTCTGGGGGCCTGAACCCCTTGAAAAAGCACAGAAGTGGGCTAGTGAAAAGAAAAACAGTGTGGCCTGGCAGGGTTAACCTTGTGGACAGTAGGATCTTCATCCCCGAGTTTGACGCAGCATGCCCAAACTCTGGGGAATTTGGGCTGTCAACTGTTGTCTTGATGGGCTTGATCTTGACCCTAGACACTCAGAGACATTCCTGGCTATACCCAGGTTGGCCTGCAATGGAGATTTTGACCATTGACTCTGAATCACTTAGTGGCTTCCTTTGGCTCCCTGCAGTCTGGCTTTGTCTACCTAAGGTCCAGAAGAGAGTGGTTGATGTTGCTTGTAGCAGCAAGTTGGAATCACATCATAAGAATCCCTAAAGAGAGATCATGCCCTGTCCTGGACAAGGGGAGGGACAGGCTCTCCATGTCCAAGTACAGTCCCCACTTTTGTTCAGAGGTGGGGCCTCCATCTCTGTGCACTCCTGTCATGCTGTAGACCTGGAGAGAGGAGGTTTGAGGGTGGGCATGTGTTGAACAGAATTACAGGTCCTTGGTTTGGTTTATAGATGCGTCTGGAGTTAGTGAGGCTATGCTTCCTTTTGAGGTTTTTGGATTTGGAGCGACTCTTCCTTGGATCTGGGGAGCATCCTGCTCCCCTTAAGCCAGCCTCTTGGGGCTGCTCTGCCCCTCCCCCACTTCACTTTGGTTCTTGACAGTAGATCCTGTGTCCACATGTGGCTGTTTGGTGTCTTTTTGATTCTTGTTAATTCATTTTTCCTACTGTGAGTGTGTCATGTTCTCTTTCTCCTCAACTTTTTGACACAGCGAATTGAGGACTTTGGCCCAGGCCAGGTCTCCCAAACTTGTCCGCTAAGTAAACCATAATGTGCACCTTCCTTTACACTTTGCCCTCACCCAGTCTTCCCTTATCCCAACATGGACACTCAGATTTCAGAGGCGAACCCTTTGGGAACAGGTCAGCTCCTGCCCAAAGTTATGGCTCCAGGGAGCCCTCCCTGTGGCTCTTGGCCACTGCTCCAGGTAGCACTCACTGCATTGGAGAAGCTGTGGCTGCTGGGTGGTGTGCTGGTTTCTGCCAGGTGCCAGGTCTCCCTGGAGGCTTTTCTACTCTTGGTCCAGGCCTCCAGGTCTGGGCACAACCCTGACCATCAGCAGCAGCCTCAGTGGTCGGTGCCTGGGCCTGCAGCTCTGATCTGCTGCAGCCTGCTTTGGGACAGATGATCAAGCCCCATCGTGTCACTGCTGCTTCCTTCTCTGGAGTGGCTGGTTGGCTGAAGCTTCCGTCCACAGCTGGGAAGCCACAGCCTGCAGCACTGTTTCCGCTCTAGGATCTTGTAAGTTACTTTTTTAGGCTGTGGTTTGGTGAAAGGAACCAACACATTAACGATTTTTCTCCCCCAGAAGCCACCGAATAATTCTTTCTGGCAGGTTTTTGCCTTCCAGTTAGCTGTCTGGTTTTGAAGCGGATGGGAAGAGGCAAGGGTGTGCCCTGGAGACTGGTAACTTGTCTTGCTCTGGTCTGTGTCCTGAGCATGTGGTATACTTGTTGGACCAGTCGCACACATTTCCACCCCACCCTGGAGCAGCAGTCTTGGTACGTGGGTGTCCCTCCAGTTTGAGCTGGAGTGTTAGGAGAGCCGTCCCTAGTGACCTGTGAAGGGGGACCCCTCTAACGACCTTGTGTCCCAGCCCCACCCTCTCCACATCCCCTCAAACTGCTAGTCCCTGAAGCCTTTAACCAAACGGGAGTGGGTACAGAAAACCTTCTCCTGGCATCTTACGGCAGCAGGATAAGGGCTGTCCAGTGTGTCCAGCTCTGCTGCTCTCCTGGCGCTGAGAAGGTGGGCCGAGCAGAGTTGATCAGATCCTACCTGCCCCGCCTAAGGCTAAAGACAGGAAGTGGGGGGCGGGGGTATGCTGGGATCTGCCGGGGCGGGCGGGGGTTGTTGAAGATCCAGGTGGGGAAGGGCCTCACTGGGGCACCCTGGCTGACCTGGGCGGCCGCGGCCTCGTGCCCTCCCTGCCCTGTGCAGTATTTATTGCTAAATTATTGTCCAGGAGGGGCGGCACTGGGCCAGGCCCCGGGTATTTATTGCTGTACATAGTGTATGTTTGTGATATATAAGGTTTTCTTTATTTTGTATATGATCAATAAACACCTTTTAAAGAGACTGGCAGGTGTTTCCTTGGGGCAACGCGCGGGCGGGGCGGAAGGGCGGGGCGGGTCTTGCGCGCATGCGCTGGTGCGTGGCCTGCCGGGAGGCGGAAGCGGAAGCGCGAGTCTCCTCAGGAGCGATGGCTGCCGGGGGTCTGAGCCGGTCCGAGCGCAAGGCAGCGGAGCGGGTCCGGAGGTTGCGAGAGGAGCAACAGAGAGAGCGCCTCCGCCAGGTACGCCGCCGCCCGCCCCGCGCCGCGTCCCCAGCCCGCGCCGCCCTCACCGCCCGCCCCGCGCCTGCAGGTGTCGCGCATCCTGAGGAAGGAGGCGACCGAGCGCAGCGCCGAGGAGGGCAGGCTCCTGGCCGAGAGCGAGGACCTGGTGACCGAGCTGCAGGGCCGGAGCAGGCGGCGCGAGGGTCTGAAGCGGCGGCAGGAGGAGGCAAGTCTCGGGCGCGGGCGGGCTGGGCGGGCGCGCGGGCGGGCGGGCCGGGGCCGGCTCACGACCGGCCTCGGTGTCTTGGCAGGTGTGCGACGACCCGGAGGAGCTGCAGAGGAAAGTCCGGGAGCTGGCCAGCGCCGTCCGCAATGCCAAATATCTGGTCGTCTACACGGGCGCGGGGATCAGCACGGTAGGGACCCGAGGCGGGGACGACTGCGCCCTGGATCGGCTCCCAGGTCCTGGGAAACACGGACTGCTGGAGCTTGGGCAGGCGGGGGGCGCCCCCTTCTGGGTGTCTGACTCCGGCACTGAGCACAGTATTCTGTTAAGCAATGGTACCGATTTGCAAAAGCCTATTATAAAAGCACCTCCTGAGCGTCTTTACTTTTTTAGAGAAACTCGAAATGACTCCATTTGGAACTTCGTTAAGTAGATAGACGTTTTTAAATATTTGGAGTTTACATTATACCCAGTTAGAGACAGGGAAGAAAGAGTGGTAAAAGCAGGACTTGATAGTTATGTGGGCAGAGCTAAGCCCCGAACTACCTTCTCGTTCCCCATTCATTCTGAAGGTTGAAGTAAGGTAAGTAGAACACAAGGCAGCACGCAGTAGAGTGCACTAGATAAGGAAGGGAAATGCTATGGCTTTTGGGAAGTTTTATAGAGAAGCTACCTGGGCAGCCGAATGTGACTAGCTTGGATAGTGTGGATAGCATGTGCTTTAATTGCTGGGTGCAAGTTGAGTGTGACCTGCATGTAGGCCCAGCAGAGGTGAATAAGCAAGGATTTCCATCAAGAATCCATAGGTGATGATAGTAAGCCGTATAAGCAAATGACTAATGTGAAGCTGGCTGTGCTAGGCCCCTAGAATGGAAATCCAAATATACCCTCTGTTTTCATCTGGGAAACCCATCTGATTGTTTTTCCGTGAGAGGTGGCATGGCATTGAGTCTGGGCCCTGAAGGGTGGATAAGATTTTACAGGCACTTGTGAAGTAAGACACTCCATGCAGGGATGACTGAAGAGGCCCAGTAGTGAGAATGTGTAAGGTATGTTAACTGCTTTAACTTACCAACACCTGGAACCCTGGCACATGTGAACTATCACGTGATTATGTGAAAGCAGTGACATCACTTTTTAAAGAATTGTAAGCAGCTACTAAAACCATATGCTGTTCATTAATTTGCTCTGAGTGTTACTGTTTGAGGGTCCCATTTTCCATGTGCATAAGAATTACTGGTCAGGGTGGGCATTTTTCTGAGCTTAAGCACCCGAGAGGGTGCTCCCCACAAGGGAGGTCACTCACAGCCTGGGGAAGCACAGGATACCTTGATCCTGGCACACTCTGTTTTCTTCTCTCGGGGTAGGTCTGTTTCAGTGCATTGGGAGCTTGGGAAATTCAGTGATGTTTATCTTGTCTGAAGAGATTGGCCTTTGTAAAGGTAGGCCAAGAACCATTTATAGCATCAGGATGTGAGAACTTGGAGGGTGGAGTGTTCCACTTACGGGTTCACTGTTTGCTAAACCTTGAGTACTGGCTAGACCCTGGGGACACATTGATGAGTCTGATCAGTCTTTCCCCTCAGTATGAGGACAGACCTGTCCACGAGCCCAGGCTGGACTACATGGTAAAGAGGCTCCCAGCATGGACAAGGCTCTTTGGAGCTTAGAAGGATGAGCTGGAACAGGTTGGGGCAGGGGTCCTAGCAGAGCGGAGAAGCCACTAGGGGTGCACTCCGTCTGGGTGGATGTTAGACTAGGAAATGCTCAGGCTATGGAACAAATCGACCAGTTTGTGAGCCAGCCTGGGAAGTACTGAGAGAAATCCTTGGGAATTCTATCAGTGCCTCCAGTGATCTTTTCACTGGGCTTATCTCCTTTCTGAACCTTCAGGCAGCCTCTATCCCAGATTACCGGGGCCCTAATGGAGTGTGGACGCTGCTTCAGAAAGGAAGAAGTGTTAGGTAAGTAACCTAGCACAGCTTTCCTACCTGGTTGAACAGGGGCACATGTACCTGTCCTTGCAGCTCCACTCACCTTTGCTTCCCTTCCACCTGGCAGTGCTGCTGACCTGAGTGAGGCTGAGCCAACCCTCACCCACATGAGCATCACCCGCTTACATGAGCAGAAGCTGGTAAGAGCCCAGGGTGGCTAGTGTTCAGCCATCCTTCAGTAACCCCCTTAGAAAACAAAGGCTGCAGATGCTCAAGTCCCTTGTATAAAAAAGACGTAGTGTTTGTGTGTAATTTGCACATCTTCCCCTGTACTGTAAATCATCTATGAGTTACTTATAAAACCTAATATAATATCAGTGCTATTTAAACATGTAAATGCTGTGCAGATTCTTGCCAGTATGTGGCCAATTCAAGTTTTGCTTTTTGGAACTTTATAGATATCTTTCTTTCGAATATTCCTGCCGCACCCCACCCCCACCCCCCCACCCCCCCCCAGATATTTTTGATCTTTGGTTGGTTGAATCTGCGGATGTAGAACCCTCAGATATAGAGGGCTGATTGTACTCACTGGGTCCATGACTAGGACCCGGAGGGCCACCTTGGTGCCCAGATGACAGTTGCATACTACCTCTGTCAGCCAGTGGTACCCCTGATGAGCACCCACCAAACAGTTTAGATTCTGGTTTGAGCTGCCATCTATTCCTCCTGTGTTTCCACTCCAAGAGCAGAGGGCAGCCTGTTTGCTGAATCATCACACAGAGAGTCCACCTAGGCCCAGAGCTGTCAAGGGTAGCCCCTTCCCCTCGTGTTTCTCTTGCATTTTTCCACAGACCTCAGGAACCACCTAGATAACAGGGCAAACTAGTAAGAAGTCTCTGGAGATCCTCTGCTAAGCACCTGTTGCCAAGTGGGAGAGGGGTCAAACTTCTAGGGCTTCAAGGACCTAAAGCATCAGTCTGGGTCCCGAGCCCCTTTTCAGCCAAGAGGAGGTGGTGCAAACATTTGCCCTCCTTGGGGCTCCTAGTGCTTCTGATTTGTTGGGGGTGGGCCTGGTGCCCTCCTTATCAGAGCCTCCTGGGTCCTGCTGGGACCAGCCTGCTGCTCTGGGTTTGCCTTCGGTGCTTTGTGCAAGGTCGTAGTTTCTGCTGGGCTGTGGGCTCTGGGACTGGCAGGGTTTGGTATGCTTTCACACCTGAGTGCTGCCCCCCACTTCCTTCTGCTGACCGCTGCTGTTGCCCCTCCAGGTGCAGCATGTGGTGTCTCAGAACTGCGACGGGCTCCACCTGCGAAGCGGGCTGCCTCGCTCAGCCATGTCTGAGCTCCACGGGAACATGTACATTGAAGTGAGCGATCCCTCGGGGACTCGGGCCTGGGCAGGCCAGCGGCTCCCACTCACGGACCCTACTTTCCTCAGGTCTGCACGGCCTGCACTCCCAATAGGGAATATGTGCGGGTGTTTGATGTGACGGAGCGCACTGCCCTGCACCGGCATCAGACCGGCCGCACCTGCCACAAGTGTGGAGGCCAACTCAGGGACACCATCGTGCACTTTGGGGAGAGGGGGACGCTGGGGCAGCCTCTGAATTGGGAGGCAGCCACCCAGGCTGCTAGCAAAGCAGACACCATCCTGTGTTTAGGCTCCAGCTTAAAGGTATGCAAATAGCACTGTGGATGTGAACAGAGGTGAACCTGCCTGCATCTGGTCAGCTCAACCTTAGACCCCATCTTCCTGTAGCCTCCTTATCTGGGGTGTGTCTCGTCTGTCCATCTGTCCATTCCTGCAGGTTCTAAAGAAGTATCCACACCTCTGGTGTATGACCAAGCCCCCCAGCCGGCGGCCCAAGCTCTACATTGTGAACTTGCAGGTAACTCAGGTGCTCAGAGCCGCCTCCTCAGACCTGGGCCTTAGAACAGGAGAGCCAGCCATCCCTGGGACATCTGTGTCCCACAGTCATGCACCGTGGAGGTCTGGCTGAGCAGGACCCAAGGCCAGCAGGCTGTTGGGAAGGAGTGAGGTGCTGTCCTCACTCACCTTCTCCTGTCCCCAGTGGACCCCAAAGGATGACTGGGCTGCCCTGAAGCTGCACGGCAAGTGTGATGACGTCATGCAGCTCCTCATGGATGAACTGGGCCTGGAGATCCCCCGCTACAGCAGGTGAGGGGTACAGGCGTGTCCCCCACTTCCCTGCCCCTGTGTGGATGGGCTGTGTCTGTCGTCCTCTGTGAGCTGAGTGTAGAGAAAGCTCTGAGGTGTGGCAGCTGGCATCTGAGGCGTGACTGTGGCGTGGTGGCCTCTGCAGGGCCCAGCCCCAGCATTGGCTGAGATGTCCTGGCTGGTGTGATTCCTGCAGGGAGAGGGAATCTGCCAGGGTATGCCTGGATGTCCCCCCTTCCCCTCAGGCAGCCTGGACGGGAAGGTGCCTTGAAGGGATGTGCTCTCAGCAACTCTGCTCTTCAGGATCTGGGTGCACTTGGCTTGGGGAACTGGAATACTTTGGGGAAGCTTAAACAAATTGTGCCTTGATACAGAATTTGTGATAATTTAGACGTGGTGTGTGTATTGAGTAAAAAGTTTACACTTTCTTTCTCTGTGAATTTCCAGGGTCTTATAGGGGAAATCAATAACTTCTTTTAATCAAAGGGTTCAAGAATTAAGGATCCCTTCACCTTCTGGGCCTGGCAATTCTTGTATGTTATGTTTGTGGTGTTCTGTAATGTGGGCCTATTGTGTACTGTACTTTTTTTTTTTTTCACATTAACTTAGCTCATTTTCTTTATCAGTGCTTATCTGTATCTTAAGTTTATAATATGTGGTTCTACATCTCAGACACATGATCTCGTCACGGTGTAGTGTTTAGGCCGCGCCTCCCTAGTCAGCTTTCCTCCTGTCAAGTCCTGCCGTCTGGGAAGGGGAAGAGGGTCTGATCTGCCTGTCCCTGGCCTTATGAATGAAAGGTGGGGCCCAGGGTTGGCTAGTGACTCATCCTTCCTGGGGCTAGTGCCTTCCCAACCCCTGTGAGCACAGCGAGGAGTGAGTTCTGCAGAGGCCAGGCTAGTCGGGGTCCTGGCCTTTGAGTTATTCAGGGAACTTACCCTTCTCACAGATGTTCTGGAGCCACCACTGAGCACAGCCCAGCCATAGTTAAGACACGGGAGGGACACAGGGTGACCTCAGTCAGCTTTCCCGTCTTGGGGCGGGTTGTGATTGCCAGGGGCTCCCTGGCACACCTGACCCAGCTTTCCCTTTCCGTAGGTGGCAGGACCCCATCTTCTCCCTGGCGACTCCCCTGCGTGCTGGTGAAGAAGGCAGCCACAGTCGCAAGTCACTATGCAGAAGCCGAGAGGAACCTGGGCCTGGGGACCGGGGTGCACCACTTAGCTCATCCCCCATCCTGGGTGGCTGGTTTGGCAGGGGCTGCACCAAACGCACAAAAAGGAAGAAAGTAACGTAACCTGGTGCTTGACCAAGGACAATGATGGCACTTTGAAAATGGCCGGGACTCTTGTTCAGGGGCAGGTGGCACCATTAATGCCAGGACTGTCCCCTGAGAATTGTCTGGGGGTGACATTTTCACCCTGACATGTTTAGCCATTTGTCCTCATGGGAAGCCCCCTTGCACTGCTGTGGTTGCCCCCTGCATGGGCCTAATGATGGAAGAGGCTTTGCTCAAGCGGCCTCTTCCCAAAGAGGTGGCAGTCACACCCTCTGTGAGAACAGAACTCCGGTTATTTCACACCTGGCCAGCTAAGAGGAAGCACAAAGCTGCCTTACCTCATTCACCAGGCCAGTCTCAGGGGCATCAACCCAATTTCTACTACTTCTTACTGAAAACGTTAAGTTTATAGAAGCCTTTTTCTGTATTGAGTATGCTGCAAAGGGGTGATTTTTGAGCCTTGGCTCAGCAGGCCTTTTTATTGTTATTAAACGTCTCTGCACTGTCTTCCCGTGTCAGCGACTACCTTCCTGAAACGGTGGGTGGGAGCAGGCGCCTGCCGAGACTCCTGAAGGGGAGGGTGCGCCCCACGTGGTCCTGCTCCGCCCCTCTGCCAGGTGGGCGCTAAGGGATGCTGGACACAGGTCATTGGCCGGGAGCGGAGGGGCGGAACCTGGCTCGACCGGGGTTCCCCATTGGCCGCATGTGTGGTGAGAGGGCGGGGCTCCGCCCGGGGGGTGGGGCGACGTTCGCCATTGGCCGCGCGAGGCGGGTGAGGCCCGCGTGACGGCGCGTGCGTGCGCGGGCTGCGGCGGCTCGGAGTCGGGAGCCGGCTGCCCAGTGTCTCCCCGCCGCTACTGGGCCATGATCCGGAACGGGCACGGGGAGGCGGGCGGCGCCAAGCGGCCGGGCCCGAGGGCTAGGCGCGCCGTGCGGGTGTGGTGCGACGGCTGGTGAGCGCGGCGGGGGACGCGGGGCGGGGGCGGGGGTGCGGCCGCGGGCGCGGCGACCGCTGTGGCCGCTTTCTCTGGAATCGGGCCGCCGGCGAGCTCGGGGCGGCGGGCGAAAGGAGTCACAGGCTTCGGAAGAAGCCTTGGACCCGAGTTGCTGCGGGCAGCGCGGCTGAGGGTCGCTGGAGGCTTTCTGCGGATCCCTACATAAGCGCCTTTCCTGGGTGTTCCTTTGCCCACGTTTGCCTTTAAGCTGGAGACCCAGCCAGGCTGTTCCACCTGCCTGATTTGTGCACAATAGTGGCCAGAGTTGCGGGTCTAACCTTGGTGACTTTAATCATTTCAGTGCCTTAGGAACTATTCCTCCGAGGGAGCCGTGCACCCAAAATGTCTTCCCAGAGTTCTCCCTGTCCAGTCCCCAGCTTGCCCAGGACAAAACCTGGAAGATTCTCCTGAGTGTTTGGGCAAGTGTCAGTGCAGGCATTGGCCAGTCCGTGTAAGACCCTAGTGCAGCGCTCAGGCTCCTGGGTCCATCTGAGGAGAGTTACAGTGCCAAACTGTTCTCTTTTTGGCAAGCCAGACAATTGGAGTAGTGGTGTTAAGAGGTTTGAGGCTGCCGGGGGACAAGAGGAAAGTGAACGTCTAGTGGTAACTTGCCACCTTGAGTACTTCCTCAAACCTTTGATGAAAGCAGAGAAAGCAAGCCCAGGGCTTCAGCAGTCAGCATGCGGGGCTGCCATACTTCTGTGCCTGCACCTGAGTCACCTTGGGGAGGGGGTGTGGCTTCCTGTCTGTGGACTCTGACCTTGGCCCTGGCCAGGCCTGGCTCCACCCTTAGCAGGCCACAGTGACTGTGGTACGGCCTGGACCCAGGACCACCCTGAATTCTCTGCTATGCACCCCTCCTGCCCAACCTGTCTGGTGGGCACAAGGGCCAGCCAGGCTCCTGAATTTAGACTCCCCTCTTCCCTTAGCCCAGGACCAGAGTGCTGTGCCCCACAGGCTCGTCTGCTGGGGCCCGGTGTGCCATGGTGGTGTTAGCACGTGGTGTTGAGTAGAATGGTTGTGTACACCTGGTGGCCTTGGTCACCTGGAGAAGCAGGGACAGCTCCACCTACTCAGAAGGCAATACCAGGCTGAGAGGAAGCAGAGCAAGCATGAGGTCCACCCCTGAGCCCAGTGACAACTCGAGTGGAGCTGTGGTACTATGTGTGGCCTTCAGCCGAGCATTCTCTCTTAACCAGACCTGAATTTGAGGATGAATGCTCTAGAACCCCAGGTGACAGGGAGGTGGTTGTTGGTTCCAGGGAGCAAAGCCTCACTGAGTTTCCAGAGGCCATGAGGACCAGGCAGAACTTTTAAAGCCAGCAATCGCCCTTCATCATTGGTTAGACTTTGTTATGTGTTGGCTCCAGGGACTGCGTGGCTGTCTCAGGGTAGTACAGAGTCCACTGTACCCTTGAATTACCACGTTTATATTACACCTTAAAGGGACTGCCCATGGGAGCTAAGGGCAAAGCACTGTTCCAGGTGTGGGGAGCAGGTTCTGTTCTGTGTCCTCACCAGCCCTCAGGGTCCCCAGACCTGTCCCTGGGCACAGCCACGCTTGCTCAGTCTGACCCTGGGCCCAGGGACTGGTGATAAGGAGAACTGAGCACCCCTCTCTCTGAAAGCCCAACTGGGACCCTGGGGGCAGTTCCCGTGGTGGCTTCTTGGCGGGCTTCCTGATGACACTGCAGAGGAACAAGGCTGAACCCCAACACGGGAATGACAGCCCTGTGCTCTCCACAGCTACGACATGGTACATTATGGCCACTCCAACCAGCTGCGCCAGGCCCGGGCCATGGGTGACCACCTCATCGTGGGTGTGCACACTGATGGTAAGCTGGGCTGCTGTGCCCACCGCCGCCCGCCCCCACCCCCCCACCCCCCTGCCCCCGGTGCCTGTGACAGACCCCACAGGTCCCCATGGAGGGTAGGGCCGGGCCTAGGCCATCCTCGCCATTAGCACAGCTCTGCAAGCTCACCCTAACCCCAACCCAGGCCAGGCCGCCCATAGCTTTCCCGTCTTGTATCGTGTCATGAGCTTGGGTGTAGGGGGTGTCCAGTGGATCCATCTGGGTATGCCAGCCACTTCCTACCCACTTTCTGATTCCCAAGTCCTTTGAGTACAGAGTACCCAGCCATCAAAGGCAACCTGGACTGTACCTGGAACGCTAATGGATTGATTGAGGCAGGGGGTGGCATGCAGTTCCCAGCAGGTACATCCCCAGCGCCTGTACCAACTCACAGAGGACAGCAGGGCTGCTTGGTACTTCATGGGCTGAGGGCCCTGTCAGAGACAGCCTCCCTCCACAAGCCTTTGTGTGGCTGCAGACCCTGCTCAGTGCTGGGAGGGGCCGGCAAGCCTGTGGCCTGCCCTCCAGGAGTCACCCACCTTGTCCTTTGCCCTCTTCTCTCTCCCTAGAGGAGATCGCCAAGCACAAGGGGCCCCCGGTGTTCACTCAGGAGGAGAGGTACAAGATGGTGCAGGCCATCAAGTGGGTGGATGAGGTGGTGCCGGCAGCCCCCTACGTCACCACACTGGAGACTCTGGACAAGTACAACTGTGACTTCTGCGTCCACGGCAGTGAGTGGACAGGACTTAATCCAAGGGGCTGGGGACTCAAGCAGCTCAGGACCTGACCATCAGAGGGGTATCTGGAGGTGCTGGCATCCTCACACTCGGGGGAGCATGGAGCCCTTTGAGGGTCCGAGGAAGCTTTGGGTTCTTCTACAGAAAGGAGTGTACGCACACCGGGGCAGACCTGGAGTGAAGGTATGGGCCTGGAGGTCTTCGTGGCTTTGGGTTAAATTCCGTGTTCTTGTGTGCATGTCACCCGTTAGATGACATCACGCTGACCGTAGATGGCCGGGACACCTACGAGGAAGTGAAGCAGGCTGGAAGGTACAGGTAAGCTCTAGCTGCCGCTTGGCCCACCTTTAGAGGAGTGGGTTTCCTGGGGCCCCTCGAGCGCCTTCTGCTCATGAGGGCAGTGTCCGGGCTGCAGCCTGTGCTTCCTGTGACTTGTGTGGGTGTGGTGCGATGGCTGGGGGCGCCATGCACCTGGGTCACCCAGTACGGGAGCCACTTGGCCCCAGGTGGCTGCAGAGCAGTGGAGATGTGGGGTTCGACTGGGGAGCTGGCTTTTATGAGTAACTCTTGAAAAGGCCCACATGGCTGGCAGCTCGAATTGGGCAGTAAGGCCTGAGATTCCCTTGGCAGAGTGTGTGGTGAGGCAGGACCTGGGCATCAGTGGGCCGAACAGGATCAGAGCCACCCCCTCGGATGGTCTGCGAACTTGAGGCTTGATAATCCTGTTCTTCTGTCCAGTCATGTCGTTTGGTTGATAAAATGACCGTGGTCCCTCCACCCTCTGGGTTTTGGTTTTCTATCCTGGCCAAGAGTAGCAAGGAAGTGCACGGTCTATGCACAGCAAGGCCGCCAGGGATGGACCATGGTAGATTCAGCCACAAGCACAGTTGCCCTTACTCTTGGGTGGGGCAACTTAGGTGCCCTTAGGAGGCAGCCTTGTACATGTGTCCCAGGATGAGAGCCCCAACCCCACCTCTGTCCCCAGAGAATGCAAGCGCACCCAGGGGGTGTCCACCACAGACCTCGTTGGCCGCATGCTGCTGGTAACCAAGGCCCATCACAGCAGTCAGGTGAGTGTGGGACTGGGAGGGAGGGATCACCTACCCTACCCTTGCTCCTCAGAGGGCACTGGAACAGCAAGCTTTGGGGTCCTGGGGTTGGCTGCGTCTGGAGGGCTAGGCCTCTCAGCCCTGTACCCTTCTGTGCAGGAGATGTCCTCCGAGTACCGGGAGTATGCAGACAGCTTTGGCAAGGTAAGCGTTGCCTGTCCTGTCTGGGCCACTGCCTGACCCCCAGGCCACCCCCTGGGGAAAGGGTCTCACTCTCTACCCTGCTCCCTGCTTTCTGGGTACTGACCGCCAATCTTGCTGGCTGGCCGGTCCCAGTGGCCACCGTGTGAATGAGGGTTCTCTAACCAGGTGGCCTGGTCCTCTCTCCTTCTGTAGCCCCCTCACCCGACACCCGCCGGGGAGACACTTTGCTCGGAAGGCTCCTCCCAGGTGACCAGACGGTGGCCTCAGGGTGCCAGGTCCCCACGAGGGCTGTGTCCGCTGGCCTCTTCCTGGCGGGCCAGTTGCCGAGCCAAGGTGCTATTGGCTGCAGTGCCTGCTGTGGCCGCAGGGCAGGACCCCAGTCCCGCCAGCCACAGGTGCCCCGCCCACCCGGGTCTCGGTGTGGACCAGGCAATGCCAGCCGGCCCTCAGCATCCCTGCCTGAAATGCCTGCCTGGGAGCAACAGCAGAGCAAATGAGCGAGTGGCCGGCAGCGGCTAGGGGTTTGGAGTCCTGGCTGTGGCCCCTGTATCTGCTCCCTCCACCCCACACCTGTGCCTCCCAGAGCAGATGGACAGGCGGGTGTGGGCAGGCCCAAGGGTGGTCACAGGCAAAGGACGTGCCTGCAAGGCTTCCGTCACTGACCAGACTGTTCTCGGCTTGCAGTGCCCCGGGGGGCGGAACCCCTGGACGGGGGTGTCCCAGTTTCTTCAGACATCCCAGAAGATCATCCAGTTTGCTTCGGGAAAGGAGCCCCAGCCTGGGGAGACGGTCATCTATGTGGCTGGCGCCTTTGACCTGTTCCGTATCCTCTGGGATTGCGTGGCGTTTGTCCCTGCCCAGGGCCTTCTGTCTGCTCCTCCACATCCTCCCCAGTGGGCCCCAGGGCCTCAAGGGGCCTCTCTGATTCTCGAGGACCCTGAACTGGGGTGGGGTGCACAGCCGTTAGCAGGGACACAGCCGTTAGCAGGGAGAGGCGTGAGCAGGCAGGAGGGAGGGGACCTTACTGAGCCCCTGCTCCTGTGGATGGCTGCTCTGTATTGATTCCTCGCTCCTTAACCTGGGTGCAGACATTGGGCATGTGGATTTCCTGGAGAAGGTATATGGCCTGGCGGAGAGGCCCTACGTCATCGCTGGCTTGCATTTTGACCAGGTCTCACCCCGGGGCATCTGATAGTGTGGGGACTCTGGAAAGGCTCCTAGGGATGGGGTTGGGCACAAGTGAGGAAGAGGTGGTGAGCTTGGGCCTCTGCCCAGGGAGAAACCCAGGGAGGGGTCTGGAGACGTCTGGCAGACATCTGCGAGGGATTATTAGGAGGGAGCACAGCCTCACACACACAAACACACACCGGCCCCAAGGTTGCCAGCTGACTCAACCTTGCTCTGCCTCTAGGAGGTCAACCACTACAAGGGGAAGAACTACCCCATCATGAACCTGCATGAGCGGACCCTGAGTGTGCTGGCCTGCCGGGTGAGAGCTGGTGGGCAGACCAGCAGTCTGTCCTTCCCAGGCTGGAGCTGCTCCTCCCCATCACCCCACCCCCCCACCCCCTCAGAACCCTCCCAGGGGTACGAGTCTGGGGTTCCACCATGCCCCCTCTCAGCCCCTACCTTGCTGCCTGGCAAGTCCTAGTTAACCAGCTGTGCTTCTTGTCCACCCAGTACGTGTCTGAAGTGGTGATTGGGGCCCCGTACTCGGTCACAGCAGAGCTCCTGGACCACTTCAAGGTGAGGGTGGGGCTCCTGGTGCGAGCTTTCCAGGGAGGACCTGGGCCGAGTGGGGCCAGGCCAGTGCTCTGAGCCATGCTGGCCTCCCTGGGGAGGGTCCTTGGGGAGCAGGGGACCGTGTAGGGTGATGCTGGGAGGGCTCCCTGACCCCTGCCTCCTCCCCAGGTGGACCTGGTGTGTCACGGGAAGACGGAAGTCGTGCCTGACAAGGATGGCTCTGACCCATATGAGGTGGGTCCTACAGGGCCCTCAGTGGACACGAGGTGGCCACTGTCTGGTGCTTCCCAGCTACCTGATGCCCCTGTGCCTCACCATGCTTGTCTGGGAAATGGGTGAGGTGACAGCTGCCTCGCTGGTGGCCGCATGGTTTAAGGAGGCGGGAACTGAGCGCGAGTGATCACGCCCATCATGGTGGGGGCGGGGGGAAGGGCCATAGGAGCCAGGGCAGTACTGCAGGCTCCCCAAGGTTCAGGGGAGGGCTCTCACCTCCTTCCCCTCTTTCTGGCCTCCAGGAGCCCAAAAGGAGGGGCATTTTCTGCCAGGTTGACAGTGGGAATGACCTCACCACAGACCTCATTGTCCAGCGCATCATCAAGAACAGGTGAGTCCTGGCTGGGGTGCTGGGGGCACAGGGTGGCACTGAGGCCCTGGCTCTGGGTGCACACCTCACCCCATCTGGCCCCCAGGCTGGAATACGAGGCCCGGAACCAGAAGAAGGAAGCCAAGGAGCTGGCCTTTCAGGAGGCCATGAGGCGGCAGGAAGCACAGCCCGAAAGGGAGATTGACTGTGACTTCTGATGACAGGTGGGAGGATGCCAGGGGCCCTCTGAGGGGCTGGCCCTCTCTCAACCCTGCCTTGAGAGCTTGGCTCAGTTTTTAACAAAGCTGCAGTGCCCTCTTCTCCAATCACCCACCACAGAAGGGCTGGTGTGGAGGACATGGCCTGTCACCCTGCTCGCAAGGTGCCTGTCTTGCAGCAGGCCATCCTGCCCTTCCTGCTGAGTTGCACAGAGAGGGCTTCCAGCACAGTGGAGCAGCCCAGCCTGCAGGATGGGCAGGGGGCACCTTCGACCAGAGGGGTGCCACCCTACGTGCCATGGAAGACCCAGCTTTCATCCTCTCAGCCCTGCTGCTGCTCACCATCTGCCCCCCGGGAAGCTCCTATACGCCTTCCACTGCCCAGCTCGAGGCAGCCTTCCCACTTGCCTTGCCTCAGTTCAAACAAGCCTCAGGGAGCAGTGACCCAGGGGGTTGCCCCCTTTCTTCCTCGGGGTGCAGACCAGGCCACCTCCCACATGGGTGGCCTCTGCCCTGGGGCCCGGGGCCCAGACGCTGCACCCGTTTTCCTGGACCAGACTCCCCAGAGACTGTTCTTGGTTTTGTACCTGACTGGCAGGTGTGCAACCAAATAAACCTGCTGGGAGGGGCTCTGCATCAGGCTGTCCATCCTGCAGGGCAGTACCAGAAAACCTTGGCCCTGCTCCCCGCCACCCAACAAGGAGGTGGATGGCCGCAGCAAGAAACGCCGTAGATCCAGCTCCCCAGCCGCTTCCCACAGTGGCCGGAAACGAAAGAGGGAGAGAGGCAAGGGCCGACAGAGCGTCTTTGGCCCCGGGGTCTGTCGTGAGGAAAACGAGAGTCTGACACCCTGCAGTCTCCATAGCTCCCTGATCCAAGAAGGAATTGGGGGCTGCTCCCTGGCCAAGTCCACAGAATCTCAGGGTCTCCTGCACCCAAGTCAGGGCCCACTTGGAGTGGTATAGCGGCTGCAGGGTGCTAACCCGTCACCTCTTTTGGGGAGGAGGGGGACAGTGGCTGTGGTTTATGGATCTGATGTTCAAGAGTAAGGGCTGGGATGTTCTTTCAGCCTCTTCCAGTTCTCTCCAGAATGGCCTCTGCCCTGCAGCTGCTGGGCCAGATGGAGCCAGAGCACCCTGTGGCCTGGCCCCATGGGAGTCCTAGACCAGCATTCACGCCGGGCCTGTCCCTTCTGGAGTCTAGAACCTGTGCGGGCAGCTGCAGTGAGGGGGCTGGGGGACTGTCAGTGCACATGGCTTCTTGGGGCAGCCCTTGCCCCACTTCCTTTCCTCCCTTTCCCAGTGGGGGCAGCACACTAAGCTGTGAGAAGCACAGGGCCCTCCCCGCACCCCTGCCCCAACTTCAGGAACCCAGTGTATTAGCCTTCTCACTCCAATCCTGCAGCGATCAGCCAGTTCCTGTAGATTGATGGGGGTGGGGATACAGGAGCAGCCAGTGGATTCCTCTTGAGACCAGAGTCAGCCCTAGGCCTGTTCAGAACCCCCTGCTGGGTGGCACCCAAGGTGAGGGCTGGGGGACAGCCTGCAGCAGCAACCAGGAAGCCACCCCCGCTGCCGCGGCTGGACCATGGTTGGAGGAAACTTGGAGCCTGGGTATCCAGGAGGTGGGTGCCTCCGGACACTTGTCCACCCAGATACAACAGGATTGTGGGTCCCACCCACAGCTTCAGCAGAGGGCTGGCTGGTAGGTCCAGCTCCCTTGGATCCTCTGAGGCCCAGCTGGTGGCAAGGCATTCCATGGGGTGGGGGGACGTTATTGAGACAAGCTCCAGATCTCTGGGCCAGAGCTCAGGCTAAGGGACTCAGGTCAGCCTCATTGGGGGCCAGGGTGTAAATCAACTTACTGAGATCCCAACAACTGAATTAGGGAATTAGCCTGACTTGGGCAAGGGTGCTGGGCTGGCACAAGGCAGTTGTATTCAAGAGCCATGGTCCTGCACAGCCCCTCCCTTCTCCAGGCATGGCACCACCCATGGCTTTGGGGATACTGCTTTCCTGCGGGTCTAGATTGGGATGAACAAAGAGCTCCCAGGCCTGGGAGGAGCCGGCTGCCTGACTCAGGACTCAGCTGGGGCTGTGCCCAGCTCTCAGCTCTGTCATCCCCCTTGCTGTAGCCCCTCCCAGCCCCGGAGCCACACATCTCGCTGCCTTCCCCCTCTTGCTGGGCCCAGCCTATTCATTCATTCATTTGGACAAGTATTGTCCCATGTTGTGTACTTGGAGGTGTTTGGGGGGTGCTCCAAGAAAGGAGTCACTCCAAGAGCTGGCCCTCTAGTAAGGGAGGCCTCAAGAAACGTAGCATTTGAGGCAGGAGGGCGTCCTGGTGTGGGGTGTTTAGGGGAGGCTTATTACAAGGTAGGACTTTTGAGCTGGTGTGGTAGACTTGATGGCTAGTGGGGAACCCAGGCAGCACCTCCTAGGAGAATCCAGGAGCTGCCTGAACAAAAGCAGGGAGAAGGCAGGGCATGGAGCGGAGCCTTGCAGAGCCAGATGCGGGGCTCCAGAAGATGTCTGGGTTTGATACCGCCTGAGGCCCACAGAAAGTTCCCAGCAGCATTTTACCAGCAGTGGTTCTTGGGAGCTCCTATACAGGTGTCTCCGTGCAACCTGGTGACCTGGCTGCTGTCTGCACGCCTAGGTGAGCAGAGTATGGGTGTGGAGATTCAGGAGACCCCCCACTCCACCCACTGTGCCCACCTTCCAGAGACTGCAAGTCATTTATTCATTAAGCCATTTACTATGGGGATGGATGGGCGGTGCTGGGTGCCATCTAGCTCCAGGGCAGGGGCGGGCCCACGGGTACCCGGGGCATTCAGGTCCGGTCCAGGTGCCGGGGTCGGGGCTCACTTGCTGCGACAGTCCGAGGCGCTGAGCGACAGGAAGACGTCGGCCTTGCACTGGAAAGTGGCGCGGCCGTCGGGGAGCGGCTCGCAGCTCTGCAGGTTGGGAATGATCTCCTCGACGCACACGGCCTGGGGGCGAGATGGGATGGAAGGATTAGGGGGCGCCCGCACCCTCCAGCCCTCCGCACCCAACAGCGCCCATTACTCACGAGACTCCGCAGGTTGGGGCGCATCTCCCGGAAGGTGCCGACCCCTCCCAGGGATCGCGTGCCCCCGCGGGGCTCGGAGCGCCGTGCGTACGGCGACCTGTGGAAGCCGGACAGCAGCCCCGCGGCGCGGCCCACGGAGTAGTACCCCAGCCCCGCCGTCGGCTTGTACCACGCGAGGCCAGGGGACGCCAGCAGTAAGCACAGCGCCAGAGCGGCGGCCACCAGCATCGTGGGCTTGGCCATGGGGGACTCGGTGGCAGCGGGCGGCGGGGTGCGGAACGGCAGCACCCTTGCCTTATATCTGCGGCGGGGCGGGGCGGGGCGCGAGGGCGGGCGCCGGGATGCACGGGCCTCCGCATCCTGGAGGGAGAAGCCCGCGCGGGGTTGAGAGCCTCTTGGGAACAGGGGCACGCTGGCGAAAGATGCTCCAGGGCTTGGGGGAATGCGACGCCCCCTTCCTCCCCACCCACGCCCACCTCCCCGTTTCTGGCCCACTCAACTCTTGCTGGGAAGCAGCCCCCAGGCCCCTCCCAGACCTTAGTCCCGACTCAGTGGGGGGAGGGGCGTCGGTGCTGCAGAGCCCTCAACGAGTCCGACGGCGCCCCAGCCCCCCCCTCCTGTCCCCCCGTACCCCGGGGACAAGGAGCCGTTCCCACCCTAAAGGGAGCTGACCAGAGGACCAGGCTTCTGGAGGAGGCACTGAAATCTAAGAGGGCCGGGGGTGGGGAGGGCAGAGGTGGGTTTCACACCTATGAGAGTTTTATACCACTGATCTGGTCCTCAAACAGCTGGCAGGACAGGCAGGAGGGCTCACAGGACAGATGAGGCGAGGCCAGGGGAGAGCCGTTGCACAGGTGGGTGCTGTGACCCTGTGCCACTGTGGCAGAGGAAGAGCTGAGATGATTATGGGGCCTGAGAGGAACTGGCAGAGCCCTTGAGCTTCCTGGGAGGGAGCCAATGGCTGGGCTCTGGGTGTGTGCTGGGCCTGGCAGGCAGCTCTGTGTCCTGCTTGAGGGGACCACGCAGGCCCTGGGAGGACCAGGCTGGAACCCAGTAAAGAATGGAGAGGAGCCCACCTGACAGCAAAGTGGGAGTGGCCTGCCTAGAGGACTGTATGACCTGTGGCAAGCTCTAGGCTTCTGGGGTGAGGGCACCTGTCCCGGTGTGCCAGGGCTAAAAGCCTGGAGGCTCGGTTCACAGTCTGGCACCCTAGGCATGTGGGTACTTCCTGTCACAGGGGAGAATTCCCCAGGGAAGGCAGAACTCCAGGGAGGGGAGGCGAACAGGGCAGGCCAGACGGAGGCCAGGCCACCCTGTGGGATCCTCTGCAGCTGCCACTGCCCACCTCCCAGTGAAGGCTGGTCTTCTTACTGGTCTGTGAACTCAGTGACCATGGATCCAGACACGCTGTAGATAGGTACTTAGAATTCAGTTACTGCCTAGAGCCCAAGAGCTAAATGGGAGCACCCAGGAGGCTGAGTCCAAGGGCCCAAGACGGAGAGCACACAGCAGGTGACATGAGGCTTACTCAGCTGCCCCTCCTCCTGCTCACACTTTCCAAACACCCTGGCCACGTGCCTTCCCAGGACAGACACCAGCACAAGGGCCGTGGCAGCTGGGTTTCTGGGCAAGGAGCATATGACCTCCAGGTTCTGTGAAGGTTCCTTCCCTCTGGGCACAATGGTCCAGACCATGTACCGCCCTGCCTTCTCCCCTGGGGACTGGTGCTCAGAAACCAGCTACCCACTGGGCAGAAAGCGTTACAGGGACACAGGGCAGTGACCCCAGGTGCGGGGGGAGGTCGAGAATAGACTGGAAGGAGCCCATGCTCACAGGACATGCAGCCTACAGCAGTTGCCATCCAGAAGCTGCTCAAAACCCTAGGGCTGGGTTCCTTGCCCCCGCCCCACACCAGGCCACCAGCCAACGGGGGCTGAGGTGAGTAGAGGTGCCCGAAGGATGTCCCAAGGGCTGAGTTCCCCTAGATGGGGAGACCCTCGGACACCCGTGGACACACGTCCTGATGTCAGACATTGGCCTTGACAAGGAGCTGGGAGATGGGGACTCAGGCCACCGGTCACAGCAGCCTTGGCAAAGCCCTCTGCACAGCTAGCACCTACTCAGGGACAGCCTTCCAGAGGGAGGAAGCATGGGAGCGCCTGCCAGCCGTGTCCATCCAGGGTCCCTGCAAGCACTCTGAAGAGGGGGCCTCCCGGCCTCTCTACCCCAGCAGGCTCTTCCAGCCCAAGCCCAATCCTCCCACCGTGGCTCTTCCAGCTGATCCCTGGCTCCTTCTTCTCCAGGGGTGTGACTCAGGGCCTCTCGGCATCGCATTGGGATGTTTATTCATGAGTTTTCGTACTGGCGCACACCGAGGCTGCCTCAACACCAAGAAAACAAGCAACTGGAGCCTCCGGCCAGGCTTAGGTGGTTTAATGAGTTTTATTTATTTGATAAAAGTGTCAACGTTGTGATGGGAGAAAACAAACGCAGCTCCAGTCCTCATTTCAACCCTGTCAGAGCCCAGAGGAGACTGTCCCCGTGCAGGAGACAGCCACCCAGAGCCACTGTGGGGGTGAGGCCGTCTCAGGGTGAGGGCAGGGGCGTCGGGCAGCGTTGGATGGCCTCATTCCTTGAACTTCCACTCCTGGCGGCACATGGGGCAGTGCTGCTGCACCTGCTGCGCGTTCAGCCACTTGAGGATGCAATGCATGTGGAAGCAGTGTGAGCACTGGCCCCACACCAGCGGGCAGTCGTCACCCGGCACCTTGCCTGCGGGAGGGACGAGAGGACCTGTGAGTCACCCAGAGCACAGGACAAGTCCGATGGGGGAAGCATGCCCAGGGTGGCCTCAGGGCTCAGAGAGGACAGGAATCTGGAAGGAAACCACAGACTCAGCTGAGCAGCCACCTCTATATGAACCTCTGCAAAGACCACCCAGGCTGCTCCCACCTCCACGTGGGAGCTCAGCAGCAGGAAGAGCTCTGGCCGGGCCTGAACCCCCGTCCACTGGCCTCCCAGGGCCTGGGCCCATCTGCAGACACACTGCAGCTCTGCCATTTGGCACCCGTGATGCCAAGAAGGTTACATCAGTGTGTCAAGGCGCCTGCACAGGTGACCTGCCTCTGAGCAGCAAACCATTCTCTTGATCAAGGTGAGGTGAGCCGGAGCCTTAGAAACTAAATGTCGCCATTGCCAGGCAGTAGGGACCCAGTTCAGTACCAGGAAGCAGGTCGGGGACACAGGGGCTTATGGCCCAGCCTCTGGGCCGCTGGGAGTGATGTGGCACTGCCTCCCGTTTCCTCCCCATTTCTATCCTACCTGAGGTCCAGAGAACCTGGTGCTGGCCCTCCAGCCCACACACCTGCACGTGCTACCACTGTGAAGAGGCCCTGGCATCAAGAGAAACAAGTCCCTGGTTTTTAAGAATCTACAAAACCCCATCACATAGCTGGTGCCGGCAGAGCACAATGTCCTCCCCCAGCCACAAGCAGGTAGGTCCCCATGAGCAGGGCGAGCTGCAGCTTGCTGCCGCCACCCTCCAGGGGGGCCATTCCCCCAAACCATTGCCACAGGGCCCCTCATGCCTATTAAGCGTGAACCAAATCCAGAAGTCACTAGGGCACACAGTGCAGCAGCCAGATAAGCTGGAGTGAACAGGAGACACCTTGTCCACGAAGTAGTTCCTAAGTGCTGGCCTGGTCACATGCGGTCCTGGTCGTCTCTCTTGACACCAGACACAGGGACAGGTGACTGTACCATGTGTTAAAGAGATAACACCACGGCGAAGCCACATGACAGTGTTCTCAAGACCTAATGGAGCACCTGCTCTGAGCTGCACAAGGGGCCGGAAACCTGACCTGAGCGCTTATCCAAGCCTCACAGTGCTCCGCAGTCTCTATCATGCCCCCGACATACCACCGACAGACAGGAGGCCACATGACTCCCGAGGGCAGCTGCCATGGCCTGAAGGGAGCATGCCGGCCAGGAGGCTGGTGTGGGTGCCAGGTCTTAAATATCCTTCAGTGGCTGCTCAAAACCTGCACCTCCTTCCCAGTTCAGGAACAGCCCTTGCCCCACAGTGGTACATTCACCCTATGGAGTCAGACAGATGGGCACTGCCATCTTCTTACTCTCTTGTTTGGGGCAGTGTTTCTCAATTTTTTTTTTTTTTAACTTTTTATTTTGTATTGGGGTGTAGCCCATTAACAACATTGTGATAATTTCAGGTGAACAGTGAAGGGACTCAGTTATACATATACATGGATCCTTTCTCCCCCTCAAACCCCCAATCTTTTAAAAGTAATTCTCTCTAAAACAAAACATCACTCCTTTTCTGAATCTTTTACGACAAAACAACCAAAAAACAATTTACTTGGCAAATACAAAACCATCTAGCTCACTCTGCTTCCCAGGCCAGGGTTCGGGGCGAGGTGGACGGCCCTGTGCCAGGAGCCCACAGGGTGTGACACCTGATTTCTGTTGGTTCTCACCCCCACCCCACCCCACCCAGGGTCTTTCCCACCTCAGCAGAACTACGCTTGCAATCACCCCTAACACATAAGAGCCCTTACAAATAGAGGATGCAAGAGGATGCACAGGGGCCAGCTAGCCTACTGGCAGGAGTACCCTAGCCATCACATCCATTCGTGGGGAATCTGACACCACCTTCCATGCTGATAGTGACTCATGCTAAGTGTCGGTGGGATCCTCTCCATAAGACTTTCACTCACAAAGCCCTGAGACAAGGAGCGGGTTTATCACAGTCTGAGTCACTCTGGATTCTTCGTAGGAATTTCCTCTCAGCAGAGAAATCCAGCATCACTTGATCTGTATAGAAGGCACCCTGGGCTGACCAAACACTTTGATCATTACAGCTGGCTCACAACCAGCAAGTCCAAAGTTCAGCCTCTAAACACCCCCTCTTCCCAGGAGCCAGCACACCTCAGCCAGCCCCACACACTGGGTTCCACAAGCTGCATGCAAGCCCTGGTGCCATCTTTGACACACAGGCTCACTCACCCACACTGGGTCAAGGGCATGACCACATAAATGCTACCTAGGACTTTTCTTTTCAGAAGCCACATCTGCTGCTGAGAAAGTTGCAAGTACCTACCTATAACCTGTGTTGTACCTTTGAGAAAGGGTGGTTTTAGGATTTCCCTGGTGGTACAGTGGATAGGAATCCACCTGCCAATGCAGGGGACATGGGTTCAATCCCTGGGCCTGGAAGATTTCACATGCTGCAGAGCAACTAAACCCAAGCAATGAAACCACTGAAGCCTGTGCGCCTAGAGCCTGTGCTCCGCAACAAGAGAAGCCACGGCAACTAGACTAGTGCTTCCTCAACTAGAAAAAGGCTGCATGTAGTAACAAGACCCAACTGAACCAAAAAAAAAAAAGGGGGGGGGGGCGGTTTTAAACGGATTAAACCAAGCCAGACCTTGTGCTTCTATTCTCTCTCCCTGTTACATAAAACCTCATCAAGTAGAACCAATCACTGATTTCCTAAGATTATATACCAGCCTGATTAAATCAGGATGGATTAGCCCATAGGTGATGAGATTTCCTCTCACCGAATGTAAAGATTTAAGGCAAGGATAAAATTATACTTGCACTAAAATTCAATTATTTGAATTTCACTGTAAGCAAAGATCTGGTACTATTTTGATGTTCACGGCCCCACAGGACAGGCCTGGTCATTGACTTCTCAGTGGTCCCAAAATCTCACTTCTCTCTTGGGAACACCTTTGTTCCCTAGGCAAAGCCTTAAGAGCCTTCCTACTGCTTCTAGTTCACTTGTGTCTGACTAAAAACTAAATTCACTGGTGCAAAAATCTCCTTTTGACCCAAATATTTTCACTTCACAGAACACACTGGAGACAAAGTGAAGTGAAAGTGAAGTCACTCAGTCATGTCCGACTCTTTGCTATCCCATGGACTGTAGCCTACCAGGCTCCTCTGTCCATGGGATTTTCCAGGCAATAGTACTGGAGTGGATTGCCATTTCCTTCTCCAAAGGATCTTCCCAACCCAGGGATCGAACCCAGTTCTCCCGCATTGTAGACAGACGCTTTACTGTCTGAGCCACGAGGGAATAATGCAAAAAAAACAGCAAAGATGAACTCTGATAAAACCTGAGGTCAGGCATTTTGCAAGACAACACGTTCTGAAAGAATCAGATGTCTACGGGGAATTCCCTGGTGGTCCAGTGGTTAAGAATCTGCCTTCCAATGCAGGGGATGTGGGTTTGATCCCTGGTCTAGAAACTAAAATCCCACGTAATACAAGACAACTGAGCCCATGCAACACAACTAGAGAGAAGCCTGCCCAATGCAATGAAGGTCCCTACACAGCCAAAATAAATAAATAAAAATAAAAACAAATAATTAGATGTCTAAAACGCAATAGAGAAGTTGAAGCAAAACTATTCTAGATTAAGTAGTGAAGGGAAAAAGTGATCACACCTTGGGTCTTGGCTCACACCACCCAACAATAAAAAGACATTTGAAGACAACTAAAGAAATCTGAACAAGGACTAGGAATGAGGAGCAACGGTAAGAAATATGTTGTCTAAGGCGACAACAGTGCTGGGTGAAAGTCAGCACTGAAGTAGGGCATCACATTTAGCGTTTATTATGGCTTCCCTGGTGGCTCAGGGGTAAAGAACCCACCTGACCATGCAGGAGACATTTAGCCTTTACTTTAAAACAGCTGGGCAAAAACAACCAGATATGAAAACGTGTTATTCATCATTTATGTGCTGGATTGAGGGGTAAACCTTGTAACATCACACTTTTTTGTTGACTTGATATTTTCAAATAAAATGCCTTAACACATCTTTGTGTTCCACATGTCTCATAGTGACTTTTATCAGGATAGCAAACTGTGCTCTTTTCCTTACAAAACTTTTGACAGGATCTTTGTACAAATATGGGCCCAAATAGCCTGGCTTTTCTCTATCAACTTTTCTTGGCTAGAGGAAACCAAACCCCAGAAACGCTGTGCAAGTACTTCTGGGGACACGTCAAGGCCAGATGATAGGCACAGCTCGAGAGACAGCGGGCAGGGGACACTCACAGTCCGGGCAGCAGCCATTGAAGGCCATCCGGCAGATGCCGCAGTTCTCGTCGTTGGCTACCCAGAGCCAAGTGGCCACGCCGTTCCAGCATTTGATCTTCACCCTCATGGCGCGAGGAGCCTGCGAGGAGGGAAGAGACCACCCGGCTGTGCTGAGTCTGCAGAGCTACGGCACCTGGAAGCCAAAGAAGGGGTGTCGCCCCGAGGGTTCAGCGTAGGCAACAGTGGCCGCCGAAAGGCAGTAAGAGCTGTCTGCAAGGGGGCTGGGGCGGGGGCCGGGTCCTCGGGAAGCCCGGGAGGACCGGTGTTGGTCCTTCGCCAACACCGCACTTCTGCCCCGGCGTCCGCAGAAGGGCTCGTCGGCTTTCTTTAACAACCGCAGAAACGCGCCGTGCGCTACTTCCGAAAGGGCTGACGGGGCTGAGTAGATGGAGACCCAAGCCCGCTCCCTACGAGGTCACCCCGGAAACAACCCTGGCGTGGGCCCCACGGGCCGCACTCACTCCCGCCGCGGGACTAGGGTGCGGGTTCCTGGTGCGGTGGGGGAGGGGCAAGGGAGAGGCGCCACGCTCGGCCACGCCCCCAACGGCCGCGCCCCCGCCGATCTAATCGCGCGCGGCACCACCCGCCTTCAGTTGGCAGCGCCGGCCCCGCGCGGGAAGGTACATAAACGCCTGTGGCCGCGGCTCGGCACTTCTCAGAGGCGCCCGCCGAGCTCCTTGGTTCAGCGCGCACGCGCGGCCTCGCCCCCTGAGACGCCGAAGGCCCGCAGCCAATCCGCGGTCGCTCTGAGGACGCGGCACCGGAAAACCCCCGAGCGGCGCTGGAAGTGACGCGCCGACGTGCTGACGCGCGGGCTCGAGCCGAGGCCGATTCCGCGCCCGCCATGGCCGACAAAATGGATATGTCTCTGGACGACATCATTAAGCTGAACCGGAGCCAGCGAGGCGGCCGCGGCGGGGGCAGGGGCCGCGGCCGGGCCGGCTCGCAGGGTGGCCGCGGCGGCGGGGCCCAGGCCGCCGCGCGAGTGAACCGAGGCGGCGGACCCATTCGGAATCGGCCGGCCATCGCCCGCGGCGCGGCGGGCGGCGGCGGCAGGAACCGGCCGGCGCCCTACAGCAGGGTGAGTGTGGATACCGGGTGGCGGGCCGCGGCGAGGGAGCGAACCGGTAGGGCGGCGCACGGGCGACCGGCCGGGCGGCCGGCCGACCGACTGACCGACTGGGCCGGGGGGCGCGGGCGCCGGCCGCTTCGGCGGGCGGGAAGGTCGCACGCCTGCCGGGCACCAAGGCGGAGACCCTGGCGGCCTTTGTCTTAGCAGGGCGCCCGGCCTCACGGCTCTGGGGGCCGAGGGGCCGTTGGCGCGGCCGCCCCGGTGGCGGGAAGTCGGTTGGAGGGAACCGAGAAGTTGGGGGACGTGTGGCCTTGGCGGCCGGGTACGGCCTGACGCGGGCGAGAAGCGGGGGCCGCGGGTCTGTCTCAGTGCCTGCCTCCCCGCCGTGATGGGGGGAGGGTCTTGCTGTGGCCGTGAGGGCGAGGGCGAGCCCTGGAGTGAGACTCACAGACCTTTTTCTGTTCTTGTGTTTTCTTTTCCCTCAGCCGAAACAACTTCCCGACAAATGGCAGCATGACCTTTTCGATAGCGGTTTTGGGGGTGGTGCCGGCGTGGAGACCGGTGGGAAACTGCTGGTGTCAAATCTGGATTTTGGAGTGTCCGACGCTGATATTCAGGTAAGGGACTGGAGTTTCTTGGTGGGCGGGTCACTCCGCACGGAATTGGTTGTGGCGTTTGGGACTTGGCCCTGAATCCCCCCCACACACCTTGGGACGACAAGCTCTCCCAGGCACCCAAGGGCCAGCCACTGTTCCCTGTGAGGGGCTTCAGGAATGCAGAGCAGAGGTTGAGCTAGACTTGAAAGCCTGACCAATGTGTCAGTTTGTGCTGGAAGACAAGACCCCAGCTTAGTCTGGGGCGCTGCTGTTCTTTGCTAAAACGTGTTCTGTAGATGAAGGCACTCTGCCCAAGCTCTTCTGACAGAAGCTTGGTTGAATGTGCTCCGTTTCTTTTCCTGGAAGAGCTAGGCTACTTGCTTTCCTTACGTTTTGCTTGTTTTAAAGGTTTGTTGGGAGGAGAAAGCACTTCTTTTGTAGAACTGACAGCATAGAACCAGGATGGTGCCAGCGTCACTCTGGCTCCATTTGCCTTAAGCCCTATGTCTTACTTGGAATTTCATCCCCTGTCTTCTCACTTATCCTCACCCCCTGGGTTTTGCTAGTGGCATGATTCTCAAACATCTTTGGTTGAAGCCTCTTTTTTTTTTTCCTCTCTCTTTCCTCCCCTTTTTCTTTTTTTCCTTTTCTTTTTTTTGGTTGAACCCTAAAGGCTTTTAAACTTGCTGCCTAAAATGGTTAAGTAATGACATCTTGGGGGTCAGTCCAGGAGATGGCTGGGCAGGGTACTGGGCCTCCCTGGGTTCAATTTCCCAGAGCCCAGCCATTTACTTTGCCTTGGGAGGACAGAGCAAGGCCAGTGAGCACTCACAGTGTCTCAACACTTTTTTTAAGGTGGTTTCTGGCATCCACTGGAAACCGCTTTTGGTGAACTCCACTTCCCGCTGTGTGCCTGCGGCCGGAGTAGCCCCACACTCTGGGTTCCCTCTCCAACTCCCAGCCTGCCTGAGGTCAGGGCAGTTTCCATGGCAGCGCTTGACTTCAGGCTTTGCGGCAGGCTTGAGTAGGAGGAGAGGGAAAGGTGAGCCAGAATCTGCCCTGGGGGAGGGGCTGGGTCAGGGCTCCCAGACAGAGGGCCCTTGGAGCTGGTCCACAAGTGGATAGAGCCCCTTGCTCTGTGATCTTGGCCTTGGCTGCTTCTTGGCACAGTCCTTGGGTGTGTTGTAAATATTCCTTTGTTGAAGAAGATAGCAACTTAATCTTTGCCCTTCATTGGTGGGCTTTGTGATCCTTCACCTGCATCGTGGTACAGATGTCAGGTTCCCAAGTGGGCAGGAGCCCTCGGGCCCAGCTGCTCCGGGAAATTGCTGTCCCACCTGTCCCATCCCATACCCCAGGTCCCACCGCCACTGCCCTGCCCCACCACATGTATGTCTTCCTCCCAGGGAAATACCCCAAAGCAGTTTACACTTCCAGGGAGTGTCCCTGGGCCACCAGAAGAAAGATTGCTTTGCTAACAACTGCTCTTTCTGACTCTCAGGAGCTCTTTGCTGAATTTGGAACTCTGAAGAAGGCGGCTGTGCACTACGACCGATCTGGCCGCAGTTTAGGAACAGCTGACGTGCACTTTGAGCGGAAGGCAGATGCACTAAAAGCTATGAAACAGTACAACGGCGTCCCTTTGGATGGTGCGTTTGGGATTGGACCCAGAAAGGCTGCAGCGCTGTAGCTAGTTTGCGGAACCAGAGGCTGGCCCCATCCCTGCAAGAGTAGGGTCCCCTCTGCTTGAGGACACTTTGTGTTCGCCCCTTTGTCTCTCTTCCACTACCACCTCTCATGCTGCCCCACACATCTGGACCAACCTCTTGTGAATCCCCATCCAGCAAGCTACATCCCTCCCCTCCTTCAGCTCCTTCCGGAAGATTCACTTCTGTGAAGCCTTCTCAGAATCACCATAGTACAACTCTTGAGTGCGGGGCTGTAGTCGTAAAGACAAAGGTACCTTTCTGCTCCTGGGCACCCCGGACGCCCGACAGACACCCACGTGCACTGGATGAGAAGGAGCGAGGAGGCGCTGGTGGGGCTGTTCTCCCACCAGCATTTCCAGGCTGTCCTCTCGTCGGGAGCATCAAGATGCACAGTGTCCCTTTCCAGTGCTTGCATGGAGGCCAGGGTGCTGCCCCTAGTAGGCTTCAGAGTCCTCTAACAGGAGCTGGCCCTCTTGTGTTCTCTGCCACAGGCCGCCCCATGAACATTCAGCTCGTCACCTCACAGATTGACACGCAGCGGAGACCTGCACAGAGGTGAGTTCAGGGCCTCTCTAGTCAGGGCTGGCCTGTGGGGTGTCTCCTCATGCTGCAGGTCTTCCCAGGCATGTGAGCAAAGTTTCCTTTTCTTGCTAGTGTAAACAGAGGTGGGATGACTAGAAACCGTGGTTCAGGAGGTTTTGGTGGTGGCGGCGGCACCCGGAGAGGCACCCGTGGAGGCAGCCGGGGCAGAGGCAGAGGCACCGGCAGGAGTTCAAAGCAGCAGCTTTCTGCAGAAGAATTAGATGCCCAGCTGGATGCTTATAATGCAAGAGTAAGTCACAGAGGAGGGCTGGGTGAGGGTCAGTCCCAGACCAACTGAGAGGAGGGCCTCATTTTGAATGAGCACCTCTCTTCCTCTGTTTCAGATGGACACCAGTTAAACAGACCAGCAAATCCGTGCATGGACCAGGACCCAGAAGTCTCGTCCGTGCTCCCTGGTGGGAGGGGGTGACAGACTGGGGCTGTGTGGCCAATGATGGATTTGTTTCTTTTATGTTTTAAAATAGGATTTAAAATTCATGTAAAGGTTTCTTTTTCCTTTTTTTTTTTTTTTTTTTTTTAAATTCTGAAACAGACCTGTTTTGTACTGAGTTATTTTTGGGATAACTTTTACTGGTTGTTGTTGTGGAGAAGGTGGCGTTTTCACCTTTGCCATAATAAAATAGAAATGTGTGTAGAAGTGGAACTGTTTAATTCATCCCATTCTCAGGGTCCTCACCTGGGCCAGAATGCTGGTGTGATCTGGTAGGCGGGAGGGACGTGGGATCTGAGGAGGAAATGAGGCAGGCCTGCTGGGCACATGGCACCTGGCCTCTGGGTTGGAGTTCTGCAGGAGGATGCTGGCTGCCACGCTGTTCCCACAGATCCAAACCCCTTTTTCTCACCCCCTCATCCCCCCTAGGTGGGAGGACGTGGAGCAGTGGTCCTCCACACTCAGCCACCTGTTCATTGCCTGTACTGCCAGGTGAGGTGCGGGGCAAGGTGGGGTGCCCTGTGCTTCTGGCCAATTTCAGGTGACTGCTGGGTTGAGCTGTTCCTTTCCTTCTCGTGCTCTGGTTCTCAGAAATCTGGGTTTAGTAGTTCTGACTTTGCAACATAATCCCCGCGTGTTTTTCATCTTTTGTGTCATGAAGGAAAGATCACTGTATTCGGTGTTTTCTTAATTATGTACTTGGAGATGTAGATAGTGGGAGCTGTGGTAGAATCTCGTTTGACCCACAGGGAACTGGGGGGGCAGGCAGACACTGGTGCCCATCTGGACCCCTCCTGGGACAGACTAGAGCAGGATGGTCATGTTACTTGCTCGAATGCTGGTGTGACCTGCCATGCAGTTCTACGGTTCAGAAGGAGCCAAGCTCCCTGGGGTGTGGGGCATGGACATCTCTTTGAGCCTCCCCTCCTGAGGACATGCCTTTGAGCCACTCAATTATGCCTACAACCCAGCTAGAGGGAAACTGGAAAATTCTTAAACAGATGGCCCACCTTACCTGTCTCCTGAGAAACCTGTACGCAGGCCAAGAAGCAACAGAACCAGACATGGAAAAACAGACTGGTTCAAAATTGGGAAAGGAGTACCGTCAAGACTGTATGCTGTCACCCTGCTTATTTAACTTACCTGCAGAGTATACCATGCAAAATGCCAGGTTGGATAAATCAAATCAAACTGGAATCAAGATTGCTGGGAGAAATATCAACAACCTCAGATATGCAGATAATACCACTTTAATGTCAAAGTGAAGAGGAACTAAAAAGCCTCGAGGGTGAAAGAATGAAAAAAGTTAAAACTCAACATTCAAAAAAAGAAGGTCATGGCATCTGGTTCTATCACTTAATGGTAAACAGAAGGGGAAAAAGTGGAAATAGTAACAGATTTTATTTTTGTGGGCTCCATAATCACTGCAGACGATTACTGCAGCTCTGATATTAAAAGACTCCTTGGAAGAAAAGCTGTGATAAACCTGGACAGCTTATTGAAAAGCAGAGAGAGACATCACTTTGCTGACAAAGGTCCATATAGTCAAAGCTATGGTTTTTCCAGTATTCATGTACAGATGTGAGTTGGACCATAAAGCTGAGCCCCAAAGAATTGATGTTTTCAAATTGTGCTGGAGACTTGAGAGTCCCTTGGACAGTAAAATCAAACCAGTCAATCCTAATGGAAATCAACCCTGAGTATTCACTGGAAGGACTAATGCTGAAGCTAAAGCTCCAGTACTTTGGCCACCTGATGCAAAGAGCCGACTCATTGGAAAAGACCCTGATGCTGGGAAAGACAGAAGGCAGGAGGAGAAGGGGATGGTGACAGCCTTTTGAGAATAGAGACTCTGGGGAGGGGTAAGTGGGGGCCAGGAGAGTCACCCCAGCTTTAACAGCAGCCGGTGCCTTGGCTCTTCGGAAGCAGCTACCATGGCCCGCAGCTCAGATGGCTTCCATGTTTGGGATGAGGCTGGAGTGAGTCACAAGGAAGGAGTGTGATTAAGGGGTGGCCCTTGAACAGTCAGTTAATGTGCTGTCACTGCAGAGCCAGCAGCTGCCATTTGAACCATCTGAGCCATGCCAGGCACTGATGGAAAGATGGTTGAGGTGACTCATCCCTACCTCTAGCCCAGTCTTAACGGGAGGGGATCAGCCAGGGCTCAGCTTTAGCTGCAGTGTGGTGAGGGGTGGCTAGTAGAGGTCAGACCATCTGGACAGAGCCAGGCAGCCTCTCTGATGAGGTGGCCTTGGACTAAGCAGGCACATGCCAGGCAGGGAGACTGCTTTCTGGATGTTGGCTCTGGTGTTTGGAGGGAGCGATGACGGGGAATCGGGGGCTTGTGGGGCATGGTAAGGGGTGGCCAAGGTGCCACATGGGCGGAGGGTGTCACTAGTGAAGAGAAAGTTCCAGGAAGAAAGCAGGCAAAGGACAGGCTGTGCTCAGTGTTGGGTCTAAGAGGCAGAAACACTGGTGCTTACACCGGTAAGCATCCAGATGTGGACCCAGGCAAGTGTTGCTGTCAGCTAGATGTCTGTGAGCTGGAACTGGACGTGTGGACACTGCAGGTAGAGATAGGGATATGGGGCTGGAGGTGACAGGAGTAGGGAGGGGTGACATCATATTTGCTAGAAGCATTTAGTGGGGAAGTGACCAAGTCAGAAAAGCTTGCAGTTTGGCAGGGAACTGAGAGAAACCTCCCCATCACTTTATTTTTTTTAATAATTTTTGGCTGCCCTGGGTCTGTTGCTGGGCATGGGCTTTCTCTAGTTGCAGTGAGTGGGGGCTACTTTCTAGTTGCAGAGCACGGGCTCCAGAGCACAGGCTCAGTAGTTGTGGTGCATGGGCTTAGTTGCCCACAGCATGTAGAATTGTCCCTGACCAGGGATTGAACCCCTGTCCCCTGCATTGGCAGGCAGATTCTTAACCACTGGATCACAGGGAAGTCCCCCCACCACCACTTTAATCCTCAATCTCCTTAACTGAAATGGGAAACCATACATTATCTCAAGGGCTGGAGGGCCATGTGCTTTGCTGTTCACGTGGGGGTGCTCTTGGGAGGAAGCGCTCTTGGGTGGTAAGTGTGCAGGGGCAGTTTCTGTGCTCCAAGGCAAACGCTTCTGGTTACCTGAGGGCAGTGCTGGGTATCCCTGCAGCGGCCAGCACTTCATCCCTGAAAGTACAGACCGAGTGAGTGAAAGGATGAGATGCACTTGGTGCTTTTGCTTGGTTTCTCCTTCATGTTCTTTTCTCAAATGCTGGATTGCAGTCTCGCAGACCAGGTGAATGGGGCTGTCCCACTTGCAGGGCACTGGAACGTACCCCAGCTCACCTCCACCTTGTGGTCTGAGTGGAAAGTTCAGTGATCAGCCCAGGAGTGGGCACATGCCTCATCCGGACAGTCAGTCAGTCTTCAGGAATCTCGAAGATGTTGAGGAAGCCAGTGCCAGGGAAGAGGGTGGCATGCCCACGGGGCCTGGGGCTCCTGGACTCTGACAGGATGCTTGTGTGAAGAGGAGCCACTCAGCTCCAGATGCATTCTGCTTTGCTTGGTTGAGCAAAGATTCACATGGTTTATAGAGCAACTTGGATAAGAAGGAACAGCCCTGTCCCTTGGCAGGTTGTGTGAAACCTAGCAGGAGTCAAGGTGCCAGAGTTGTTGAATGGTTGTCACACTCAGACGTGGTCTGAAATATCAGAAGAGGAATGTTGCTTTCTGTAAACAACAAGGGTTTTGTTCCTGCTTGCAGGGAGCTAAGGCTCTAATACAGGAAACAAAAATAAGAAATTATGATAATAGTGTAACAACTACAATAGAAATAAGTGAAGCAGGCAGGACATAGAGCATTTTCTGTTGTGGAATATACATTCCATGGGGGAAAGACGGGAAAAGTGAAATACAAGATGTTAGGTGGTAACAAGGCTGTGGAGGCAAACAGAGCAGAGGGTGCTAAGGAGTAGGGAAGGGCCTTGCTGGTGAGGTGGAGTTGTGAGCACTTGGATATTCGGAGGGGAACCTTGCTGGCAGAAAGAAGAGCAAGTGTAAAGGTCCTAGGGTGAGAACACGGGGACAAGCCGGAGCCCCACTGTGGCTGGTGGAGAAGGCAGAGGTCGTGGGGCCTCTGTGCTGGGCTTCAAAGGAAGGGCATCTACCAGAGGTGCAGCCTGACCTGGGGAGGGGCTGCCAGGACTGAGCACTTAGGGACTGACGTGGGGGACATCCATAGACAATAACTGAAAAGGCAGAGCCATGGAGTGGGCTCCTGTGTTTCTGTTTCAGTGAGTGTGGAATGTGAAATACTCTTAAGAACATTGGTTTTTTACCTGAAAAAATAAGTCAGTACAAAATTTTAGGTAACAATGTATACAGAATAACTTTCCCAGCACCATCCAAATGAAACCCTTATTACTGCAGGTTGTTTTTCTTAATAAGAGCTTTATTAACATATAGTCGACATACCATGGAGTTAACCCGTTTACAGTAATTTTACTCTATTCACCAAGTCACAAATTCACCTCCACATTCAAATTCCAGGATATTCTCATCTCCCCAAAAAGAAACCCACTAGGCATCATGCCTCTGTTCCTGTTCCTCAGCCTTCACTTGTCCACTTTCTGTGGATTTGCCTATTCTGGACATTTCGTACAAATGGATTTATGTAATCTGTGCCCTCGGTGTCTGGCGTCTTTTCTCAGCACAATGTCTCTGAGGTTCGTTCTTGTTATAGCCTGTGTCAGTATCCAGTCCAAATGAAACCCTTGTTACTGCAAATAATCCTGTGGTGGATAGTTCACATTTTGTTTTGTCCGTTCATCAGTTGATGGACATTTGGGTTGTATCTACTTTTTGGCTATTGAAATAATGCTGCTGTGAGCATCGAGGTACACATTTTTATGCGGAGATAGTTTTCAGTGGTTTTGGAGTAGAATTGCTGGATCATAAAGCAACTAAGTTTGCTTCCCTGATAGCTCAGTTGATAAAGAATCAGCCTGCAGTGCAGGAGACCTCAGTTTGACCTTCCCTAATCATTTCTATTAACATCAGCCTACTTCTCCATTTAACTGGAAATGTTCTTAAGTGTCAGTTTGTAATTCTGAGAGTTTAGTCGCTCAGTGTCCGACACTTTGCAACCCCATGAACTATAGCACTCCAGGTCTCCATGTCTGTCACCAACTCCTGGAGTTTACTCAAACTTATGCCCATTGAGTTGGTGATGCCATCTAACCATCTCATCCTCGGTCGTCCCCTTCTCCTGCCTTCAATCTTTCTCAGTATCAGGGTCTTTTCAAATGAGTCAGTTCTTCACATCAGGTGGCGAAAGTATTGGAGTTTCAGCTTCAGCATCAGTCCTTCCAATGAATATTCAGGACTGATTTCCTTTAGGATGGGCTGGTTGGATCTCCTTGCAGTCCAAGGGACTCTCAAGAGTCTTCTCCAACACCACAGTTCAAAAGCATCAATTCTTCGGTGCTCAGCTTTCTTTATAGTCCAACTCTTACATCCATACATGACCACAGGAAAAACCATAGCTTTGACAAGATGGACCTTTGTTGGCAAAGTAGTGTCTCTGCTTTTGAATATGCTGTCTAGGTTGGTCATAACTTTCCTTCCAAGGAGGAAACATCTTTTAATTTCATGGCTGCAGTCACCATCTGCAGTTATTTTGGAGCCCAAAAAAATAAAGTCTGTCACTGTTTCCCCATCTATTTGCCATGAAGTAATGGGACCAGATGCCATGATTTTAGTTTTCTGAATGTTGAGCTTTAAGCCAACTTTTTCACTCTCCTCTTTCATTTTCATCAAGAGGCTCTTTAGTTCTTCACTTTCTGCCATAAGGGTGATGTTATCTCCATATCTGAGGTTATTGATATTTCTCCCGGCAATTTTGATTCCAACTTGTGCTTCATCCAGTTCATTTCTCATGACGTCCTCTGCATATAAGTTAAATAAGCAGGATGACAATATAGTCAGATGTATAGAAAAGAAGTGATAATCAAAGAATTCCTGGATTGTCACCCAGACCACCAGATGGAACCCTGCTCCTTTTCATTCTCTGTTTCTTCTGAACTGATAGAGAATAAGTTGCAGTGTGGTGCCACTTTACCCCTAAATCCTTCCACATGCATGTCTTTAAAAACAAATGCATCATCTTACATAATCAGGCATGAACACTGATAACAATACCATTATCTGAACCATATCCTTATTCAAGTTTAGCCAGCTGTCCTAATAGTCTATGTTGTAAATGCTTTGCCCTGTCTACATGGGAAAGGAATGTCTGGACCACTGCCTTGAGCTAACGATGCCTAGTCATCTTCAACTGGTAGTGCTTCTAGCCTTTTCATGTCTTTCATGACCTTGGCACTTTTTGAAGATCAGTCCCATTGGGGATTGTCTTGCTTCGTTATGATTAGACCGAGGTTACATACTCTAAGCAAAAATATCACTGAAAGGGTTTCCCATGGGGTACAGCATGGTGGTCTGTCTCTCATTACCCATCTTATAACCTTGCTTACATGATTCAGTGGGAGCTGCCAGGTTTCTCCATAAAGAAGGAAGAGTTAGCCTTCCCTCCTTTGTAATCTATAAATTTTTTTGAGAACTTTGAGACTAAGTGAATACTTGTTTCTCACCATTTTGCCTGCTAATTTTAGCCTCCTATGGTGCGATAAGGGCTTCCCTGATAGCTCAGTTGGTAAAGAATTTACCTGCAATGCAGGAGACCCCGGTATCAGTTCTCCGCTGGAGAAGGGATAGGCTACCCACTTCAGTATTCTTAGGCTTCCCTTGTGGCTCAGCTGGTAAAGAATCCCCCTGCAATGTGGGAGACCTGGGTTCGATCCCTAGGTTGGAAAGATCCCCTGGAAAAGGGAAAGGTTACCCACTCCAGTATTTTGGCCTGGAGAATTCTATGGACTATACAGTCCATGTATAGTGTCGGACGCAACTGAGGGATTTTCACTTTCACTTTTTTTTCACTTTCATGGTGTGATAATTATTACTGTAGTGTTTAATGTTGCATTTTTTGTATTTCCCCTATTCTTTCAACATTAATTGGAATTCTTTTCTAAGAAAGAACAGTCCCTTCACCATTTATTCAGTTATTTCAGTCAGTATGGACTTGTGGCTATTTGATTCTATGAGTCATAATCTGTTAACTGATTATAATTTATGTGATTCTATGAGTCACAATCTGATAAACTCTGTTGCTCAGACATTAGGGTTCCTCCTATGCCTTTTCTTTTTTTTTTTTTTTTCACATTTTTCAAAAGAATTTATTAAGAAATAGGAAAAAAGGATATAAAGCACATAATCAAAGGAATCAAAGAGTTTACAACATAGATTCTTCAGGCTGGTGGCAACTAAGAAATATTTGCTCGGCTGACACCAAGGATACCGAGGCCCCAATTTCATTTTCAATCCCATTTCTCTTGACTGCTAACCCAGCCAGCTCAAACTTCCTCCAAAGAGAAGTCAGATTGCCTTCCAAAACCTCCCCAAACTACTTTCCAATTGCTTTCCCAGCCCTTCTCTGCCTGGCCCTATAGTCCTCACCTAGGCTTCAGGTGAGGTCAGCCAGACCCTGTTGAGCCTTCTCCACTCCTCCAATCACTCTGTGGTCCCTAAATCTATTTTTGTTCCCATCTGGATTCATTTAATTAAACTACATTCCTGAACCAGTTGGGTTGGCTTGTTCTGATGCCTTTGGTCAAGATACCTATTTTTCTAACCCTACATCTGAACTCGATCTTTCTCCTGTTGGGAACAACTTCTTGAGCCATCTCTCTGGCAGCTCGCTGCCCCAGTTAGTTCAAGGTTACTTTCTCCCCTAGACAGAACTCTGCACCCCACTCCAACCCCCCACTTAACTTCCAGGTGGCTCTAGTTCTCAGCTAGCCCACCTGGGTGGTGGTTTAGTCACTAAGTTGTGTCTGACTCTCGAGACCCCATGGACTTGTAGCCCGCCCGGCTCCTCTGTCCATGGGATTCTCCAGACAAGAATACTGGAGTGTGTTGCCATTGCCTTCTTCACACCTATGCCTTTTTGACATGCCATGTCCTTTTTTATGTTTTCTTTTTCCTTAAAAAAAAAAATTTTTTTTTAAATGTTTTGGCTGCACTGTATACATCATGTAGGATCTTAGTTCAACCAGGGATTGAACCAGTGCCCCTTGCAGTTGAAGCACAGAGTCAAAGTTAATTGCTGGACTGCCAGGGGAGCCTGTTTTTTAAAGTACTTCCTGACTTTCTGGCCCCAGAAGAGGCTCCAGGCTCACCTTCTATTCCCAGGCTCCTTTCGTGGAGACTGGTATTTAACAACCAAGATCTGGGTGTTGGGTGTGCTCATTGCTACTGGGCTGTTGCTGCTTCTGGGCCCTCTCAGGACAAAACTAGGAAATATATATACTAATTCATGCATATCAATATTTATCTGCCCACTCTAGCGCTATTGCCTGGAAAATCCCATGGATGGAGGAGCCTGGTGGGTTGCAGTCCATGGGGTCGCTAAGAGTTGGACACGACTGAGCGACTTCACTTTCACTTTTCACTTTCATGCATTGGAGAAGGAAATGGCAACCCACTCCAGTGTTCTTGCCTTGAGAATCCCAGGGACGGGGAAGCCTGGTTGGGCTGCTGTCTCTGGAGTCGCACAGAGCTGGACAAGACTGAAGCGACTTAGCAGCAGTAGCAGCAGCATGCATTAAAAAAAAAAAAACATGAGTTTCTACTGTTCTCTGATTCCAACCCAATTCCATAGGATTCATTCTCATCTCCCCTTATTTGTAAATTCTTTCCCTGGCAATAAGAAACCTGGCTCTCTAGGGAGACCAAAAAAAAAGAAACCTGGCTCTCATTTTCAACATGATATTTGCTTAAATGATGTCAGTCCTTTAAGTATCCCCCTAGCCTGATTTTAGAACTGCTAACATACACCGTGTTAGAAGCATTTACTAACTCGGGTACAGTATTGGGTTCATCCGTGTGTTGAGCCATAGAGTACTGATTTCCAGTGAAAGTACCAGTTTCCAAAGTTGCTTAGGCAAGTCCTTCTCTTCTACCCCCTTCAGAGTACTTTGTACTACAATTAGTTTCTTTTGCTACACTTTGTATTCTATTGTGCCTTTCCCACATATCCTGATTTTTTTTTTTTTTTTGTAATTTACATTTATTACTTGTTATGGAATTACATAGGACTGTGTAATTTTCATAAAAATTTATATGGTTTACATTAATTACCTGTCATTATTAATGAGTCATTCTGGAATCAACTGACCATTTAGGGGAAAGTGGCAATAATGGTAAAGAACCCACCTGCCAATGCAGGAGACATAAGAGACGTAGGTTCAATCCCTGTGTCGGAAGATACCATGGAGGAAATGGCAACTCATCCCACTATTCTTGTCTGAAGAATCCCATGGACAGAAGAGCCTGGTGGGTTACAGTCCATGAGGTTGCACTGAGTCAGACACGACTGAAGTGATTTAGCATGTATGCAGCAATAAATAATATACATCAATAAAGATTTAATGTGAAAATAAGCCATCATAGTATTGGGAGATAATCTCATTAGTTTAAAATATATCATCTTGTCTAAGTTATGCCAGAGTTAATTTTTATGTTATCTATGCAGGTTGTAGAAACAAATTATACAATGTTTTAGCATGTTAACTATAAATTAGTATCTATATAAAAGTCACTGTATATTTTTTTTGGCTCCAAAATCACTGCAGATGGTGACTGCAGCCATGAAATTAAAAGACGCTTACTCCTTGGAAGGAAAGTTATGTCCAACCTAGATAGCATATTCAAAAGCAGAGACATTACTTTGCCAACAAAGGTCCGTCTAGTGAAGGCTATGGTTTTTCCAGTGGTCATGTATGGATGTGAGAGTTGGACTGTGAAGAAGGCTGAGGGCCGAAGAATTGATGCTTTTGAGCTGTGGTGTTGGAGAAGACTCTTGAGAGTCCCTTGGACTGCAAGGAGATCCAACCAGTCCATTCTGAAGGAGATCAGCCCTGGGATTTCTTTGGAAGGAATGATGCTAAAGCTGAAACTCCAGTACTCTGGCCACCTCATGTGAAGAGTTGACTCATTGGAAAAGACCCTGATGCTGAGAAAGATTGAAGGCAGGAGGAGAAGGGGACAACAGAGGATGAGATGGCTGGATGGCATCATTGACTCGATAGATGTGAGTCTGAGTAAACTCCGGGAGTTGGTGATGGACAGGGAGGCCTGGCGTGCTGCGATTCATGGGTTCGCAAAGAGTCGGACACGACTGAGCGACTGAACTGAACTGAACAGAACTGAAAAGTCACTGTGAGCGTTCCAGTTTTTTAAATGTACAAATCCATCATAAACAAGCCATTCAAATTACCATTAGTGGTTTCATAGAATTAATATTTCTTTCTTTTTTTTGGTCAAATAAATAAACATCCAAGAGTCCATATTGATATTTAAAAAAAATCTACTGTTCACCTCTGGAGATTCATTCTAAAAATTGGCCAATAAAAGGAAAGAAACAAATATTTTTTCTATACAAACTGTAGTTTGAAGGGATTAAATAGCTGATGACTGGGGTTTTTTAAAAAAGAATTCCAGCTAAGGGACTTCCCTGGTGGTCCAGTGGCTAACACTCTGAGCTCCCAAAGCAGGGGGCCTGCCTGGGTTCCATCTCTGGTCAGGGATGTAGAATCCAGGTACTGAAACTAAAGATTCTGCAGGACCCAATGAAGATTGAAGGTCCCATGTATTGCAGCTAAGACTGGGCACAGTCAAATAAATAAATATGGAAAAAAAAATCCAGCTAAGAAACACAAAAGTGTTAGAAAAAAAATCACCATTTTGTGATGCCTAATAACATGATGCATGTTGGGAAGAGTCCTCAGCAGCTAATGTGATGATAGACAATAGTGGGCCAGGCAGTCCCAGGAGCCTACCATACCTCACTGCAGGTAGGACCAGCAGAGTGTCCCCTGAGATGAAGCACTGGGAAGCCCACAGCACTTCCTCAAACTGACCTGGGGCTCAAACCCCCTGAGAAGTAAGGGGAATGGAAGACACACCACACTAATCACACCCGAGGATTCACCTGGCAAATCCACAAGTGCCCGTGGGAACGTCTCACCATAGGTGTCCTGGCTTCCTCCCCACCTAAGTGCTACAAGCATAGAAAAGGAATCAAAAGTGAATGTGGAAAAAAAAAAGTGAATGTGGTGTAATAACTATATAAGTTGATCTTTGTCCTTTGTTCCTAAATCCCTTGAGATTTCCTGAGTGATAGGATCATCTTTTGTTATTCATAACAAGGCCTTTTCAATTTATGTTAATGAATGACTCTTGGTGGGCCCCTAGATAGTTTTAGGGTGGGTGCTGGTCACCAGAAAGACACAGGTTTGGAACTCTCAGCCCCACCCCCTACCCCCTGACCTCTGCAGAGGGGAGAGGGGATGGAGATTGAGTTAATCACCAGTGTCCAATGATTTAATCAACCATGACTTGTACTGGAAAACCTCTAAACCATGGGGTTTAAAGAGCTTCTGGATCGGCGACCACATCATAATGCTGGGAGGATGGCGCACCTGGAGACAGCCCAGAAACACCAGGAACCCCCACCCCATGCCTTGTCCTAAGCATCTCCTCCCTTTGGCTGTTCCTGAGTTGTATCATTTACAATAAATGGATACTTGGAAGTAAATTGTTTTCCTGAGTTCTGAGTGGTTTATTGAACTTGAGGAAGCAGTGAAGGGAACCTTTGAATTTGTAGTCTGCTGGCAAAAAATGTGGGTAGCTCAAGACTGGTGCCTGAAGCAGGGGCAGTCTCGGGAGTGAGCTCTCAACCTGCAGGGTCACTCCAGTTAGCAGTCAGTATTTCACTGATGTGTGGCTTCAGACAGGTATGAGAATAAACCTCTCAGTGGCACATCATCCGAGTGTGTAGTGTGGACTCCATCTGGATCCTGATGTGAATAAACCGACTGAAATGAGAGGGTTGTTTTTGTTTTTCCTTTTTAAGGTATTTTATTAAATATAGTTGGTTTACAATGTTGTGTTAATTTCTGCCATACAGCAAAATGATTCTGCTTTATATATGTATTGTTGTTGTGCCACAGGGCTTTAGAATCTTAGTTTCTTAGTTCCCTGATCAAGGATTGAACTTGGGACCTCAGCAGTGAAACTGCAGTCTTGGGGGACACAGTGGTAAAGAATCTGCCTGCTGATGCAGGAGACAGACACAAAAGACGTGGGTTTGATCCCTAGGTTGGGAAGATTCCCTGGAGTAGGAAATGGCAACCCACTCCAGTATTCTTGCCTGGAAAAATGCCATGGACAGAAGAGCCTGGCAGGCTACAGTCCATGGGGTTGCAAAGAACTGGACATGACTGAGCAACTGAGCATGCGCAACCACTGGCCTGCCAGGGATTTTCCTATATATTCTTTTTCATATTCTTTTCCATTATGGTTTATTATAGAATATCAAATATACTTCTCTGTGCTATACCGTATACAGAATGCTATTTACCCATTCTATCTATAGTAGTTTGCATCTGTGAATCCCAAACTCCCAATCGACCCTCCACGACTCCCCTGAGACAAGAGCTTTGAGATAGAAGAATTGAACATGAACTATTAGATAATATTAGGAAAGCATTGTTAATTTTGGTAAGCAAGTTAATGATACTGTTATGTTAAAAATAACATAAAAATTTCCCAGTGGTCCAGTGGTTAGGATTCCATGCTCGTAATGCAGGGGTGTGGGTTCCATCCCTGGTAGGGGAACTAAGATCCCACATGCCACACAATGCAGCCCCGGCCCTGAAAAAAAAAAAAAAAAAAAAAGGCTTAGGAACAAATTTAACAATAAAAGTACAAGACCTGCACACAGGCACACTGAAAACTATGAAATTCTACAAAAAGAAACTAAAGATTAAATAGATGCCTGGGATGGGATGGGGGAGGGATAGACTGGGAGTTTGGAGTTAGCAGATGCAAACTATTACACATAGAATGGATTAAGGACAAGGTCCTACTGCATAGCACAGGCAACTATACTCAATATCCTGGGAATTAACCATGCTGCTGCTGCTGCTGCTGAGTCGCTTCATTCATGGCCGACTCTTTGCGACCCCATAGACGGCAGCCCACCAGGCTCCTCCGTCCCCGGGACTCTCCAGGCAAGAACACTGGAGTGGGTTGCCATTTCCTTCTCCAATGCGTGAAAGTGAAAAGTGAAAGTGAATTCGCTCAGTCATGTCCAGCTGTTAGCGACCCCATGAACTGCAGCCTACCGGGCTCCTCCGCCCATGGGATTTTTGGGCAAGAGTACTGGAGTGGGGAGCCATTGCCTTCTCCGAGAATTAACCATAGTGGAAAAGAATATTATAAAGATTGTATATATGTATACAACTCAGTCTAAGGGTCCCTGCTTCCACTACAGGGAGCACAGGTTTAATCCCTGGTCAAGGAACTAAGATCCAGTGTGCCATGTGGCTTTCTTTCAAAAAAGAAAAAAAATCTTTAAATAAAAACACAAATACATGCATAGAAATCTCATGTTTTGGGTTGAAACACTTAATATTGTTAAAATGGCAACTGTCCCCAAATTGCTCTATAGATTCAGTGTAATGGAGCTTCCCAGGTGGCTCAGTGGTAAAGAATCCACCTGCCAATGCAAGAGACACAGGTTGATCCCTGCATTGGGAAGATCCTCTGGAGAAGGAAATAACCCACTCCAGTATTCTTGCCTGGTAAATAGCATGGACAGAGAAGCCTGGTGGGGCTATAGTCCATGGGGTCGCAAAAGAGTTGGACACAACTCACCGACTAAACAACAATCCCTGTCAGTAAGTGCTTTTGTAGAAACTGAAAACAGATTTTAAGATTTATATAGAAATTAAAAGGACCTCGAATAGCCAAAACAATTTTGAAAAGAATAAAGTTGAGAACCTACACTGCCAGGTTTCAAAACTTACTACAAAGCTATGGTTATCAAGAGGTTGTGACATATAGGTTACAAAACAAAATTGAGTCTATAAATAAAGCCTTAAGTTTATGGTGAATAAAATTTCAACAAAGGTGCCAAGACAGTTCAGTGGCTGAAAACTATTAGTCTTTTCAACTCTTAACTCAGTTATACACAAACATTAATTCAAGATAAAGTGTAGACTTAAATGGAAGCTGAGATTATACATATAATAGAAGAAACTATAGGAGAAAACCTTCACAGTTTTGGTTTTGGCAAAGAGTTCTGAGACACAGCATCAAAAGCATGAGCCATGGAAAAAAATTGATATTAGAATTCACTAAAGGGTTGCCCTGCAAATGATGCCATTAAGAAAAACAATGTTGGGCTTCCCTGGTGGTCCAGTGGTTAAGAATCCACTTTGCAATGCAAGGAACAACAGTTCTATACCTGGGCAGAGAAGATCCCCCATGTCACGGAGCAACTAAGCCAGTCTGCCACAACTACTGAGCTCACGAGCTACAACTACTGAAGCCCTCGCGCCTAGAGCCCATGCCCCCCAACAAGAGAAGCCATTGCAGTGAGAAGCCTGTGCACAACTAGAGCAGCTCACACTTGCCACAAGTAGAGAAAGCCCGAGTGCAGCAACCAAGACCCACCACAGACAAAAATAATAATAAAAATAAAATAAGTAAATATCTTAAAAACAAAACACAATGAAAAACAATGTCAAGTAACAGAGATACATCTGACAAAGGACTCCTATCCAGGACCCATTAGTGGTCTTGCAACTGAATAGAACAATCAAATTTTTAAATGGACAAAAAACTTCAATAGATGTACCAAAGAAGACTCTTCATCGAGGAAATGCAAATCAAAGCCACAAACATCATGTCCCACCCACTAGGACAGCTTTAATCAAAAACATAGACAATGCCAAGTGTTAGCAAGGGTGTGCCCAACTGGAACTTTTCCACATTGCTGTCAGGATTGTAAAATGGTACCTTCCTACCTTGGAAAAGGGCTTTCCAGTTGGCACTAGGAGTAAAGAACCCGCTTGCCAATGCAGGAGACATAAGGGCACAGGTTCAATCCCTGGGTTGGGAAGATCCCCTGGAAGAGGGCCTGGCAACCCACTCAGGTATTGTTGATTGGAGAATCCCATGGACAAAGGAGCCTGGTGGGCTATATAGTCCATAGGGTCACAAAGAGTTGGACACAACTGAAGTGACTTAGCACGCATGCACACACCTTGGAAAACATGGGGAAATCCACTCTTGGCAATCTACCCAAGATAACAAACAAACCAAACATTCATGCGAAAACAAATGCAAATGTTCATAACAGACAAAAAGGAAACCAAAAGTGCATCAACTGACAAGTGAATACAAAACAAAATATGCTATACTTATACAAAAACAGGACAAAGCGCATACTCTACACTACAGACGGACTGCAAAACCTTGGGTGAAATCACAAGACGCCAGAAAGCTATGTCAGGCGAGCGTATGCGCCTCGGTTTTTGTCTCGTCACAACAAAGATTTGGAGTGATGGACATTAAAGCCCCCTCGGCGTGTCACAGCTCTCGGGTCTTGGACAGACCGTGTTATAGCTCTAAGACAAATCAGTGTTACAGCTCTATTTTATTTAGAAGACAGCAGGAGAATCCATCCTCGAAGAAGAGAAGAGAGTGGAGGAGCGCCCCAGCGCGACGCGGGGGTGGATGGGGGGCGGGGCAGGGGTAGAGAAAGAGAGTAGGCACGCCACGCAGGAGAGAGCGAGCAGCCCTTTGGCTCCTCTTTTTATCTGTTTTTTCCTTCCCCCTGGGCCTGCCCTATGCAAATTGCGCTTAGTCAGGAGTGCTGTTCTACCTGAAGTCCTCACTCCGGTCCTCGGACCTTCCTTTGACCTTCTTCTTCTGTTCTATTTTTGCGGGCTTTTTTAGCCGCCGCCATTTTGGACTCCTTTTCCCTGTTCTACCTATTTAACAGTTATATATTGTGTGATTCCACCAGCATGAACAGTCCAGGAAAGACAAATGTACAGATGCAAAAAGCAGGACAGTGGTTGCCAGAGGCTGCGGGGAAAGAGGGCTTAGAGTAGGTGTCAGCTACAAACAGTGCAAGGGAAACTTTCTGGGCCTGAGGATTATGCCCTTCTACAAATTTACTAAAAAATAATAGAATTGTCAACTTTGAACTGATGGATTTTGTAAATTCTACCTCAGTAAAGGTGACTTTCTATGTCATTAAATATTTTTATTTGAATAATGTAAAAAGTTTTAATTCATCACAGGGCTTTTAAATTAATACATTTTATTTATTACAGTGTAGATGCTCTGGGGCTGCTCAGTGATCTACTCTGCTTTTCAGATCCTTGTTATGAAAACGTTTGATACTGTGAAAATGGTGAAATAAATGTCCTTCTGTCTGGGACTTCCCTGGTGGTCCCTTGGCTATAAGACTCCTCGCTCCCAATGCAAGGGGTCTGGGTTCAATTCTTGGTCAGGGAACTAGATCCCACAAGCCACATCTAAAAGAACCTGAACACTGCAAGGAAGATCAAAGATCCTGCAGGTCACAACTAAGACCCGTCGCAGCCAAATATATTTTTTTTAAGTCCTTGTAAGTAAATCTTTGCACACAGCCACAGTTCTTTCCTCAGAACACTGTTAAGGTTCAAGGTATCCTTTCACAGCCCTCCCCAGCCTGGGTGCTCTGGGTGTGCCACGTCAGGTCACATCTCTTAAGATTCTTTGCTAATCTGACAAAAGGTTCAAAACAGTGTCATCCCTCTCCCCCCTAGAAATGTGTCACATTCCAAAAGGGTCCAGCTCCTGCCAGTCCAACCTGCACCTTCAGAAAGGATGGAGGGCAGGGACTCAATGTCAGTACTGGGGGTTGTGCTGCCATCCAGAGACAGTTGTGGGAGACTCGAAGGACCAGTGACCCTGGTCCTTCAACAAGACACTGCAAGGAGCAGAGACGATGATCCTATTACGAAGATACGAGCACAACTAATGCCATGTACAAAGCTCTAACCAAAAGTAAAACAATTCAGTACAATCAAGGGAAATAATATTAAATCTTTAGTGATAAATTTGTTGGATTTCCCTGGTGGTACAGTGGATAGGAATCCCCCTGCCAATGTAGGGGACATGGGATCAATCCCTGGTGCAGGAAGATCCCACATGCTGGGGAGAAACTAAAGCCTGCGTGATGCAAGTACTGCAGACTGTGCACCTACAGCCGTGCTCCCTAACAAGAGAAGGCGCCACAGTGAGAAGCCCATGCGTCACAACGAAGAGAAGCCCCTGCCTGCCACTAAAGAAAGCCCACAAGCGGCAATGAAGACCCCGTGCAATCAAAACTAAATACAGATAATTTAAAAAAAACAGAATTTGTTAATTTTCTTGATTAGTATTCCAGGTGCTTACTGCTCTATAAATTACTACAAAACTTGGTGTGAAACACACATTATGGTCACAATTCTGATGGTCAGGGAGTGAGATGACACAGGTTTGCCTCCTGCCACAAAGCAGGTCTTCTGGGTCTTCAGCCCCCACTTTCAGATCAAGAAAAGCCACACCCCCAGACTCATCCTCACCTGAGTCCTGACCAGAAACCATGATGGGATGAGACTTTGGGGGGTCCTGGGAGGCAGTGTGTGGTAGAAGGCCACACATCATCCTTTGCTTCTCTTCCCATTGAGAGGTGGAATCTAATCTGTTACGAAGTGATTTCTGTTATGATTCCTACTCACCTTGTGTGAAACTCATGGGATTTAAGCTATGTGAAGATATGTTAAGTAGTTAAAAATGGAGTCACACTGGCCAATGTGAACTTCCATGTTAGTTGTTTTGAAATGTCTGCTGTAGCACTGTATCTTAAGTGATAAACTAAGAGTATTACTTTAGATAAGAAGCTTGAAGGATGATGTTTGTCACTCAAAGAAAAAGAACTGTTAAAAGTCAAGACCCCTCCCCCTAGGGTTAACTGCTGCTCCTTAAGAGACCACTATGCCCAGTGACTTTGAAAACTCTTCCCTGGAGGAACCTACTCCACACTGTTGAGAACTGTTCCAGCTGTTTCGGACACTGCCAGAGGCCCTGCTGGAGCAGAAGGCAACTTCCCATTCATGTTTTGTCTTGAGACCTACTGCCCTGGGACCAAAGACGCTGCTCATGCTGAGAGGCCTCCTTCTCAAGCTTCTCCCTGGAGTGGTTCATTACCCGCTTGTCCCTGCTTTGTAATTGTGTGTAGTAAACTGAGTGATTTGTGAACTGAATGTTGGCTACTGTTTTATATATCTCTATTCCTGATTCTCACCTGCTCTTACTGCTGAGCCCTGCCCTTCCTTCAGGCACAGAAAACAGGTTTCTTGGAACATTTGTTTTTGAAATCCCAGTGGCCAACATTCCGCAGGAGCCATGTGGGAAGTCCTTGGGTCAACAGCCCAGGCTGAGCGCTATGCAACACGGTCTTTTTGTTGTTGTTTTCATTTTATCACCTCAAGCAGCATATGGGATCTTAGTTCCCTGACCAGGAATTGAACCTGTTCCCCGTGCATTGGCAGCTCAGAATCTTAACCACTGGACCACCAGGGAAGTTCTGGAGTGGTTTGTTACACAGTGGTTTGTTACATACATGGCATGATGGTACCGCTGTTATTAACTCCCAAAGGACCTTTTTACTTAGAATATTGTGTATAGAAATATTTATGGTGAAGTGACATTGAGGTTTGCTTCAGACTTACTCCATGTGGTACGGAGATGAGGGCACACCTGGCACAGGGCTGGAGGCAAGCTAGAGGGCACCTGTAGACGCTGATGACAGAAACTCTGGGCTTCATATTCCCATTCTTTCTGCCTCCATCCATGTGGTGGGCCACCTCCAAGATGGCTGAATGGCCCAGCTTGTCTCCTTGTCCTCATGTCCCCATGCTCCCCTCCAGCACTGTACTGGGGAAGCTCCACATGCCCAGAAGAGTAGAAGCAAGGGCACCTCTCATGCTAGGTTGTGAGGGGCACTGTGGCTTTGTTTTGGGCACTTGCTGTTTCTCTGGCTCGAATTCTCTTTCTGAGGCCTCACGTGGGGAAAGCCAGCTGCCTTACAGAGAAGCCAGAAGCTGTGGGCAGCAGGGAACTAAATCCTCCAGCCAACAGCCTGTGAGGATCAGAGCCTCCTGCCCACAGCACGTGCATGAGCTTGGAATTCCTGCAGATCCTGAAACCAGGGCCCTGGCTCACAGTTCAACCACAACCTCACTAGACTGCAGCCAGAACCACCAAGCAGAGCTCTCCCTGATCCTTGGTAAAGACAGTGTATGTTGGTCGTTTTAAGCTGCTAAATTCCAGGGTTATGTTTTTACACAGCAATAGGTGACAGAGTTTGATCGTTTTCAAAAAGCACTTGGGTTATCGAAAAACAGACTTTTGCTCAGTCGGCGATTCTGCAGTGTAGCAGGAGGCAGGATGAGTGCGGCCGGGTCTAGCGGTACGGTTTTCAGGTGCGCCAACAGGAAGCCTCAAAAGTGCGTATGGAATGAATACAATATTGGAATGCTCTGACTTTGGCCAACTCAACTTTCTACATTTTAAGCTGACCATGTGACTCTTAATTACAGAAAACTAGCAAATATTCCCCAAAAGTTAAGACATTTCCAAAAGATATCAAGGTCAGTATTTCACATTAGGTTCTGTGACCTAAAATGCCCCCACCACACGCAATCCAGGGGTGTGTGTTTGATGACTCGGGTGTGAAGCATCTGAGGTCTTGCACTCCGCGAGGAGGAGGTGAAGGAAGGAGAGATGCATGCTAGACCGGCGTTGGCAGCGCAGGCTCCGCCAGGCTGGCTACAAATCATAGGCCCTGCTTGGGGCTGCAAAATGCTCGCTGGCTGAACGCGTGGGCATGTGTCCGATAGTCGCCACGCCTGGTGGCGTCTGGGCTAGGAGCTCCCAAAAGGGCGACGGCATGCTGACTTGGTCTGGAAGGGGAAAGGCCTGGAGAGAGCCATTTGGACACCCGTGGATGAACGTCCGACGATAACTTCCGGGAGGGCGAACAGCGGCGAGCGGGCGCGAAGGCCGTCTAAGGCCGGACACATGCCACTCGCTGACCCCGGCTCCTTGATGGGACCGGCTGTGCCGGCTCGTCCCCGCGGCGTGATGGCAGCGTGCCCTCGGAGGGAGAGATGCCCGCTGACGGAGACGCGCCCGTGACACACGCGCGTCCCAGCACCTCGCAGAAATGCCATGCCGCGCCCAGGTTTCCCGTCGCGCTCAGCGAGACCGTCTCACTTCCCCGCCCCTTCAGCTTGCCGGCTGACTCCTGGGGATACCCGGGACTAAGAAAAGCCTGTGGCAAAGGGAACAGGAGCCCCAACCGGTTAAGTCTCCTCTGCCGCGCGGCCCAAACGGACGCGCCCACGAGGCCGGCCCGCAAGATGGCGGCGGCGCGCTGCCGGCAGCTCCTCGCACATGCGCTATCCGCGGCCCGCCCAGCGCGAGCGGAAGTCGCGTGACCCCGGAAGTGGCCGGCAGGGCGCGCGCGGGCGGGGCAGCGACGTTCGTCATTCTGTGCGGGAGGGAGCGCGAGAGCGGCGCGGACGATCCTCCGGTGAGTGCGGGCGGCGGGGCCAGCGAGCGCGGTGGGCACGGCGGGCGAGGCGGCCGCGGGGAAGAAGGCCGGGGCCGCGCCTTTGTTCTCGCTTCCCGCCCCGCCCGCCAGTCCGGCTGGGGGAATCTGCGCAGGGCGGGGGCGGCATTGACAGCGGGCGGCGCCCTGGGCGCAGGGCGGGCCCACGTGCAATCGGGGGCGCGGGGATCTGGAGGCGGGGGCGCGTGTGCCGGGGGCGGGAGCCGGGGTCTGTGCAGACCTCTTTTGTGGTCGCTGCTCGTACTCGGCAGACCCCTCCTCGCTGGTGTGCGCGGACAGGGGCCAGGCGGGACGCCTCCTCCCCTGGGAGGTGAGGTCCCTGCGCCCCACCCTGCTTGCCGGGCCTCGCCTGGCCCAGATTGCAGGCCCTGCGGAAGTGCGGGCCTCGCCATCTCACTTAAATGATTTTGTCGCCTGCGGCCGCGCTTGGGTAACGTTAGGGCGTAAGCCTTCTAGAGGAATTCCAGAGGAAGCTGCAGGGAAGCTTGGAAAAACGAGCCGGCCCCACCCTGCCTGTGGCGGCCCGGCGGTTCCGGGTCCTCAGCGGCCCTTTGTAAGATAAGGTCCTCACGCACGTCCCGGCATTGGCTGTCTTTACTGGCAACCGGTGGCCCTGACCCACCTCCCACACCGCCGGGTCTAATCTGAGTCGGTTTCAGATACTCCTCAGGGATTCTATGGGGTGCGACGGTCATCCTTAGCGAAGGAAGTCCTGTGGCTGCCCCATCACTTCTCGCTTTGACACCACTGCTCTGGGCTCTTCTGGGGCCCGGGCGGAAGGAGGATCTTGAGACTACCCATCACATGGCTGCAGCAGTTCCCAAATTCTAGGTCACAGACCCTCACAGTTAGAGATTGGTTTGTCGGACAGGTAGGGTCTTTTAGGCCATTTTAGGACTTACCTGTGGGACTTAGGCTAGCCCCGTCATCTGAGCTCTAGGGGAGCCCTGTGTTTGGGCTGGAGTGAGACATGACTGACCCATGTCCTGCACAAAGGCCTTGGTTTGTAGCTGGGGCGTTTTCGAAGGAACAGGATGGTCAGAGAGAACCCAGCAAAAGGGTTCCTTGAGGGGAGGGCCTGGGTAGCTCAGAACAGGAAGCAGCACTTGGTCCTGGTGCTTCCTGGTTGGACCCAGGTGCTGCTGCTTCCTGGGCAGCAGGGGAGCTGTGCCTGGTTTCCTCTGAGAGCAGGCTGCAGCTTTCATTTAGCTCTGGATGCTGGGGTGAGGTCCTGTGAGGTGGGCAGGGCGAGGAGGTGAGTGGCCACTTTGGGCTTCAGGAGCCTGTGTCTGGGCCCTTTTTGAAGCTCTGGCTGTCACTGCCTTCCTGTTACAGAACGTGCACCTCCCCTTGGGCCCAGGTTGGGGGCTTGGCCACTTGCAGAGAGCTGTGCAGATCACCCGCAGGTCCTGCAGAAGGGCAGGTGGGGACACACTCTGGGTCCCTCCAGGCTGCCACAGCCCCTGCTACCCTGGTCACAGGTGTCTCACATCCAGCTAGAGGTGAGTATGGCTGAGCAGGAGCCCACAGCCGAGCAGTTGGCACAGATTGCGGCGGAGAACGAGGAGGACGAGCACTCAGTCAACTATAAGCCCCCGGCCCAGAAGAGCATCCAGGAGATCCAGGAGCTGGACAAGGACGACGAGAGTCTGCGCAAGTACAAGGAGGCCCTCCTGGGCCGTGTGGCTGTGTCTGCCGGTAAGTGGGCCCTGGTGGGGTGTGTGGACACCTGTTGCTTTTTTGCGTGTCCGCCATTATTTCCCCCACTGGCAGAGCTCTAACTTGCTGTCACTCTGCAGACCCCAATGTCCCCAATGTTGTGGTGACCCGACTGACCCTGGTGTGTAGTACTGCCCCGGGCCCCCTGGAGCTGGACCTGACAGGTGAGTGGCATCTCCAGGTTCCTGGCTGGGGCTGCCTGGCACCCTGCTGCTTCCCCTAAAAATAATTTGTTGAGGTGCTGGCACCCTCTTGTGGGGAGCGTAGGAAGTGCAACCAAATGGTTTTAATAAGGCTTTGGCTTTGGTGTGGCCTGGGATTGGGGGGTGGGGTGTGTGTGGGTGTCTGGGTGTGTGGCCTGGGATGCCAAGGGGGGGTGTGTGTATGTGTGTTTGGTGTGGTCTGGGATGCCAGGGTGTGTGTGTGTGTAGAGGGGCAGACGGAGCACCCCACCAGCGCTGGAGTGGCCTCCCCTACCTGAACCTCCTAGTGTGGCATTTCTCTCAAACGCAGGTGATCTGGAGAGCTTCAAGAAGCAGTCCTTTGTGCTGAAGGAGGGTGTGGAATATCGGATAAAAATCTCCTTCCGGGTAAGGAGGAGGCTCAGGGGGGATGCTGTGGGCTCGGACTGGAGAGTCTGGCTGAGCCCCGCTTGGGTGCCTCCTTGCAGGTGAACCGAGAGATTGTGTCTGGCATGAAGTACATCCAGCACACGTACAGGAAAGGCGTGAAGAGTGAGTGAGGGTGGGCACCAGGGGGGAGGTGGCCACCCAGGGGCTCCAGGGGCGTCGGGAGGGAGCGAGGAAAGGCCCGGCTCAGCTCCCTGACGGACGCCCTCCCCGCATCCCGCAGTTGACAAGACTGACTACATGGTGGGGAGCTATGGGCCCCGGGCGGAGGAGTATGAGTTCCTGACCCCCATGGAGGAGGCGCCCAAGGGCATGCTGGCTCGAGGCAGCTACAACATCAAGTCCCGCTTCACAGACGACGACAGGACCGACCACCTGTCCTGGGAGTGGAACCTCACCATCAAGAAGGAGTGGAAGGACTGAGCCCCTGCCGGGAGGCGGGCAGGGCGGGCGGACAGAAGGACGGACGCGCCCCACCCCACCACCCCAACCCCCTGACCCCAAACCAAAGTGCTGACAGGGCCCGCCCACGCTGCCACCACTGCCCCTGGGCTGCCTCCTGGCTGGCCTGTCCTCCTCTACCCTCCCAGCCCACTGGCCCCAGCCTCCTCGGTGGTCTAGTGTTGTTGCTGCTTCCGCCTGTGCTGTGGGGAGGGAGGCCTCGACCTCCCCTTCTGTATCCCTCGAGATTCCCCCACTGTCCTGACCCGACCTGAGTCCTTGGCACGGGAGTCAGGCATCGCAGTGGGGCTCAGGGTGCTCAGGTCCCCTGGGCCTTCTCTGTTACGTTACCTGGACTCCTGTCGCCCCCTTCCTGGTGGGGGTGGGGTGTACCGCATGGGGCCTCGTGGGGCCGGTTGTCCTCCAGCTTTCACTTCTCCCCGGTCAGCCCATCCATCACTGTCAGTAACGGTCTAACCATGATGCCTTAACATGTGGAACGTGTGCTGTGGGGGCGTCACTAACCTCTAACCCTGTGTCTGCATGAGCATGTGGTGTCTCCCCGCCCAGTCCCTACCCTGTCTGTGATCCCCGTGGCCCGGGAAGGCTTCTGGGATGTGCTGGTCCCTAGTCTGCCCTGGCCTGGCCAGGCCTGCGGGGACAGCTCCAGGGGCTTGGGAAAAGCCAAATTGCCAAAATTCAAAAGCGGCCTCCAGTCCCACCTGGGAGGCTGGGTGTCCTCATGCCTCTGCCTTCTTTGTCCCAGTGGGCAGTGCTTACAGCCCACGGCCCCAAGAGAGAGCCCTCGGCAGACAAAGCCAGTGGCCGAGCCTTACTTGTCCCTCCTGGCCTGCCGGCCTGGAGTCGTGTGCCTGGCCGGCCAGTATTTATTGCCTCCATATGTGCCGTCCTCTGGGCCCGCTGGTCTGCCCCTCTGCCCCCGGGCTCGGTGCCACCATCCCCAGCAGGCCCTCCCTGGACCCAGCCAGGACAACTGTGGGACCAAGCTTGCACCGCTGGAGCCGTCCCCTCAGCCCCCACCCCACCCGACCCCACCCTCCCTGGTCAGGCCTGGGCCTAGAATGCACAGGCGCCTGTCCCTGCTTCTCCTTTTCTGACCGGGAAATAAACTTCCCCCTAAGGAGCCAGGGTGTCTGCTGCTCATCTCCTGGTGGGGAAGGGGAAATGGGGGCCCCATTGCTGTGCTTCCCCGGGGCACCCGCAGGAGGGCCAGGGGCCAGGTGCAGTCACCACTGTCTGTGGCTGGTGGAGGAGAAGGGGGTTACAGCCCTTACTCAGACACATCAGCCCCCCAGGCTAGTGCTGTCCTTTTGGCTGGTGGGTTCTGCCGGGGAAAGGGGGTGGGGACATTTGGGTCCGTGGGGCATCCGGTGTCCAGAGTGACTCCTGCACACCGCTTGTGGGCCCTTTCTGAGCCTCTGGGAGGGAATGGTTCCAACCTCAAAAAAGGGGAACCATGCTGAAGACTTGAGAACAAATAGAATGACTGGGTCCCAAGGAACCCAGGACAGGAACTCAGAGCTGGATGAGAGGATGGAGAAGTTGGCAGCAGGGCCAGTGGAGAGGGTGGCATGGAAGGCCAGAGGGCCAAAGGTGGGATTGCTGAGGCGGGGTGGATGGGAGGAGATGGGGACCCTTGCTGCAAGGAGGCGCAGGAGAGTGCCTGGGGAGCCCTGAAGGACTGACTACCGAGACACCATGCACCACTGCCAGTCCCGCTACTTGGCAGGGTCTCTTCAGGGCCTTGGGGTGGCAGGGATGGTGCTGCCTCAGCAGCACCCCCAAGGGCACCCAGGAACTAAGACACCCCTTACCGACTGGACAAGGAGAGGGCATATAGGAATCCCCAGTTCCATCCAGACAAAGTTGAGTCCATAAACCCCGTTTCAGTTTTTTCAGGGTGAAATCTTCCTTTGTGCTCAGCTGGTGAGAAAAGTGTGTGCCACACCTAGGCTGCTGCTGTCTGTGTGCCCGCCCTGGCCACGCCTGCCAGAGGCTGCCACTTTTCTCAGTTCTTAGCAGGGTGAGCCCTTGAAGGATTTATTGCCAGCTGGAACAGACCAGGAAGTACCCTTTCACTCCCACCCCCGGGCCAGTGACCACATGCCATGCCAGGATGGCTCCCACAGGGCTGATTACCGCCTGGCTTTCCTTCCCCCGGGGCCCCTGTGCTAGGTACCAGGACAAACTGCCACTTTCTGCAGCAACTGGCCCAAACATAAATCCAAGAGTCACAGTCACAGGGGACAAAGACCCTAACCAACCTCCTGGGACCACCAGCCTTAGGCAGGGGAAGACAGACGGCACAGCCCTGGGTTCCCAGGCCCAAGGCCCTTCTCACAAAACTAAGATGCCCGTACCTCTGAAACAGCCCTACCTTTGGAGGCGAAAGGCTTCCAGGCAGCAGCTATAGTCTCAGCCAGCCAGAGGAGCCCCAGGGCCAGCCAGAGCCCCTCCAACTCTCCCAGTCCACTTCCTAAAATGTCCAGTGAAAATCTTGAAATCTAGGGTTGACCTGTGCTGTCAGCAATTTGGCTTATTGGGCAAGGGCTTTCAGAGGCTCGGGCAGGCCAGAAGGGCTAGTCATGCCATCTTGACTCTTGGATTTTCCAAGCTTGATTTTAATTCGTGAACTCAGACCCCAAGTGCCAGGTTGGACAGGCACCCTGCCAGCAGCCAGGACTTTGTTCTGGTTCCTCCCCTCGCGAAGGCTAACATGAGGTGGCACCTGTAGGACCTGCATGACGTGTCTCTCAGGTCCCAAGTCTAACCTGATCCTCCTGGTTCCACCCCAAACCCGTTTGTACAGCTCAGTGCTCCTGAGCCTGGCCTCCCCGCCCTTATGAGCCCGCACCTGTAACCCTCTCCACTCCCTCCTGTCCATGGCCCTCAGTCATCCCCTACAGGGACCCTTCTTCCACTGAGGAGCATGGCGATGGGCACCAGGTCAGCGCCTTTCGTGGACTACCCACCAGTTATTGCAGCTTACTAGAATCTTCATACTCAGCACTGTCATGCTTTACAATCCAAGTCCACTTCAGTCTACCACGGCCTCCCTCACCACTGCACCTGGCTCCCATGTCCCACCTGTGTCTCAGCTCACCTGTGTGCAGACCTCTGTGGCCGTAGCACAGCCCTCAGCCCGTGCTGCTGCCCCACAGTAGAAATCTGCAAGTACAGAGGATTCCTGGGTGTTCATGAGCTTGCTGTGAGTACCTCCAGTTGGGTTGAAAAGGAGTTATTCTGAGAATGCGCTTGCTTTTTTTTTTTTTTTCTTCACACCATGTGGAATGCAGCATCTTAGTTCCCTGACAAGAAACCCAATCTGTATCCCCTGAGTGGAAGCCTGGTCTTAGCCATTGGATCACCAGGGAAGTCCAGAGAACTTTTTTTTTTGGAGGGGGATATGCATTTATTTTTAATAAAAAAATTTCCCCCAACAATTGAGGGCCATGACTCATTCTGTCAATTCTCACACGGGTGTGGCTGCCTGGACCTGGGGAAGACTCGAAACTTTCTCAGGACATGTTTCCTGTCCTCCTTCCACAGGGGATGCCAGCCTCCAAACCAAGGTCAGCCTGAGGTGTCTGTATTTCTTCCAACTTCAAGGGCCAAAGCCAGAGAGAGCTCCTCCTAACTAGAGGAGGACCTTCAAATCCTTGAGAAGGTGTCTGAGTTGCCGCATGCCCCTCCTGGAGAGCAGGGGTGACCACGCCAGTGTCACCACACCTGGCATGTCTGGGTCACCTCCTTCAGAGCCATCACCACCTCCGTGCTCTTGTCCTTCATGTCCAGGGCGAGGAGAACTCTCCAGCTTCTTGAGACACAAATGCCACCACATTCTTTGCGAAGACATGGACGAGAGGCTCATCCTTCCCAAGGAGGACTTTCGTGGTCAGCACAGGCTTGCCGATGTCACCAGTCACATTGCTGGGTTCCAGGGAGACCAGGGTACCCATCTTCCCCAACTGGGTCACCACCACCAGGATGTGACTGCTAAACGCTGTGCAGGCCCCCTGGGTGGGTACTCCACACACCACTGCAGTCTTCTCTTTGGATATCACCAATGGTTTACCTTCCATAGCTGAGTCTGCTCAATGGCACCCAGCCACCCGCCACGCTGCCTGCGCTCACCACGCCCAGAGAACTCAAGAGTAGTCTTTATCAAAACACTGATCACTCAGTTGTTTAACCAGTGAGCACCTTCTCTGGGTGTGAGAGACCCCTGGAGGTCATCCTGAGCCTACTGTGCTGGGTTCAGATGCCAGAGCCACAGCTACCAGGTGGGTAGGCTCTGCCCTCCAAGGACACACTCAGTTCAGGGCATTGGCATGAGAGTGACCATGGCTTCATGACCTTTTCCTAGAGTTGCCCTTGAAAGGCCTGTGAGTGGCCTTAGGAAAAAGACACTAGCCTTTCCCTCAGGGCCAAGGCCTGCAGAGGTGTACACTGAACCTGGCCTATGTTCTGGGGGACAGGCTGCACCCCTGCACCTCACCCAGCTATTTACCAGCCCCAGAAACTGGAGACCTGGGGCTATCACCATACCTGGCCTCCCTCCCACTTTTTGGGAAGCCCTCTTCCCTGCTCCTGCACAGGTCAGTGTACAGGTTGATTCATGATGGGTAACTGTGCTTTGAGAAGGTACATCAATGCAGACAGAGCATGAAAGTGTCATGCCCCCGCCCACGCCAGAGCCCCGGTGAGGCCCTGGTCCTCACAGAAGGATGACTTGGCTGTGTCCATCTGGGCTGCAGAACAGTGGCCCTGTCATCACCTGCATCAAGACGTGTCCCAGTTGCCCTTGGTTTTGACCAGGGAGTTCAAATTGAACCACAGTGAGGCTCAACCATCACCAGCAGCTCAGATCCTTGCTGTTCTTCCCTTGGTTCCAGTAGTCTCAACTATTTACCACATGCTATGAGGCCAAGTGGGAGAAGGCAATGGCACCCCACTCCAGTACTCTTGCCTGGAAAATCCCATGGATGGAGGAGCCTGGTGCGCTGCAGTCCATGGGGTCGCTAGGAGTCGGACATGACTGAGTGACTTCACTTTCACTTTTCAGTTTCATGCATTGGAGAAGGAAATGGCAACCCACTCCAGTGTTCTTGCCTGGAGAATCCCAGGGATGGGGAAGCCTGTGGGCTGCCGTCTATGGGGTCGCACAGAGTCGGACATGACTGACGTGACTTAGCAGCAGCAGCAGCATGAGGCCAAGCTCCCTCCAAAGTGTCACCAAGTATATCTTCATTCTGTTAGCTGAAAAAACTATAAAGTCCCCAAATTTAGGTATCTAAACTCAGATTTCATGAGTGCCTCTGAAATCGAGATGTGATACAAAGATCCCTTGTCTCAGGCCCCAAATTGTGGTCTGTAAAACAGTCATGGCAATCACAAAAACGTGGGAAGATTGGGCAGGAGACATGAGGCAGTTCCCACCGGTTCCCAGAGAGTAGAGCAGACCTGTGATGCTTATTATGAGCCGGGCCTGCTGCTCAGCGGGCCAGCACCCAGGCCAGAACACGGAAGTGGGCTGGAAGCTGCAGACACATCATTCACAGCCTTTTGTTTTGGGAGGCCCAGCTCCTGTAAAGTACCCCCCAGGAGGTACAACCACTTCCTCCTGACTCATGCTCTGCTGGCACTGGCGGAGGGGCACAGAGAACCGGGTCTTGACCTTCCGAAATTCATATTCTAGAAGGAATACTGCATAGGATATGAGAACACATGCCCTCAGGAGCAAGGTGTCAACAAACGCAAACTCTCTCAAGTACAAAAACATAATTTTTCTGTTTTACCATTTTTAAAACCAAGATGTTACTATAGCCAACGTGTACATTTAATGTAGCAGTGTCTCCCTCCTGCCAAGTTATTAAATCGATGATGAGTCTTAGTAGGGGTAGCATTTCATAACCGAGGAAGTGAACACAAATGAAGAGTGTCGACGGGGTTGGGGGTTGGGCTTTGAGCCTTTGAGGGCAAGGCGCTGCTCCGTCCAGAATTGCGCCGCCGGACAGAAGCTAACATTCCGGCCACGCATGTTATTTTAAATGCTCTGAAGCCACATTAAAGAAAAAGAAATATGAAATTTTAATATTTTCACTTAACCCAACAAAATATTCCAACGTATCCATACAAAAAGTCATCGAGGAAATATCGTACACTTCTTTCCATCCTCAGTCTGTGTGTTCACTGTGTGTTACTCTCACTCCGGGTCACACTGCCCGGTCGCATTGTAGAGCTCGGTGATACTGGCCGCTAGCCAACCCCGTGGCGGACGGCACAGGTTTACCCGGTCGCCTGAAAGCTTCCCGGAGACCGCTTCGTGGGCGGCAGCCGGTAGGAAGGAAGGGACGTGCCCACAGTGGACGGTGCCGGACCGGAGCCTCTCACCAGGCGAATGGCCCCATTCCGGGCACAGCTCCGGTGGGCCTTGCTGGCTCCTCCATCGCATTCCGCGTGGGGCCGTCCCCGGCCCCCCGCGCGCTGCCCCTGGACCTCGCTCTGCCGCCACCGAGTAGCGCCATGGCCACTCAGGGAGGCTACCCCGGCAACGCCCGCACAAGACACCAGCCGTCACAGCAGGCACCGCACGGGCCTCACGCGCGCCGGAAGCGCGTCAGCCCGGCTTCCGGCCTGCTGAGCCGGGGGGCGGTGTCAGGTGGGGATACGCGGTCCAGTCAGAAAGCAACACGAGGGGTTTCGGAGGCGCAAGCGTGGCTCCGCCCCTCAGCTGAGGAATCCTCCCCACTGCCACGTTCGACAAAGGATCGCGCGGGGAGCGCGCATGTCTTGGCCAATCAGGAGCCGCAGAACCCGGGTCCCCGAAGGTAGCAGCCATTCCAGGCCCGGGGAAGGTGTATGAGAAAACCACCAGTCACAAGTCGAGAGAGAGAAAGTTCTTCTCCAGGAGCCAATGAGATGCCGGTAGAGAGTGCGAGCGCGAGCTCCTCGACCAATCCTGGGCGAGGGCGAGGGAGGTGCTTGTAGCAATTCCGAATCCGGGGCCGTGACTTGTGTGGGCCCCCAATGCGAGTGCAGCGGAGGCGGGCCCCGGACCCCCCCAGGCCAATCGGAGGTGGGCACGGGCGGGCGCGCGCGCGGCGGCCGGACTTATAAGAGCAGCACGGGCGGCGCGCGCTCTCGTGGCCTGCTGTCCTGGCGGCGCCAACTGAAGCGCCGCGTCTGTGCCGACATGCTGCGCCGCGCTCTGCTCTGCCTGGCCCTGACCGCGCTATTCCGCGCGGGTGCCGGCGCCCCCGACGAGGAGGACCACGTCCTGGTGCTCCATAAGGGCAACTTCGACGAGGCGCTGGCGGCCCACAAGTACCTGCTGGTGGAGTTCTGTGAGTGCCTCCAGCTCGTCCATCCGTCCGGGCCGGGCCTCGCGGCTACTCGCGGAATAGAAACGAAGCAGGGACAGAGGAGGGGGCAGGGGCACCGGGGTGGACTGGGGGACGGAGAGGGGCTGGAGGATGGGGAACCTGGGCGCACTTCCCCACGCTTCCTTCCCTGGCCCCGCCAGAGATGAGTTGGAGTCTAAAGGGGTGTCAGCGGGCCACCCCTAGACGCGCTGACTTCTATCCCCTGTAGAGGCCCATCTGTAAGCGGAAACAGCTCACAGACTTGCTGTCAGCGTCCCTACGCTGCCCGCGTCCTGGGGGCATCCCTCGTGCCCAGCTGGACCTTGATGATGACCGAGGGCAGACATCCTGGATGTGCCTTTGTGCCTGACGTCCACATGGCAGGATCCCTCTGTTAGCCTAAGAAAAGTAGGGTCGGCTCTATGAACTGCCACAAATACAAAGGACTGTGCAAGGGGTAGCCTCCGAATTGCTCACCTGGACCAGTTCCCGGAGAGCACTGCCCCTGCCCACACCACCGTTCACCAGGGACAGCTGTCTTCTGATGAACAGTGTTGCCCACCAGAATCCAAAACCTTTGTTTGTGTTCGTAAGTGTATGAGCCCTGACTATCTCAGGTGGAAATCTTAGGCCCAACATAGCCATTAACCTGAGTTGAGAGAGAATCTAAAGAACTTGTGTTAGATGTGAGTCTCTGGCTGGTGTGCACAGATGTGTGTCTCATAATTACGACTCGTCAGTAAATATACAGCAGCCATGGCTTTAGCTTTAGCTTCTTAATTTCTCTGGTTCCGAAAGGGAAATTCCAGGACCCGACTGCATTAACTGCTTACAGGTAGTAGGAAGTTATTAACCACTGAAGATGAGGGAGAGTAGGAACAGTGGTTTGTCTTTCGTGCCCCCTGTCCAATACTGCTCAAGAGCATCCACAGCCCCAGCATTCAGAGAGGTTATCCTGGTGCAGAAATAAAGATTTCATGGCGGGCGGTACCAAAGGAAAAGGGAAGGGAGGCAGTGGAGTGGGTCGGTGCTGCTTTCTAGGTCTTGCTTTCTCTCCCAGACGCCCCATGGTGCGGCCACTGCAAGGCTCTGGCCCCGGAGTATGCCAAAGCAGCTGGGAAGCTGAAGGCAGAAGGTTCTGAGATCAGACTGGCCAAGGTGGATGCCACTGAAGAGTCTGACCTGGCCCAGCAGTATGGTGTCCGAGGCTACCCCACCATCAAGTTCTTCAAGAATGGAGACACAGCTTCCCCCAAAGAGTACACAGGTGCGAACGCGGCGCTGTCCTTTCCTTGCCGGTAGACAGGGTCTTGGAAGATAACAGGCACAGAGGAGAAGTTGTTCTCCGACTGGGTTCTAGAGTCTAGTTCAGCCTCAGGGTTGGTGAGGAACGTTCTCTCAAGTGGAGAGGGTCATCCCACAAGGTGGCTAGCCGGCTGAAGCTTGTCCTCAGGTTGACCAGTATGGGGGTGGGGGTAGGCTGAGCAAGTGGAACAACACGTTTCAGCCTTTGCTCACTCTCTCGTGTGCCTGCCACCAGGGCAGGTGTGAGGGCCTTTCACAGAGGAGGGGCAGACAGAGATCAGCGGGTACCAAGCTGGGGCTTGTGGCGGTTGTGGTAGAGCTCAAATCCAAGCCCAGCTGCACCGGCCCCTCCCTCAGTTGCTGCTCAGCCGCCTCCTCTCTGTAGCCCAGTCGGTACCGGTGACAAAAGGGGAATCTTTGTCTGTGAAACTGGTTCTGTGGCTTATCCGCACAAATCCTTTAGAGCAGCCCGTCTTGTTCATTCTGACATCAGCTCTGATCTCAGTAGGCTGCTCTTCTGTTGCTCCCACTTTTACTTGTGTTCACTTTTGGAATGGGAGTGCCATATGCAGAGTTACCACAATCCTGTCACTAACACTGAGGTCTTGTAGATGAGAAAACCCTTTCTGACTCCCCCTGTAACTGATAGCACAGCTTTTATTAATTCTAGGCAGAGTCCTTTTAAATGTGAGATTTAGCGACCCTATTCCAGGTCAGACTATGTAGTCACACAAGGGGATAAAGGGCAACTGGTCTCAGTCTTGGGAGGAGCAGATTTTTTCCTTCTTGCTTGATCTGCCGTGATGGTGTACATGGGCTGATCTCTTCCTCCTGCCAGTCCAGGAGGTGTGTAGGTTGAGGACACCTGACCAGTCTGGGTGCACGAGGCAGCAGAGCCCAACCTGCTTTTTCAGGGGAAAGCTGGTCTCGAGGCTGTCTTGCTAAGCAGCCCTTTCTTCCAACCCTACCACATCGCTAAATAAGACGAAGCCTGGTGTGAGACCACTTGGGGGAAAGTACTCATGTGTTTAGTGAATTTAAATATCAAGGAAAATTTATAAGATGCAAAAGTGTTAGAGGGAAAAAAAAAGGTGATTTATGATCTGTTATCCAGAGGTCACTGCTGCCTTCCCCTTCTTTAAACACATCCACAGTTTCCCATATACACATACAAGCCTTTTTAACCTTGGAATTCGGGTAGGTATGTAGACAAGATTCCTTTCCTTATGGCAAGGTGATGTTTTGCTCTGGTTTTGGCAGAGAGCTTGGATAAGGATAGGTGGGGAGGGTGGGTGCATCCCTGATATCAAGTGGACCCTGCCTGTGTTTGGGCGCAGCTGGCCGAGAAGCGGATGATATCGTGAACTGGCTGAAGAAGCGCACGGGCCCCGCTGCCAGCACGCTGTCCGACGGGGCTGCTGCAGAGGCCTTGGTGGAGTCCAGTGAGGTGGCCGTCATTGGCTTCTTCAAGGTAGAGGCTCATTAACTTCACCCTGGGTCTTCCTCCCACCTGCCGTGACCTGGGCACTGTGGTGTCCCCCATTGCTGACCAGGGCAGGGGTCCTCAGTGTTGGGACGGTGGCCACCTCTGCTTCTTCTCTCCAGGACGTGGAGTCGGACTCCGCAAAGCAGTTCTTGTTGGCAGCAGAGGCCATTGATGACATCCCCTTTGGGATCACATCTAACAGCGATGTGTTCTCCAAATACCAGCTGGACAAGGATGGGGTTGTCCTCTTTAAGAAGGTGAGTGCACTCCCCCCTCCCCGGGGTGGGGAGTTGAAGTTCCGGGCCTTTGAGGACCTTGCCCAGGTGGCGCTGGCTGCTGGACTGCAGCCCGCCTGTTATCAGGGCCCGTTTTGCAATGTCAGGTAGTAGGAGCCTCTTAGACTGTGGCCTTCAGCCCTTCTGCTGTGGGCCCTATGTCCAGCTTCTGTGTTGGCCCCATTGTGATGTTTTATGCAAGCCAAGTAGCTTCAGAGAATTAGCTTTTTAAAGGAAAGCTGCGGTGAGACAGACGTGATAAAGTTTAGTGTTTTAAGCACTTGGAAGTTTTCAGTGGCATTAATTACATTCGTGGTAACGTGCAGCTGTCACTTCTGTCTGTTTCCACGGTGGGGTATTAGTGGCATGTGTTTCCACTCTGTTGCAAAGCTGGGCCTTTGGGCTCCTGCAGGCTCCCCTGGCCCCATGTCTGTTATGCTTGGTCATGAAGGGGCCGTGTGTCTCTTGATTTCTCTGCACTCTTGCTAGGACACAGCTGGGATTGGTGTTTGTGCACAGCAGTTGGTGGGTGATCGGGGTCTCTTTTTTATCTTAGCCACCAGATAGCGGGTCTGGGGCTGGCCGAGCATGCATGTCCCTGAATTGGGTAAGAGTGGAGGAGGAGGGAAGGCTATGCCGGGGGAGCTGGCACTGGAGCTGCATCTTCAGGGAGAGGGGCTAGGCCTTGGACTCCTGTCCTGTTTTGTTCCCAGGGTTAGAAGGTAGTTGTAGCATTACAGCAAAGTGGTAAACTGAGTGATCAGAAAGGACACAGTGTTCGGGGGGCCCAGCCTCCCCACTGCGTGCACTCCTGGGTGGGGCACTGCTGAGCCTCTAGCATCTGGGGCTAGGGAGGGCAGCCCTCCCAGGTGCACTGTGTTCTGGGGTAGCTTTCTTTCAGCTATTTCTGAAGTCCTTTCCTCTTCCTCAAAACAAGAGGTGTTACATACGTTCTCTTTACTCAGTAGCCATCTTCACCCCATCCCTTAAAGGGAACAGAATTGCTAAATTAGTTGTCTTCTCAAAGGTACCCAGGAAACTGTTACTAACAGCTGATTAGGAGAAGACCCAGCCAAGTTGGATGGAGTTGAGTGGAATGAAGGTCCTGGGGGCCTTGAATAGAAAGTCTTGGGTGCGTCCCGCAGTCCTGGGTGAAGGATGGGGAGATTCAGGCCTGTGGCGCTTGCAAACCCCTTTTCATCAGCTTGATCCACACCGTCCTTTTCTATTACTCTTGAGATCTGGAGTGGCACTTGTCACACTGGATTGATGCTGGTTCTGGTGATCACATGTCCTTGAAGGTTAAGAAGGATGATTCTTTGTTCTACAAAGACTAGTCATGGTTGCTCATCTCTTCTCGGCCTCAAGTCTCTGGTATCTACGCGGGGAGAAGGGGAACAGTGAGGGGGGCTTCCCTCTTCCACTTGCTGGCTTCTGGCAGCCATGCTGGAATGTCATGCTGCCTTGGGCAGTTGTGAGGCTGGCAGAGCCCACGGGCTTTGTGCTGAGGAGTCAGTTGGGGTCACAACTGCAGTCGGGCAGACAGCTCTACGGATGAGAGGAAGAAGGTGCAGATTCCCCCCGGCCCACTGTCCCCATTCTCCGCCTTTACTTGTCGCTTCAGGCTGTTTGCCAAGTTCCTCAGTGTGAGCAGGGTCTTCTGTTTGGGCAACCTTGAGAGAGGGGGCTCCCAGGAATGGCCAGCTGCCACTTGCAACTCTGAGTCCGAGTCCCAGCTTGGGTCTGCTTGGACCACTGGCTTGAGAGCTGATCGTCCTGTGTCTTTGTTTGGTGTTTACTTTGTTTTTTTCTTTCATCTTAGAATCCAGGGGCTTAAGAGTGGGAGTGGGGCCTTATTTTTGTGACATTTTCATTGCAGCCTGGGGGGGTGGCTTCTGCCCAGGGCCCCAAGACCTCCCGTGGCTGTCCCCAGATACATAAGGGCTGTTTGTTTTTCACCAAAGGAGACACTGAACACAGTGTAACGTGGCACCACTACCTCGACCAAGGTTGTGTCCCAGTAGAGACACGGCGGTTTTGGGGGAGCGGGAATGGCTGTCTGCCTCTTAACGGGAGATCTGCTTTATGCCTGATGGAACCTGGCCGTGGCCAGCCTCTTGCCTCCATGTCCTTCTTGTCTCTCTGCACCTTCCCATCATGGGTGTGGGGAAGGCAGAGCCGGCTTCAGCTAGTGGGGTGGGAATGGGAAGTGGCTAGTTACTTTGGGAAAATGCAGAGGGAAATGGCCGGGCAGGAAAGGTGAGTGGTTTCTCCCTGTAGGTCCCATCTGAGTTCACAGAGGTGACCGGAGGCTCACTGACCAGCCGCATAGGCTGAGGCACCGCTCGGCCTCCTCGCAGGGAGCTGTGTCTGCCCACCCATCCGGAGCTGGGGCCACACCTCTCAGCTCTGAGGCCGCAGCCTTCGCTTTTCGTGGCTCCACTACTTTGAAACTCTTTTTTAATAGATTATTGGAGCTCCCAAAGACCCTTTTTTTTGGTGTGGAATACCTACCCATTTTTATTGTGTTAGACATGTTAGAACTGAGAAATTAAAAAAAAAAACCCTGTTCATTCTATTGGAGAAGGAAATGGCAACCCACTCTAGTATTCTTGCTTGGGAAATCCTATGGACAGAGGAGCCTGGTGGGCTACAGCCCAAGGAGCTGCAAAAGAGTTGGACACAAATTAGAAGCTAAAGAACCACACAGTAAGCCCTGGACTAAACCTGTTAGGGTCTGTCCCATTAGCCCATATTTTGTGTATGATCCTTGTATTGCAGGATATTTGCACAGGGTGAAATGTTACAAATAGAATTTCTCAGTTTTCAAAAGAGAAAAAAGCAGTTTTTAAAATCATTTGCAATTTCTTTATGAATAAAAGACAGAAAATAAAAAAATAAAAAAAAACCCTGTTCATTCTAAAACAACAATAATACATATTACATGTTATCAAAAGAGATGTTTTGGGGGGGAATTCCCTGATGGTCCAATGGTTAGGAGTCCATCTGGGATTCAGTCCCTGGTCGGGGAACTGAGATCCCACAAGCTGCATGGTGTGGCCAAAAAACATAAATAAACAAACATTTTTATGAAAATTTTTTCCCAGTGTTTTCGTGGTCAGAGTGGTGGTTTAGATTTCTAGCGGTCTCTAATGTCTGTCCGAACAGAAGACAGCTGGGTTTTCCTGTTTGCCTTCGGTCTGACGCAGTGTCACACGCCGTACTGCATACTCGGGGGGAATGCGTGACAGGGCACCTGCCATCTGAGCGTGGTTGTGAAAATTGGTCTGACCTTGCGGCCGTCCTGGAAGGGCCTTGGGTCCACAGGGGTGAGGCCCACATTTGGAGGGCCGCAGTTTTAGGGACTTGGCAATGAGGGTGTCCCCTGGCACCCCACCCAGGACATGGGGCTCTGATGGCTTGTCAGGACCGTGCCGGGCAGGGTCTGAGCCAGCTGCTGCGGTCTCAGCCTGCGGGAGGCTGCCTGCCGGTGTTCGTGGGAGCCTTGTGCACTGCTGGTGACCTCTCTGTGGCTAGTGCCCAGAGGGTGTGTCCGGCAGCCATCAGCTGGTTTGCTTTGGATGGAGACGTGTGTCCTGCCGGCCCCGCCCCCCAACTGCTGTCACAACCCAGACAGGAAACTGAGGCTGTAGACTGCCTTCCTGGCCATGGTCAGCTGGCCAGGGCCACAGGGGGCTTTGTGGAGAGCCTTGGCACCCACGCCTTTCTCTGTCCACAGTTTGATGAAGGCCGGAACAACTTTGAGGGGGAGGTCACCAAGGAGAAGCTTCTGGACTTCATCAAGCACAACCAGTTGCCCCTGGTCATCGAGTTCACCGAGCAGGTGTGTCTGTGTTGCTGATCTTGCCCCAGGTGGGGAGGGTCCTGATGTTTGGTCCTGGGGACCCTGACTTACAGAGACCAGGTGTGTGGTGGCCTTGGGGCCAAGGAGAGAATAGCCCGTGTCGATAGCGTGGTTTGTGTCTCAGACCAAGTAACCTGTGTTTCCAACGCAGACAGCCCCGAAGATCTTCGGAGGGGAAATCAAGACTCACATCCTGCTGTTCCTGCCGAAAAGCGTGTCTGACTATGAGGGCAAGCTGAGCAACTTCAAAAAAGCGGCTGAGAGCTTCAAGGGCAAGGTGTGTGCTCCCTGTGGCTCGCAAGCCGCTCGGCACCCCTGGATCAAAGGCTGATCAAAGGGTTCCTCCTGCCTTGGGACAGCCTTTTTAGTGTGGGGTCCCAGTTGTTGGGGAGTGGGCAGCAGGGAAGTCTAGGGAGCCCTCATTGTGCAGTGCCATCAACGTGCCTTTTCTCTCCCAAGATCCTGTTTATCTTCATCGACAGCGACCACACTGACAACCAGCGCATCCTGGAATTCTTCGGCCTAAAGAAAGAGGAGTGCCCGGCCGTGCGCCTCATCACGCTGGAGGAGGAGATGACCAAATATAAGCCAGAGTCAGATGAGCTGACGGCAGAGAAGATCACCGAGTTCTGCCACCGCTTCCTGGAGGGCAAGATTAAGGTGCGGACCTTGTCTGGGGTTGGGGTGCTGAGGATCCTTGGGGTGCACAGAGCAACTAGGTGGCAGAGAGGTCCCCAGGCAACTGTGTGTGCCTGACTCTTCTCTACTCACCCTCTAGCCCCACCTGATGAGCCAGGAGCTGCCTGACGACTGGGACAAGCAGCCTGTCAAAGTGCTGGTTGGGAAGAACTTTGAAGAGGTCGCTTTTGATGAGAAAAAGAACGTCTTTGTAGAGTTCTGTAAGTGAAGCCCTCCACGCCTCTGGGCTTGCTGGGGCGGGGTACTTCCCAGCCCAGCGAGACGCAGAACGGCTTTCTTTCAGATGCCCCGTGGTGCGGTCACTGCAAGCAGCTGGCCCCCATCTGGGATAAGCTGGGAGAGACGTACAAGGACCACGAGAACATAGTCATCGCCAAGATGGACTCCACGGCCAACGAGGTGGAGGCGGTGAAAGTGCACAGCTTCCCCACGCTCAAGTTCTTCCCCGCCAGCGCCGACAGGACGGTGCGCCCGCCACTGAGGGGAGTGCGGAGGAGGTGGGGGGCTGTCGGGGGGACCGCATCTCACACTTCATCCCCCCTTCTTACAGGTCATCGACTACAACGGGGAGCGGACACTGGATGGTTTTAAGAAGTTCCTGGAGAGTGGTGGCCAGGATGGGGCCGGAGATGATGACGTAAGTCGTCACTGGACCTGGCGGCTGTGGCGCGTGCTGCCACGCAGTGCTGCGCGGGGTGGGGGTGAGGTTGGAAGGGTCTTTAGGCGCCACTGTTTGCTCAGGAACCTTCGCAGGCACATCCAGCATGTTCTCTATCAGCTGAGGTGCTCTGCCCGGCGTGAGCTCGGTCCTCTCTACATCTGCTGGGGGGAGTGGAGGGGATAGCAGAAGTGCGCCTGGGCCAAGAGGGTGGGGCTGGGTCGGGTGGTGGAGGGAATGGTCAGTTCAGGCCACAGGGTCTGCCCGGAAGTGCAGGGATGTGGGACGAGGGGCAGACCCGGCTGCAGGGCACAGTGTGGGCAGTGAGGACCGCCAGGGCCGCGTGCGCTGCTGTGATTGGTGGGCTGTCACCAGCCCCTTGAACTCCAGGACTTGAGGGGTGGACATGACACACCAGTGGCTCCCTGCTCAGTCTTCATACTTGTGCCATGGACGGAGTAGGTCCAAGCACTCACCCGCTTGACAGCATGGGGTGAACTCCCAGAGCACCAGTTCTCCTTCCACCCTATATTGTGGGCAGGAGCCCCCATGCCTCGTCCGGAAGCCACCCCACACATCTACGCATCTGCTCATAGAGACCAAAGTTGGCTGCTTGTGTCTGAGCGCCACACTGGTCCCTAGTCCTTGGCATGGGCATGGAGGCCTCAGCAAGCTGGCCCAGCCTGGATTTCTCACAACCCTTCCTTTCCATCATATGTCCCAGGATCTAGAAGATCTTGAAGAAGCAGAAGAGCCTGATCTGGAGGAAGATGATGATCAAAAAGCTGTGAAAGATGAACTGTAACGCAGAGAGCCAGACCTGGGCACCAAACCCGGCACCTCCCAGTGGGCTGCACACCCAGCAGCACAGCCTCCAGACGCCCGCAGACCTTCCCGGCGAGGGAGCGTCGATCGGAAATGCAGGGAACTTTTCTGAAGCCACACTTCACTCTACCACACGTGCAAATCTAAACCCGTCTTCCTTTGCTTTTCAACTTTTGGAAAAGGGTTTATTTCCAGGCCAGCCCAGCCCAGCCCATCTTGGTGGGCCTTTTTTTTTAAATCGTGATGTACTTTTTTTGTACATGGTTTTGTCCAGAGTGCTCGCTAAAATGTTTTGGACTCTCACGCTGGCAATGTCTCTCATTCCTGTTAGGTTTATACTATCACTTTAAAAAAATCCCGTCTGTGGGATTTTTAGACATTTTTGGACGTCAGGGTGTGTGCTCCACCTTGGCCAGGCCTCCCTGGGACTCCTGCCCTCTGTGGGGCAGAACCAGGCAAGGCTGGACGGGTCCCTCACCTCATGCGGTATTGCCATGGTGGGGCATGGCTCCTGCATCATTTGATTAAATGGAGACTTTCCGGGCTCTGTCACAGGCCGCTCCCCCACCATGAGTGGAGGGTGTGGCTGGGCCCAGGACAAGCCCAGCAGCCCCCTCCCCCAAGCCAGGGTCCTTATTGCTCTGTGCTGTCCAGGGTGGCCTGAGGCCTGCGCCAGGCAGAACCGGGACCCTTCGTTTCCAGGCTGGGAGACAGCCAAGGATGCTTGAGCTGAATCACATGTTGACAGTTCTTCAGGCATTTCTACCACAATATTGGAATTGGACACATTGGCCAAATAAAGTTAAAATTTTCTGCCTTTTGTCGTCTCTGCCTTACAACTTCTAGGCACAGGGATGGGGGTTGGAATTCCGACATTCTAGGGAGAGGAGGTGAGCTTGGGGCTGCTGTTATTGAGCCATCTTTTTTTTTTGGAGCGTGGCAGACACCCAGAAGCATGTACACATCCCATGGGCGTGGAGCTGTCACTGCGTGGAGCTGATACCACGAATCACCTAGTGCACGTGGTCGGGGTAGGGGGAGGGCTGCCTCCTGGCCCTGCTCCTATGCTGTCCAGCTGGGGGTCTGCAGCTTTACCTGCTGTGGGCACCCAATGGTCACAGCATGGATTCTGCCAACATGCCATGTCAGGGCACGACAGCAAGGGGAGCACAGGTCTGTTGTGCAAGAGTATCCCCAGCCCCTGCAGCCTAGAACCACTGCAGCTTTGGATGAGAAATTGGGGGCATTCAGACTTCAAGATGGCTGTACTCAGAGACTTCCCTGGTGGTCCAGTGGCTAAGACTCCGAGCTCCCAATGCAGGCAGCCTGGGTTTGATCCCTGGGGAGGGAACTAGAGCCCACAAGCCACAACTAAGAGATCCTGCCTGCTCCAACTAGGATCCAGCACAGCTGGAATAAATAAAAATAATTTTTAAGTGCTGTGCTCATCACTAGATCTTTGTGTAAAAAAGAATCTGATGTTAAGAGAGCCAATCTCTTAGTTTTTAAAATGTAATTTGACTCCTTAGAGTCTCTGCTCATGCATAGTTTGTATAAGGAAAAGTAGTTCAGCTGACCTTTCCTTCCCCCTGCCTCCCCAGACTAAAAAACCAAAACTCAAAAACCGTGACTCAAAGCTGTCATCCTGGCTACAGTGGCTGATGGCACCTGAACCTGGACTGGGGACACCTCTTGGGCCTTGGGGTTCCATGAGGGCTCTGAGTGGGACATCCACAGGGGCCAGTGGGGCTCAGGTGGGCATCAGTCCCCAGCCAGGGCACCCCTGCCCAGGGCAGGGTTTCCTGTCTGTTCTGTGCACGTCTGTAGGCACAGTGGGACACTGATGTCATTCTTGGAGGGAACAGGGGTGGAGACCCAGCCCACTTTGGGAGGTCAAGAACAGCAAATGTGGCTAGGTCTCCAAGGAGCCCAGGCTGTCATTCCATATGTTCCATCAGTCCCTCCAATGCGCTGCCCGAGTAGGAAGGATGCGTGCCTTACGCGATTTGCAGCCTCTAGTTCTGATGCTGCCAGGGCCTTGGAGATGGCTGGAGCATATCTGGCAGATGTGACTGTGAGACTTGCTATGAATGTGGTTCCCTCGGTGGTCTCAGTCTGTGGGGAGGTGTGTGTGTGTTATTTCCCCCATGACCACAGCTACGTTCCAGCCAGAGGCCTGTGTGTCTGTGCCCTCAAACCCCAGGGCTGCTCCCTTCTCCCATCTGGGCATGTGTTCAGCTGGTGTTCAGCAACAACCTGGCATTAGCACCTTGGGCAGCAGCAGCTAAGCCCCAGCTTGTCCACACACTCCCGTCATCTGAGTACTGCTCCCCAGCTCAGCCCACAGCGGGGCTCCCTTCCCTGGTTCTCAGGTGGCCTGTGCTGGGGCTGTTCCAGGGCCTGTGTGCATTGTGCCTCCGTCCGGTCCTGCTGACATGGTGAAACATGTATTCGCGAAGTAGTGAGCTTGGGCACTTGAAGGCTCCGTGGGAGATTTCCGGGGAGATTTTCCTCTCTCAAAATGGGAGAGGATTCCCAGAGGTACATGTGTGGATTCCGGAGAAGGGGATCCAGGATGGGCCGAGAGCAGGGCTGTCCGGAGTCCCAGCTGCGAGGGGTGGGCTATGCCCAGTGATGGACGCTGGTGACCCCGCTGAGCAGCTCCGCAGAGCCTGGCCCTCCGCGCAGAAAGTTTGGGAGCAGGCACCGCTGCCCAGAGCACGTCGTCATGTCATGTGCTCCTAGCAGGGGGAGTGAGTCACCGATACCTTTCCCCTTTTGCCCAGGCAGCTGATTAGCACATTCCTGGGTCTGGGATTGCTGGGAGGTGGCAGTTGGGAGTCCCAGACCAGGCAGGGCTGGTGGATTAGCAAGGTAACTTTGTGGGCTCTGGGGTAGGCAGTCAGGGCTTAACAGCCTAGGGCGTCCCAATCTCTCTCTTCCTCTCTCCAGGTGGCAGGAAGTGGTTGGCCTGGAACCTAAAAAACAGCTGCTGGGCCTGTGTACTGGACCCTGAAGGTCTGACTTCGGCATCTGCCAAGAGGCAGCCGAGTGGGCCCGCCCAGACTCCCCTCCAGGCCCCTGGCTTGTTTCCTACTGGAGGCAGACCTCTGCTAGTTGAGTTTCCTAGGACTTTTCAAAGTGAGCGTTTTCCATTAACTGTTTCGGTTTAAATCAGTTCTCCTGAAAGCAGAATGTTCAAGTTGTGCAAACCAGGTCACTTGACAAGTTCACACGGGCAGAGGCTCAGGGACAAAGCTGTGTAAATACAGGTTTGGTGGTGGTATGGCTGTGTGAATAGCAGGTTAGACTGCTCATGGCTGGCTTCTGCCAAAGTTGCTACAGGCTGTGTCCATGGCTTTGAGGACATGTTTCCCAAGTTGTCACCGGAATGCCTTTCAGGCATCTGTCCCTTCTCTGATCCAAATATCCAAACAGAAACCCCAAAGCCCAGATCCTGAGCTCTCTCAGCTCACCTCTAGCAGGATAGAGTGGGAGGGTCCTTCTTGGGGTCACTAGTAGGCCCACCCTGATGGTTTGCCTTATCTGGCCTGAGGCCTGTCACTGGCGGGGAAAAACCAGGCTGTTGGTGGCAGCTTCTTCATCCAGAGTTCTTTCATTTGATCCTCTGAGCAGGGCAGGCAGACAGAACTTTCCACAACAGCAGAAAAGGCAATCTTCACATCAAAGGAAAGTTCTGTCTCTGTGTACAGCATGGTACTTTGTCTCTGGGCTTCGTGTAAACCGCTGATAGAAACTGTAGCTGCTCGTAAGTGACACAAGTGACCGAGAATTAGTATCGCCCAGCACAACACTCTGAGCCCAAAATACAGGAGCCCTGGGAACCACCCCTCCCCTGGGGCCCCGCAGGGCCTGGGCCGGGTGGAGTTTCTCAGGGAACGTCAGCGGCAGAGGCAGGAGGAGAAACCCCATCAGGGCAGTGCAGTTTTCTGCAGCCTTTGGCCCAGGGCTTTGCACCTGGAGTGTTGATGAATTTGTTGATTTTGTTGGAACAAGATCAACATGGTGGTGCAAGGGCTTCTCATAACCAAGTTCCTGCCCCCCACCACAGACTGCTGGCCCATCTCCAGCATCCAGGTCTTTAGTGACTGCCTGGAGGATCTTGCCAGCATTAGGGGCCAAACTGCGCCCCTCAATATTTATACGCTGAAGTGTTAACTCCCAGTACTCCAGCATGTAACCTTATTTGGAAATGGAGTCGCCGCAGATGTAACAGGTTAAGATGAGGTCAAACTGGAGTAGGGTGGGCCCTACTCCCTGGACACCAGGAGGCTGGTGCCCTTATTAAAAGGAGAAATTTGGACTTCCCTGGTGGCCCAGTGGTTAAGAAACTGCCTCCCAATGCAGGAGACACAGGTTCAACCTCTGCTCTGGGAAGATTTCACATGCAGAGGGGCAAATAAGCCCCGTGAGCCACAACTATCAAGCCCATGTGTTCTAGAGCCCATTGTCTACAACAAGAAGCCTCTGCAATGAGAAGCCTGTCCACCACAATGAACAGTAGCCGTCGCTCACTGCAACTAGAGAAAGCCAGCGAGCAGCAACAGAGACCCAGTGACGCCAAAAATAAATAAATAAAACTTAAAAATAATTTATTTTTAATAATATTTGGTTGCACCGGGTCTTCGTTGTGGCACGTGGTATTTCTATTTCCTTGCAGCATGCAGGATCTTTCCTCGCGGCATGTGGGATCTAGTTCTCTGACCAGGGATAAACCCAGCCACCTGCACTGGGAGCAGGGAGTCTTAGCCACGGGACCACCAGGGAAGTTCTGCACTTTGATTCTAATCTGGGAGGTTTCCAAGCAGAAGGGCAGTGCCACTGAAGCCCTCGTTTTGGGAACACTGCCCTGAGGGTGATACAAGCCATGATAGAAAGTGACAAATGACAGGGAGATGGGTTGGGCTGGGCCTTCTTCTGTACAGCTTCTCCTGTGCTTCCTTAGGTGTGGGGAAGCATCCCCTTGCCTTCCCAGTTGGGCAGAGGTAGCTGTGCTTACCACGTATCATGCCCTTCTCCCCAAGTTCTCCATACGGAGGGAGACCCTGGTCCTCAGTGAGCTTGGTTATCTGTCCGCCTTGCTTATGGGCCTTGCCTTTCTAGTGCTTCTCCTGTCCTCTGTCAAGCACCTTCGAGGTCCAGTTGTGGGGCAGGGAGCAGTGGCCAGGAAGGATCTGACCCCTTTGGCCAGGCACAGCGACAGGTGGGCTGAAAGATGAACCACTAAACATGATCCTGAGGGCAGGGCTGGAGCGGCTCAGTTTCAGCCCCTCGGGTGCGAGCATGACTACGCAGCTTTATATAGCTCTGCCGGCCCTATATAAGAAGGTGCCCTGGCCAACGGGAGCACGGAGAGCACTGTGGCGGCGGTGCTGGAGGTCACCGTCAGTCAGAAGAGCCTGCACACAGTTCGGGTCCGTGCACCTTCCTTCCCTGAGCAGGAGGGTCCCCACAGGGGTGGCCCAAACCATAGCTGCCAGGATGCCCAGCAGAACAGCTCGCTATGCCCGCTACAGCCCAAGGCAGCGGCGCCGGAAGCTCCTGGCTGATCGGAGCGTGCACTTCCCTAATGACGTCCTGTTCTTGGACCACATCCGCCAGGGCGACCTGGAGCAGGTGGGGCGCTTCATCCGGACTCGGAAAGTCTCCCTGGACACCATCTACCCCTCGGGTGAGTGCCTGCGGGGCCAGTGAGGCTCTGTGGGGTGGCAGGGGAAGGCCTGAGCCTTGACCTCTCCTGTCCTGTCCAGGCCTGGCTGCCCTTCATGAAGCGGTGCTTTCTGGAAACCTTGAGTGTGTGAAGCTGCTAGTCAAATATGGGGCAGACATTCATCAGCGAGATGAGACAGGCTGGACACCCCTGCACATCGCCTGCAGTGACGGATACCCTGATATAGCCAGGTGAGAGGGTGGCCTCCAGGATGTAGTCCCCCAAAAGGTGGCCCTGCTAGTGTAGCTAAAAACTCTAAGGGCTTCTGGAATTTCCTTTCTGTCCTGTTGCCTCCCAAGAGCAAACTGCAAAAGTTAGCGAAACTTCCAAAGGGTCGGTTTCTTTCTCCTCACCTCACCTGGAAAGAGAAAAAACAGGTAGATCTCAGAACCGCAGGCTGCTACCTTCAGGCAGGGGTGAGCATTCTCCGGGCCACATTCTCTCCTCAACCAGGGCTGCCCTTTGCACCCAGGTACCTCATTTCCCTGGGGGCAGACAGAGAAGCCGCGAACGACGATGGGGATCTGCCTTCAGACCTCATTGACCCGGAATTCAAGGACTTGGTGGAGCTATTCAAAGGGACTAAGATGGACTGAGACCAGCCCTGCCCTCCCAGGGCGCTAGCCCTGCCTGGAGAAGTCAGGTGCCCATCTCCCCCGGATGCCAGGAATGCCCCAGCAGCGGGGCTATGGGCCGGCCAGACTGGCCAGGACCCCACACCTGGGCAAAACCCCTCCCCTCTCCCAACCCCGCGGCCTGGCTTTTCCTTCGGGTGAAAAAAAATTTTTTTATTGCTATACTTTTTACTTTTTCAATAAACGTGGTTCCTAAGCCCGTGGTGATGGCCTGATTACTAGGGACCGTCCTGTCCCAGTCTTTCGGCTCCGTTTGCTCTGGTGGTCAGCGGCCAACCGCCGTCCACTCTGGTCTGGGCATCCGGCAGTGTCGGAGCAAGGAGCTAGAGTCTCGCGGCTCCCGACCGCCGGTACCTGCCGTCCATCGATCCCGCTACCCCCAGGTCCTGTCTGTCCCAGAACCCCGACCCCGCTGACCCAGGAGACTGTCCTCGACATCCCTCGACCCCGGCTGGCACGAAGTCTATGCACCCCTCAGACCCCAGCCTCTCGGTCCCAGCCCTCAGTCTCCGCCCCTCCGCGCGCCTGCGGTCACGTGACCTGCGCCAGTGCGCGTGTGCGGCGGCGATACGTCACTTCCGGCCGGGCCCCTGGCAGCGGCGGCGGCGGCCGAGAGGGCGAGGTGAGGCGGTAGCGGCGGGGGCGGGGCGGGCGCGGCCCGGACCCGCCCTGGCGCGGCGGCCGCGAGGGGAGGGCCCCGGGCTGGGTCGCGGGGTTCCCTGCTCGCCGCGGCGGAGGCTAGGGAGGGGCACGGCGAGGCGGGGCGGGTCCGCGGGGCAAGGGGCTGAGAGGGAGTAGCGGGCCGCCGTTCTCCGTCGCTGAAGCTGCCGCCGCCTCGTCGCCCGGGGAGCAGCCCTGACGATGCTTCCTGACCGCGAAGCGTGGCCGGCCGGGTTCCCTCGGTTCGCCCTCCGCCGCCGTCCCGCGTATCCCACGCTCCTGGTCTCTGAGCTGGGCGAGGCAGTGTCAGGGGAGGGAAGGGGGTAAGAGGCTGCCATTCCTCCGGGAGCTCACCGGAACCCCGGGGGATGCCGAGGTGGGCGGGGACCGCCATGGGGAGGCCGCGAACGAAGCAACCCAGGTTTGTGAGAAACTTCAGGTAACGCGGAGGCGCATAAGTCGTATCCCCTACCTGCCTCCGAGGAAGACTTCCCAGAGAAGATGGTCATGAGCCGGGCCCCCAGGGCCAGGGCGACGATTTGGGGCAGATGGGACATTTTGAGCAAAAGCCTTTGAGGTGTCAGGGGGAGTGTCTAGAGCTTTTAGAAAGCAGTGCGGGTGGGGAGGGAAGGGTCAGGCCCCAAGTCTTGAAGGAGAAGGCTTGATTTGGGGTGAGTGGAAGGGCTGGTGAGATTGCCAAGTGAGGAAGGAGGGGAATGCATACATTGGGGTTTGTTGCTTGGCAGGGAAGCTGCTGCTGTCACCAAGAAAAGAGGGAGAGGGGTGGTGCAGTGCTTAGAGGCTTCGCCTGGGTCTTTTCAAGGGTCGCCAGGCCCATTTGGTATCTAAAACAGCAGTGTCCTGCCTGAGTGGTAGATTGCCTTCTAAAAGTCTTATTGGTGGAAACGGCTCTTGAGAACCCCACAGACACAGAATATGAAGGGGAAGTGGAGTCTTGAGAAAATTTGAGTACCTATCAAAAATTTTAAAGTAACACAGAGTGGCTGTAATTGCATCATTGATTCTAACTCCGGAATATCCATTGTCACTTTTCCAGACAACAGAATATCATCTCACCCCCTGCCTTTACGCATATGGCTGTGTATGGGGAAAGAGTTCAAGACTGGCAGTCTGGAGACTGGGCTTTGGGCTCCCTTCCCCGCATTCCTCCTCCCTGGAGGTCTCTGAAGCCCTTTTTTCCCCATGAAAGAGCAAGGTGCTATATAGATCCATCCAGGAAGAGTCCCTCCCTGTCTCTAAGCAGAACCACATTGGTGCCAGGGGTCTGGAACCTGTCAGGGGTACAAGCAAAGGCAGAGGCAGTCTCTGGGGTGCTCAGGGCAGCTCAGCCATCCTAGTCTAGCCCTGATTTCTGTGGCCTGGGAGGCCGAGAGGTTGGGAGTCTCTTGGGGCCCAGATCCCACTCTGCTGAGTGGCAGGTTGCTTCATCTGCTAAACCTCCAAAGTGGGGTTTATTGGTGTTCTCCCTGGCTCAGTGCAATGGCTGCTCCACAGTTGGCCCTTGGCTGCTGCCCCTCCACACTGTGTCATATGTTTGTGGGTCTACACCATGCCTGAGGAAACTCTGTGCGTTCAGTTTGCCCAAGGCTGCCCTGGCTTGCACTTCATAATCAAGAGCAGCCCTTTTTACGCTCAGAAATGCCCAGTTGGATGATACATTCCTTCAGTGATTGCCCTGTCCACTGTCTCGTTCGATACGCAGCCACAGAGATTTTGTTTGAGGTTGTGGCTTCATGTGGCTGTATTTGGGTCCCTTTGAGCAGGAAGGCCTGGTGAACATTCTTGGGGGTTGTTTTGGCTCAGATGGGGATTCCATGGCCCATAGAGGGAAGAGACGCTGCCCAGAGCAGCGATGGATGACCCTCAGTCACGGAGTGGTTCTGGACCCTGCCGGGTGCTGAGCGTGTAGCCCGCTGGCTGCTATGGGCTAGGCTGTTGCGGACAACAGTCAAGGCCTGTGGAGTACACCAGGGGACTTTGTGTGGTTCTCTGTGACTCTGGCAGCAGCAGAGGTGGCTCTCTGGCTCAGACTGTGTTTGGGAAGGGCTGGGGGCCCAGTAGCTGGTGACACCCACACCTGGTGAAGTAGATTATGGCCAGACTGAGGGCTTGATGGCAGTAGAAGGCCCTGGTAGTATCTGAGTGGGGAGTGACTTGGGTGGGGGCAGGTTTTGGGAAGATCATGCTGGCATCACGTGTACCAGGGATGGGGAAGGGTAGTGCAGGGTACTGTCTCGACATGGATTGGAGAGTGAGCAGTGGATGTCGGACCGAGAGTGGGTGGGAATGGGAAGAAGTAACTGAAGAGCACATACACGTAGGTGGAGGCTTGGAGTCTATGGCCTGAGGGGAAGCTCTGCATCATCAGATCTGAGACCTCAGTAGTGTGAGCTGGGCCTCACAAGCTCCATCGAGCATGAAAAAATGGGGCTAACCTTTGTGTTGGCGATTGCCAGATACAACCTGATTTCAAAGCTATTAAAAGGGTAAAAAAGTTTTCTCCGAGGTGATGGGATGTAGTCAGGTTTTGAGCTCCAGTCTTCAGGAAATAATTGTCCCTGATAATCATGGTAAACAAAAGTCGGAAAGCAAACAGGAGGGAGATGTTTGCAGAAGTGGATACTCCCTCCCCACTGGCCAGATGGACTGGAAACTCCAACCTCAGGGGACTCTTGTGGCCTACTGGGCCTTTTTAGGTGTCCCTGGCACTTTTCCAGGCGTGCCACTCTCCCCAGCCTGCTGGTCGCCTGGCTCCTCTGCAGTGGCCTCTGTAGAGGCCCTGCTCAGCACTTTGCTCAGACAGTAAATGTGCTCGAGTTTCCCTTTGCTTCACCATACACACTACCGTCAGCCCAGGCCTCGCACCTCTCTTCACAACCAATTGTCAGGCACAGGCAGTCTTGGCCGAAGGTCCCACTCCTCCCCGCGCTCCGCTGAGCCCCTTCCTGCTAGGTCATTGGAGGTTTTGTCATGGTGGCTCAGCGGCCACCTCTCTGCCCTGGCCTTCCTTGAGTCCAGCTGCCTTTTAGACATCTCCTCCCTGACCTTGTTTTGTCCCCCTTGTCCACGCCTTTGCGGCTCGGCCCTCTCCACTGGACAGCCGTGTGTCCCCAGGCTTCTGTTTTTAGCATCAGTGGTATGATTCGCCCGCCGTTGCCACGGCTCACACTTGTAGCTGTCACCTTCCAGGGCAGAAACAGGCCCAGTGTATATGGGCCCCTTTCACTGGTTCTCCCCTCGGCACAGACAAGCGCTGCTTCTCTGGTTGCTCCTGTGCACCTCTCGGGAGCCACCAGGCCCTTTCCTTTGGGTACATCCTGGAATTGGAATGGCTGTCACGGGGCATGCATATTTGTTAGATTTTTCCAGGAAATTTCCTTTGGGGTCAGCGTGGGGGGCCCAACTCCTTGGAGGAGGTGATGAAGGTGGGTGAGTGAGTGCAGCTCACTGTCCCTCTCTCTTCAGGGGAGCAGCAGGCCCTGGCCTCGCGGGAAGCTGCTGATATACTCAGGTGAAGCCTTGGTTTCCCTGCATCCTGCAGGAGGCAGGGTATCCACGGGGGCGGGGCAGGGCCAGCCCAAGGTCCTAAGGAGAAAGGCCCCCAGAGGGAGGCCGAGCTGCTGGGAGAAGACGGAGGACTCGCGGGTTCCTCACAAGTAGGAACCAGCTGGTAGGACACAGGCCATTAAAGACAGACCTGGTTGGGTGTGACCTCCCCCATCGAGAGGAGGCAGACAGTAACTCCTTTTTAAAAAGTCCTTTTACTCATTCTTCAAGTCCTGAGGACATGAGAGCCTGTGGGTGTCTTGCCCCTGGCCAAGGTACTTCCTGGCCGCTCTGTCCAGGGCACCAGAAACCTCGTTAACTCAAGTAGCACATCTGTGTGGGCAGGTGCCCAATGACAGGTACACAGCTCCACCGCTTGTGGGGCATTCTAGCCTCTGGTCAGGAAGCACAGAGTGGGGGCAGCAAGGGATGGGTTCCCACTGTGGAGACTGAATGCTCCAGGGGCCTGGGGCCCAGGCCTTGGGAATGCAGAGACCAAGGGGAGCAGGTGAGGCGCTCAGAGAACCAGAGCCATGTATGCATGTGCGTGTGTGCATTCGGGGCAATGGGAGCTGGAAGGGGCTGGCCTCTGAGTTAGGCCTGAGGCTGAAACGGGGCCTTGGACCAAAGTCAGGCACCCATAAAGGCCAGGCAGCCCTCAGGCTGTGACCAGAGGAGGCCAAGGCCGAGGCTGCCCTGGAAAGAAGAAGCCCTGGAGATGGGCAAAGCTGGGAAAGCAGGTACCCTGAAGAAGTGGCCCCCGAGGTCTGAGAGGACAGACTGCAGGAGGGATGAGGGGGCCTGGGTAGGAGGGGCCAGCCTGGGTTGGGTGGGGGCTGGCTGATCCTCCAGGCGCCTCTCTCCTGTTGCTTAATTGAAGCCTCCCACCTCATTGCACTGCCAACAGCCCCTTGGGACGTGAGTGTTCTTGAGCCCCTTCAGTGTCCCCAGGGCACCCTCAGGCCAGAGAGGGCTTTCCCTCTGTGCTCTGGTGTCTGTGGGACTGGCACCTGGACAGGAGAATCATACGCAGTGAGATCCCTCGAGTCCAGGAAGGGAGAAGTCCCTTTGTGAGGAGCAGGGCCCCTCTCCTGGGAGGGCATAGGCTTCTATGTGCCCCCCCCAGGAAGCTGGCATTGTGCTTTGTCATTACTACCTCCGCTTGTAGGCTGTTTTACCTGTGCAGATTTTTTTTCCCCAGCTGGGCTGTGCAGCATGTGTGATCTCAGTTCCCCTACCAGGGATCGAAAGCGTAGCCTCTGCAATGGGAGCAGAGTGTCTTAACCCCTGGACTGCTAGGGAAGTCCTCCTGTGCAGGTGTTTAAATGCCAAAGGAGCCAGAGAGGAAGTATCCACTGGGTCTCATCTTCCAGGCTCTTCAGGAGGGGCTGTGGCTGAGCATTCTGGGGCCCCCAGGCTCCAGGGATGGGGGAGGGGAGGCACTTGTGCTCACAGGCCCTTCCCAGGCTTCCCCCATCCCCAGCACCTGGGGTTGGCCTCCTCTGGGGCAAGGCCAGGCCTGGGACTAGCCCTGTGCAACTAGCTTCCTCACCCTGAGATGCGTGTTCTCAGCCAGAGAGGGGACTTTGTCCAATTGGGCAGTTTTGAGAGTGAGTCTAAAAATAGACCCCCATCCAGGGCTGTCTGGTTCCTGGGCTGAGAGAGCCTGTAAACAGGACACACCCCAGAGTCTCGGTCACTAGGATTGGCCTGATGGCTTCCTCCAGGCTCACAGTCCTCCCCCAGCCCTCCTGTCACACCCTGGGGACCAGGAAGCCGGGCAGGCACTTTTCCCATTGGGAAGCACATCCCCATTTTACAGATAGGAAACTGAGGCTCAGTGGAAACAAGATCCTAGGCCCTGCAGGCCGTGAAGGCACTGGATGACTGCGGGCCTTTCCTGTAGCCCCGCACTCTGTTAGCAGTGGTGTTATGAGACTTGGAATATCAACAGGGCTTCCCGACCCTGGGGTAGGTGTGTTCCCTGGGCCGCGGTGGTCCAAGTGCGGGGTCCACTGGAGCTCAAGCTGCTCTGACTCGGGCCTGTTGGTGGCCCCTGGCCAACGGTACTGAACCTTTAGCCAGCTGGATTGTGGCTCGACCCTGTCTCCTGGAAGGCAGGGAGACCACAGTTAAAGAGAAGAGGCAAATGCCCCCACGCCCTTCGCATCCCTGGACCCCTTCTGGAGAGGGTGGCAGGGTGGCCTCTATCCCACTCCTATGTCATGGGGCTTCCCTTCCAGAGGCCGAGGGGATCCGGCAGTGGAGTGCGAGGACCAGACGCCCCAGCGATGACCAGGTGGGTCTTAGGTAGTGGAGTGACCTCCAGGTGTGGGGGGGTCCTGCCCTGTAGCCCCTCCTCACGGGCCGGGCTCCCCCCCAGTTCCCCCGTCTCCAGAGTCGTCTACAACGGCAAGAGGAACAATAGCCCCCGCTCTCCCCCCAACAGCAGCGAGATCTTCACCCCGGCCCACGAGGAGAATGTGCGCTTCATTTATGAAGGTACACGGGGTGTCTGCAGCCAGCCCCCCTGAGCCCCTCCTCCCCCTGAACTCCTGTGGGGTGTGGAGACCCAGTTCTGGTCATGGGTGTGCATGGTCAGCACTGTGGTGGTCCTGACAGGCAACACCCCAGAAGAGGCAATGTTTGGAATCAGTGGTGGTTGCTGGGGAAGAGGGGGGCCATGGAAGATGGCGCACCCTGGGGTTTCTTGGAAGAGGTGTGGTGGAGGTGTGAGCACGTGTGCACAGCATTTGTGCTGGGAGGTGGGGGATGGAGGACATGGGAAAGATGGGGCACCCACCTGGAGGAAGTGCTGTACCCTAGTGGGTCTCATAAGCCTCTGTGACTGGAGCTCTGGTCATGGTACCATGAGGCCAAAAGGGGCATGGCTTGGGCAGGGCTCCTTGAGGGAGCAGGGTATGTTGAGGACAACTTCAGTTAGGAGCAGGCTGGACTTGGGGGCCAGAAACTGTTGAAGTGGGAGTTTGGGCTTGGGGGGCCTGTGGGGCCACTCAGAGGGGAGGGATAGGGCAGGAGCGGGTGCCGTCTGCTTGGATACTGACAGGGCCGGATGGCAGGCCCCGGGGTAGGGGCCCTGACCACCCCTGCTTCCTGCAGCCTGGCAGGGTGTGGAGCGGGACCTGCGGAGCCAGATGTCGGGCAGTGAGCGGGGCCTGGTGGAGGAGTACGTGGAGAAGGTCCCTAACCCCAGCCTGAAGAGTAAGTGGGGCTCCCTGGGCAGGAGGGGCCGACCAGGGGGCAGGAAGGCCCACCCACCTGCTGCTTCCAAGCCAGCCTGGTGGGGTGGCCTGGGTCCCAGGGCTTTCAGAGGCGAGGGCAGGACAAGGGACAGACTCTGCCTCTCCACCCGCACCCACCACTGACATTCTGTCCCTTGGCAGCCTTCAAGCCCATCGACCTGAGCGACCTGAAGCGCCGGAACACGCAGGACGCCAAGAAGTCCTAAGGCCCGCCAGTGCCCCTCCCCTGGCCTCCGGGAGATCTGGGTGCAGCCTGCCGCTGGCCGCTTCCTCTCCTGTGGGATCAGCCCCTGGGAGGGGGAGGGGGCCTTGCTCCCTGTGGGCCGAAAATCCCGGGACCAGGACAGGCATGATTGATGGCCAAGGCCTGCCCCTCCTCCCCGAGCCTCTCCTTTCCTCTCGGGGGATCTCAGGTTACCCCCGTCCCTAGGAGGGCCTCGGCCCTGCCAGCCTGTGCCCACCCCGGGCCTGGCTGGACCTTTGGAGCTGCTGGTCCTGCCTGCCCCCAGGGCCTCGACCCTGATTCTTGTCGCCTTCTCCTGCCCCCACCCCCAACCCCTGGGCACTTCCGGGATCAGGAGGGAGATGAGGGGCCTTTGTTATCTCCTGTGCTGTGGGACTGGGCTGGTTTTGTCCTGAAGTGGGCAGGAGCCAGGACAGGGTGGTCCCAGCCACACCCAGCATGGGTCCCTCACCGACCCCTGCTGCATCTGTGCCCGGGGCACGGGGAGCGTCTGACCCCCAACCCCACTGTCCAGCCTGGCCCTTTCCTTCCTTGTCAGCTTTAGGATGACACCAGCTCTCCGGGCCTGGCACACTGCTGGGTGCCCCCTCCAAGGGTTCTAGGCAGCCAGGTCTGGCTCGCCCTTAGGAAGGGGCGTGGGGCTGGCCTGAGCTGATGAGGCTACCCAGTGGGTCCTGCTCTGTGTGGTGAGTTGGGAGGGTCTTCAGGGCCATTTTTTTTCTTCCTGTGCCCTCCAGATTCAAGTGTCTGACTGAAACCTGAGGACCAGTAAATAAAGGTGGGGTGGCATTGGCTTGGCAACTTGGTCTGTGAGGCCCCTGTCTTGGCTGCCCACATGGGGCTGGAAGTCCAAGGCCCAGAAGTTCCATCTGATCCCTGGGCTCCACCAGGGGGCTTGGGCTTCTGGAGGGCAGTGGGAGGTGGAGGTGGGGGCCCTGGAGGTAACACTTCCCTCAGCAGCACTGGGCCCTTGGGGGGTGGCCTGTCTGCTGTCCAGAGAGGGTGGCTGCTGGACTTGGAGAGCCCCAGTGCGCTTGACCTTCAGACCTGGACGTAGCCCTGGCGGACAAGCCAAACCGGAATTTATTTCGGGAACAGCCCTTTCCTGTTAAGAGTATTCTGGGGCTCCAGTGGCCCCACAGGTGGCTCTGGGAGACGTCTTCTCCTGGGGGGGGGGGGGGTTCCCCAGGGATGAGGGTGCAGGAAGGATGGTTCATGCAATAAGCAGCAGCCAGTGGGCGTTGGCTGGTGCCAGGCCCTGAGCCAAGTTCCTGTAACCACACAGGCCTGTTTGCTCCCCAGGGACCTATGGGGCATCCTGCCAAGGGTTTGAGTGCCTGCTGGGCTGGGTCACCCACACAGCCCCTGTGCTTGTGGCTGGAAGGAGGTGCGTGTGGCCTGGATGGGGTTCAGGGCCCTGTGGCCAGAGGCTGGGCGCACGGGCACACGTACCCTCCACCCAGCATGTCCAAGACCACTGAGGATGGGGTGATGGTCAGCCAGCAGAGATCCTCCGTTGGGGAAGGGGAGGGGTGGGCCTGAACCTAGCCAGGCCACTGCTGCACGTGTGGCATTGAGCAAGCTGCTGAGTCTCGAAGCCTCCGTTTCCTGAAGTGGAGGTTAGCACCTTCCTCTGGTGGCTGCCGCAACAGTCACCTCATGGATGCTCTCGACAGGGCCCTCGACCCACAAGACGGCGGGGGCCTGGATGTCTGCCCTCTTGCAGCCACGGCCCTGGCCTTGCTGTGACTGGGGCATGTAACACTGCTGTCCTGCCTGTTTCCCATTTTAAGTGAGGGTTTGGGCTGTGGTGACTGGAAGGCCTTCCCCTGAAGGGGTTTCAGGCCCCCTGGCAGCACACTGGAAACATCTAATATGTTGCGTTGGTTAAAAATCAACTTGACTTTGCTCCCAGCCCTCTTTGGGTCATTCGTCCCTCCTGTGGGGTTGGAAAGTGGGAATGGTGGCACACCGGGCCCCCAGCATCTGGGTCTCCCCTGTCTATAGCCACTCTCCCCTGGCCTTGCCTGCTAGCACTGATACTTTGCCCCTGTGTGGGTGGGCCCATGGGACAACCCTCGAGGCCTTTTCATTCCTGCTGTCCCAGCCAACTTAAGGTTTTCTGAGAAAGAGGCCCTAGGCCTGGAGTCTTCAGAGGTGGGAATGTGGTTAATGGGCCGTGCCAGGGTTGCGGGGGACGGGTATCGAACTCGGGGGCAGTGGTGATAGAATCCTCACCAGCACGGTGGGCTGCCTGGTTGACCCTGAGTGACTGGAGACACCTCCCCTACCCTCAGACAGTGAGGAGAGAGGAGATGAGGGAGTGTCCTGGTGGACGGGGCACCCACATCTCCATCATGTTCTACCCTTGGCAGTGCCACACACATCTCTGCTTTTATTCTGTGCTGGCAACTTGGTGGGGGATGGGGTTATTACCATGACACCTCAGCGAGGGGGTGATTTTATTGCCCTGATTGTCCATATGAGGGAATGGTGACCTGCTGTAGGAGACTGGCCATATCTGATTTTTAAGGTCGTTGATCAGAATCTGAATTCAGCACGTACTTGCTGAGCATGTACTCTGAGCATGTTCATGTGTATTGAGCATAAACAGCAATTCCCCAGTGTCGTAATACCCAGTCCATAGCCCCCTGCTGTCGACAATAATGTATTCCTTGGGTTATAGACTCAGAAAGGCGAAGTGCATCAGCTGCATCAGCTTGATGTGTCCCTTCAGTCTGTCTTAGTCACAGTACTGCCTCCTGCATTTTCCCTCCATTTATGATTGAAGACTCCCTGGATACCTGATGTTGGAGTTTCCCAAATTCCGGTTTTGCCTGGTTGCATCATTGTGTTAACAGGCTCCTCTGTTCCCTGCGTTTCTGTAAACTGAGGTGAGAGATGCGTCTGGAGCAGACTTGGGGTGTAAAGGGATTACTCTGGCTGCTGTGTTGAGAACAGGCCATAAGACTCAGGGTACAAGTGGGGAGACCTGTTAGGAGGGCTACCTCTAGTGAATCGTAGGAGGAAGAAGATGGGTGAGGGCGCAGGCAAGGAGCTTAACATGGGCAGTGGAATTCGACGTGCCATTGGATGTCTTATGTAGAGGTGCCAAGTGGGAAGCTGAGTCTAGTGTGGATCTGGAGGGGCCACGGGTTGGAGATAAAGGTTGGGAGTAATTTTAATGTTGATGTTATTTTAAGGTTGATGAAGGGAGGAGGGTGGGACCTGCATTCAGGTAAGGGAGGAGGAAGCAGGATAGGGGGCTGAGAGCAGTGGAGAACAAGGTAAGAGAAAGGGTGGCAGGGGAGGGCCTGGGACTGACGGCTGCTGGTGTCCAGGAGGAGGCCCAGGCAGGCAGAGAGTTTGGTCAGGTGCAGCCCTCAAACTTCTCTGACTCACCTAAAGGCAACCACTTTCAACTTTGCTGCTGATTGTTTTGTGTTTCTGTTTTTAAATAGCATACATGAACTGTGCTTCTTGGTTCTCCCCTTTCCTTCTTACCCCCAGCCCAACTTATTTGCATGCGTGCTCAGTCATGTCCGACTGTTTGCAACCCATGGACTGTAGCCCCATCCTCTGTCCATGGGATTCTCCAGGCAGGAATACTGGAGTGGGTTGCCATTTCCTTCTCCAGGGGATCTTCCCAACCCAGGGATCTTCCCAACTCCAGGGATCAAACCCACTTCTCTTAGTTTCTTGCATTGGCAGGAGGATTCTTTGCCACTGGCACCACACACACGTGTTTCTACCATCCACTGTCCTCCCTAGATAGTTTTTTTCCTCATAAATTTGGTTACATCAGTGTTGAGTATTTAAATTATGATGTCTATGTGTTCAGAGCTGAGCCATGTGGTAAATTGTGATTTTTTTTTCTGCTCAATTTTCTGTTCTTGATGTTATTAATTGCCACCTTTTTTCATTTGCTTAGTTTTCTGTGTACTAACTAAAGACCTGAACTCTCCACCAGGTTATCTAAATCTTTTCTCAGTGTGTTCAGTCACTCTGACCCCCTTGAGGTGTCTCTCCTGTAAACTTGCCCTGCTTAAGGCGGCCTCCCCCAGTGACCCGCTCTGCCTGGCACACTAGTGCCATCCCGGGGGTGCCCATCACTCCCCTAGGTGTGATCCTTGTTTATTGTAGTCCCTCTGAGTGCTACATACACACTCACGCAGACAGACATGCTGGGTAGTTCCTATGCTTTTTTGGAGGGGAAGGGTATGAGATGAAGGGCTGGGGTGGAGGTGGGAAGGGAAGCAGAGATGGCGAAGGGGCAGAGAGCCTAGAATGTTCATCTTCCTGAATGCAGGGTGATGCTGTGTGGGTGCTGGGCCCTGCTTTGGAAAGTGGGTTACCCCACCGGTAGCCCCTCCACCCCACCTGCAGGACAGCCTGGTCCGAGTCGATGTTTATTGGCTGGATGAGTCCAGCCCCTGCCTGGCCTCCACCCCATCTCCACCCTTGACTTCACCGGCCTGTTCCAGTTCCTTTGGGGATGGGGACAAGGTGAAGGAGGACAAGGGCAGAGGGAGTCCGGATGGGGAGGGCTGTCAGGAGGCCCCTGGGTGAGTGGCACACCCCTAGGGCAGTCACCAACCCTGAGCTCAGCTGGCGTGAAGGAGAACTTGTGCCCTCCTTGTGCTAGCTTGTGCCCACAAGGCTTCTGGGCACGGAGGACGGGTAGGGGTGCCCCTGTGGACAGGGGCTCAGAGGTGTGCTAGGGCCTGGGGAGCCTGGGACAGGAAGTGGTTGAAGCCTCAAGGTCAGGGGTCTCAGGTCCTCAGAGGCGCAGCCAGCCACGCAGCCCTGCAGCCCACACCAGTCACAGCAACATCTCATCCCACCAGGCCACAGGAGAGCCCAGTCTATTGCAACTCACTTTCTGCCCTTCCCTCCCTGCAATATCCGGTGGCATGAGGTCAGTGTCCCCCTCAGGAGGGCCCCAGTGCCTGGGAGGTGAGTAATTCTGTTTACCTTTCCTGAGAGGCCTCCTGTCCTTTCATTTGCCCCAATTAACCCAGCTTTGCCTGAGCAGCTCCAGCCCACGTGGCTGGGCGGGGACTGAACACCCCCTCCCCCAGGCCCCAGCAGTCACTTCCCACCAGCTCCTAGAAGCAGGGCCACCTGGCTGGCCCATTTGGATTCTGCTCTTGGCTCCTGCTGCCCCTTCCTCTTTTGACAGCACCCCTGCTCTTCCCTTCACACCTCCCTGCACTGGGCATCATGGCACCAGCCACAGGGGCAGCTCGTGAGGCATGACCATAGTCCTAATGCTCCTGCACTTGCCTCTACCCTCTGCATCAGATGCACTGTGCCCCAGGGGTCCACAGCTTGGACTCAGGGCGTGCCCATCTGACTTTCAGCCCTCACTGACTACGAAGCAGAGTGCCCACCCACCACATGACAGACAACACCCTCGTGCACAGCTGTCCTGGAGTGGCAAGGACTGCAGGGACTTCTGTGAACTGACTGTTTTGTTGGGCCACAGTCTTAGGAAAACTCTGCTGTGCCCGCACTTGGATGGTCTCGATTTGGGGCATTCATCTCTCCCTGCTTCAGTTGGCAAGTGGACTGTGACGCTGGGGTGGAAGCAGAGACCAGTAGAGGACATCCAGTTCTGGCCTGTCCAGTGATACCCTCACCGGGCCTGAGTCCAGCCCTGGCTGCGGCTCCAGCAGGGAGCCAGATGTATTCATGTGGGGTTGCTAGGACTGTGATGTCAGTGGCTCTCCCCTAGGCCATCTCTGCCCTTCATTTCCCTCTGCAGGCGAATGGTGACCCTCCAGGAGTGGGGGGGCCAAGACTGAATGGGCACTGTCCACTCTGGCTGGGGGTGGGGGTAAGCCCACATAAACTGGGCTGGGGGCAGCACATGCAGGTGGGGCACTTCCAGCCACCACTCAAATCCTCAGGGGTTCCAGCTCCAATTCACCGGTATGATGGGGTAGTGAGGAAAAGTCTAGAGGGGGTGAGTCCACATGGGCTGTCCTTGGCCACTCCCTTCTCATGGGGAAGCCCTGGGCTCAGCCAGCCCTTCTCCTCTAGCCCAGCTCTCTACCCAGGGTGTACACAGAGCTCTTTATTGTTGGAGGACACGTTTCCTTGAATATGGACATGCTGACACCCAGGATGACAAAGGGGCACACATTCACAGAACAGCTTTCCCACCACATGCCGTCCCCCACCCCTGGGCACAGAGCAGGTGCCCCTCAGACCACCACACTGGGGAATGTGTGGACAAGGGTGCTGTCTTGCTTCCACACACTAGCCTCCGTTGGACATCAGTTCCAGATTTCTGGTGATGGCCTCTCTGGGCCTCTGAGTCCAGCCCCAGCTGGAGTTCTGGGGGCTTCACTGGGGGTTTTCGGCAGATCCAGGAAGGCCACCAGCGAAGTGGGTCTCGGCAGAGGGGTCCTGGCCAGTCCCGTTGCTGCTACTGCCCCTTGCAAGCAGCAGCTTCTTACTGGGGGGGCCCCTGAGGGGCCTGGTCGTGTGGCTGCCGGCGTGGCGCTCCTCCTGCAGTGCTTTGCCCTCACGCCAGCGATGCCAGCGCCGCAGCAGCTCTGACTGCACCTGGGGTGGGCAGGTGGGTCGGGCCATACCCAGGGCCTGCCCCTGTTACCCTCCCAGGATCCCCAAGCTGCCATCTTTGAAGGGCAGTGTGGTGCCCTGGGTATAGAACCAGGCAGGCTCTGTCACCACAGAAAGCTAGGGACATCTGGGAACCTCTCCCTCTCTAGGTGCAGGGCTGAGGCTGACCCATCTTGGCAGGCCTGACACCCAGCATCTCGGCAACTGAGCCCAGTAAGTGCAGGTGGACACAAGGGGCTTGCACCCCTCAGGGGTAGGGTGAGGTTGTCTACACTCCCCCTGACACCACCACCCCCCCCCCCCCACCTACCTCCTTGTTGAGGAAACAGTAGAGAATGGCCACCAGCAGACCCTGGAGAGAGGGGGTGGGGTTAGGGCCGCTCAGGGCCTGGGCTTTGGGCGGTTATGGGGCGGGAAGGCACCTGGAAGGAGCTGAGGAAGAGGTCGAAGAAGAGCTTGGCGGAGCGCAGGGTGCCCTGGGCGTGCTCATCGGTCACAAAGGCGAACACCACCTCGTGGACTCCCAGCAGGGGGATGAGGGTCAGTGTGGACTTGGCCAGCCTGCAGGGGCAGAGCCTGAGCCACCCGGCCCAGGCCCTCACCAGGGCTCTGGTGCCCCACACCCACCTATACCCACTCTGGCCCCCAGGGGTGTCTGGGTCTGTAAGCCGCCTACCCCCCAACAACCCCACACCCACCGGAATTTGTAGTCAGTATAACGCATCTGGTGGGCTCGCAGCTTGGCCACCAGGAGGTGAAGGATACGGATGAAGATGAAGAAGTTGATCTGTGTGTGGGGGACACAGCTCAGGGCAGCCCCTGGCCCCCACCTATCCCTCCTGGAGGTGGGTCGGGCAGCCAGCCAGGCCCTGGCTCCCAGGCCCTAGGGCTGTGGGCACCCAGTCAAGGATGAGAAGCCTGGCCCGAGGCACAGGGCGCCGGCCAGTGTCCTGGCAGAGTGCCAGGTCTCCCTCCCTGTCCACCCCGGCAGGGTGCCGTCTGTCTCCTTGGGCTGCTGCAGGCCAATGCAGGAAGGAGGGGCTGGGGTGGGGGGCAACTCCAGCAGCCTCTCAGCCCTCCCTGTGGTGCCAGCAGGTGCCCTGTTTCCTCACCAGGATGGCCAGGAAGACAGGGAAGCGCAGAATCCACCAGAAGGCCATGTTGTCATTGCTAGTCCAGCACCTACAGGGCAGAGACTGCTCGTGCCCTGGAAGCCTCCCAGCACACCCCCCCACCCCTGCCATCCCATAGATTCTGTGGGATCTAATTAGTGCCTCAGGAAAAGAAGGGAGATAATTACCCATGACCTCCACCCCGTGGCACCAGGTTTGCTCACCACCCCCCACTGATGCTGGCCAGAGACCCCCGAGGCGCTTCCACACTCTGAAGCCACATGGCCATTCCCCACAGGGCTGGGCTCACCTCCCAGCTGGGAGAGGTGAGCCCCTCTCCAGCCCACCTTCTAGTCAGCTGATACTCACTGAATGTTCTCGAACAGACACTTCACCACGGCCCAGGGGATGACGAACAGCATGGGGGCACCTGCTGGGGGGAAAGAACAGCTCTGGTCCCAGGCCCTGGGCTGCCTGCCCTCACCCCTGACCCCTGCACACCAGCCCACTCACCCCAGCCAATGCCCAGGTAGAGGGGGAAGCAGCTCCTCTCAGGGACGGCGGCGAGGCTCAGCAGGCTGTGCAGGTACACGCCCTCCACCAGCAGCCAGCAGTAGTTGGCCACAACGCCATACTGCATGAACACCGCAGCCACCCGGCAGCCGGCCACTGCCTGCCCACGGGGGCAGTGTGAGCACAGGTCTCCCAGCTGCCTACCACCCTGGGGCCTGGAGGCTAAGAAACCGGGCCCGGGCACTCACCCCACACTCACCCCATCACTCAGCCAGACGCTCACGCTGATGTCGTCCCCGATCCTCTGGCTGTAGCGCGTCTTGAGCAGCGTGTCGATGACCAGCACAGAGCTGGCCTTGAGCATGAAGGACACGAACAGGTTCATGTGGATGTAGTTGCGGGTGCAGTGCAGCTTACTGTGGGCACGGCGAGTTAGTCCCTGTCCCCCTGCCCACTGTGGCCCCGCCACCCCCACCCCCGTGTGGGTCAGTGGGTGTACCTGAGGCCCAACAGCGTGGCGAGGGCCAGGAGCAGGGCCCCCAGGGACAGGGAGTAGCCCACCGTGTACATCACCTGGAAACTGCTGTACATCTTGGCCACCTCCTTCTGCAAATGGCAGTGGCCAGTCGGGGCTGGAGAGGGCTGCCTCGCCCGACCCCACCTAACGCCAACCCCACCCCATGGCACCCACTGCAGACTGACCTGGACTTCAAGCTCCTTGTCGTCCATCTGGCACTGGGAGGCGTCTCGCCATGGCTGCCCCCGAGGCCCACGCACCCACTGCCCATCGGGCCCGCACCTCTTGAAGACGAGGTGGTGCTGCACTGGGGGGGGCAGGCTCTGGTCAGTGCTCCGCCCCCGCGCTCGACCCCCTCAGCCAACCCCCCACATCCCTCCTGTGGTTACCTTTGTGGTACCAGGGCAGGTACCAGGGGCAGGAGATGTTGGCCGTGGTGTTGGGAGGGGTGTCCGGCCAGCAGGAATATTTGTCAAAGGTTCTGTTACAGACCAGCTCTGCAGAGACGGGGCCAGGGTTGCTCCTCAGCAGGGCCTGGCCCCCACGGCCCCTGCGGCATGCTCTCTGCTCCCTCCAGTGTGTGCTGACCATCTTGCCTGCCCCGGACGCCTCTGTCCAGCCTGGTCCTGAGCTCCAGCTGTGCCTGGCCACCTCCCCTTGGATGCCCCGCCTCTCACCCTGGGGGTCTCCCCTTTTCCTAGTGCCCCTCTGGCAGTACTACTGTCCCTGGAGGCTGAACCCCAATTCTGTTGCCATCCTTCTGGGCCCAACACCAGCCCCCTTCCTCGCCTAGACAATGGCTTGGCTTCCCAGGCTGCTCCTCCTGCCCTAGTCTCTCTCTCTCTCTCTGCACTCGAGTGATCTTCAGAACTTGTCCAGAACACTGGTGCCGGGTCTGTCTGAGCACTCCAAATAATGGCCCATCTCCCTGAGCGTCACCAGGCCCGATGCCCTCTGCCTGCCCCTCCCGGTTCACTTCCTCCACACATTGCCTGCTGGGCCTTGAGCTCCATGGGAGCAAAGACTGTGTCCAGGCCTCAAGCGTGGAGGGCTGGTGCCCAACAGCAGAGGAGGGTGGTGAAGCACCCCAGTTCTGGGGCAGTTCTTCCATTTCTTAGACACCCTGATCTGTAGCCCTGGGCTAGTCACTAGCTCCTCTGTGGCTCAGTTTGCTTACTTGTAAATGGGTGGGTGGGGGTTGGGGGCACAGGGCTTTCCCATGAGGAGAGCACTGGACTCGGGCCAAAGGCAGGGCTCACCAGTCGGCAGGGGCAGCAGGCTCAGGTTGTGGAGACACTGGTCACCATAGAGCTTCCACTTCTCAAACAGGAAATCCATCACCTGAGCAGAGGGGGTCTCTGGCTGGGGGGGGGGGGCGGTGCACAAATGGACAGAGGGGACAGACTGGCTTCAGCACAGGGAGCATGCAGCCTGGTGGGAGTCAGGGGCTGGGTGGGGGACTGGCAGTGCTCACCTGGCAGGCCAGCAGCAGCAGCAGGAAGAGGTGAGGGTAGTGTGGCTGGATGGGGGGCATGCCTCTGGGCAGCTGCCCCCCACATCTGGCTGGGGTTGCACAGCTGGGGCAAAGAGGTCCTCGCGGGTGCACGCTCCTCTGGGGTTGCGAGTATCAGAGCAGCAGGGTCTGTGAGGTGGGGGGCAGGCTCTGGCGTGAAGAGGCACAGCTGGTTTCTCTCATGATCAACAGGGTGTCCTGCTCCCCTAAAACCACCCCTCCCTCGGAGTCTCCAAATCCTACTGATGGAGTGGGAGCTGGGAGGGAAGTGATGCAAGAAGTGGTCACTCTGCCACTTGGGGGTTAGGGTCTGGCCCCGTGCCTGGGGGGCTGGCGCCATCACCCAAGGGGAGCTGCTTTCTCACGGCCCGTGACTGTCTGTCTGGAGGCTGGGCCGGCCCCAGAGCCCCTCCCCTCCATGCTAGCTAAGTGATCGCAGTCCTGCCTGGTACCAAAGACGTCAGGCGGGGGAAGCAGCCTCCCTAACTGCCCACCTCCTCCTTCGGCCCTTGCTATCCTTCCCACTATTCTTAGCCCCTGGGAAAGTCAGTTTGGCAGGCTGGGGTAGGGTGCCGGGACAATCCATCATCACTTAGTCCCCAGGGATGTGGTTATTGAGGTGGCCCTGGGCCAGGTTCCAGCCTTGCCAGGAGCCAGGAGTGCCAGGCATATGCTCAAAGTGGTCCCTGGCACAGGCATACTCCCTTGCCCAGGACTGGGGCGTCTAGAGGCTTCCTTGGGCCCCGCCTAAGATTCAAGCCAGGCTTCCTGGGTTCCCTGGGCCATAGCATGCAGGCAGCCACAGCGTGTTCCTTTGAGATGAGCACTGCCGGGCTGCCGGGGGCTCAGATGCAGAACCGCTGCCCTCATGGTTCCTGTAGTCGGGGGGCCCGAGGTGCCTGGTCCTGGCCAGAGCCGCACTTGAGGCATCAGCGGCCCCATCAGGCACGTGTCACTGCTTCCAGAGTCTGTTTTCTGCTCTACTGAATTCCACAAGGGCACAGGGAGGGGCTCCCTCACGCGAGCCCCTCTAGGGCTGTGGATGGGCCCCTCCCACCAGGTACCCTGCCACAGAGTGAGCATGCGGTGCACCGATGGATGGACAGATGGATGACACTGGCTGGCTGGAAGGCAGTGCCTGGGAGAAGCCAGGGAGGAGGTAGGGAGGAGGGGCGCAGGCTACGACCGAAGGTGGAGGGTTCCCGGACAACCCTGGATCTCAGTCTCCTCCCATCGGAGTCCAGATGGGCCCTCAGGGGGCCAGCTCACGTGGACTCTCCTGTGATTCACTCCTCACCCTTCATGGGACGCCATGTGGTGGGTCCACACAGACTGCCGTGGGGCTCCTCACCCTTGGGCCAGGGTGTGGGTCAGGCCTGGTGAGGCAGGGCCCAGGAGTCTCTGATCTGCAGGCCCTGGTCTAGGTGAGGAGCCAAGGTTTAGGGCTGCTCTGGAGGAGCTGGACCGGAGGGCTTTCCGAGGCAGTAGCCCCCCAGGCGGGTGGAAGACGAGGGCAGTTCAGGTGTCCCTAGCCCAAGGGGCCTTATCTCCTGATTCTTATCAAAGAGCCTGCTGCCCTGCCCTTGCCCACCCAGGCCACAGAGCCTGCTGTGTGAGGCCCTGCTGTGGGAGAAGGGGAGACGGGTGGGCCGGCCCAGGGAGACAGAGGCAGCCTGGATAACTAGAGGCTGGAGGGGCGGGGGAGGCAGAGAGTGACAAAGGATGGCTGGGGCGGAACGGAAGGTGCACAGCAAGCAGGGGACAAGGGGAGAAAAGATACTGCCCGATAAGCTGTCCCTGCCCAGAGGCCCTGCAGCCGGTGGTGAGGGGAGGGTGAAGTGGCGGGACTTGTCCAGTGAGGAGCTCCAAAGCAAGATGTCGGCCCCCTCAGAGCCCAGGTTGGGGGTGGGGGGTGGCCCAGATGTGCCTTGACTTTCCCATCTGAAAAGTGGAAGTTCACCTTGCTAACTTCCTAGGGCTGTTAGGAGAGCTCAAGGTGGGCAGGGCAACAGCTGGGCCAGTCTGCCTTCCAGGTAGGAGTCAGTCAGTCTGGGAACCACAGAGAGAAGCAGAGCCCCAGGGTAGAGGGGAGGGAAGGATGGGCTGCCCTGGGGCCCCAGCCAGGGCAGGGGAGTGGGGAGCGATTCTCCATACCCTTTACTCTGGTCTGGCACATGGGGCTGGGAATCCTTGAAGATTTCCACACAATTCAGTACCTACAGATCCCAGGCTGGGTAACCGGTTCAAGGAACCCAGGGCCCCAGGGCCCTAGGGATCAGGGCATCAGCATCCTGCCACCAATTTAAGAGGAGGATGACCGCTCTCACTAAGACTCTGATAGAAACACAAGAAGCGGCAGAAATGGATGAGGCCCTCCATGCCTTTCAGGGGGAGTACAGGCAAGATTTCTAGACACCTCTCTGCATGAGGGCTGGGTACGGGATGACTTTCAGCTGTGTGCAAGGCTGAGGTCCTGAGGTCCCTGCCATGAGTGCCCAGGTGTGAGGCTGACCCCACAGGAGAGGGGGACATTGCGGGGCCCAGTTCTGGTCCTGGGACCAAGGGCAAATATCAATAATTTAACTTCTCAGAGCCTCGGTTTCCTACTTGTAAAATCCTTGGCTCTGCATCACCAAAGAGTAAATGAGCTTTGCCACTTGAAGAGGAGGACAGAGTATCAGGTCCAGGCCCCCTCCCTACCGTGGGGGACACTGCAACCCCAGAGGCAGCCTGCCAGGCCCAGGGATAAATATTTGTTGAATGAATGAGGACTGACACCTGGATGCAGAGGTGTCCCTCCATGCCTCCCATTGGCTGTGGCATCAGGCAGGGCTGCTGTTTTCCACCTTATTACTCTCCTGGCACGGCCCAGGAGCCAGTGGGGGGTGGGGGACTAACGGCAAGGGACCAAGCCTTCTCCCTTCACCGACCTGGAGGCCTGGCTCTCTCTCTGGCCCTGGACTGCACCTGCCCAGCACAGGTAGCTCAGGATTAGACACTGATGTGGTGGGACAGAGAGCCAGCTTTCTCCCAGCCCCACCTCACCCCCTCCTCTGTTTCCCACTCCCCCACTCCACAGGCTGAGGGGGGCATGTGTTCTGCCCCCTGCTTGGCAGAACGCAAAACTCCTGGGGGCTCAAAGCTCAGCCGTTTCCCCAGTTTCCCTTGGGGATGTCCCAGACTCCCAGACCTGGAACTGCGGAAAAGACCACCCCCCCGTCAGGATGGTTGAGCTCCAAGAGGTGAGCATGGTCACCCCAGCTTCTGAATGGGGCCTGCCAGCTTCTGATGAGAATGGGCTTGGTGGGTGTTTGTGAAACCAGAGCAAGTGGCAGAAGGTCATGGCCCCAGGGTGAGATCAGATCACCGGCCACAGGTTGTTGACAAAGCCTGATTCCTGCGTCCTCTCCCACTCAGTGGGGGCAGGGCGGGCCTGGAAGTGGGCCAGGGTGCTACTGCCCCACCAACCCTCATCCCCCAGCACAGAAGGCTGGACAACATCCCGAAGGGTCCTTGGAGAATGCAGGTGCCCCGACATCAGGAGTCAGTGGGCTCCTGGTAGGGGTAGAAACCCTGTGGCCCCTGCCTGTGAGTGGGGGCTGCCCCGTGAGGAAGACTGGGCAGTGCCCTGCCCTCTCTGCGGATCAGAGTGATAAGTGTAGGCTCCGCAGATGAATGTGTCAGGCTGGATGCTGTCGCCCCTCGACCCCTCCGGGGAAACCCGGGTAACCAAGACACTACTGGGAAGCTTTGGGGAGCAGCCGCTGCTGGAGTGAAGCAGGGCTGCCCAGCGCCCGTCCCCACGCCTCTGGGGGTGTCTCCGCGGTTCTGTGTATGCGCGGGGAGGGGAGAAGAGGGAGTGCTGGAGGGAGGAATCGGGAGTGGAGGGGGCAGCAGGACAGAGCTCCCGGCGGCCACAGACACCCCACTCTTTTCCCCCCGGGACGCGCTCCTCGGGGAGGAGAGGACGGAAGAAGCGAGGAAGCGCTGAGACCCTCAGCCCTCCGGGTAGTTCGGAACCAGGTTGACCCGTCCGAGCTGGAAGGGCGCATCCTGGGGTTGGGAAGAGGGTGTCCGACGGATGAGGAGGGCAATACCCGGGGCCCGAGACCGCCCACCCACGAGAGGGGTGCGCGCCAGCCAGTCCCCCGCTCCAGCCTTCGGCCCCTGGCCGGGAACTTACCCTCGAGCCCGTCCCAGGTGCTCACCGCGCGCCGCTCCGGCCTCTCCGCGCTCTCCGCGGTCCTCCGCGCTCACGGGTCGGGGGCTCGCAGCCGCTCGGGCCCGCAGCCGCTCGCCCCCGCAGCGCTGCCTGATCAGGGTCGGCGCCGGCTCCGCGCCCGCGCCCGCGCCCCGCGCCAGCCGCACGCGAACTTTCCGGCGGCGGCGACGCTGGGCGGCGGCGGAGGGGGAGGGAGGGGGCGGGGGCAGCCTCGGCCCGCAGGTGGAGCGGCGGCCGAGGGTCCCCGCCTGCCGCTCCGAGCCCCTGCCCGCGCCTCCGCCCTCCTGCCGCGGCCGCGGGGAGCGACTCGCCGCCCCGGAGCCCCTGCCCGACAGACCCCTCCCTGCGCGCCGGTGCCGGCACCTGCCTCGCGGACTCCTATGCTGCGGGACTCTCCCCGAGGACGCTGCCCCGCAGACCTCCTCACCCAGAGCTCACTGGGGAGACCCCCTCCCGGGGAACCCCGGCCGGCCGATTGCAGCTCCCAGCCGGGAAAGGAGCGGTGGACGGACAGGTGGGATGCGTGGTAGGCGCGCGACCAGAGACGGGGGCTATTGCCCCCTGCCCCTTCCCCTCACTTCCTCCGGGTTCTGGGCCCTCGCCGCTTCTTTCCCGGGTGCTGATTGCGGGAAGGACTGACGCTCCACTTAGCCCTCAACGTGGCTCCTAGGTGACCCTTCCAGCGCCCAGAGCAAGCTGGACTGGAGCGGGGGCCAAGGCCCTCCACAGGCCGAGCCCACGCCAGGCGGGGAAGAGTGGCCCCTGGGATGCCTCTTTAAGCCCGGTGTCCTGAGTCTTCTCCCTTAAGCCCCCTCCAGCGCAGTTCATCCAACAGCCCCCAACCCCACCCTCTACGCCTAACCAGCTGCCCAGAGTCCCTGGCCACCGCTTCTCCTACTTGGAGAGGACAACGCTCTGCTCCTTCCACACCTCTTCCTTCCCACACTTCCTCCTTCCTAATGCCAGATCCCAGATTCACCCTCCTGACGATGTCCTCTTCTCCCACGACCCCTCCGGTCTAAAGCCAGCCAGCATCTCAGCTACTGCTTTAGGACCCCTTTCACTTCCTCCCCAGTGGGCAGTCCCCAGTGACCTTAGGGTCACCAAACCACATGGACACTTTGGGGCCTCATTTTTGCTGGCATTTCAGGATCCGGGGACCCTGATGGTCATGCCCTCCTATGGAATGTTCTCCCTTGGATATGGTTTCCAGGCTGGCATTCCCATCACCTCCTCTCTGCACTCCTTTTTCCCTTGGACAGTTCCCTGTGTACCACCCGGGTCTCCTGGTGTTCACACTGCTAGATGCCCAGAGCCACATCAGGACCCCTCTCCACTGGCCCGCTGCCATTTCCTGGATGCACTTCCTCGGCCCACCCACCAGCTGGACACCTGGCAGGGATCCTGAGGTTTCCAGCCCATCACCAAATCCTAGTTCTCCCTCTCATGTTTCTCTGGAATCCACTGTCAACTGCTGTCCTGGGTGCCTTCCCTGACCCACTGGGTCAGCTCTTTTTTAGATGCTGTCCTTTATCTTTGGGGCACTTCTCTAAATTCTACTTCTGTTTGGGGGTGGGGGGACATTGGAACATGTGGTTCTCCTCTACCCATGGCTCCCCCACCCTCCAGCCCCCAGAGCAGAGCTGAAGCTGGTCCCAGCACCCCATGACATGCCCACAGGTAGTGGGTGCTTGGTAACCTGACCTCTACACACCTGCCCTGCCGCTGTCTGAAGGCTCAGGATGGAGGAGTATTACTGAGAGTGCTCACCAGACCCCCATTCTTACCAGCCCACCTGGAACCCTGCCCCCAGAGCAGCCTGTTTTGGTTCAGGCAATGGCCAGAAGGCAAAGGTCAGAGGCAAAGGTCAGAAAGTCGAGCTCTGCTTACATAGGGCTGACTGTGCAAGTGCCGGGGGCAGTTGCTGGGGGTGGGGAGCTTTCTGAGACGGGTCCCCAAAGACCACCATCCTCCACGCTCTTCTCCCCTCCTCTGGCACCTCTCTTCCAGCTCTCCTCCCACCTCTCTGGGGGTGGGGCACCCATAGGGACCACACTGATCTGAGTAGGTGGAATCTTGCTTGTGACCTTGGGCTCCTGCCTCACTGTGAGCCGGGTAACTGGCACCACTCTGGGTGTCTGTGAGGCTCAGGGGAGAATCTAGAGGTTCTTCCTAGATGTGGGAGTAACCTGAGGAGCTGGGAAGGTCATCCCTGCTGTGTGATCTTCAGAGAGGCCCTCTGGACCGTATTTTCTTGACGATGTTTTAGTTGGGTGGAGGCCCGGCAGTCTGCAGGGAGGTTCTGGGTGGCCCCCGTTGGGTTCTAGCAGGAAGAGATAAGAAAGCATAAATGTAGAGTGTATGATATGGGGGTGGGGGCATACCTGAAATGTGTAGTCACAGTGGGGAGCAGAAGGCAGAGGGAGAGGGAGCAGATGGGGGTGAGGGCCCCTCCCTGGGCTGGGCCACCTTTATTTACATAACTGAATTCATAAGACATAAATAGACCAGAAACTGGGAACGAAGGGGGCTGGGCCTTCCCACGGGGTGTTGGAGGTCTGGGGACTGAGGAAGGGGCCTGTCTACCACTGAGTCCCTGAGGGTCCCGTTGGCGCCTTGGAGATGTGCTGGCTCCCATGTGCCAGGGCAGGCGGGGGCATTGGGGGCTGCCCTCTGCAGCCTCGGGAGTGCTGTCCTGTCTATCTGCGCTGTGGGCTCTGGAGGCACACCCAGAGTTCAGTTTAGGCATTTGGCTGAGTGGTATGAGCTAGTACTGCCGACGAAGCAGACACCCCAGCCTCAAGTTCTGGGGGGAAGATGATGATAAGCGGCCAGGAAAGAGGTGGCCGCATGGGGTGGTTCATGGCCAGATGGGGTGGTTCGTGGCCAGATGGGATGGTTCATGGCCAGATGGGGTGGTTCTTGGTAGAAACCCAGGGCAGAGGGACCCTGGATTTGGGAGCTGCAGAAAAGGGGGCAGAGGGAAAAGAGATGGTGCCCCCAGAGAAATGGCTGTTAATGTCACAGGGCGGTTCCTTTCAGATCTCTTTACTGTGCCTCAGTTCATTGCTTTTGATAGAGTTTTATGTCAAGGTTTCCCTGCACAGCTGGTAACATAAGCATTTCCCCATCTTCATAAGAAGTCCTCTCAACACCATGGTACATGGGCACTTAGTATTCCAATGTGTGGATCTGTCAGACTTTACGCAACCATTCGCAGGATATAGGAATCAAAAAAGGGAACAGTCCCAAGCTGTTTCAGGTATGCCCCCCACCACTCCAGGGAATGAGCCCCAAACTGCATCCTGGTGCCTCACTCAGATGTGCTTGAGAGACAGAGAACCAACAGAAAAGAGGACACCAGAGGAAACGAGCTAATGCAGGGATCTGAAGAAAACTTCAGACGATCTTCCTCAGATAGGGAAAGACAAGGCACCCGTGCGACTAGGAGAGGGCACTTCGCAAAACAGGAAGAAAACAAGAAAGAGTCCTTGTAAGGTACAAAATAATATCTGAAAACTTAAAAATTTGGTAGAAGGATTGAAAGAAGGAAGTGAGGAAATTTCACAGAAGAAAGAACAAAAATCAGAGAGACAGAAACTAGGAAAGAGAAGATAAGGGATGGTGGAGGATCCATATGGAGGGTCAGAGGGACAGAGTTTCCAAACAAAGACCAGCAGAGGAGGAAGACAATTGTGAAGAAGTAATACAACGTTCCTCCTAGAACTTTTGTAGTGGAAGAGTCTGCCAACTACCCGGCACAATAAAAACAGCAAACCAGCTAACGGATTAAAAAATTCAACCATGTTGCAGCCTCATGAAGTTTCAAATGTCTCAGAATAAAGAGAAGATATGGAAAGTTTCTAGAGTGTGAACAGAGGTCTCCTGGAGATGGGCGCTGCTCAGCGTGGCATCAGACCTGTTGCCTGCAGCTGAGGGAGCCACGTTCCCAGTGACAGGATTTCTCACCTCACGTCCTCGCACCAGGACCACCATCTTCCGAGTCATGCCACAGGTTGCAAGGGCAAAATAAGGACATTTCCAGACGCCAGAGGACTCTTAACTTCCCATGCAGTTCTTCTTAAGAAGCTCCAAGCTTGAGCCACCCAGCATGGAGTGGGGTGCCATCCAGTCAAGAAGACACTGGATTTTAAAAGCTTAGTATAAAAATAGAACATAAAGTGTCATGAATCGTGTGTGCTGGGACATGTTGAAGCAATCCTCTCCCTGACAAATTGGGTTAAATAAAAGGTATTGTTGTTTAGTCACTAAGTCGTGTCCAGCTCTTTTGTGACCCCATGGACTGTAGCCCGCCAGGTTCCTCTGTCTGTGGGATTTCCCAGGCAAGAATACTGGAGTGAGTTACCATTTCCCACTCCAAAGGATCTTCCCAACCTAGAGATCGAACCCGTGTCTCCTGCATTGGCAGGCAGGTTCTTTATGACTGGGCCACCAGGGAAACCTTCATTTCACCAGTTCCTTTTCCTTTTTAAATGTGGTTACAAAATGTTTGAAATGACACGTTGGTTCACCGTTGTGATGAAAAACATTTCTGTTGGCCAGCACCGTCTAGAAACACCAAGAAACTCTATCAAGAAGGAAATGTAATCATAGCCCCAGGTCACCCACCGACCCTACACCAGCAAAATTTCCACAATTAAGGTACGAATGCAGAAGGTCATGATGCCTCTGGATTCAGGTGGGGGAAGGGGGCGCAAGGGCCCTGGTTGGGGTGCTGGGAAGTTGGGATAATGCTGTACAGAGCAAATCAAGACCGATCCAAACTATCCATTGAGCACCTACTGTGTCTTGGTTGCTGGGAGACGGAGGGAAGCTGACATCTTAGGAGAGGGAGGCGGACGATACACAACCCAGCAGATCTGCGTGTTCCTGCTGTGACGTCAGGTTCTGATAAAGAAAATACGGCAGATGGGGAGATAGAGTGAAGAATGTGGTTACTGTACATATTTTCTTCTTAAAGTCCTGGATGTTCCCAGGCCTTGCCTACCCCTCCCCCTAAAATTCCCACTGCTCCAAACTGGGTGTTTCTCCCTTAGTTTTCCATACTGCTGTTGCACAAATATAGAAATGATGCATGATATCTGTGGCAGGTTTTTTTTTTTTCTTGTTGTTGTTGTTGAAGTATTGTTGATTTACAGTTCCATGGCCTGTTCTTAAAACACCAGGTCTGATATATCTGTTTTTTTGCTCAGCAATATGCTTTTGGGCTGCATTCGTGCTGACCTGGGTTGGGGAGTGAGTATTTAGTTATTATTTGAGGGGATCACAATGGAGTTCTTTACTTAAACCCCCTAGACATGTAAACACCTAGGAAAAACTCAACTCTTCCATTTTTGGTCTAAAATATTAAAAATAGGGACTTCCCTGATGGTCCAGTGGCTAAGACTCCGTCCTCCAATGCAGAGTCCAGGTTTGATCCCTGATCAGGGAATTAGATCCCACATGCTGCAGCTAAGCATTTGTATGCCACAAGTAAAGATCTAACGTGCTGCGATGAAGATCAAAGATCCTGAGTGCTGCAATTAAGACCCAGCGTGGCCAAAAATAAATACATTTTTAAAAAACATTGAGGGTGGGCTACAAAAGTGTACTATAAAATACACATAGGACTTTTTTGTTGCCCTCAAATTCCTTCATGACCCCCTGCAGTCCATCCTCACCCTCCAGGCCCCTGGCCATCACTGACCTGATTTCTGGGCCTAAGGGTCTGCCTTTCCAAGAATACATATAAATGGGATATATAGTCTTTCGTGTCTGGCTTCTCATATATGGCAAAGTTTTTGAGATCCACCAGTGGTACAGCCTGTAAGAGTGGTTACTTCTGCTTGTTGCTGAGTCCTGTTCCACCAGATGGATGGCCTGAGGTTTTGGTTATCTATTCTGTTGGTGGACATGGACATTTGGGTCGTTCCCAGTTTGTATGTGTGTGTGTGTTCGTTGAACTACATGGCATGAAGGATCTTAGTTTCCTGGGACTGAACCCACGCCCCTTGCACTGGAAGCGCAGAGCCTTAACCATTGAATCACCATGGACGTCTCAAGTTGTTCTCAGATTTTGGCGTTGTGAATTCGTCTCCTCTAAACGGTTGTGTGCAGATCTTTATGTGGACACATGTTTTCATTTCTCCGGAGGAAATACCTCGGGGTGGGATTGTGGTTCCCAGGCCCATGTCTGACTTTATAAGAAACCTCCAAGCTCTTGTCCTGAGCGGCTTCACTGTCCTGCATCTCCAATGGCCTTTAGGGAGAGCTGCCATCGCCCCAAATCCTTCTAGGCCCTCAAGCTCCTCAGGGTTTTTGAATTGTCGATTCTGATTTTTTAACCATTCTACTTCCAGTATGTTCCAATGCAAGTCCTTCACCAGATGCATGTCTTGTAAATATTTTCTCCTGTTCAATGACTTGCTCTCCTACTTTCTTATTTGTTCTTCAGAGAGCAGACGTTTTTTAATTTTGATGAAATCCAAATATCATATTTTTGTTTCAGGACTTGTGCTTTTTGTGCCCCATCTGAGACATCTTTGCCTAATCCAAGGTGGCTAAGACTTTCTCCCGTGTTTTCTCTTTAAGATTTGTCGTTTCAGCTTTTACACATTGATCTATGATTTATGGTAAGCTGTCCTGGCATGTGGTACAACATGAGTTTGTTTGTTTGGCAAATGCACCCAGTTGCTCCAGCTCCATTTACTGAAAAGACTGTCTTTCCTCACTGAGTTGCCTCAGCACCTTTGTAAAAGAATCTCTTGACCATCACTGTGGGTCTTTTTCTGAACTCTCTTCTCTTTCATTGTTCTCTATGTCCATCTTTATGTCAAGACTGCGCTCTCTTGGTTACTGTAGCTTTGTAGCATGTCTTGAAATTGGGTACTGTGACTTCTCCAGCTTTATTCAACTCTTTCAAAGATGTTTTTGTACTATACATTCATTGCATTTTCATTTGAATATTAAAATCAGGTTGTCAATTGCTACCAAAAAAGCCTACTAAGATTTTGATTGAGATTCAGTTGAATCTATACGTTAAGTTGGGGAGAAAAGACATCTTAACATTGAATCTTCCCAGCCACAAACAAGATGCATCTCTTCATTTATTCGGGTCTTCTTTAATTTCTCTCAGCAATGTTTGATCATTGTACACAGGTCATACAGATTTTTGGTTGTTGTTAGGGAGAGTATTTCATGATTTTTGATGCTATCGTGAAGGGTAATTTTGTGAAATTTCTGTTTCCAGTTGCTTATTGCTACTGTATAGAAATGCAACTGATGTTTTCGCCTGTTAATTTTGTATCCTGTGACCTTGCTAAACTCATTTATTAGTTCTACTTGTGTGTGTGGATTCCTTGGGTTTTTCTATGGAGGTGACCGTGCAGTCTGTAAGAAAGGATGTTTTCTTCCTTTACAATCTGTATACCTGGTTATTTATTTTTTGGTAACTTATTGTACAGGCTGTGACCTGTAGGACAACATTGAGCAAAAGTGATCAGAGCTCATATCCCTGCTTTATTCCCAATTGTTGGGAGAAAAGCATTCAGTTTTCCACCAGCAAGTATGATGTTATTTATAGGTTTTACAGAGTTGCCCTTTGTCAATTTGAGAATGTTTCCATTCATTCCTAGTTTGCTGAGAGATTTTTTTTTTAATCATGAATGAATATTGAATTTTATCAGATGTCTTTGCTTTTTGTGAGATTTGTCTTTCTCTATTGTTGTACTGAATAACACTGATTTTCAAACGTTTACCAACCTTGCATTCCTGGGATGCATTTCATTTGGTCATGAAATATTCTCCTTTTTATGTACTTCTGGGTTAGATTTGCTGACATTTTATGAAGAGCTTTTGCATCTGTGTTTGTTAAGGATTTTAGTGTGTAATTTTATTTTCTTATAATAAGAAAATTGTCTGGCTTTGGTATCGCGATGATACTGGCCTCATAAAATGAGCTGCTAAGTACGCCTCCCTCTTCTGTTTTCTGGAAGTCTGTATAGAATTGGTATTATTACTTCCTTGAAGTGAAGTGAAGTCGCTCAGTCGTGTCCGACTCTTTGAGACCCCTTGGACTGCAGCCCACCAGACTCCTCTCTCCATGGGATTCTCCAGGCAAGAATACTGGAGTGGGTTGCCATTTCCTTCTCCAGGGGATCTTCCCAAGCCAGGAATCGAACCCAGGTCTCCCTCATTGCAGGCAGACGCAGGTAGACACTTTAACCCCTGAGCCACCAGGAAGCCCATTACTTCCTTAGACAGTGATAGAATTCATTTCTGAAGCATCTGGGTCCAGACTGTCTTTTTTGTAGGAAGGTTTTTAACTACACATTCACTTTTTAAAATAGACATAGTGCTATTTCCTTAGATATTGCCCCATTGCTGTTTGAAATTATTGTGCCGATTTTTTAGTATCTCTAGCAGGATTTAGGGTTTCCCTGTAGGAGAAGGCAATGGCACCCCACTCCAGTACTCTTGCCTAGAAAATCCCATGGACGGGGGAGCCTGGTAGGCTGCAGTCCGTGGGGTCGCTAAGTCGGACAAGACTGAGCGACTTCACTTTCACTTTTCACTTTCATGCATTGGAGAAGGAAATGGCAACCCACTCCAGTGTTCTTTCCTGGAGAATCCCAGGGACGATGGAGCCTGATGGGCTGCCGTCTATGGGGTCACACAGAGTCGGACACGACTGAAGCGACTTAGCAGCAGCAGCAGTAGCTCAGATGGTAAAGCAGGATTTAAGACTTTCTTTTGCTGTAATTCCCCAGCGGTCCAGCGCTTAGGACTCTGCATTTTCAGGATCTCAGTTCCCTGACCACGGGCTAAACCCCAGCCACAGCAGTGAAAGTCTAGAATCCTAACTATGCGGCCACCAGGGAACTCCCAGTATTTTCTTACAGTAAAGGAAAAAGGTGTTGGGTCACTGTTGGTCGAAACCTGTCTGGAACAGAGTGGAGCCTTCCTCCTGGGGCAGGTCTGAGCTGAGGCCCCTCCTCTCCGAGCCTCCTCCCTGCTGTTCATCCCCCTACCTTTCCGACCTGCCAGCTCCTCCTCCCCTAATCTTGATTTTGATTACAAGAGAAACTCCTACAAGTGGACGTTGCCGGCCCTGCCGCTCTCTGGCCTCAGCAGTCTTCCCAGGTCCCGCTGCCGTGATAGCAGGTGGTCACTGGCCTGAGCACCCCTCCAAGCCTGTCCATTCACACAGCCATGAATCCGGTGGAGGCTACCTTTCCTTGCCCTCCACGCAGGCCTCCTCTGCCTGTTGGACACCATGGCTGCCCTCCTGCTGCCAGGGACCACCCCACTCCGAACTGACCTCCAGTCTCCATCTGTGACCTCCAGATAAACTGAGGCTGGGGTGGCCACTGTGCACATGGACCATGCCCAGACCCCACCTCCAGAGGGCAGGGATATGCTCAAAGGTGTGGCGGAGCCTGGAACAGGGAGAAGCCAGGCTCACCATAACCAGCTACAGTCACCCCCAAGTCTAGACAGCCTTTAGGGCACCCAGGACCTGTCCCCACTCACTGCCCATCTTCTGGGAGGGTCAGCTTACCCCTAGTGTTCACCCGGGTCCTTTGCAGGTTGGGCCCTGGGCCAATCCCCACCCACATGCCCTCTTTAAAAAGAAATTTTTGTTTAATTGGAGTAATGTTGATTTACAATGTGGTGCTAGTTTCTGCTGTACAGAAAAATGAATCAGTTATACCTTCATATATATCCACTTTTTTTTTTCAGATTCTATTCCCATATAGATCTTTACAGGGCTTCTCAGGTGGTGCTAGTGGTCAAGAATCCGCCTGCCAATGCAGAAGATGTCAGGAGACGCAAGTTGGGAAGATCTCCTGGAAAAGGAAATGGCAACCTGCTCCAGTATCTTGTCTGGAAAATTCCATGGACAGAGGAGCCTGGTGGGCTATAGCCCATGGGGTCGTAAAGAGGCTGATAGGACTGAGTGACAACACACACAGGTCTTCACAGGGTACTGAGTAGAGTTCTCTGTGCTGCGTGTAGGTGCTGTATATTTTATATACAGTAGTGTGTGAACCGGAGAAGGCGATGGCACCCCACTCCAGTACTCCTGCCTGGAAAATCCCATGGACGGAGGAGCCTGGAAGGCTGCAGTCCATGGGGTCGCGAAGAGTCAGACACGACTGAGCGACGTCACTTTCACTCTTCACTTCCATGCATTGGAGAAGGAAATGGCAACCCACTCCACTGTTCTTGCCTGGAGAATCCCAGGGATGGGGAAGCCTGGGGAGATGGCATCTATGGGGTCGCACAGAGTTGGACACGACTGAAGCGACTTAGCAGCAGCAGCAGTGTGTAAATAGTCAGTCCAAGTAAGTAAGTGTTAGTCACTCAGTCGTGTCTCCCTTTGTGTAGGGAATGTCCAACAGAGTGTAGGGAATGAAACTTGGAATTTTGCTTGTGTCAGACTTGCCCCAAAGCGTAAGCATTCATGGATTGTCCTCACTTCTTCCCACCACACCATGTTCTTACAACCTCCGATGGTTCCCCTTTGCCTCCAGGGCTGTGTCTCCTCCCAGTGGTGCAGACTGGTCCACAGGCTGGCCCAGCTGGTCTTCCTTAACTAGCTTCCCCAGTCTTCTGTCACCCATTCTCCCAGCTGACCCCAGAGCTCACCTGCAGTGGCTCCTCTATGCCACAGACTTCTGCAGAAAAACTCTGATGCCTTCTCTGAGTGATGGCCTCAACCTCTGAGAGGTGGGAATTGAGGGAACCCTGGAGCAACAAAGCTGGGGTTTATCCACCATTCCCATTCCTCGAGGCGGCTAGTGATGGGGTCGGGACAGCTGCGCACCTAGGGTGGACTGGCCTGAGCCACGGGTGGGCAGGGGCACACTGGGTGAGCCTTGTCTTCAGCATCGGAGAGATGTTGGAGAGGGAACAGAAGTTTTAAGGGTTGGACATCGAGCGGCCTGAAGCCTCAAAGAAATCTCTGGTCAGCCAGTTCAGGGTCGCAGTGAGATCCAGAGCCCTCTGTTTCCAGCTGAGTTGTATCCCCCCAAAATGTGTATAGTGGCAGAAAGCGAAGAGGAACTAAAGAGCCTCTTGATGAGGGTGAAAGAGGAGAGTGAAAGAGCCAACTTAAAACTAAATACTAAAAAAACTAAGGTCATGTCATCCAGCCCCATTACTGCATGACAAATAGAAGCGGAAAAGGTGAAAGTGTGACAGATTTCCTCTTCCTGGGCTCCAGAATCGCTGCGGACGGTGACTGCAGCCATGAAACCAGAGGACGATTGCTTCTTGGCAGGGAAGCGATGACAAACCTAGTGTGTTGAAAAGCAGAGACATTACTCTGCTGACAACGGTCTATATAATCAAGGCTTTGGTCTTCCCAGTGATCACGTACAGTTGTGAGAGCTGGATTGGAAAGAAGGCAGAATTAATTAAAAAAAAAAACAAAAAAAAACAAAGAATTAATGCCTTTGAACTGTAATGCTGGAGATGACTCCTGAAAGTCCTTTGGACAGCAAGGAGACCAAACTAGTCAATTTTAAGGGAAATCAGCCCTGATTATTCACTGGAAGGACTGCACTGGAAAGACTGTTGCTGAAGCTCCAGTAGTTTGATCATCTGATGAGAACAGACAACCCACTGGAAAAGTCCCTGATGCTGGGAAAGATTGAGGGCAGAAGAAGAGGGCGTCAGAGGATGAGATGGCTGGACGGCATCACTGATACAATGAACAGGCACTTGGGCAAACTCTGGGAAGGACAGGGAGGCCTGGCATGCTGCAGTCCATGGGGTCAAAAAGAGTCTGACACGACTGGGCGGCTGAACAACAATAGCAACAAAACGTGCATGTTAAAGTCCCAACCCCCAGCACCTTGGGATGAGACTGTATTTAGAGATGGGGCTTTTTCAGAGGTAATTAAGGTAAAATGAGGCCTTCCCAATCTGACTGTATCCTTATAAGAAGAGGAGATTAGAACACAGACACACACAGAGGGACGCCCGTGTGAGGACGCAGGGAGAATGCAGGGCCCGCATGCCCAGGAGAGGTCTTAGGAGGAGCCAGCCTTGTACACTTTGGTCTTGGGCATCCGGGCTCCAGACTGTGAATTGTTATATATATATATATATTTGGCTGCACTGGGTCTTAATTGCAGCATGTGTGATCGTCAGTGTGGCACTCAAACTCTTGGTTGTGACATGGGGGACCAGGGATTGAACCCGTGCCCCCTGCACTCGGAGTTCAGAGTCTTAGCCACTGGACCACAAGGGAAGTCCCGCAGACTGTAAGCTGATAAAACTGTAGTTCAAGCCACCCAGTCTGTCCAGCCGCTGTGGCAGCCCCAAGACACTCACAGAGCCATCATGCAGTACGTAGAGTCACAGCCCCTAAAGCCAGAGGGCAGGTTTGCAGGTAGTCGGGTCAAAGACTTGATTCTGGGGAGGTGTGGGGCTGCAAAGGAAAGGACGTTTGTGCTTCACCGTCTCCTGGGCCAATGTCAGGACCCATAGCAGAGGGTGGACCCTGCAACCCAGATCAGGTGTCAGAGTGGAAACCCTCAGGCCCGGAACTGCTGGCAGCAGAAGTGGCCACAAGCCTGGCTGGAGGAGACCAGCCTCCGGCTGCCCAGGCCACACAGGTGTCACCAGGTAGGGGTCCTTCCCCAGGTCCGCCTGCCTCCCCTCCAAGCCCCTGACCGTCACGAGGGGCGAGTCTCGTGTGGCCTGATGATGGGCAGAGATGGAGCATTTTCCAGGGAGCTGTGGCCAGGCAGGCATGTGCCAGTAGGACCCAGGAGAAGGGGAAGAGGATATTGAGGATCTGGAGCAAATGGTGGAACTTGCCTGGGGAGGGGGAAGGTACTGATAAGGGCATTTTCCAAATCCTGGCAAGGACACCTGGACTGGGTCCTAAGAGGCTGCTGGAATAGCTCATGGGAGACTGAGGACAACAGAGTCCGGGGAAACGGGGAGAGCTGGGGGATGTATTTGCAAGAGGACCTGCAGCTGACGGAGAACAATAAGGAAGCCCTGGGAGGGAGCTCCCAGGCCCCCATGGCATGGCTGTCACGTCCTTAGGTCCTTGCTGGGTGCTGGCTGGACACGGGGGCTCCTTCCTGGGGGCCAGAGCAAGATGGCAGCCAGTCTTTAACGTCGTCTCACAAGGGACATCCTGTCACTTTGTGACCTTCTATTAGAGGCAAGTCGAGTCTGCACTCAGGAGAGAGGACTTCATGAGGGCGTGGATGACAGGGTAGGGTCCTGGGGCAGTTAGAGGAGCCCCCTCAGGGAGTGAGGGTGGGCAGCCCATAAGGGCACTGCTTCATTTTTATCCCCTAGAAAGGTCAAGGGTGGGTGACCCTTCCCTGACACTCCAGACCCGAGCCTCGACCCAGGACAGAGGAGACCACTCAGGTATCTCCAGAGCTGCAGGTGAGGGTGTTGACCCTGAGACCAAGACACGAAGGAACCATGAGGCCTCCCTGTTGGGTGGGGGCATCCAGACTCTTAAAGACCTTAGACACAGACTCCTTAAAAAGTTAGACATGGAATCACCATGTGATCCAGCAAGTCCACTCCTGGGTGTATTCCCAAAAGAACTGAATATGGGGCTTGAACAGATACGTGTACATTCATGTTCATAGCATCGCTATGAAATATATATTTTTAAATATATATATTTCTTATTTATTTATTTTAGTTTTTGGCTCTGCTGGGTCTCCGTTGCTGCAAGTGGGTTTTCTCTTTATGTTACTTGTTATATTTTATTGTATTTTACCACAATGAAAAAAATTTTAAGTCTTAAGATGCAGGGAGGCTTATACATGTCAAACCTTTTTTTTTTTTTTGAATCTTTTAAAAATTTTATTTATTTATTATTTTATTGAAGGACAATTGCTTTACAGAATGTTGTTATTTTCTGTCAAACCTCAACATGAATTGGCCATAGGTGTACATATATCCTCTCCCTTTTGAACCTCCCTCCCATCTCCCTTCTCATCCCGCCGCCCTAGGTTGATACGGAGCCCCGTTTGAGTTTCCTGAGCCATACAGCAAATTCATACCCCTGTTTAATTCCGGGGCATGACTGCTGCCAGCACTGGCCATGAAGCGGGGCCTGAGCGCAGCAGCCCAGCAGGCCAGCTCCTCCCTCAGCCTCCGCTGCGTCCTGCAGGCACCCACCCAGGGAGCGTGCTTCCTGCGTCCTCATCAGAGGGGAAGTGGCGGCATGTTCCCCTGCCCTGGGGCCCTGTCTCCGCGGCTGCTGCCGCCAACTCTAATATTGGGAAACAGGAAAGATGTTTCTGGTTGTGAGTTGTTGGAAACTCAACTAGCTAGCTGGAAGGATAAATGGATGGAAAAACAAAATGCTTTAGGGTCCAGCCTGACCCTGACCCTCACCGGGGCCTGGTGGACCCTCTGGAGGGGGTGGCCTGTAGAGCCCACAGTGACCAGACCTCCAGGGATGATGGGGTCCAGGGCTGAGCCTGGACACTGGGACCTGTGGTGGGAGGTGAGCCACCCCCCCCAGGGTACAGAGTGTCCCCAGATAGCTGACCACTGCTGCCAGGTGTGGCCCCTGCAGTGGCCGTGCATGGCAGTGTAGGCAAGGGTGGCTAGTCCTCCAGTTCCCCTCACTGGGGGCTCTGTGTTGGCTGCTGGAAGAGAGGGAGCCCCACCGGGGTCCTGGGCTTCCTGGTCACCCTCCTAGGGTCTGGAAAATAAAGCTGGGCCCAGTTAGCTTATGTGAGGAAGGAGCTGGTCGCCCACAGTGCAGAAGAGGGGGTTTGGAGGGTGAAGGGAGGATGCAAAGACCCGGGAGACCACACCGGAAACTTGACCAGCCCCTCTCAGCACCCCTTCACTGCACCCCATGTCCAATGCCCCCAGGGCCTACAGTAATGGGTTTCCTCTGAAGCCCTCTCTCCTCCCAGCCCTCCTTTGTTCCACTGGAACCCCACCATCACACCCCCAAAATTATTCACCAAAGGCTACTGCTGCTGCTAAGTTGCTTCAGTCGTGTCCAACTCTGTGCGACCCCATAGACGGCAGCCCACCAGGCTCCCCTGTCCCTGGGATTCTCAGCCAGAGCCTTCTTTCCACACTCTGCCCCCAGGCCAGCTGGGATCGAGACCCTGCTGCAGAACTCCCACTGTCCCCAGCAACAATCAGAACAGACAGATACTCCTCACGGGACAGACTGGCCACAGGGTCTGGTCTTACCCCCTTGTATCTTTCCCAGCCAGCTTTCAGACCACACAAAATGGCTCTGCACTCTCCACCCAGTCACCCGCTGGCCCTTCCAGGCTTGATCATGGTACCCTGTGAGTCCTCGTGGCTTGCCCTCCCCCATCCTGCCTGCCCCCTCCTCCATGAGTAAGGCTCTCATGTCTGAATCCTCTCTCCCATCAGCCCAGTAGCCCACACTAGGCACTGGTGATACTGTTGGACTGTCCGGCCATGGACCTGGGTCATATCCCCTCTCCCAAAGACTGGCTGAGTTCCAGGAAGGCTGAGGGTCTGGAGGAGCCCCTGTCCCGAAACCTGACTTCTCCTCCCACCTGGGCCAGGCCGCTGCCCTCTCTCTGAAGGCACTGGGTTTTACCCTGGGCGGGTGGCTTTGATGGGATCTAGACCCTCGCCTTTTGGAGTTTTGTATTAATATTTTCTAGACCACTGCTGTTCCTGGAAAACATTCCAGCCAACTTTTCCTTTGGTCACCCTCCTTTCATCTTGGAAGGCAGCCTGGCAAAGGGGAGCCCAGTTAGCCCCTGCTAGGCAGCAGTCCCCCCAGTCATTGGGCCTCCCTACACCTCCGGCTCTGAGCCCTCCTGGCCATAGTGTCACCAGGCTGCCACCCAGCGGCCACTCGGGGAGTGGACAGCTTTCTGTTTGGCAACCGGCCTGCTGGATGGACCCACCCAAGCCCAGCTGCTTCTCCCATCTATTTCCTCCCTCATCCACTCACTCATCTGTTCACTCATTCATTCACTTAGCAGACCACAGGGAGCCCAGCTGAGCCAGGTCCCAACGGACCTCATGGCTGGAAAGACTCAGCCAGAGAAAGAGCTCAACCCTCCTCCCAAGGGGCTGACTTTCTAGCTGGGACACAGACGGGGTCCAACAACTGGGGATGGTGGGATGAATTGGGAGATTGGGGTTGATATACATACACTGAAAGCGAAAAAGTGTTAGTTGCTTAGTCATTTCCAACTCTTTGCAGCTCCATGGATTGTAGCCTGCCAGGCTCTTATGTCCATGGAATTCTCCAGGCAAGAATCTGGAGTGGGTGCCTTTCCCTTCTCCAGGGGATCTTCCCGACCCAGGGTTTGAAGCTGGGTCTCCTGCATTGCAGGCGATTCTTTACCATCTGAGCTACCAGGGAAGCCCCATATATACACCACCATGTGTAAAATGTAGTGGGAACCTTCTGTATAGCCCAGGGAACTCAGCTCAGTGCTCTGTGATGACCTAGAGAGGTGGGATGGGGGCGCGGTGCAGTAGAAGGGAGGTCCAAGAGGGAGGGGATATATGTATACATATAGCTGATTCAATCCACTGTAGAGCAGAAACTAATAGAACATGGTAAAGCAATTATACACCAATTAAAAAAAAAAGGCAACTCTTTTCTGGTTTTCAGGGTTCAAGGAACCATGAGCAGCAGTCTCCTGAGACACCCTCTATAGGCAGTGCAGGAAGTCCTGTCCAGGAACAGCACAAGCCCTGGAAGTGTTTAGAGACGGTGGAGCTTCAGGGCAGCCTGAAGAACTATGACCCTCAGAAGGGCAAATGCTTCCCAGGCACTGTCAGGCTTAATGCCCTGCTTGTGGTGTCCACTCCCCGCCCCAAGTATGTGTCCTGAGGGACCAACAGCAGTGTGATAAGGCCAAGGCTTGGATATCCCCCACATGGACAGCAAGGTGCTGAAGAAACTCAACAAGAGCAAGAAACCGGTCAAGAAGCTGGCCAAGAAGTATGATGTCTTTTTGGCTTCAGCGTCTCTCCCTGATTAAGCAGATCCCACGAATCCTGGGCCCAGACCTGAACAAGGCTGGCAAGTTCCCATCCTTGCTGACCCACAGTGGGAACATGGTGTCTGAAGCTGATGAAGTGAAGTCCACAATCAAGTTCCAGATGAAGAAGCTGCTGTGTCTGGCAGTGGCTGTTGGCCACGTGAAGATGACAGACGAGGAGCTGTGTACAACATCCACTTAGCTGTCAACTTCCTGGTATCATTGCTCAAGGAAAGTTGGCAGCATACAGAGGCCTTATCCATTAAAAGCACCACGGGCAAGCCCCAGCAACCTGTACTAAGGCACAGCTTAATAAACCATACTCCACACACACAAACAAGAGGCAAGATTGAAACTTCCATTGAATTTATGTCAGAAAATACTTGAGATTGGTTGAACTACCTCACAATAAAAATTAAACCCATCAGACTGAAAAAACAAAAGCAACCGGGCAGATGGCAGGAGGGATGAGAAAGTGGGGGGGGCTCCTTCTGTCCCAGCCTCACAGATTCTGCCTGTCATTCTGCCCGGGGCCACGTTGTGGGCGAGAAGATGCTGCTTCTGTGAGAGTAGTGGGCTCCTCCCCCCGGGATGTGGCCCAAGTCAGCAGTGGACTGCATCTGTTTCCAGGGGGTCCCCCACTCCACCCAGCTTCTCTCTGCATTTTTAACTCACCTGTGAGGACTGTCCTTTTTTTTTTTTTTTTTAGTAAATCATTCTTTATTTTTGGCTGCACTGGGTCTTCGTTGCTGCTCGCAGGCTGTCTCTAGCTGTGGCAGGTGGGAGCTTCTCTTCATTGTGGCGTGTGGGTTTTAGGGCTCATGGATTTAGTTGCTTCGTGGCCTGTGGGATCTTCCTGGACCAAGGGTGGAAGCCATGCGCCCTGCATTGGAAGGCAGAGTCTTAACCACTGGACCATCAGGGAAGTCCCTGTTTTCTTTTAACAGCTTTGTTGAGACGTAATTCACACACCATATAATTCACTCATCTGAAGCGCACAGTTCAGTGGTTTTTAGTGTGTTCACAGCCCTGCAGCTGTCGCCACAGTTAATTTTTAGAACACTTCATCACTTCAAAAGGAAACCTCCTGCCTTCTAGCCCCCATCCCTCAGCCCTCCATCCCTCCCAGCCCTGCTGCTACTGCTGCGTCGCTTCAGTCGTGTCCGACTCTGTGCCACCCCATAGACAGCAGCCCACCAGGCTTCCCGTCCCTGGGATTCTCCAGGCAAGAACACTGGAGTGGGTTGCCATTTCCTTCTCCAATGCATCAAAGTGAAAAGTGAAAGTGAAGTCGCTCAGCCGTGTCCGTGTCTAGCAACCTCATGGACTGCAGCCTTCCAGGCTCCTCCGTCCATGGGATTTTCCAGGCAAAAGTACTGGAGTTGGGTGCCATTGCCTTCTCCCAGCCCTAGGCAAGTGCTAATACACTCTCTGTCTCTATGAGTTTGTTTGACTCTTTTCACTGAGCTTAATGTGTGCCAAAGCCTTTGACTGTGTGGATCACAATAAACTGTGGAAAATTCTGAAAGAGATGGGAATACCAGACCACCTGACCTGCCTCTTGAGAAACCTATACGCAGGTCAGGAAGCAACAGTTAGAACTGGACATGGAACAACAGACTGGTTCCAAGTAGGAAAAGGAGTATGTCAAGGCTGTATATTGTCACCCTGCTTATTTAACTTATATGCAGCTGCATCATGAGAAACGCTGGGCTGGAAGAAGCACAAGCTGGAATCAAGATTGCCGGGAGAAATATCAATAACCTCAGATATGCAGATGACACCACCCTTATGGCAGAAAGTGAAGAGGAACTAAAAAGCCTCTTGATGAAAGTGAAAGTGGAGAGTGAAAAAGTTGGCTTAAAGCTCAACATTCAGAAAACGAAGATCATGGCATCCGGTCCCATCACTTCATGGGAAATAGATGGGGAAACAGTGGAAATAGTGTCAGACTTTATTTTGGGGGGCTCAAAAAAATCACTGCAGATGGTGTTTGCAGCCATGAACTTAAAAGACGCTTACTCCTTGGAAGGAAAGTTATGACCAACCTAGATAGCATATTCAAAAGCAGAGAGATCACTTTGCCAACAAAGGTCCGTCTAGTCAAGGCTATGGTTTTTCCAGTGGTCATGTATAGATGTGAGAGTTAGACTGTGAAGAAAGCTGAGCGCCAAAGAATTGATGCTTTTGAACTGTGGTGTTGGAGAAGACTCTTGAGAGTCCCTTGGACTGCAAGGAGATCCAACCAGTCCATCCTAAAGGAGATCAGTCCTCTTGGGTGTTCACTGGAAGAACTGATGCTTAGGCTGAAACTCCAGTACTTTGGCCACCTCATGTGAAGAGATTTCTCATTGGAAAAGACCCTGATGCTGGGAGGGATTGGGGGCAGGAGGAGAAGGGGATGACAGAGTATGAGATGGCTGGATGGCATCACCGACTCGATGGATGTGAGTCTGAGTGAACTCCGGGAGTTGGTGATGGACAGGGAGGTCTGGTGTGCTGCGATTCGTGGGGTCGCAAAGGGTTGGACACGACTGAGTGATTGAACCGAATTGAACTGAATGTCTTCAGGGTGTAGCTGTGTTTTAGCAGGAGTGAGGGTTTCATTCCCTTTAAAAGCTGGGTAGGTCCACCTATTGAATGGATGGACCACGATTTGTTTATCCCTTCATACACAGATGGACTTTTGGAGACTGTGATAAGGCGGCTGTGATCACCTATTTAACAGCCTTTCATGTGGACACATGTTTTCATTTCTCTTGGGAATAAACCCGGAAGAGGAATTGCTAGGTAACATGATAACTCTTAGGGCTTCCCTGGTGGCTCAGCTGGTAAAGAATCGGCCTGCAATGTGGGAGTTTTGGGTTCAATCCCTGGGTCAGGAAGATGGGAATGGCTACCCACTCCAGTATTTTTGCCTGGAAAATTCCATGGACAGAGGAGCCTGGCGGGCTATAGTCCATGGGGTCCAAGAGAGTTGAACACGACTGAGTGACTTAATACTTTCATAGCAACTCTTAGTGACTAAACATGACAACCATGGTAACTCTATATTTAATTGATGAACTGCCAGCCCTGAAAATCCTTTAATATCCACGCCTGACCCAGTCACAGCCCTGATCAAGGCCCTCTGACAGTGTCTGACCTCATAGCCCAGGCCCTGCTGGCCCACCTCCTGCCCTCCACCCTCCACCCGCTGGCTTCCATCCTGGACTCGGCCCCCAGGCTCCCGCCCACTGCAGGGGTTTGGCAAGCACCAGGTTCTCCACATGGAGCTCTCCTGCCTCCCTCCTGCTTTTCTTCGGTCCTCCCAGAATTCCTCCCAGAAACACAGGCAGGCTCCCAGAAGTCCTTTCCTACTTTGCTTCCATGGCGTTTATGCAATTAGTTAATTAGAATCCACGTCTGGAGGTACCAGAAGGGCAAGTACTCTGTGTTTTAAAGTACATAATAGATTGTGGTACTGGATTACAAAACCTAATACAATTTTTTTTTTCATGGAAAAGAAAAGCACACAATAGATGTTTCAAATCATTCGGTAGAAGAAGAAATTCTTTGAGCAAAAGGCCATCCAGACCTGTTTTAATTTCTAAATAGGATTGGGATGGGCTGAGCTCCCTTTTGCCTGCATAACTTTCTACAGCCCTCGGCTCTTTTCTGGTAAGAGTATTTTGGTTTCCTTTTGGGGTCTCTCTCCCCACTCTTAGTCTAGGGGAGGTTAGAAACCCAGATTGGCCAGCCAGTCTGTCCTTGGCAGCTGAAGTTGGTTCACGGAGGCAAATGGCTCAGGTGGGGGCAATGAGAAGTCACTCAGGTCTGCTCTCGTTTTCTCCATGGAGACGCTGAGCTGGCACAATGTGGCCAGGATTTCAGAAGAGACTGCCCAGGAATGAAGCCATGTGGAGGAAAGTCAGACTGAAACAGGAGGAGAGATGGATGACGCATCCGGATTAAGTCATGCCTTATGTCCAGGTGAGTCAATACATTCCCCCATGCAGAAATCAGTTTGAACTGGGTTTCTGTACTACGTCATCAAACGATTCCTGATTAACTCAGGGTCTGCATGTGTGTGCTCAGTCACTGTGACCTTATGGAGCCCACCAAGCTCCTCTGTCCATGGGGATCCTCCAGGCAAGAATACTTGAGTGGACTGCTGTGCCCTCCTCCAGGGGCTCTTCCTAACTCAGGGATCGAACCCGTGTCTCTTGAATTGTAAGCAGATTCTTTACCACTGAGCCACCGGGGAAGCCCAGTGCAGGGTCTACAGCCCAGAAAAGTTTTGCAATCTTAGCCCATTTTCCTATCAGGTGGATTTTTTTCTTAGTGATTTGTAAGAGCAATTAGTATATTAGGAACTTTTTACCATATACTTTGCAAATGTTTTCTCTGATCTGTTTGTGCATGTTTGTATGTATTTCTTTATAGAATGTTTTGCCATGCATAATTCCAAAAATTGTTGTATGATCAAATGTCTGTCTTTCCTCCCATAATTTGTGGTCTTTAATTTTACTGTATCTTTTTATGGCAATGCCCTTTATCAGATCAACAAGTTGTTCTTCTACTCCTAGGTTGCTAGACGATTTTTAAAAAATCACAAATGAGTTTTCAATTGTTTCAAGTCCTCCTTCTGCATCTGTTAAGATGATCGTGGATTTTGTTTTCCTTTAACCTGTAATGGGAAGTACATACATCAGTTTCCTGACATTGAAAACCCACTGTAAACCCAACATGGTCAGAGGTCTAACATTTTTTGTTATATAGCTGACTTCAATTTATTAAAAGTTTCTTTGGGTTTTCTGCATTCACCATCAGGAATTAGATTGGTCTTTTAACTTTCGTTTTGGAGTTGAGATCATGCTAGCCTTCCATGATTTTTTTTTAAACTTTTTTTTGGCTGTGCCATGTAGCATGAGGGGTCCTCCCCGATCTGAGGTCAAACCCATTCTCTCTCTTCATTCCCCCTCAAAGTTGAGAGTCTTAACCACTGGACAGCCAGGAAGTCTCTGAAATTGTTAAGACAGGGAGTTTTCTGTTCCATGATCACAGTAAAAATTCACCTGTGAAATCAGCCATATCTGGTGTGCTTGTGTGTGTTTTGGTCAAACATTGTGGCGGTAACCAAAGACCATGTAAATCAGAACAAGAGAGGCTATGTGCTCACCTTGCTCTGATAGGGAAGTAGCCCCCTCACTTGCATGCTGGAGAGATTCAAGGCAGACAGAGGAGGGGGCAGCTCCATCGTGAAAGGGGAGCTCAGGTGCTCTCCGAGAGGGGGCTATGGGCTTGGGGAAGCTGTGGGCAGCCGACTGGAGGTGCTGCAACCCATCTGGTTGGTTACAGCAGCGTACTTGACTTTCTCTGGTTGGTCCTGAGCCGGAAGTGGAGGCAGAAATTAGGGAAGCTGGCAGGTATTGGCCAAGTCCTGGCCGTTTGGGGCTGACTGAGTTCTGTTGGCATATCTAGTAGCTCTGTGTGTGTGTGTGTTTGTGCATTCTCAGTCGTGTCTGACTCCTTGCGACCCTCTAGACTGTGGCCTTCCAGGCTCCTCTGTCCATGGAATTTCCCAGGCAAGAATACAAGAGTGGGTTGGTTGCCAGTTTTTCCTCCAGGGGATCTTCCCCACCCAGGGATTGAACCTGCGTCTCTTGCCTCTTCTTCATTGGCAGGCGGATTCTTTACCACTGCAGCACCTGGGAAGCCTGCTAGTAGTCATGGTCCCAGTATATTCAGTCTCTCTGTGTTTTTCTAGAATGTTACCCATTTCTTTTTCCCTTTTAAATGTACTGGTATCAAGTTGTTTGTAGGATTCACTAATAATTTCAATATCTAATATTTCTTCTGTATGTTTTTCTCTTTCATTGCAGATTCATGTCTTTTCTCATTGTTCTTGTTGGACATGTTAGTGGTGTGATGACATGACATGTCTTTTTAAAGTACCAGTTTTTTAAATTAATTAATTTATTCATTTACTTTTGGCCATGTTGCATGACCAGTGGGATCTTTTTTCCCCAACCAAGGATCGAACTTGCACTCCCTAAATTGGGAGCACTGAGTCTTAACCACTGGGCTGCCAAGAAAGTCCCCTAAAGTACCAGTTCTGAGTTTTTGTTAGTCAATTTCCATTTCTTTCCTTTCTGTTCTTACCTTTGGTACTTCCTTCTGCTCTCTGGGATTTACTCTGCTCTTTTGTAATTGCTTAAATTGAATATTTAGATACTTTTTTTAACCCTTTCAGTTTTGTGATAAATGCTTTTAAGGCTATATGCTTCCATTTAGTGTTGCAGCTTTCTACATGTCATATTTCCATTGTTGGGCAATCCAAAAATTTTCAGTTTCCATTGTGATTATCTCTTTAGAAGCTGTTATTTAGGAGAATGCACATTTTAGTTTCTAGGAATATGGCATTCTTTACAAAAATCCAAACTCTCTTTTTACACAAAAAGAAAATTTAATTCTAGGAGGTTTTTTTTTTGTGTGTGTGTGTAGTTTTCTTGGGATTTTCTACATTGAGAGTCATATGATCTGAAATAGGGGCAGTTTTAGTTCTTCCTTCTCATGTATGAATGCCTTATATTTTCTTGCCTTCATCCACTGGCTAGAAACTCCATCCAATCCTACACTGCATAAGGATGGTGAGAGTGGACAGCCTTGCCTCATTCTAATTTACAGGGAAAGTATTCAGTCTTTCACTATTAAGTATATAATATTAGCTGTAGGTTTTTGCATCTATCATAAGAGAAGTGTGTCTCCAGTTTTCTTATTTTGTATTGTCTTTATTTGGCTATGGTATCTGGACAATACTAACTTCACGAAATAAATTGAGAATTATCTCCTCCTCTTGTTTTATGGATGAGATTGTGTAAATTTTTTCTTTAAATGTTTGGTAGAATTCTCCATGAAACCACCTGGGCTGTTTGGGTCTTCCTTTGGGAGACCCAAACCTTTGGGAGATTATGGAGTCACGGTCCATAATAGTTACGGGGCTATTCCCACGATCCATTCTAAACTGGATAAGTTGTGGTGGTTTGTACTTTTTCTAGGACTTGTTCCAGTTCATCTAAATCATCACATTATGCTTTGCAGTTGTTTGTAATATTCCCTTACCTCCCTTTTGGTGTCTGCAAGGTCTGTAGTGATGTCCCCATTTATCAGTCTTGCTAGGAGTTTGTCATTTTGATTAATCTTTTCAAAGAAATACACTCTGTTTCGTTGATTTTTTCTATTTTTTGTCTATTTACAACTTAATTGGTTTCTGCCTTTGAATTTCCTTCTTTTTACTTTCGATTTATTTTTGCTCATCTTTTTCTAGTTCATAAGAAGGCAATGGCACCCCACTCCAGTACTCTTGCCTGGAAAATCCCATGGATGGAGGAGCCTGGTAGGCTGTAGTCCATGGGGTGGCTAAGAGTTGGACACGAATGAGCGACTTCGCTTTTGCTTTTCACGTTCATGCATTGGAGAAGGAAATGGCAACTCACTCCAGTGTTCTTGCCTGGAGAATCCCAGGGACGGGGGAGCCTGGTGGGCTGCCTCTATGAGGTCGCACAGAGTCGGACACGACTGAAGTGACTTAGCAAGGTGGAAGCTTACATTTTTTTTTCATTTGAAAGATGCATTCTTATATAGTCTTTTCTCATATAAGCATTTAATGCGATGAGTCCCCTCTAAACCCCATGTTTGTTGCTGCCCAGACATTTTTCACATTTTTATATGTTGTATTTTCATTTTTATTCAGTTCAGCTTATTTCGTAGCTCCCGTTGAGATGTCCTCTTTTGACCTGCTGATGATTTTGACATGTGTTTTTTCCAAGTGTTTGGATTTTCTTGTTATCTTTCTGTTGAAGACTTCTAGTTTGATTCCACCATGGTCAGAGACAGAACTTCTATGATTTCAGTCCTTTAAATCTGTTGATGCTTGTTTTCTGGCTACCGTGGAATATGTTCCCCGGGCATTTCAGCAGAAGATATATTCAGGTGGTTCCTGGTGGCTGCTGTGACCATGACCACACGGCAATTAGAACTGCATGTTGTGTCTCGCTCTTGTGGGTGGAAAGTCCGATAAATGCCAGTTAGATTCTGTTGGTTGATAATATTGAAGCCTTTAACATCCCAACTGACTTTCTAGATTTCTAGAAAATCAGAAATCTAGATTTCTATCAACTACTGAGAGAGGGGTGGTGATGTCTCTAGCTATAATTATGGATTTGTCTTATTTTTAAAAATGAGAGTCTTCAGATAACTAACTTTTGAGTAAAAGAGCAGATGAAAAATTTCATATAATAAATATGAGAGAACACTATTGGTGTAAAGCTTGTGCAATAGAGCCCAATTCAGTCTCAGAGGAAAACTTTATAGCCTTAAATACATAACTTAGAAAACATGAACGATTAGTAATCAATCTAGTGATTAAAAGAATATTAAGGAAATATAATGAACAACTCTATGCCAATACCTTTGACAAATGCCTTGAGAAACAAATTGCCAAACTCACCAAATAAGAAGATAACCTGAATATCCCTATGTCTGTTTTAAAAATTGAACTGTTAGTTTAAAATCTTCCCTTGGGAATTCCTTAGCAGTCCAGTGGTTAGGATTCTGTGCTTTCACTTCTGAGGTGAGAGGGTATGATCCCTGATCAGGGAACTAATATTCTCCATGCCAAGAGGCTAAAAAAAAGGGAGGGGGTAGTGAAGACTTAAGTAAAATAAAATTAAAATCTTCCCACAAAGAAAACTGAAATTGCTTGGTGAGGTTATGTTTTTAAAAACTCAATAATGAGAAAGCAATTTAATTATTAAAAAATTGGTCAAAGTGGTTGAAAAGACACCTTACCAAAGAAAATACATAGATGACAAATAAGTAAGCCCATGAAAGATGGTCCACATATTTAGTCATTAGGAAAATGCAATTTAGAACTACAATGAGATCCCACTGCATAATATGAAAAGGGCTAAAAAAATAATCTGACTCTACCAAGCGCTGGAGGGAGTTGAAATTCCTTTACTACTGGTGGGTGAAAATGGTACAACCACTGTGGAAAACTGTCACTTTCTTAGTGATTTTTGCCAAGAGGAATGAAAGTACATATGTGTCCATACAAACACTGCAAAAATTTTCATAGCTGCTTTATTTGTAATATCCCAAAACTGGAGACAGCCCTACTGTCCATCAGTGGGTAAGTGGACAAGCACTCTGAGGTCTCTTCATCCATGCAGTGGCATGGTCCCTGGTGTGAAATGTCCTGAGCAACTTATATGAATCTCAGAGTTCTTATGCTGAGCAAGGAAATCTGACAAAAAGAGAGCATGTTATGTGTTTTCATTATATGAGAGTATAGAATATAGAAGTCCATAAGAAATCCATGAAATGAATCTCTAGACATCTACAACCTGTCAGTGATTATTTGAGGATGGGGAGAGCAAAGAGGGGCCAGAGGAAAATTTGGGGGCAATGTTTGCAATCTGGCCTGGGGTGACAGTTTCAGGGTGTGTTGTTTGCACAAACTTCTAAAATTGTGTGCTGCGATTGTGCACGGTTCATCACGTTAGGACGAATCACACGACAGTGAACTGTTAAGACCTCTCAAGTGGCCTTCTGGAACACTGGCTCTTGGGAAGGTCCTTCTGGAACCCAGTAGCTGTGCTGTGAGAGGCCCAAGCCACAGGGAGGCCACTGGGAGGCCCCGTGCAGCGACTGGCCTCCCTTGGCTCCTTCGTGGGAGCCAGGTCTCGGCTGTGTCACTGCAGGCCCAGGGCTAGCAGCTGGAACACCTTGGCCGGCAGGAACTGACTCCCGGAAGGCAGGGAGGCCTCTGTTCCTGGCAGTCGGTGTCTGGTCGCAGGCCCGGAGCCTCTGGGGCGGGGGGTCCAGGGCCACAGCCCTGCTTCACGAGGCTGCCCAGGATCACCCCACCCTGGGCACCAGCCTGGGACTGGGCAGCCAGGTAGCTCTGCCCTTGGCTCCACTGTCTTGCGGCAGGTCCCCTGGGAGGCCCTGGGCCAGGATGGAGGGAGGTCATCCACCCAGGAGCCCAGGGACTGAACTATATCAGAGCAGGGGGCCCAGAAATAAGGCAGGGTCCAGACAAGGGGCAGACTGACCTTCAAACAGGGTGCCAGAAACAAGAAAGAAAGGTGAGGGGTGGTGCAGAAAAAGAAAGGAAAGAAAGTCTGCAGCCTGGGTGGGGCACACCAAACACCCAATCTGGGGAGAGTTAACCCAGTGGGGCAAAAGGCATCAGAGAGAATTAGAGGAATCACTCCAATTAACCATCTGCTCTCAAAGAGGAGGGGACACACCCATGGGGGAGGAGGGGTGGCAGAGGGAACAAAAGGCTGGAGGGCATGGGGTGTGGCAGCAGGTCACAGACTAAAAGCACTGGACAGAGCAGAGAAGAGGTCAGAGGTGACCCTAAGCTGAGGCAGAATGTTCTTAAAGGCACAGTAGAAGCCAAGTAGGGATGTGGGGAAGCTGATATTACAGACCAAGGGCACGCCTGGCTCCGGGAACTTTGCCAAGCTGACCCTGAGACAAATAGATCCTGGTTGTTTCTGACATTCAGGGCCAAAGAACTATTTAGGCTTCAACCCAAAACGAGGCTGTCACCCAGAGAGGGTGGGGAATCAGGTCAGCGTTTACAGGGGAGATGGCATCTGGAAGCTTACAGAAGTTAAGCTGTGGTTCAGGCTCCAGAGTGATGAGCAGACCCCAGACCTCCAACCCTACCCAGCCTTTCTGGGAAAGACCATCCACAAAAGAAACCCTGGCAGTCCAGACAAGCAAGAAGATTGCTAGAGAGGCCAGGGAGAGGGCAGGGCCTTCAACAGCCTCCTCCAGGAGGCCAGGACAGCCCCTCTCGGTCCTGGACAGTGGATGGCCCTCCAGGCCCCCAGGGAGGGTGAGGGGACCTGGGTGTCCTGGAGCAGAATCAAGACCAGGGCTCAGCTTTTACAAACAGAACGGAGGCACACCCTCTGTACGACAATATACAAGACACAGCCTTGAGTGTTTAGACTTCGATGATGTAAAACTATCGTGTTGTTACCAAGTCTAAGCTCGTACTACTGGCCTCCTGACAGGCCAATAATCAAGAGACAAATTGTTGGGGCAAGGAATATGACTTTATTTGGAAAGCCAGCAAATCGCCAAGATGGTAGGCTCATTCACCCCTCCCCACAAAGAACCATCTTGCCTGAGTTAGAATTCAGGTTTCTTTTACATTAAATAGGAAGGGAGTTAAAGTCAAACATTTCCCGGTTCCCATCAGCTTCTGGAGGGGGTGTGTTCATTTCTTTCTCCCTGCCGTCATTTCAGGTGGGCCTGGTCAGGATATTTCTTGTGAGCTAAGCAAAGGTACTTTAGCTTAATGCTCATTACCTGGGAGGTGGGGTTCCCAGAGCTGGACCAATGCATATAATTTGAGCTTATAGGCGACATTCCTTTAGCAATTAACTTGTCATAGAATACAAGGTTCTTCTTCCCCTTACAGTGTGGCTGTGAGGAGGGGACCCAACAGGATAGGCGTCCTCGAGGGTCACAGGTTGCGGGGAAGATGGGAGAGGGTAAGAGGTGCAGGTCACAGGTGCGGGTAAGGAGAGGGCAGGTCCCACTCCCATCAGCTGAGAAGGGGTCCTGCTGGCCACAGAGCATGGGTCTGAGCTCTCAGGACAGAGTCCCGGCTTGTAGCACCAGTAGGACGGCAATGTGGCCATGAGGACAAGCTGTATACACACCGCCCCCCTCCACCTCCCAGGTTGGGTGGTCCAGCCAGGCTGCTGCCTGACCCCTGGGGATGGGAGGGCAGCTGTGGGAACTGAGCTCAAACTGGCCTCCCAGAGGTGGTATTGGGCCCCTGGGTGCTGTGCTGGGTGCCTTCTGGTGCCTCCACTTGTCAGCAATTAGGAGGTGGGGAGTGGGTGGTGTCACAAGGAGGGGAGTAGGAAGGGAACAAAACCGCGTGACTCCACTTTCTGGTGTTTCCATCCTCTTTTGGGGAACTAGTATCTCTGGTGGAAAATAAATACTTTCTGAAGACTGGCATTTCCTCCCCCTCACTTCTGTTTTTCTTCTTTTTTTCCTGTTAAATTCAAGCAAACTGGGGAAAATACCCAAGACCTAGTGGCCGTGGTTGTTCTTCTGGGAAGGGGTCAGGGCCCGGGGTTGGCGGGAAGGAAGTAATCCATCCCCTGGAAACCCTGCTGGGTGTGCAAATTTGTATTGTGGTGCATGGGTTACTTGAAACAACTATTTATAAACACGCAGAATGACCAGTTTCAGTAACAAGGGAGTGAGGCAGGGGAGACGAGGACAGCCCAGCCTTGTCCCCGGGTCAGCTGGTGGAGGTCAGGTCCCTTCCCAGGCCACCACTCCTACCTGCCCCGTCTGGCCCTCTGTGCTCCTTTGGGCTGATTGCAAGATTTGCACCTCATCTTCAGCTGCCCCCAATGCCAGCAGCCTCGTTCCAGGATCCAGAATTCCACCAAGGGCTGGATCAACAGGGCTGGAGCAGGATAGGTACTTAGGAGTGTGTACATCACAAAGATGCCCTCCTGTCCCCAGCGTCCATCACATCAGTGAGGCTCTCTGCTGCTGCCTCTATGGGCACCACACGGCATTCCTCATTTAATATGTTCCTTGTGTGCGTGCGTGCTAAATCATTTCAGTTGTCTGACTCTTTGCAACCCCATGGACTGTAGCCCATCAGGCTCCTCTGTCCATGGGATTCTTCAGGCAAGAGTACTGGAAGACTGGCATTTCCATGTATGCCCTCCTCCAGGGGATCTTCCTGACCTAGGGATGGAGCCTGCTGGATGAAGCACTAGAGAGCCTCACTGAGACACAGTCCAACGTGTCAACAGAAAGACCACAGAGATCAACACAGCCAGACGCCGAAGTGCAAAGGACAGGTTCTAATCAGCACTATACTCCCAGTGGGGCAATTCCAGCATGAACTGAACTCAATTTCAACTTGTGCGGAGGTGACTGGCATTTTAAAGTGAGACTATGGGAATTGGGACGGCTGAGAGCTCAGGCAGTGGAGTCAGGCAGCAGACAGTTATAAAGCAGGCAGGAGGCTGGGAGACCCCATCTGGTTCCTTAACAGCACTTGTCCGAAATGAGCCTCTGGGTTCTCACAGAGGCCCGAGATGTCCAGCCTCAGGTGGGCGCTCTAAATGGGGCTGGGGTTGCCCCAGGGATGCAGTTTGAGCTGTCAGAAACCGAGTCTTTCTAGGCCTGATGCAGAAGCAGGCTTTGAGACAAGCCTGGCTAGAGTTTAGTCAAGGAGAGAAAATTTTAGTCACCACATACCATACAATCCCTCCATTAAAAGTGTACAATTCAGGGGACTTCCTTGGTGGTCCAGTGGCTAAGACTCCTTGCTCCCAATGCAGGGTTGTGCAGGTTCGATCTCTGTTCAGGGAACTAGATCCCACATGCCAAAATTAAGACCCAGTGCAGCTAAATAAATATTTTAAAAGATAAAGTGTACAAGTCAATGAATTTTAGTATTATTCATAGAATTGTGCAATCATCCTATATTCCTACATCTGAAACATTTCCATAACTCCAGAAAGAAATCTGTATCCATCTGTAGTCACTCCTAATTTCCCCACCCCACCCCACCCCAGCTCCTGGCAACCACTCATCTATTGGGTTGGCCAGGAAGTTCATTCTGGTTTTCCCATAAGATCATGCAGGAAAACCTGAATGAACTTTTTTGCCAACCCAATACCTCCTGTCTCTGGATCGGCCTGTTCTAAACCCTTCATACAAATGAAAAAGTGAAAGTGATATTCGCTCAGTGGCATCTGACTCTTTGTGACCCCGTGGACTGTAGCCAGAATCACATAATACGTTGTCTTTAGCGACTGACTTCTTCCACTCAGCGTGTTTTCAGGTTTCATCTCTGTTGTAGCAGGGCAGTGTTTCACTCCCTTTTACGGCCAAATAGTATTGCATTATACAAATAGACCACATTTGACTTATCTGCTCATCAGGTGATGGCCATTTGGGTTGTTTCCACCTTTTCGTTGTAATGAGTAAAATGCTGCTCTGAAGATTCCTGTGCAAGTTTTTTCGTGGCCAAGTGTTTCTAAGCCCCTGTAGCAATAGGCCCAAACTTGGCCAATAACTGCCAGCTTCCCTAATTTCTGCCTCCGCTTCCAACTCAGCACCAACCAGAGAAAGCCAAGTACGCTCCCCTAACGAACCACAGGGGTTGCAGCACCTCCAATCGGCCCCCAACAGCTTCCCCAAGCCCACAGCTCCCACTTGGGGTGCACCTGAGCCCCCCTCTCGTGATGAAGCCACCCCCTCCTCTGCCTGTCTTTGAGGCTCGGCCAGCATGCAAGTGAGGGGGCTGCCTCCCGCTAGAGCAAGCCAAGCACACAGTTCCGCTTGTTCTCATTTTGCGTGGTCTTCGTTCATATCTACACATTTTATAGTTCCAGCTCTGTGGTCCATTTTGAGGAACGTCTGCCTGTGTGTGGGAGGGCCCACGCTCACTCTTCGTGTGGATGTCGTTGCTGAAAAGGCGTCTTTCCCTGCTACTTGGTCTTGGCACCCTTGCTCAAACTTCTTGACAATGGACTCCTGTTGTGTAACTTTTTGTGAACTATTGTCTTTAAGGAAGAAAGGTGGAGATTGAATCATGAAATGCTGAGCTTGCTTCCCTGCCTGCGTGAAATCCATCACTTCCTTACCCGGAATCAGGTGACCCACAGGTGGGGCTGCTCCTCTATTTTGCTCGCCTTCTCAGGCTGGTTCTGAGCCAACACAGGTGGAGAACTCCCTGGGGAAGGGCCTCATCCTTGACTTGCCCCGATTTTCCTGCTTTCCCCTGCCTGCCTCGTTTTTCCCCTCTTGCCCCCATCCAGGAAGCTGGGCCCCTGCAGGGCGGGTGGGCAGGTACTGTGCCTGAAGCCCTCCCCCGCGGCCCACCAGTAAACACTGCAACCCTTCACTACCCTTTGCACCCCGCCCTGCAGTACCGTCCCCAAACCACATGGGGCCCTTCGTCCCCTGACACTGGTCCAGGAAGCGCCATGTAAGCTGGCTGGGCTGGGAAGAGGCTGGTGAAATGCCATCTTCCCAGGCTGCCTGGGCACTCTTGCAGGCAAGTAAAGAGGATCCCAATGCTTCAAATCAAAGCAGCTTTAAGGGCAGAGAATGTGGCCCTGTGTGGCCAACGTTTCTGAGATTTGCTGTTTTCAACTTGCCAGGGGTCTGAGAGAAGTGGCAGCCTGCTCTGAGACCAGAGTCATGTGCCCCCGCCCCTCCCGCTTTACTTCCTGGGCTCTGGGTTCCAACCGCCTCAGTGGGACTCCAGCCTGGGTGCCGGGGCACCAGACTGGGCTTTCTGTGAGGCTCTGGGTGCTCCATGCCCGCCTGCCTGTCTGCCCAGGGCTCAGGAAGTCTGGCCCGCAGCCACGTGTGCTTCCAGACTCATGGCTGCTTCGTGCCCAAACACTGCAGCAGAAACTGCACTCTACACCCAGCACCGTCACCCAAAAATGTGACTCTAATCCAGGTCTCTCTGCCAGTTTTAGGAAATTCACAAAGGGGCCAAATTGGACGGGAGAAGCAACTGGATGCAGGACCCGGCTTATCTTGCAGAAAGAACGAGGGGACATGCGCCGTAGAGACGTGAGTAGATCTCAGCTGGACTTGATTCAAACAAAACCAACTACTTAATGACATGCATGTGGTAACCCAGGAAATTTGATGATGGTAACATGGGCCATTTTATGTACAATGAATTATTATTGCAGTTATGTTAGAACTTTTAAAAAGACCGTTTTCAGAGACTTGTTAAGTATTTATCTATAAATGACAGGACATCTGGGATTTGCTTCCAAATAATCCAGTGGTGGGAAAGGGTCTGTAGGGCTTGGAGAACACAGGCCTGGTGAAAACTCTGCTGAGGCTCGGGTGGGCATGTGGGTGGTTTGTTGTTTAAGTAACAGCTTTGTTGTAATACAGTAATTTTCGGGTTACAGAGCTATGCAACCATAACCATGACTTAAAATTTTTCTATCTGCTTGAAATGCTCCACAAGTCTCCTTGCTTCATGGCACGGGGTCAGAGGCAGTGATGTCTGAACCGCCTGGGGCGTATCTGTTCTTTCTCAACTGGGGCAGCAGGAGCCCCAAGGTAGCTTCCACCTGTCCTGGGATAGCAAAAGGTCACTGGTGGTGTTTACACCAGCTCCTGCCCCAGCCTGAAGGTCTGTAGCCCACAGAACCTGGGTCTGCCAGTCCAGTCTGGGTTTGCTGCATGACAGGCCAGCATCCAAAAGGCCAGGGCTCTGACTCAAGGGGCCACCTCCAGGGAGACCAGGCTGCAGCACCACCCCCCTGCCCCCGCCACAGGAACTGTCTCGGGGGGCTTGTAGTGGCCGGTGCCTGCTGGGAAGGGGCAGCCCTGGGTGGCGGGTCCACGGTGACCTGGATCCAGGACCACAACACTGACGAGTCCCTCAACCAGCCCCATGCCCTGCTCTTCCCCCAGCCCTCTGCCCACAGGCCATCCCAGTGTATCCAGTCAGAGCTGTGGCTTCTCCCCTGCTTTGGACCCTGCCCCTCCATAAACCCTAGAGCCCTCTTTGGAAGGTGCAAAGGAGGATCTCATAGGCCCTGACCGCAAGGCAGACTAGTTAGGGGCCTGGATGCAGAACCAGACTCAGCACTTCACCGTCCTTTATTAACATCCCTGCAGGGCAATGTGGGACTGACTGCTGGCCACTTGCTGGGGGTGTGGGGTAGAGGCACAGTGCCCACGTGACTGGGGGAGGCTGACAGATGCAGCCCCCAGCCTCATTTGCAGGCTGCTTTGGGCATTTTGGCTGACCAGCTCCTGGAGACCTTGCAGGTGACCGCTGTGCAGTCAGCCCCCGTGGACGTGCCACTCCTGCTCAGGGAGCCGGGAGGGGTCGCTGCACAGCCCCGAAGACAGAAGCCGCCTCCTGGCGCTGAAAGGTTTTGGTGAAACTAATTGTTTAAAGCTGGGCTTCCCTGGTGGCTCAGCTGGTAAAGAATATGCCTGCAATGCAGAAGACCTGGTTCAATCCCTGGGTTGGGAAGATGCCCTGGAGAAGAGAACGGTTACCCACTCCAGCATTCTGGCCTGGAGAATTCCATGGACTGGACAGTCCATGGGGTCACAAAGAGTCGGACATGACTGAGCAACTTTCACTTTCACTTGTTAAAGCCAGTGGGGGTGGGCTGGACCAGGAGGGGTGGGTGGGGTGCCCGAGGGTCACACGCAGGCCCTTCCTCCTGGGTGCTCATTCTGCCCTGACCTGGCAGCTGTGGGGCGCAGCTGCCTTAAAGAACGTCATGAAAGCTATGGTCCCTCTGCTGGGATGAAAGTGCAAGTGTACACACCATTCGATGGGTGGTGCTGGGGGTTCACACCCCCTACTCCGCCACCCGGGTCCTCAGTGGGAGCTGCTGGGGGTCCTGGGCTTCGTGAAAGGAAGAGACTTCAGGGACTGGAGACCCCAGACTGTAAAAGTCTGGCCAGCCCACCCCTCCCAACTCCAGGGTTAACTGCCTACCTGGGGAGAGAACACCCAACCCGGGGCCTACACCCTCTGAGAGTCACTGCTGTGCGCAGGGAGAGTCAGTGGTGGCAGCGGGAGGTGGAGGTGAAGCCAGCAGCTCGGAGGGGGCAACGGTCACTGGGCTGGCCAGGCAGGCTGGGGTGGGGGTCCTGGGCCAGGGAGGAGGGGGCTGGAGCACAGTGGGCAGGTGCTGGGCTCAGGGCAGTGCTCAGCTGCCAACCCTCTGGCACTCTGGAATAAACTGGCGCAGGGGGCTGGGCGTGACCCAGCTGCTCCCACCGCCACATCAGGACGGCACTTTGATGCCAAAGTGCTTGCGAAGCTGTTCCAGAAACACGAATGTGAGCACGGTGTGGGGCATGAGGCGGATACCGGCAGGCACGAGGCCCTGCGGGAGAAAGGAGGGGAGCATGAAGACAGCCCTGGAGGGAGAGCCCCTCCCCTACACCCCCTGCACTCCCCCGGCCCCAAACCTTGTAAAAGGCCAGCGGCCCCAGCTTCGCTGTCTCCATGGCGCAGTGCAGAACACCCTGCAAAAAAAACACCAAATAATGAAATAAAATGGAAAGCTGCTTCTCAAAAGGCAGGAACCCCCTCCACCTTATCCCCCTCCCCCACCACCACTGCCAGTAGCTGGTCACACTGATAGTGGGCGTAAGCGTACAGAGCAGCAGGCCCGAAAGTTGAAAGGTTAACACGGGGAGTAGGGCTGGTGGGCACAAAGGTCAAGGGCTGCCCTCGCCCGTTAGCCAGGCAGAACTAGAATTTAAAAGCACACCAGGGCCAGGCTGACCCGCCAGGCACCCATAGTTCTTGGGCGGCTGCCACAGACACAGAAGATACCATGCGTAATGGAGGGAGCCCCGGACAGGTGCTTGGCCCCAGGCGCTGGACCTGCCACCCTGCTAAGACCAGGCTGCCTCTGTTACCATGTCAAAGAACCTGACTTAAAAATACACTCGGGGCCCAGGCGGCCTGGGCAACTGGGCGGGACACAGCTTTGTCTGCACCCCGGCCCAGGGACACAGGCTCACCCGGCAGCAGCAGGGTGGGAAGCCCACTCACCCGATACTCGCCCTTGGCATTCATCAGCCGGGTCTTCAGCACATCCAGGGGCTGGCACAGGAATGTGGCACATCCACCCTGGAAGGCAAGTTGTCACCAATGGGTCAGCCAGGAGGGCACCCCTTACCTCCCCTCCGCAGGCCCGTCTGGACCCCCAGGAGGTGTCCCCAGGGCCATGGGGACAACACGAACAGTCCTAGCCTGGGCTCTGGGGATCCGTGGGCTCCTCTCACTAATGCAGAGCCCGAGAGGGGCAGCCACCACCCTCACCAAAGCCTCCCACCATTCTGAGCCCTTGCTCCGCCCAGGTGCCCCCAGCTGCCAAGGCTGGTCAGGGACCCCCCACTACTCACGGCAATGAAGCTGGCAATAAAGTGAGTGAAGATGCTGTCAGACAAGTAGCCCGTGCTGAGGACCAGCTGCTTGGCTTGATCATAGCAGGACAGCTGTTAGGAAATGGGGATGGTCAGGACACGAGGGACAACCCAGGGGAAAGCAGATGGGGCCTGCAACGACACCAACTGGACTGACCAAGTACCTGCTCTGTGGGTCATCTACAGACATCATACGGGGGCGGACAGACGAGGCCCAGACCTGCCTGAGCCCCACGTGTGTTAGTGCCCGCTGCCTTCCGGGCCCCTGAGCCCCGGATGCTGCCTGAGAGTGCCACCCCAAGCCAAAATCCTACCTGGCCCACGGTGACCAACATCCCTCGACTGGACGCCATGGTTGCGCCTGAGAACAGCTTCTTCAGACCCTCTGTCGGGGGAAGAGGAGAGGTTGGGTGCCCAGCCCGAAGCACCCCCCTAGACTCCCCCAAGGCCCGCTACTGGGTCCCACCTGGAGGCTGTCCCAGGCCTCCACCTCCTGTCTTACCTTCTCGGGCCACACGGTACAGGCCGTCCAGGGCATGGGCATAGCTGCCAAGGGACAGAGAGTGAGGCTCTCCCTGACCACAGGCTCCCACAGGAAGATCCTCCCCACGAAGAGCCATGCCCCCATCACAGGCCAGGAGGAACCCAAAGCATCACAGGGCCAGAGGACATCAGCCTTTTCTGAGAGCTCAGAGTGGTCTCACTGCTCAGGGGACCTCAGGGCCTAAAGATCCCCCGGGTTCCACAGGAAAACCCCCTCGCTGGGGGGCCTGCCAGCTCCGAGGCTGGTCATGTCTGCAGGCTGTTACCGAGGGCAGGAGGATGGGACGCCCTGCCAGGTCCCCTTCCCAACCTACTCAGTCTGCCCTCCCCACGGCCTATGCTCCGGCCAGAGAGCGGACAATGGGATCGCCTGGGGCCACACTTCTCCCTGAATTGGCTGATGCTGGCACCCAGGGTTTAACTACAGTGTCTGTCCATAAACAGGGTCTCAGAACCCACGGTGTCTCAGATCTCACACAATATGATGTTTTATCACAAAAACAACCTCCCAGCTCCCAAACCCTTTTGAAGACCACATAAGCTTCTAGCTTACCCTCCGGGAAGCATGTGCAGGTGCAAGAGGGAGCAAAGAGTGACCAGCCTCTGCCCACCTCCCAGTCCGGCTCCACAGCGGTAGGACCCAGAGATGCTGGAAACCCCCTCACGATGTATGATTCCAACATCCACCAGCTACCCCATTGCTCCACGTGACCCCACAGGTGTGGTGGCCTGTAGGAGTCCCCACTGGGTCCCTCAGAGCTACTCAGGGGTCTTCTCAGCCCTGGCCCCCAAACCCCTGGGCACACCATGCGACTCACTTTCGGCGCTGATTCTGGGGCAGCTTCATGTCATTCTGCATCCTGAAAACAAGCAGAGAGTTCAAGGGGGCAGGGCCAGACACCCCACAGGCCCTAGCAGGAGTGAGCAGCTGGCCCCACCCGGGGCTGCCCCACCACAGGCTCAGCACCACCCTCCTGCACCGCGGACCCCAAGATCTGAGTGACACGTTTTAGGCTGAACACACTGAGACCCTAGTGAGCCAACCTGGCCCCGCTGGGGGACAGCAAGACCCTGGCCTCAGGGCCGCACTGACCTGACGTTGACCATGTCCGCAGGGGTCCCCACAAAGCCGCCGATGCAACCTGGCACAACAGCCAACACGTGACCACTGGCAATGCCTCCTGCCTCACCTGCACCACCCCCTCCCTCCCAGCTGCTCACCGCTGATGGAGCCCAGCAAGACCTTCTTGTAGAAGGGCAGGGGGCCCTCACTGCCCTTGGTCACCTGGTCCCGCACGGTCTCATAGATGGCAAACCGAGTCAGGGAGTAGGTCATCTGGGGAGAAGGGGCCCAGCTCAGAGGGTCCAGAAGGAAGGATGGCGCTGGGCACCCCCACATCCTTGGCCCTCCGGTGCACGGACATCACCATGTGGGCCACAGGGACACCCAGGAACCTTCCAGAGGCCACACAGCCAGCAAGCAGCTGAGCCGTTTAAAACACCTGGGGCTGACTGAGTCCAGGCCCCACCCCTGCTCATCCCCTATCATGTCCCTGCAAGCCTCAGTTTCCCCACCTGTAGGTGGAGATCTCGGGCCAGCTGTGCTGAGCCAACTCTGTGCAAGGCAGAAGCCATGCCCTGTGCCCACCCCGGGTGGTTGCTGGCCCCCCAGGTCTTGTAGTTCTGTCCTTGTAAGCAGTCTTGAGAATGAGAGAGTAACTTCCAGGCCCAAAGGGCACCTATGGTGGGCAGGAGGGAGGCCAGCGACCCCTCCGCCTCCGTGGGCTGAGAGTGGGCTCTGGGATCAAGACCTAAGGGATCGCTGGCCATGAGCCTCCACCCACCCACTACCCTGGGAGATGGGGCCCCCCAGAGGTACCTGTCTGCACAGGGAGGCGCTCAGCCCGTTGTAGAGTGCCAGGACGCCGTCAGAGCGCACCACCTGCAGCGCCATGCCCGTCATGCGCAGCTTCACCTCCTGCTGCGTCTGCAGGTGCACCTGTGGGGGACGGGTTCCCACCGCTCAGAGCCGCACCCCGCCTGGAGCCTGCCCCAGCCAGCTCTGCTCTGAAGCCCTTTTTCGCAAGTGCTACCAGCGCCTGTGCTGAGAGACAGGAAACTGAGGCCTCCTAAGGCACCAGCTGGGGCGTCTGGCGCCAAGCTCTGTTCCACTCGATCACCTCACAGGAGACAACGCCAGCCAATATGGGAGCTCAATTCCAGCTGCCCTGGGGCGGAGTCATCAGCCCCGTCCTTTAGATGAGGACACTGGGAGACTCCAGAGCCCCACGTGGTAGCCTCCCAAGGGGGACAGAATTAGGGGACTCAGAGATGTCCTGAGGAAACAGGGGAGACTCAGGAGAGGTGGGTGGAGCTCCGTGGGGCACCCAGGGGGAGGAGCACTTCGGAGTCCATTCTTGCATCACAATCTCAGGTCCTACACGTCCTGACCGGACACGCTGGGGCAAGTTACTGACTCTGCTGCCTTAGTCTCTCTTGGCTGTGAGCTGGGAACCTAGAGTCTGGGGGCAGGGTGGCCACGCAGCAGCACCCCATGCAGGCAAGCCACTGTGAGGGTTCAGCCAAGACGAGGGGCAAAGGCAGAGATCAAGGAGCTTTAAGATACTTTTTTTTCCAAAGACAATGCCGAGAGATTAAAAACTCTGGCCAGGGCCTCCTCGGCTGGAGGCCTCTATGGCTGCCCACACTGCCTGCTACAGCCCAGCCCAAGGCCATGTGCTCCCTGGGCCAGAGGGCGGCCACATTCCTGTGGCCAGCCACCTCCCAGACTCCCACCCCCACGCTAAGTGTGCTGCAGCAAAATAACACCTGGGGGTAGGGCAAGGGGCAGTGACGCCCAAAGGAGACTTGAACACGGGAAAAGGCTGGCCTGGGGCCAGGGAAGGCTCCAAGAGTCCTTGAAAGCTGTTTCTACCTCCCAGGCCGACAGTCAGTCTGACCCTCCAGGGCCTGTGATGGGGGAGGTGGGGGAGGGCACAGGGACCTGCATGGGCAGAAAGTAAAACAAAGCGTGCAGGAGAAAGGTTTCCTCTTCCTACAGACCCAAAGCACCTTAATACCTGGCCCTGCTGGGCCAGGCCACGTCACAGGCCCTGGCGGCTACCAGGAGCCACAGAGGACTCTCCCAGGTCTCTGAAATGCTGGAGGGGCTGCCAGTTTCAGCTCCACCCCCAATGTCTACTAATCCTGCCTTTCCTGGTGGCCAGGCTGAAGCTTGAGGGATGGTTGGATCAGCCCAAGACAAAGGTGCCAATCCTTCCAAGGGGGCCAGCATGGGTTTCAGGCTGCTCTGGGTGGGAATACGGAAGGGGATGGCCAAGTGACCACTCTTGCCAATAGCCTCCGCAAGACCACAGCCCAGGTACTGTGGCCCAGGGCCCACTTGCCAAAATATGCTTTGAGTTTCTGGCCTTTCTTTGTTGTTTGTGGTGAGAAAGGAGCAAAAAACTGGTCTGCCTCAGAGACAAGGGAAACTGTCTTATTCTGCCCCATAGGCATTAAAAAAAAAAAATGTAGAAAGAGTGTGATTGCTTCTCGATGGAAGAAACAATCACCCTCATTGGGCAGGACCTGCACGCAGGCTGGGATCATGGCTTCCAGATGCTCACCTACCTCCCAGGAGGAAGCAGCCCAAAGCCGGGGTGCCGGCCACATCCCTCCTCCGTCTACCAGTGTGTTTGTTGGGCACCCACTAGGCAGAGGGAGCGCGTGGTCCTGCCGGGGTGCCGACAGCTGCGCTCACTGAGAACTACCCTCAGGAGAGCTGGGAGGGAGACCAACCCAAGGTCACACAGGTAGCAGAGCGGGGGCCAAGGGGCATCTCTGCCGCCCGTTCCACGCAGAGCCTCCGGGCGGGGGCGACAGCCCGGCCCGAGGCCCTCCCCACAGCCGTGCTCACCTTGAGCAGGTCCAGCGGGTGCGTGCAGCAGGCGGCCCCGCATGACGCCAGCCCACCGAAGTACCAGCGCGACACGCGCGCCTCATCCGCCATGGCCCGGGCGCCGCCGCCGCCGCCGCTGCCAAGGAGCGCAGGTACCGGCCCCGACCCAGCCTGTGAAACCCAGACGCTGGCCCGGCCCCGCTCCAGCAGGTACCGAACCCCGGCCCGGTCCTCGTAGCCGCCCGCCGCGCGTTCAAAGGTTCGCCGGACGCCCTCGCCGCCGACAACCAATGCACCCGCGCGGCCCGGGGGCGGGAGCTAACGGGCGGGGTTTCGCAGACCCCGCCCCCAAGTCCGAGGGTGGGTCCCGAGCCTTAAAGCGGCCGCGGCTCGGTAGGCTAAAGCGGTGGGCCCCAGCGAGCCGCCCCAGTGGAGGCCGCTCAGTGGGACCCCCCCACTGGCCGGACCTCCGCAGGAAGCCTGCTAGGTGGACCTTCCTCGTTCCTCTCAGGGACCTGCGGCCTCCCTTATCCTGCGCCGGTCAGCCCGCGGGGCGGCCCCGGCGCCTAAGGCATGTCTGCAAAGGTCACGGCCCGAGTAGCCTGGGCGCTCGGCCAGCCTACCCCTCCTAGAGGCCTTCCTCCCATAAGCGCCCTGCCCCTGCCGCGGCCCGGAACTTGCACCCGGCTTCCCACCCACGCGGCGCAGGCAGCGGAAAACCTCCACGGATTACAACCTGCGGATTACAGGCAATTCGGAGACTAGCCGCCCCGCCTACCCATCCCTCCCGAACCCCCAGCCTTAGGCTAGCTCTGACCAGACAGCCCCCAGGCAGCTACCCTGAGGCGGAACAGGATGGGGATTCTGGGCGTGAGGGCTCAGGCTCCTGGGAGGCGGTAGTCAACAAACTGTCCTCCCAGCAAACTGGAAGCGCGGGTGCGCTGCTGGCCAGAAGGCGCGCCTGCGGGGCAGAGAAATCTGGGTCCCCAGGGCCGCTTTTGGACGGGGCCCCATGGATCTCAGGGGAGGCAGAGTCAGAGACCCCTGCACTAGTAAAGGCCCCATGTAATGGGGCCTAGTAAAGGTCCTGCTGTCCCAGCTTAGCCACTGCAGCCCCCACCCCAAGGGAGAAGGGTGAGGGGCACCAGAGAAGCAAATCTTGGCCCCGGACCCACCAGGCACCAGGAATAAGAAGTCCAGCCCAGCCTAAGCACACAGGGATTCTCTGTCGGAGGCAAAAGTTGCCAGAGCAAACCCTGCTATTCGCCTAAAGCGGCTTCCTGGAAACTAGGGAAAATGCCTTCTAGAACCACAGGAGGCCTCTGCGCTCGGTCATCAGTTGGGAGGGTGAACAGCTGGCTACAGAGATTTCCAGCCCAATATTGCCAAGGAGCCTGGGATGGGGCCAGTGGTAGAGATGTGCTGAAAAGGCAGTTGGAAGTATGGGAGAAATCCTGGGAAAAACAGGAATGCCCCAAGAGAGGGGCACCCTTTTTAGAAAAAGGTGGATTTTGCAAAGGAACTCAAAAAGATCCAATTTTCAAAAGGATCCCAAACACTTGTGCATAAATCCGAAGGGATGGGGACTTTGGGCAACGGCTTGGCTTGGCTGCCAGGCCAGGCCTGTTTTGGGACCTGGTGTCTGTGCTGCAGCATTTACACTTTCTCTTAGTTTCTGGACAGGGAGGATGCAGCCATGTGGGTGGCCTGGCATATGTCAGGGTCCCTGGAATTGGCAGGGAGGAGGAGGTGGGGGGTGTCTATGGTGTGAGAAGCACATGACCAGCTCTGGTTCTCCCATTGCTGTGTCCTCTGTGATCATCTCATGAGCCTGCACAAAGGCCAACTCCTACAAGGCTCTGAAGGGATCTTCTAAGTTCTGTGGGTGCCAGCAGGGCAACTCAGGATGCCTAGCAAACCCACCTCCCAACACCAGGCCTAAGGGCTAAGTGGGCTTCAGGGACCCAGGGTGATCCCCAGTGGCACACCCAACCTATTTCCAGGTCTGAGACACCTTAGAGCTACCACAGGCTGGAGCAGGTCAGGGGGCGCTGGAAGGGTCGAGAGGCCTGGGCCAGGGGGCTGCCTGGGAAGGGGAGGCCAAGGATCTTCAGCGCCTTCAGACAGGGCTTTGCGGTCAGGTGGGGGCACCATGGCAGCATCCTGTCTGTTGTAAGCAATGCGGGAGGAGTTGGGCTTGATGGTCCCGCGGGTAGACACCTTTAGCAATACTACCATGAACAAAGTGACCCCTCCTTGGCGGGTAGGGTGAAGGGAGCCCATGTCATCACCCTAGCTGCCCTGGAAAAAGATGAAGGCGCTCAGAGGATAAGCGGCCTTTAAAGGTCACCCATAGGCCGGGAGGTGGAGTGTGACCACACAGGCCTGGGGTGAGGGGTGTCCCTGAGCCTGGACCACTCCCTGCCCCTAGGAAAAGGCAGCAGATCAGCAGCCCACACTTAGCCCCAGGTAGCCAGCTGTCCCCTCTGCTAAGTGAAGGCACACCCAGAGATCTGCTGCCGGCCAATTGTTAACTTCACGGGCCCCAGGCTTGGCTAGTGGGGCTCTCCAGTCAGGGGGCCGCCTCCCCTCTCCTGGGATTCTTCCTGCAATGACAGCCAGCTGGAAGCATGTCCTTGTGGAGGACCCCAGGTGGTGTGGGGGTTGCTGGGCACGTCCATCTGGGAGCCTGGCAGCTCCTGGGCCTATCCTGAGCCATCTCACCCAGAGGGTAGCACTCCCAGACCGAGTGTCCCCTTGTGGTCCCACAAACCAAGGGAGGGAACTCCAGGTGGGACCTGAAGACCCAGGCCAGACGGGGTGGGTCCCCATGAGTCACAGAATTATGGGCCTCCCCAGAGTAGATACTCAAAAAGCCCTGCAGCTGCCTGCCCTCAGCCCGAGGGGCCTCCTGTCATGGGCCAGTGACGGCGCTTTCCCAGGAGAAGGAAGCCAAGGGTCCTTGGAGAAAAGAGAGCACTAGGCAGAGCCTGCAAGCTTGGGTGGTCACTGCCACCTGTAAACGTCACTCTGGCACCAGGTTACCTCTTCTTACCAAACCCCTGGCTCTATGAAAAAGCTCCTTGAGCCCGTCTAAGGGAGCAGCTGACAGCCCCCCAACTGCTATAGGCTTGCAAAGCACACCCTCCTGCCTCCTGTGCCCTATCTATGGTACACACCTCACTCTCACCTGCCCAGGTCTGTATTTGCTGTTAAAGACCACCAATACTTAAAGACAAGGAGTTCCAAAGGCGCCCCCATAGCTCCCAGGTGAAGATCTAGTGCCAGCCACGCAGGAGCTGCCACCCCCACAAGCAGGACAGGCATGCGTTCGGATCTCAGAGGACAGCCCACTGCACGACTCCACACACAGGGCCTGCACGATGCATTTTTCCCAGCGGCCACGGGGGGCGTGTACACTCCTGGTGGGTTCTAGAGTCCTTCTCCCTGGGGCTGCAGAGTCAGTGGCTGCCCCTTCCTCCCCATCTCAGCAGGTCCATCCGTTTGTCCCAGAACGGAGTTGGCCTCGTGGTGCAGATGCCCAGTTCTGCTCCAAGGCTGCTCCATCCACTGAGCCTGGGTGCTGGGTGCAAAGCAGGCAGAGCCCCACTCAGGGCCCGGGAACCCTGTCCACAGTCTCCTGGGCAGCTACTCCAGAACCACGGTGCCGCCCACTGCCTCCAGGGCTGCCTTGATCTTCTCGGCCTCGGCCTTGGCCACGTTGGCTTTGATTTCCTGAGGCAGGGATTCCACCAGCTTCTTTGCCTGCCAGAGAGTAAAGTCAGAACCCAACCTGGGCCTGGGCCAGCCAGAGAGCTGTCAGTGACAGCGGGAGAGGGCTGTGCGGTACATGGAACCTCACCTGGACAAGGTTGATGCCCTGGACATAGTTCTTGATCTCCTTGATCAGCTTTACCTTGTCCACGGGTTTTGCCTCTGTCAGGCGGACAGTGAAATGTGTCCGTTCTTTTTGTTTGGGGACGTCTTCTTCTGCTGCCTGGGGGAGGGAGGGAGGAAATGGGTGGCAAGGTGAGAAAGGACGGGGTGAAGCAAGCAGATTCATTCCCAGGCTACCCTGTCCTGTAACCCAAAGGCAGGACCCAGGCAGGCTGCCTGACAAAGCCTACGATTTTGCCAGGAGGCCAGAGTGAGACAAGCGGGCTCAGGCTGCCAAACTGGGTGCTCTCCTTGCCTAATCCATTCCAATCCAATCCATCTCTCCAGATGCTGCTCTAAAACTACCTTCTGCCCCCACCACCCAGCACTCTAGTTTCCTTGTCCTTTAAAAATTGTAACTTTTGAGACAAGGAAAAATGACACCATAAGCGCTCTGCAGATAAAATAACACTCAGAAAAGCAGTGCAAGCCCAAGGTTACATACTGATGACAAATGTACAACCAGCTTCAGCTCCACCAGGTGACTAATAATGGGACAACTGGGCATGACAGAGCTCCAGCGGTGAAGGCCACAGCACGCCTAGAGCAGGGACTACATGGGCCAACAGCCTGGGGCAGTTCTACTGTGGGTCTGCTGCCTAATTATTAACAGCACCCCCTTTATTCTTAAAAGCGCTCCAGTTTAGACAAGTTACACAGTAATTCTCTCTCCTTGCCCCAGGTGTTTAGCCTGTATAGTCACCTTCCAGTTCATAGTGTGGGGAGGAGTGTGGACAAGACTGGTGGCACTATCAGACACATGTGGGATGTGGGACGCTCCACAGGACCCCTGACCTGGTTTCCTCAGTAGGTGATGGCTGGGGGAAGGGGGCTGAGGGCAGCCACCCAGATTTAAGAGGCTTGAGAAACCCAACAACCAAATGCAACACAGAGACCTCATTTGGATTTGAATAAACTGACTGTTTTCAGAGAAGGCAATGGCACACCGACTCCAGTACTCTTGCCTGGAAAATCCCATGGATGGAGGAGCCTGGTGGGCTGCAGTCCATGGGGTCGCGAAGAGTTGGACACAACTGAGTGACTTCACTTTCATGCATTGGAGAAGGAAATGGCAACCCACTCCAGTGTTCTTGCCTGGAGAATCCCAAGGACATCGGAGCCTAATGGGCTGCCGTCTCTGGGGTCGCACAGAGTCGGACACGACTGAAGTGACTTAGCAGCAGCAGCGGCAGCAAACTGACTGTTTTAAAGTCTGGGACGTTCCTGGTGCTACAGTGGATAAAAACCCGCCTGCCAATGCAGGGCACGTGGGTTTGATCCCTGGTCAGGGAAGATTCCACATGCTTTGGAATAACTATGCCCACACGCCACAACTACTAAGCCCGCGGTCTAGAGCCTATGCTCCACCAACAAGACAAGTGACTGCAACGAAAGGCCAGTGCACCACAACTAAAGACTAGCCCTCGCTCTCCACAACTAGAGAAAGCCTGCAAGCAGCAACGAAGACCCTGTGCAACCAAAAGCAAAAATAAATTAAAAAAAAAAAAAAAAAAGGGTCTGGAAATGGAACTTCCCTGGTGGTCCAGTGGTTAAAGAATATGCCTTCCAATGCAGAGGACAAGGGTTTGATTCCTGGTCAGGGAACTAAGATCCCGCATGGCTTGGGGCAACAAAGCCCTCCTGCCTCTACAACAGAAAAGATCCTGCATGCCGCAACTAAGACTAATAAATAAAAAACTATTTTAAAAAGTCTGGAACTATTAGCAAAACTTGGAGAGGCTGGAGTAGGAAACCCTGCTAATTGCACTTGAGACAGCTCCTGGTAACGTGAGGAAACACTGGTGCTTTCAGAGATGGATGGTGGGACACACGAGGCAGAAGAGATCAGAAATCTGTCTCAAGCTTCAAATAGGTAAAGCAAATGTGGCAAAACCTTTATGATTTCTGACACTGGGAGATGCATATATCAATAATTATGTTATTTCTCCTTGTGTATAAGTCCGAGATTTCCATGGCCCTGCCATCCCTCTGCCTCACTCTCATCCTTAGCTCCTCAAGTCTTTCCTCAGAGTCACCTTCCCTGCAGCGTTTCTTGAAACTGTAACCCTTTCCCTCACTTAAGAGCTTCTTCCTTACTCTTTTCCCTTTCTGTTTGATACAAATTCTTTTTTTCTTGTTTCCTCGCCTTTGGCTTTTCCCCTTCACCACAAACATGGTCTTCATATGGGCAGGAACCTGCACAGTCTTGGCAGGGAGGAGATGCCAGTGAGGCTGCAGGGGTGCCCACAGCCAGAAAGCGCACAGACCTGCAGGCTGTGCCTGGTTGATGCAGGAACAAGATGAGGGATGAGGAGGGAAACCTGGCCATGTGAGGTGAGGCAAGATATCAGCTGGACACCAGAGAAACACCGCTTTATGCCCTGGCCTGAGCTCACCTCTGGGGCTGTTGGGGCAGGGGCAGCCCCAGGCACCATGCCACCCACTGGCATCAACCCGACATCTTGGATCTTCAGTGTTTTCTGCAGGGACAAAGAAGGGTAGTTTCAGGAGCTGGTTGTCACACACAGACATGCTCAGGAACACGCCTGGCAAGGTCCTTGCATTTATGGAGCACACTTTGGATAATTTACCAAACTCCCAAATATCCCAGCAAGAGGCCCCAGAGCTCCTTGCCCAGCCTGAGCACTGATACCTTCAGGAGCTCGTTGAGGTCGGAGATCTCCAGCAGCGTGAGGCTGGCAATGTCCTGGACCAGCTGCTGGATCTTGGGCGGGTACTCCTTGGGGGCGTTATCCAGGGGGGCGCCAGTGAGGGTCTCCCCCCTTCGATGGCTGCTGCATCTCATAAGCCGCACAGCGCAGACGTGAGGTACCTGTTGCCTGAACCCCATTAGAACAGAGTCGTCAGCCTAGCACAGGCAGGGGAAATGGGCCAGGCAGGTAGGTGCCATTAGCTCAGATCTAGCTCCTTGGTCCCAACCCAGGTTCTCAGACTCCAGGGACCGCGTGGATAACAAAAGGGATTTCCGGGCCATTTTATATATTCTTCAAAGGGCCTTGGAAACCCACATAACTGTTTGCAGACACGCTACCCACGACGTTTCCGGTTTGGATGAACTCTACCAGTCCATGGACGTAAAGCAATTACCTGAATGCATTTTGCCGCGCAAACTTTCAGACCCTGCGGTCCCTGGCTGTAGAACGCCAGATCAACTCATGGGAGTCCTACCACATCACTGTGCTGCCGGGGAAACTGAGGCACGGAGGAAAGCACGGACCGGTCCAAGGTCATCCGGGGCCACCCCATAACTATCGGCGGCCCGTGAGGTTAGGGGATCGTTAAGTGGAGGCCCCGTGCCTACCAACCACGTAGGGACTCGCCGAGTCGGGGGAAGCCCCCAGCCCGCGGCCGCCGCCCCAACGTGCACCCTCAGTGCCGGGCCAAGGGCCCCAAACTACCAGCCTGCCCGGCCCTCAGCGGCCCGCAGTACCTGACGAGGCGAAGCGCAGCGGCTCGAAGCCCGAGACACGGCCCCAGTAGGAGGCTTGTGGCCGACGGCAGCATCGCTCCACAGGAGAGAAGGTCACACGCGGATCCTAGTAGACGGGACACTCTAGCCGCCGGGGCCACCGGACATACGAGCTGGGGAGGACACTCTAGCCGCCAGGACTACCGAGCATAGAGTTGGGTAGTACGTTCTAGCCTGCAGGACAGTCGCGCATACAAGCTGGAGAAGGACGCTCTAGCCTCAACTCGACTTGTCTCCTCTCGCTCCGCGAGATTATGCAAAAGAGAACGAGTGGCGCAGGCGCAGAGCTTCGTGGAGGGGGCGGTGGCCCGACGCCGGCTGATCTGGGTCCTTCCCGCCGAGGGGCCAATGAAGCCGAGAGAAGGCTGAGACCCGGCGCCAGGGTTCGTTCGAGTCGGGGAAGCCGACTGGGCCCTCGATACACTAGGGACGACGGGCAGGGACCTGACCCTGTTGAACGGCACAGTGACACCTGCAGCAGAGTCCGGGCATATGACGTTTGCGCTGCCGCAGGGCACGCCCGGGCATCCCTAGTGCCCTTCCTCCTAAAGTCCGTTCTGGGGGCCCGGCCGCCCGTGGCCTGTGGTCACCTGGCGGGAGGGAGCTCCCCGGCCCTCTGGGCCGTCTTCTCCTCCGTCTCCTTCTGTATCTAAACGGATGTCTTGCAGGCCAGCTCGGGAGCACATTTGGTCCTTCCGTCCTGGCAGACGCAGTAGCGAAGCCACCGCCCTCCGCCTGAACCAGACCCGCAGCGAGCTATAAACTCTGCTTGCAGCGTCTGCTAAGGGTTGTGATTGAGCCCGAAGGGGTCGAGGATGGGGTCCTTGGGAGAATTTGTAAGCCTGGACTCTTGTCTCCAGCTGCCCGAATCCTCTGCACTCTTGCCTCTTAGTTCAGCTCCCAAATATCTGGCACATGGGGTGTCCCCAGCCCTTCGGGTCCTAGGGCCTTTGCTCCTTAAATGCAGCAGGGGACATACTGCTCTCCTTCTGTCCTAGATACCATAGGTGATTTTCTAAGAGCCCAGGGATAACAGTCCTGACTTTAGGTCGAAGAAGGCTGGGCTTCCTTTTGCCCAGCATCTGTGATCCTGGGCGGGCTTTTGACCTGAGCTCTGAGCCCATTACACTACTGCATTGCTTCATAGAAGAGCTAACAAGGGGAGTCACCCAAGAGGTTTGCACACTTAGTTTATGAAACGTATTGAACCCTGGATGTGAGAGGCCGTGAGTCTATGTTGTCATAAACATTTTCTTCTAGGCTACAATTCTGACAGTGCCGACTCAGACTAGAGCCCAGGCCCCACACGCCCCTCCCAGGAGTCAGCGCAGCTGGGTGGAGAGGGCACAGGTCCTTGGTGCTCAATCTCAGGGAGGAAGACAACCGATCTCAAGGCCGAGTAGCGTGCACCAGTTGAGACTCCTGTGGAGCTAGGCCTGCGGCGAGGGGCAGCTGGCCTGTGAGGAGGCACCCACACACCCACCCAGAACTGAAACAGCTGCCCAGCACTTTCCCTCTGAGCAGACACCCTGATACTTGTTGAAATACATTTTTATTATCGCTGTTCCATTCCATCTACTCAGGGCACTGGATAAGATGGCAGCTCAGAAGCAGAGAAGCTGGAGACAGGCCCCACCCTTCCTGTGAGGGCCAGGAGCATCCCTGCTGACAGCCTGGGGGGCCATGCTGGAGAACTCTGGGGAGCACTCACGCTAGTCACAGACCATGGCCTCAAGGTCTCCCGGGTGGGGATGGGAGGGCATGAGCTGTGCGGGGCAGAGACCCCACTCTGGCCAGCCCTCACAGAACCCGACATAACTGGGCTGGAGGCTTCCTCTCAGGGAAGGTCCTTCCCTTCCACCCTCCTCCCCGAGGCCCAGCCCTGGGGAAAGGAGTCAGACATGAACTTAAGGAGCCAGAGACAAGGATGGGGCCTAGGGGAACCAGGAGCTGGCAGGCAAGGACAAAGACGGAGGAGGGCCGGAGTGAAGGGCCACCCCGCCCACGCAGAGGGTAGAGCGCGAGGCAGGAGGACCACGCTAGTTAGAGATGGAGGCGGCAGTTTTGGAGAACCGTAGTGTTACTCTAGATGGGGAGCTCCCAGCCGGGGTCAGTCAAACGAGATGAGCTGGGCTTCACTGCCCTGTGCTGGCGGGCCCTGTGCTGGGGGCTGCTGGGCCACTGGGGGCTGCTGCTGAGGAGGGCCGCTAGAGGGCGCCATCTGCAGGAGGACACACAAGCCAGTGGTCTGTCTTCCCTCTCCAGGCCCCAGCCTCCCCATCCTCTACCAGCTCCTCTCCAGAACACTCCACAAACCAGCCTGGCCCAGTATTTAGGCCCCTCAAGCCCACGCTCCTGACTCCTCCCCTTCCTCCAGTCATCACAGATTCCCTGTCCTCTTCCTGTTCCCAGCAGAGCCCACTCCCCAGGCATTCCGGATTCATGTCTCTGGAGCTGAGTAGATGGGACCTTGGGCTTTTAAGTAAACATATGGTTTTGACACCCAACAGCTATTGTTACGTGCCTGTCCTGGTCCTGCCTGAAGAGCAGCAATCCTGGCCCACGCCAGCCGCACTTCCCAGGGCAGCCCCACTGCAGACGGGGTCCACAGTGAAGCCTGTCCCCTGTCATGACCCACGGTGGTCCCAGGAGAGGCTCACCTGCTGGTACATGGGCTGCTGCCCTGAGATATAGGGTTGCTGTGGGGGCGGCAGAGGCGCGTCTTGGCCAGGGAGGGTCGGCATGAGATTCTGTGGACAATGAAACAGCCCCATGCTAAGAAAGCAGCTCTGTAACCAGGTCAATGCCAACCAGCAGAGAGGCAGTGGAGGGGACATGGGGCAGTGAGCAGACCATGGAGCCTGCCCAGCATGCTCCCACCCCCAAAGGCCCTGCTCCTCCCATCTGAGGCCCCCCGACAGCCTCTCACCTGCATGCTATAAGGCTGGTAGCCCATGGACACTGACTGGCTCCCCATGTAGCCCATCGTACCAGACTGCGGGGGCTGGGAGATGGCTGGGAGGCTCTGTGGGGCCTGGGAGGCCACGGTCTGTGGAGGAGAGAGGGCGATGGGAGACAGTTGGGCCTACGGGCCTTGTAGGGAAGGGGCAGCCTCCCCACCTACCTGATAGCCCTGAGTGGGAGTAGGCTGGTATGATGAGTAGGCTGGGCTGGTGGTGGGCCCCGCGGGGCCCTGCGGGGCTGCCTGTGCACCAGCCGCCCCCGCTGGGTACATGTAAGCGCTCACCATGCTGGGGTCTGCAGACAGAGGAGAGAGCTCAGAACCCTGAGGATGGGGCAAGGGACGGGGGCTTGAGTTTCCCTTTTCCTTGTGACTTACAGAAATAAGTTTGTGTTTCACATTTTCACAAAAGAATAGTAAGTGAAATAAACAAAAACAGGAAAGGACCCACAGAATGTCACACTCTCAGAAGACCAGTTACAGCCCAAATGGTCTGCAAGACAACAGGCCAGCGGTCTTTGAGAAATCAGTGTCAGAGAAGCCCACGGAACGTTCTAAGAGGGAGGACAGCTAAACAGGGGGCGGGTTTCCTGTTGGCACAGGTGAGGCCCTGGGGCCATGTGAGCGCGAGCCAGCCGCAGATGCAGTCACACCAGGGCCTCTGGGCTCGTCTGGCACCTGTGCCCAGGCCCTGCAGAGCATCCTGGTCTAGCAAATGTAGAGGCCTCTAGTAGTAAAGGGTGTCACACCCGCCACTCCCCCTAAATTGGGTCAGAAGAGAGTGAGTGTGGCTGAGTGTGGGGAGAGTGTGTGAATCTGAAAAACGCTGTGTACTGCTCTGCCAACTGTTCTGTTAGTTTGTGATCACACCAACACAACAAAAGAAGGAAAGGGTAGCGGTCTGGGGTTCGTCTTGGCTGTTGGCCCCCCACCCTCCTGCCCTACCCACTCCGTTACCTGCTGCGGCTGCTGGCATGCTGGGGTAGGGACCGCTGGCAGCTGGGGCCGGCTGACTCATGTACATGGTGTGCATGGGTGAGCCCTCCACCGAGCCGGCCGGGCTGAAGGTGCCCGCGAAGCTCGCCGGGCCGGAGGGCTGGTACAGCACAGCCCCCGCCGCAGGCATGGCCTGGAGCTGGAGACAGAGAGACAGCTTTCAGGGCACTTGTCCGTCACCAGGGTGCCCTGAGGGACCGAGGTGTGTGGTGGGCACGTGCCTGGGCGTAGGGCAGAGAGAAAGCGGGCATCTGGGCCCGCATCTGGATGGTCTGCTTCTGCTGCTCCAGGCGCATCTGCCGCTCCTTCTCCTGCTCCTGCAGGCGCTGGATGGCCAGCTGCCGCTGCACCTCTAGGTACTCCTGTGGACCACGAGGCAGGCGTCAGGGCTGGCTCCGGCCCCACACCCTATGGCCGGGCGGGCCGCCACCGCCGCACCTGCTTCTTCTGCCGCATGATCTCCAGCTTCTGGGCCAGCTGGATCTGGCGCTGGCGCTCGGCCTCCTCGGCTGCGCGGCGAAGCTTCTCCCGGTGCTCCTCCCGCAGGGCGCTGAGCGCCCCCCGGGCGTCACGGATCTGCGCCAGCTTGTCCTGCAGTCCCTCGTAGTATACTGTGGGGAGGGGGCAAGCTGGGGGGCCTTGGTATTGGCTGGAACACAAGCTGCCCACAGTGGGCACTGCTGCCCAGCCTGGCTTGGGAAATGGCAGGGCCCAGCTGAGCACCTGTCTACAGGGTGCAGCTGGCATAGGGGCTCCAGGGCAGGGGGACGCACATGCACACGTGTGCGCACACATACGTACACATACACACTCCCGCCAGCTCACTGTGCTCAGTGGGACATCTGCCACTGGGACTCCCTCATGCAGAGCCCAAGGTCCCTCGCGGCAGCCCTGCCCACACCACCCCAGGCGCGATAATGCCTGGCCCAGAAGGAGCCCACTGCCCCTAGCGGGTGTGGCAGGCCCGATGGGAGCCCCCAAGGCCTGGAGGGACACCTGGGAAGGTGCACGTGGCACGTACGCCTGCGCTCATCCAGCTGGTTGAGCAGCTCCAGCAGCTGGGGGTGCATGGTGTTGATGGACTGGAAGAGGGACAGTACGGCCGAGTCGTTGGTGATGCTGCGGCCCCGCACGTGGTTGCTCTTCATGCGGTTGACGAAGGTGGTAACGGCATTCTGGAGGGCCTTCAGGAACTGTGCATGGCTCTCCTCCGACTCCCCATTCTGGTACTGCTGCCGGGGCACAGGAGTCTGCCTGAGCACCTCCTACACCCCGAGCCCGAGTGGGGACAGGGTCCCTCTGTCTGGCTGAGTCAGGTGCTGAGCTCTGAGCTTGCTGCACAACTGACTGGGTCCTCCTGGGGGGTTGGCGAGAGGCGCCCCCAGCACCCGGTTCACAAGGGAGGAAACAGAGGCCCAGGGAAGCTCGGCTTTTGCCCACAGGCACAGCGTGGCCGAGACAAAGCTGTCCTGGCACTGGCCTCTTACTCCACTGGGCACCAAAGTGCAGAGCCCCAGAATATTCCAGCCTGTTTGGGGTAGACAGCAAGGAGCTGAGCAGAGCCTACAGCCAACCCAGAGACGTCCAATGGAGAGCTGTAAGTGGCAACAGCCCACCTCTGGGAGGTCACCATGAGCCTGGCGCTCTGCACTCTGGGAGGCCAAGTCTGCCCCCAGCCCGAGGAGGGAGTCATGGCTTACCTCACTAAAGGCAGCTCCGGCTGCAGTTACGGCCTGAGGGTCTGTCTCTGGGAGGGAAGTCTGGAAGAGACCAGACAGTGAGACTCCATCTCTGCCTATCCTGGTGTCCCTCTCCCAAGGGACCACAGTCTGAAGCCTGAGAGTAGCCCCTTACCTCCACGTTGGCAGGGATTGCGTGTCCCTCCCCAGGCTGGGCCGTGGGCTCTGTCAGAGGCACTGGTGCAGACGGCGTGGGGCTCTTCCGAGCCTCCTCCTGCTTCTTCTCCCAGTAGTTCCGGTTCAGGTACCGTGCAAGCTACACAGGCAAGAGGGGGTCACTCCCAAGGGCCAGGAAGCAGCGAGGGGAAAGCACCACACTTGGGGTATCCTCACCTCAGGATCGATGTCCTCAGCCAGAGGCGCCGATGAGTTCTGGGGAGACATGGTGTATATGAGAGGCCACAGGCCGGAGGAGAGGCCTGGATGATATAGCCATGAGAGCGGACCCTGCAGACTGGCCAAAGCCTGTCCAAGCGCCAAGGGGCTCCGTAACCGTAGATGGGATGCAGGGTGCTGCCCCACCAGCCCTCCCACTGACCACAGGGTCGGGTGGGCAACTGGCAGGGCTTCTCTCAGCTCCACCCACAGTGCCCTGCAGGGTTTGCAAATGACTTTCTAAACCTCTGCCCCACCTGCCACCTTCCTCCTTTTTACAGAAAGAATTCGGTCCACCTCCAGCAAACAGACCTGTGACGGCCTCACAGGAGGCTAGAAAAACAGAGCACTTTGACCCAAGGTGTCCCCAGCTCCTCCCGCTTGGGGGGTATGGAAGACACCGGGGTCTCGACAGTGAGGCCTCCAGCCCTTGCAGTGTCCTCTGCTCCACTGGGGTCCTGACCAGGGAGCCGAGACCTGTGGGCACCAGGCTGCCTCTGCCCCTGCCCAGGAGACTCAAGCATCCCTGCTGAGGCACAATCGCTTGCCCTCTCATCCCATAGGAAGGCAGTCCAAGCCACTGGGGCTGAGCTGAAGGGCAGGCTCACCACAGGCGAAGAATACAGGCTGCTGGCAGGGGGCGCTGAGGAGGCCACGGGCGTGGGTTCAGCCTTGGGGTACGCGGTATAGGCCGACTTCTGCCTCTGCAGGATGACCAGGAGGAGGTGTCCGAGGTGCACGCCGCACTTTCCTGTGCACCCCCAGACTCAGCAAGGCTGCCCCCGCTCACCATCCGTTCCTTCTCCTCGGCCTCCGACTGAGACAGGGCCAGGGCCAGCTGAAGCTCCTCCTCTTCCTGCAGGGCTGTCTCGTCCCTTTTGGGGGGCAGCTGAGGATGACAGGGCAGGGTTAGCGGGGCCAAGGGTCAAGGCGCCCCCAGAGGCCCGGGCAGTACCTGCGACTGCTGAGACAGCGGGCTGGTCAGGTACTCCGGGGGCAGCTCCGTTGTTGAGGCCGCTTTTCCCTCTGCTTTCCTGGAGGAGACAGGATGCCGTGTGTCACCAGGCGCTGTATCCCACCCCCATGTGTTCTAGGAAACAGCCTGGGGCTCCCCTCTGACACCCTGAGGGAAGGAAGACAGGAAGTTCCGCAGACCACACTCCAGAGAAAAGCTGGACCCACGAACCAGCTTTCACCTCTGGGCTGCAGGGCCCTGGGCAAGTCACTGGCCTAAAAGACAGCCCCTTTCCTGGAAATGGGGCTCCAACATCCGCCACGCTGCGGCTTTCCAAAGAAAAGACCTCCCAATGGAGCGGCCTACAGATACCACTTCCCCAACAGATCAGATCCCATCCCTGATGCTGGGAAGATGGACACACTTGACTGCTACCAGCAGTCTTGTGGGAAAAGTTCCCCTTGGGAAGCACACATGGGAGTTGAGGGGAGAGGGACAGGGTGCCTGCGGCTCACTCTTGACTGGTTCAGGATACAAGGTGTGTGTGGGCACACAAGCCTGGGAGGGTGGGGGTGGTGTGTGTGTCAGAGAGAGAGGTGGAGTCAATGGGGCTGCAGAAAGGCAATTTACTGTCGTGGGGTGAGGGTCTCCAGGCAACTCCTGTGTCTCTTCTCCCAACACTTTATAAACAAACCCGAGCAACTGGCCAGCAGGACTCAGACCTAGGGGCCCTGCCGGGCACCACCCTAGCTCCAGTGTCCCAGGGGACTCACTTGTTGAGCTGCTCAAAGCAGGGCTCACACACCCGCACTTCCTTCTCAATGCCGAACTTGGGGATGGTGGAGTACTTGGAAGAGCACTTGCCGCAGAAGATCTGGCCACATGCCCGGCAGTGGTGCTGTGACACGGGGTGGTCAGGGAGGCCTGGTCAGCCACTCTTCACGCCCACCTTCTGCCCAGCACTACCTGCTGCAGGAAGTGCCAGGCTGGGCCTCCCAGGCTGGGGTGGGCAGAAGGTGAGCTTGGGAGGCCACAAAGGACCTGGGGGAACAGGGCACACTCGCAAGCTCTCAATTATAGCCTCCACTTTGAGGAAAAGTAGTCAAATTGACAAAAAAAGTTCACAAAAGAACACACAAGCTGTCCTAATGAGTAAGTTTTGCTGTACAGTGAGTCTGGGGAGTCTGCTCAGATGTCCCAGGCCCCAGCTTCAGTGAGCAGAGGGAAGGTCCAAGCCGGACAAGCCAAGTCAGCTGAGGAGACTCAGCGAGGGGGCTACTGGCCGAGGCAATGCAGACCCAAACCCCTGGGCATGGGGTGCTTGCGTTCCCCAGGAGTACAGCCTTGCCTGAACTTTGCCTGAGGGCACTGACCATTGGACACAGATCCCAGGTGACCTCACTCCCCACGCCGCCAGGTCCCAGTCCAGAGAGAAAGGGCCTGCTGTGCGCGCCGTGGCCTTGTGGTAACAGCGGGAGGCTTGGGGTCTGTCCCGGCCAGGTGGGGAGCTGGGGCCCTCCCTGAGGCAGGCGCACTCACCTTGCGGGTCATGACCCCAAACTGCACCCGGCACCGGTGGCACTCCTCAGCATCCACCCAGTCAGGGGCCTGGGGACGGGCAGAGTCAGGTCACACGCCCCAGCCCTCCCTGGCCACCCCGCTTTCCACAAGGGGTGCAGGGGCTGCAGGGGGCTGCGGCCAACCCACTGCAGACGTGACTCGAGGAAGATCTCCCTCCAAAATGGTCCTCTTTTCTTTCTAAAGACCTGACTGCAAGACTTCCCACAGCTTCGGGGACATGGAAGTATTTAACTGGGAACCACAGCCCTAAGGCACCTTCAACCAGGTTCCTTTCTCAACCTGCAGACAAAGCTGCATATTCTACTTAAAGGGCATTCTTATGTTGAGGTCAATTAGCAGCTCACCTGCTCCCAACAAGCCCAGATCCCAGGGTCTCCCTTCTGCCTCCTGCAAGCAGCCTAACTCCTGGACCCAGCACCCTGTGAACTCACTCTCTCCGCAGCAAACATGGCATCGCTCTCCTTGAACTCTGGGAAGACGTGTCCTGGAAAAAGGAGGCCCCTGTTACCACTGAATGCTGCCCTGGTGTGTGAGGCCCTCAGCCTCACCTGTCCTTACCCATCAGCCCTGAGGCCTCCAGCGATCACATCCCAGTCCTTGGTGTCTGCTCCTCCCCGAGCAGATAGAAGAGGTCCAGAGCCTGAGGCAGCAGGCACAGTGACCTCACACTGCAAAAGGGCGTCTAGGGGCGCAGCTCAGCCAGCCTGCCCCACAGCTGGGGTGGCTCCGCATGGCTGCTGAGTCCTAGGGACCACACACAGAGCCAAGCCTCGCTCCCACCACATCAAGGCCTCGCGGGTCTTTCCTGGGCCTCCCGTCTGGCTCCTGGCCTGCATTCCAGCCAAGCACACTTCCCAGAGCTTTTAAACCAGAGCTTTTTTTTTTTTGAGCTATGGACCCGTTGAAATCCCATAAGTCTTTGTTTTTGGTTGGGTTTTTTTTTTTGGCCATGCTGTGTGACTTGTGGGATTTAGTTCCCCATCCAGAGATCAAATCTGGGTCCCTGACAGTGAAAATCCAGAATCTTAACCAGTGGACTGCCTGGAAATTCCCTCCATAAACTCTGGATGTTCTCTCTCATGTCTGAAGTTCAGGAATTGAAAGTCTGAGACCAGCTTATTGACCTGGATGGGTCCTTCATCACACAGTGTTGGCACAGTCCTGCCCACCCTGCAACCAACAGGCAGTGCCCTTGCTCCTACTCCGTGGCTCATCTTGGGGTCAGAAGACCTGGCCCAGCTGTGCGGCACAGGTGGGAGAGGACCCAGCCTGCCCTCTCATCCACACCTGGTGGGAGCACCAGAAAATCTTCCAAACATGGCCTGAATCCACTGCTCTCCTTGCCAGAAACCCAACATCTCTCCACAGGTACAACAACAGGGAGGAACACGCACTGGGCCTGAAGAAGCCTGCCTCAGCTGCCACAGCCCCGCTTAAGAATCTCCAAGTCCACTGTGCTCAGAGCACAGTGCCGCCCCCAGCACAGCCTCCCTTGGGCCCACCTGGTGCAGGGCAGCCCCTCAACCCGATGGTGCGTCCCAAGCCCAGGACTGGACCCTCTCGCCCCCACCCCCCTGACTCACCTTCCACCTTCATGATCTGGTACGTGTCCTGGACCACCTTGTACTTGGGCTCGTTCCGGAAGGCGTGTGCCCAGGCCTGAATCAGATACAGGATCTTGTTCCGGACGTTTACTTCCACCTGCCTCTGTAGGCAAGGGAAGAAGGAAGATGAGGAGATGGTGGTGCCAAAGAGATATCTCAGAACAAGGAAGCAACTGGCAGACCCCAACTGGAGACGGGGCCATGTAGGGAGCCACTCCCCAGATCCAGGCCTCCTCCAGGAACCCCATCCCCAAAGACAAATCCATTCCCCCTGTCTGTCGACTAAGGGCCTGCACTGGTCTCTAAATGCCTGGAAGAACCTGGGGAATCCCTCAAGTGAAGGCTCTCCCACCCCTACTGTCTCACCACCATCTGTCTCTCCCCATCTCACCCCTGTGCCCTACAGGACCCTGACTACCTAGGGAGCCCCTCAACCTGTGACCCACTGTGGGGCTGGCTAAGGCCGGCCAGCAACAGGCAGAGCCAACCGAGCCTGGGCTGAGGGTGCAGACGCACGGTCAGCCAGCTGCCTCCTTCCAGTCACAGGCAGCCCAGACAGGTGGGATGAATGGCTCCAGAAAGTTCCCCACATACAAGGCCACCATCTCCAGCAGATTAAAGCACAACCAATCCCACTTCTAAAGCTCTCTCGATGATGTACACACACAATGCTCAGGACAGTGGATCAAGAAAGTTGCTTCGAGGAGACACCCACCACAGCTCACATGCCAGAGTTCCCGCTCTTTTTTATAACCTGGGTCCAGTCAGTGGACCCCTCTCCAGGTAGCCCCGGCCCTTCAAGGACTCAGACCGCGTGCCGTGTGAACAGGACACGATCATGCCCATACAAGGAGGACAGGTTCTAATTCCTCTGTCATCCAGGACAGAGGAGGGGCTGGCCAGGCCTCCAGCCAGGGCTTTGAAAAAGTTCTGCTGTCAGCTCAGCCTCAGATGGGCTCCAGGCTGCGAGGCCCACAGGCGCCCAACAGGCCCAGGTCAGTGGTGGTGGAGTTGGTGCCGGAGCTGTGCTCCTAGGTTGCCACCTAGGGCAGCCTCAGCTCTATGGGATGCCCTTCACCTCCAAGAATGGCTGCACCACCCCACTCTACATCATACAACCTCCTGGTGTCACTGCCCACATCACAATCCCTACAGGTGGGCAGCGAACATGCCCTGCTCAGATGACCCCTTGAGGCCCTGGAGGACTTTTCCCTCCTCTGCCTTGGCGGGTGGGGTGGGGGGCGGGTTCTGGCATCCCTTCTCTGTTGCTGTTCCCCAGCTCTGCCTCCACAAACACATCAAACTCACGTGCCTCCCTGCTCTATGCAAGTCTTTTGGGGACCCCAGGTCTCCACTCACATGCTCTGCCATGGCCACACGCACACTGTTCCTCCCCACCTTCTCTGCTACTCAGTGAGCATCCCCTACCCTTCAGACTTAGCTCCTGCCCCCCAGGAAGTTTTCCTCACCTTGCAGGAGTGGGGTCTTCTCCGCACTCCCAGATGCAGCCCTGCCTAGCTTCTGGGAAGGCCTGACCTCTCCAGGCAGGGATCACAAACACTTGCCCTCCAGCCCTCGGCACTGTTTCTGACACAGGTGCCAGCAAAGCCCCAAGAAGCCCCTGGGGTGGTGCTCCCCCACACGGGCCTCTCTGCTCCCTGAAGAGCACCCACCTTCAGCAGATCCTTCAGCTCCTCCATGGTCTGCTTGTTCGCCACCTCATCATGGACTGTCTGGCCGCAATTCTTCACCACAGACTCCATGACCTGCAGACCCCAGGGAGGGGAAGACTTAAGCTGCAGGTCAGGGCAGGAACTCCCCCTCCTGGACAGGTCCACCTTCCCCACAAGAAGGTGGGCCTCAACAGGGCCCTCAGACCACCCAGCTGGATAGGAAAGCCCACGGAGCAGTCTCCAAGGCAAGCAGAAGCCAAGGCTACACCTGCTCCTTTTAACTCTATGTTTTATCACCAAGGACAGACACTGGAGTCAACCTCAGGGGCTACATGTGTCAGCCTCAGGTGGAAGAGCGGAAGCACTGCTCCCAGCCCAGCCCAGCCCTCTGTGCCTGGTGCCTCCACTGTTGGCAGTGCGCCCATCACTGCCACCCCGACCAGGGCCGACTGGAGTACAGGGTCTGATTACCTCTAGGGCGTACAAGGCCACGTGGGGATTCTTATCGTTAACTTTCTTCTTGATGGAACTCACTGCATACTTTGCCCTGACAGATAAAAAGGCATTGGTAAAAGCAAACAGAGAAAAAAAAAAAAAAGAAGAAAACAGCTTCTAAGACTGAGGAAAAGCCCATTGGCCATCTGGTCCTTGAGACCCCCTAGGCAAACGTCCAGGTAACCATGCACTCCCAAACGGTACAGAAAAAGTCCTTTAACTGTCCTGAGATCTCAAGAGCCATCATAGCACACAGACCACACAGTACTCCATCGGGGCCTAACATGCTCAGCTTTCATCAGGGCAGGATCTTGGAAGATGAGTGGGCACAAAGCAACCCCGGTCCACAGTGCGGCCACCCCCCTGCTCCCGAGGGTGCACTTACTGCGTGTCCCCCTGGCGGATCAGGTCACAGATCTGGAGGATGGACTCCCAGTCAGTCTCCAGAAGAAGCTGGCTGGTCGCTTTGTCTAAGGCAGAAACGCACCATTACACGGGCTCATCCTGCTGGGTGATCCCCTAGCTGGACCCCCAGCTCAGTAACAGGCAGGAGGAACTGCCTCCTTCCCATTTTATTTTAGACATCTGGACCAAACGGAAAACTGCGTGACCATCCTCCTGACACCTGACAATAACCATGGAAAGCACTGTCCTTCCTGAAAGACATTGCGGGCTTTTTACACACAAGTGCTGTTCCAAACACTTTACGCGAACTCACTCAACTCTCAAACAAACCTTAAGAATTAGGGGATATTTCCACCCTCTCTGCGGACAAAGAAACTAGGTGAGAAGTGAAGAGAGGTAAAGTCACTAGGCCTGAAATCACACAGCTTGCTGGGGTGGAGCCAGAATTCAACACTAAGCTCTGCTGCCTCATCCCTCAGAGTCCCTTGTTTTCAGAAGTTTAGCCTGTTTGTTTAGCTCTCAGCTGTGGCACTGCTGGAGAGACATACAGCAGAGACCCTGGTCCTCTGCCTCAAGTGTTTTGTGGAATGCAGACAGGGCTGACCTGCCAAGGAGGATTCTCCAACAACAGAGACCCCGGTCCTCTGCCTCAAGTGTTTTGTGGAATACAGACAGGGCTGACCTGCCAAGGAGGATTCTCCAACAACAGAGACCCCGGTCCTCTGCCTCAAGTGTTTTGTGGACTGCAGACAGGGTTGACCTGCCAAGGAGGATTCTCCAATGACCACCTCTAGTCTATGTCTCTGTGGCCTCAGACACACAGATGAGCGGCTCAGGGGCTGCTCTCCGAGTTCAGTCAGGACCATGGTCCCTGGAGTCGTGCAGAAGATCAAAAAGGATCTGACAGTGACTCCTGGATTGATCACTGAAGGGCTGAACCATCTCATGAGCTGAGTTCCTCAGCCCAGATAATTCAATGAGCAACGAAGAGGCCTCATCTGAGGTCCCTCCGAAATCGCATTTGAGGAAAAAGGAGGCCAGGTTCAGGCAGACCATTCGACTACCCAGAGCGCCTGTCCCAAACACAGAACAGTTTCCTGAAGGAGAGTGAGCTTGTCCATAAACATTGATTTTCCTTCCTAAAACCTGTGACTTCCAGGAGGTTCAGAAAGATCAGCTATCCAGCCCAACAGAGGAAACGCCTTCTTAGCCCCGGCGCTTCTTCCCGGAGCCCAGGGGGGACATCCGGCGCGGGTCTGGATCCCTGGGGAAGCAGCGCTCCGAAGAGCTTGCAGGTCCCAGGGACAACACTGCTGGCTCCACCCTTGGGGCCCACGTATGGGTCAGAATCCCCAAATTCCAGGCAACCTAGGTTTTTGGCGGGGAGAGAGGGTCTACTGAGACTTTACTATTTCACTGAGTCATCCATTCTCCTGACTCAGGACGTGAGGCCCGCTTGGCCAGACGCTGGTAGTTAACTTCCCCAAGCTCCTGGCCGGTCTCCTGCGCGGACCCTCACCCAATCGGTCGGCGCCAGGCCCTGCGCCCAGGACCGCCGGGCCTTACGTCGCCTGCGCGCCCGCCCAGGGCCCGAGTCGCGCGGCGGTCGCCCGGGATCACTGGGGGCGGGGGTCTTTCCCACCGGGGAGCGGGGGCAGCGTTACCTAGGAGACGCTCGAAGGTGCCACTGCCACGCCCCATGGCGACCCGGGACCCCAACCTGACGCCGCGGCGATCCCCACTGCTGGCCGGCGCGCCCCCGACTTCCGCTTCCGCCTGCCTCTCAGACGCGCGCACGCGCACGTCGCCGGCCAGCCCGAGAACCGTGGGGAGGAGGGTCTTTCCGCTCGCCCCAGACGCTGGACGCCGATTAGACCGCGCCTAGTGAGACGGTTAGAGTCGGGAGCCAATGAGCTGCGCGGCAGCGGAATCTATCCGATGAGAGCAGAGCTGAGGGTGGCCCTTGCGTGGCTCTCGGAGCTAAGGCTGTCGAGTGGAGCGGGAAGCGGGATGTGTCTCCTCCTGGGGGCCACGGGGGTGGGGAAGTCGCTGTTGGTGAAGCGCCTGCAGACTATCCTTCCGCGCCGGGCTGGGGGTGGAGGGGGTCCGGAGGGGCGTGGGGATCCGAGGGGCGCTGGTCGCGAGCGGGGCGGGGTGCGTCGGGGGCGCTCGGGCTGGGGGCGGGGTCCGGCCGACGAGCCCTCCTTGGCCCCACTCAAGAGTCCTTGACTTCCTGGCACAGTTGAGTTCCCGGGATGGGAAGGGCGACCTGGGCGATCCGCCCCCGACGCGGCCCACGGTAGGCGTCCTGCAGGTTTAGAAGTGGGTCCCCTTGAGATTAGCAGAGCTTTGGGTTCCTTTAAAGGGAAGCAAGGGTCTGACTGGTGGGTGTGTTCAAGACACCTTTCCGGAGGTGGTGGGCGTCACCGCGGGGAGCCTGGCTCCGCCGGGACAGAGTCGCAGGGCATCCGGAGCCGCCTGCCCCTCACCACTGGTCAGATTGAGTTTGCTGCTCCCCGCACAGGGCGAATCCCTTTGGTGGGTGTCACAGCCAGCCCTGTGGGTCCTGCACCCCGGGGAGCGTCTTTAGACCTCCTCCCTTGTGGGTTCTGCCTTAGAGCCTAAACACTTGAGAAGACCTATGTTAGTGGTTAGGTCGCAGTGTAAAGGGCTGGGCACATTGCTCTCCAGGAGTTGCCAGTGGGAAAGTGCTTGTAGTGGTCTCTACATCCCGGTTTTTTCCACAGGTGGGTACCAATTTAACGGACATTGTGGCTCAAAAAAAGATCACCATCCGGGAGCTGGGGGGCTGCATGGGCCCCATCTGGTCCAGTTACTATGGAAACTGTCATTCTCTCCTGGTAGGTCCTAGTCTTTTGCCCTTCCTTTGGGGAAGAAAGTCCCCATTTCAGGGTTGTCTAGTCCCCAGTTTCACTTTGTGTGGGATAGAATTTGGGTTCCCAGGCAGCTATGCTAGTCAAGGAAACATGGCCCAGGCCAGAACTGCTTCCCTCTGGGACTCCAGCTGCTCCCTAATGCTGCTGCTCCCAGGCAAACGTGAAAGCTCACCAAAGGGTTGCTGAAGACAGTATTTCTTCTCTGCAGATAACTGTGTCATCCACTCACTGTCTTATTGTTCTGGGTGTGTTTGTGTGTTTTATGTTTTAATTATGTATGCCCTGGTTCATCCCATCCTGGCAAGATCTATGCCCCAAATTCTGGGACACCTCCTTGTAAAAGTAATGGCTACACGAGTAGAGCGACTTCCGTGTAGGTGGAAACAAATAACACTGGTGATTCTTGCATAGCTCGCTCCCCTCTGCTTTTCCTGAAGCCTTCCTTGCTCTTCCTGAGCCAGGCTTGTGATGTGAATAGAGATTTGGCAAGGATGGTATTTCATCCCAGGGGGGGCCCTAATCTCCATTCACTTCTTTCCAGTTCATGGTGGATGCCTCTAACCCCACCCAGCTCTCCGCATCCTGTGTGCAGCTCCTGGGTCTCCTGTCGGCAGAAGAACTTGCAAAAGCATCAGTTCTGATTCTCTTCAATAAAATGTACGTGTCTGTGAGGTGAGCAGGAGTGCAGGTGTGCCCCAGGGCGGAGCTCCTGTAGAGGGTAACCAAGAGGGTGGCGCACTGGGGGGTGGGAGGGGCACAGTGATGGCTAGGGTGGGCTTCTGGCAGCCCACTCTGATATGTGCTGCTTTCACTCCAGTGACCTGCCCTGTTACATGACCATAGAAGAGATGAAGTCGTTAATCAGGCTCCCGGACCTCATTGCTTGTGCCAAGCAGAACATCACCACCTTAGAAATCAGTGCCTGGAAAGGCACTGGCTTGTCAGACGTGCTGCGCTGGCTCCAGGACACCCACAGAACCAATGGTTGACTGCAGGGTGGAGAAGCATGGCTGGCCTGCTCTGTGGCAAGAAGGCAGAGGCGGTACTGCTTGGCCACCGGCTGTCTGTTGCTTTTATAAAAGCAGGCTAAGCCCTGGAAGACGGGTTTCTGTGCTGAGTTGCAGTGATGGATAAACTGAGTCACCCAGGTTACAGAAACTCCTGATATCTGCCCTCTGGCTCCAGGGTTGGGAGAGGAAGACAGGCCTGCCAGGTGGCTTGTGTCCTGTACCATCCTGGGATGGTTTTAGGGGAATTGTTCCCCTCTCCCCAGGACATCTGCTCTCTCAACTGTGATACAAGCTCCAACCTGTAAAGTTTCTGGTACCCTAACGGTGGGATACCCCACAGACAGCGTCAGGTACATGAGTCAGTGTGGTAGGAAAAACCAGGCTTTGGGTTAGAAACAGTAAACATTTACTACTCAGAGGTGCCTCAGTGGTCAGGGATCCCACAGGTAGGCCAGGGTAGAGAGAGGCTCTGATGGGGTATGGGAGGTGCTGGTGAGCTCATGGCCAGACCCTCAGGCCATAGTTCCCCCATGGCCTGCTGTGTTCTCAGCTAAGAGAGCTTGCAGGAAACACCTACATCTATTGCTGGTGCATTTGTGTCCTAGGGCCCCTGTAAAGAATCACCATAAACGGTGGCTTGTAGCAACATAAACTTAACAGTCATAGGATTGGAAGCCAGAAGTCTGAAATTGAGGTATCATCAGGGGTGATCCTTTTGCAGACTCCAAGGGAGAATCCATTCCTTGCTGTGGTTGCTGCATGGTGTCCTTGGCTTGTGGCTTGCAGGACTTGAATCCCTGACTCTTGTCTTTTTTTGTTTTTTTATTATTTTTTTGGTTGTGCTGGGTCTTTGTTGCTGCGTGAGGGCTTTCTCTAGTTGCAGAGAGCTGGGGCTAAGAGTAGTGCATGGGCTTGTTGCGATGGGTTCTCTTGTTGTGGGCTTCCCTCGTGGCTTAGACGGTAAAGAATCGCCTGTAATGCAGGAGACTTGGGTTCAATCCCTGAATTGGGAAGCTCCCCTGGAGAAGGGAATGGCAACCCACTCCAGTATTCTTGCCTGGAGAATTCCATGGACAGAGGAGCCTGGGAGCTACAGTCCATCGGGTCCAAAGAGTTGGACACGAATGAGTGACTAATACTTTGACTTTTCTCTTGTTGCGGAGCACAGGGTCTAGGGTACAGGCTTCTAGGGCGTAGTTGTTGCACTCAGGCTTAGTTGCTCCACAGCATGTGGCATCTTCCCAGACCGGGGTTTGAATCCATGTTCCCACATAGGCAGGCAGAGTCTTACCCACTGTACCACCAGGGACATTCTCTGATCTTTCCTTCTTATGAGGATGTAACAGTGGTAAAGAATCAGACTGCCAATGCAGGAATTGCAAGAGACACAGGTTTGATCCCTGGGTCAGGACGATCCCCTGGAGTAGGAAATGGCAACCCACTCCAGTATTGTTGCCTGGAAAAGTCTATGGACAGAGGAGCCTGGCAGGCTACAGCCCATGGGGTCGCAAAGAGTCAACACAACTGAGCAGCTGAGCACAAACAAGGGCCCACCTTAATCCAGATTGAGTTCATCTCAAAATCCACAATCACATGTACAAAGATTGTTTTTCCAAATCAGGTCCTCTTTGTAGGTTCTGGGGGTTACAACTTGGGCATACCTTTGGGGCCGCTATTAAACCTGCTGCAGTCTAGTAAGAAATCCTCTGCTTCTGAGTGTGGTTGTGAGTTTTCCTACAATACCTTCCTCTGTCTCAGCTGGTGGTCTAGCTCACTGGGCTCCAAGGGCCTTTGGAAGGCCTGCATGGCCCCCTTTAGCCTTGTGGGGACCCAGGGCCCCAACACCCTGCGGTTTCTCTAGGGCCAGAACAGTTCACACTGGCCTGCTTGGGCCACCCCTGTGGTTGTGCTTTGGCCTCACCCACTCTGATCCCAGGGCCAGATGTCCAAGCCCAGAGGGGCCAGGCAGGGGGCTCAGTACACACTCCAGGAGAGTGGGCTGAGGGGTCTGGGCTTCAAGTTGACCTACATCCTCAGCCTGCTTCTGTTTCCCCAGTTGTTCTGAGAAACAGCTCTCAGATGGAGTAAATACTCTCTGTGAAGAGGCCCTGGGGTTGGGCAAGCCATCCTGAACAATCTTAAAGACAGCCTTCCCGAAACCTGGAGAGAATAGCTAGTTTTGGAGGGAGCCGCTGGCTGGCTGCGTCAGTCTAAGGCCGTAGGAGAGTGCTTTGCAGTGTTTGTAACACCTGAACATGGGCGCGGCAGAAGTTTGGAGCCCTGGTGGGGACCATTCTGTGACTGTGACCCAGGAAGGCATGCTGGCTGCCCAGAACCCATCTTCCCATCTGGGATGGAGCAAGGTTCTGAGCTGTTCTGCTGTCTGGAACCTGAGAATCTGGTGAGGGGCTGGTCGTTCTCCCTGGAGAATGTGCCACCTGTGCACACTCCCCACTCGCCCAGATTGCAGGGTGAGCTTCTGAATGCTGCGGTCCCACTAGGCCCCAACACCACCTCCCAAGGTTGGCCATTGGAGGAGCCCATCCATTCTGTTCTCCCCACTCTGCTTTCCCAGAGTCACCTACAGAGCTCGTCGATGCAATGGACCCTGGACCCCCAGAGTCCATGTGGATGCCACAGGGCTCCCTGAAGTCAGTACTGAGTTCTCAAAAGTGCTGATGCTGCCCTCTGGTGTCCTCATTCCTAGACTGGCTGGGAGGGTGGGTGGGCAAGTGGGCAAGAGTCCCCCAGGTATCAGCCAAGGACCATAGCAAAGACTGCCTCCTCCTGGCCCCCACGCTAAGAGCAGGCCTGGAACACTTGTGTCATCACCAAATATATTTTGTATACATTATACTTGTATGAAATATAAGTATATAACAATATGTTTAAGATAATTCAGTTGCCCACCTGTTAAAAATGAGTAAAGTAAAATATTTTTTAAATATCAGTAAAGTTAGACAATTTAATGAATTGTGACTTTCATTCACAAAGTGATAGTTTTTAATATTCAGGAGTAAACTGTCAAGAAATGTATAAGACATAGATGAAGCAGACCACAAACTAGCAGCAAGAAACAAAAGATTTATATACACAGTGGTTCTTAAGTGGGACAGTCTGGCCACCAGTGGATACTCTGGAAATATTTTGGATGGTATAGCTGGGGGTGGGGGCTGTGATCCAGCACCTATGTGTATCTATTAATACAAACAGAGAGAACAGGAGAAAGAGAGAATGACATTTATTTTAAGGAATGAGCTCATGTCATTGTGGAGGCTGGCAAGTCCACAATCGGCAGGACTGGGCAGCAGGCTGGTGAAGCAGGTTGACGGGATGTTTATAGTCTGAAGGCCATGGGCTGGCAAAGCCTTCTTTGTGCGGGTGAGGTCAGTCTTTTCTGTTATTAAAGTCTTAACTGAAGTCCACCTGTATTATGGAAGGTAATCTGCTTTATGCATAAAGTCTACTGATGTTAATCTCATCTAAAAAACACCTTCACAGAAACATCTAGAATAATATCTGTCCATCGGTAGACATCACAGTGAGTTCCTTGGTCTGATGAAGTGATGGTCGGCTGCCCAAACTGGTGCAAAATCCTCTGTTGTGATTCTTTCATAGTATTCTGAGCATTTGCATCTACCACCAGGGCGGCAAAGCACTGTCCAGAGTTGGCATCTCTTCACGTCAGAACCCCTTGTAGCCCTGGGTTTCTGGCACCAGTCTGATGTGACCCTGTGCTCAGGGCCTGCCCACCAGTGCACCTGGCACATGAAGATCCATGGTCTCAGTGTCTCACGTTGGCAGACAGGACAATTGTTACTGGCATTTTGGACCTCAGAGGGTGCAAGAGGTCTACAGGCACCTCTGTGATGCTGTGTATTCCAGTCCTAGACCACCACAATAAAGCAAGTATAATAAAGTCAGCCACACACATATCTTGGTTCCCCAGTGTGTAAGTGTGAAGTACTGTGAATATTGCCAAAATGTGACACACAGACATGAAGTGAGCAAATGCTTTTGGAAAAATGACACCTATAGACTTGCTTGATACGGTTGTCACAAACCTTCAATTTGTTAAAAAAAAAAGTTATCTGTGAGGCATAATAAAATGAGGTCTGCCTGTTTATCTACATTCAGCCCATCTCAGTGTTGCTGCAGTGCCCATGTCCACAGATGTCATGGACCCAGGTAGTTATCTCATGGGAGCACATGGGGTATCTTTGTTCCAGCCACCTTCCAAACCTGGAAAGGGGTTCTTCTGATACGCACTGACATGTCCTACTCAACACACCCCTCAAATGGTTATCATCGATTTCCATGGGACTGTGCCCCAACTGGACATCCTTAAAGAGGCCACTGCCCTCCTGCCTGACCATATGGCCAGGCCATTGGCCGCTACCCCAGTCAGTAAAAACTCAAACACAGGGGCTTCTACAGCTCAGTGCTTCATCACTGCTAGGAAAAATGCATGTAATTTAGCCCAAACAAGCTGGTCCTTTTTAACCTATTTCAGTCAGTCTCCATTTGCTGGTCTTTACGTAGAAGCTTTCCAAACAAATGCTGTCCATTCAACTTGGAACTGCCGTTTACAAAGTGAACAGCTCTTTGTTGGTCAGTCGAGAGCAGTTTGTAGGGCACTGTCCAAGTGACTCCCAAGTAGAGTCCAGCACCTCCTCATGGTTCCAGGGTCCGCCCGGATGAAAAGGCTTCCTGCACCTCCTTGCAGTCTGCAGGCAGCTCGGTCTGGCATAAGCCATTTCCACTTCCATGTCTATATGGAAACCTTCTGGGCACTGCCACCGGCATTAAAGTGTTTCTCTGACATTGTCCGAGACATGACAGCTACTGGAGCTTAAGATCATTTTATATCCTTCAGTCACTGGGGCAGCTTCAGTTATTGTCAGGTGGCAAGGTGGTAAACCCCCCTCAAGCAGAAGTTCTCCCATCCAAAGTCCCAGCAGCTGCCGCTACGGGGGTGCTCACAGGCTCTTGCCCTCCACACAGGGCCACCATGGCACCCAACTTTCTACCCCACACTGGGTTCAGCCACCCTTCAGTTCAGTCACTCAGTCATGTCCGACTCTGTGACCCCATGGACTGCAGCACACCAGGCCTCCCTGTCCATCACCAACTCTCGGAGTTTACTCAAACTCATGTCCATTGAGTCAGTGATGCCATCCAATCATCTCATCCACTGTCGTCCCCTTCTCCCCCCTTCAATCTTTCCCAGCATCAGGGTCTTTTTCAGCCACCCTTACTGGTTTCCATTTAGCATGTCCCGAAGGGCAGTTATATGCCTTCTGTTTTTATAAGATGAGGTGCAAGACTGCACAACTGCCCTCAGGAGCCAACTGCAAGCCCAGGTTGCTACCTCTGCTCTTGACTGACAGCTAGGCTATAAATTGGATTCCCAAGACCGCCCTCCTCAGGTTCAACTAATATGCTAGAGTGGCTCACAGAACTCAGAGACAGTTTACTTACCAGATCACTGGTTATAAAAGAACATTTCTCAGTGATGGGACTCCAGGAAATCAGTTTTTCCAAGTCTCCCTCTTAATTGGTTCAGAGAAACAACTCTCCAGACTGGGAATGAATTTTCTATACTGGAGCTACATTCTCAATGCTCAACCCCAGTACTACTGAACAGTCCCTGCCTCAGAGCTCGATTCCCAATTGTGGAGGTCTCCAATAAACCTCAGCAAATCAAGAAAAAAAGATACTGAACCCACAACACTTAGTGCTCTTCCAACAGGAGTGAACAGATCGTGTCCTTACACCAGACTGGTGGTGATAAAGTGAGGGGGCAGGTAGACACGCTGTTTACAGTGCTGGACGTTATGAATCTGAACACCAGCGTGCAGGCTTCAGTGTTGCTTTCCCAAGTAATGAATTCTCAGCAGACACTATCAGGCAATTATGCAGCATTATGTGGAAAGATATTGGATCCAGGGTTGGTGTCACATTCTGAAAATGCAATCCAGAAAGTGTCCACGCGGCTCCCTCCCAGACGCTCCAAATTGCCTGACAGACCATTCGAGGTTTGGCAAGTGGGTTTCACAGAGCTGCCCACCATCTCATGGGTATAATTCTTGGTATTGGCAGGGCTTCCCTGGTGACTCAGTGGTAAAGGACCCTGCCTATGCTGGAGACACAGGTTCCATCCCTTGGTCGGGAAGATCCTCTGGAGAAGGAAATGGCAACCCATTCTAGTATTCTTGCCCAGGGAATCCCACGGACAGAGGAGCCTGGTGCGCTATAGCCCATGAGGTTGCAAAGAGTCAGACATGACTTAATGACCAAACAGCAACAATGATTTGCATGTTTCTTCATTGGACTGAAGCTTTTCCACCCAGCCAGGCCACTGCCTCCTCTGTGGCTCAGATACCATTGGAAAGGAACACTTTTTGAACTTCATAGCGACTGAGGAACCCACTTTATTGGTCAAGTGCTGTCTATGCAAGTCTGTGTCATTTGGCCAGTTCTCATCAAAACCTCCTTAGGTCAGAGTAAGTGCCAATAAGCACATAACCAGAAATTTTGCAGCCCAACAACTATCGCTTGATTCATCTGCTAAAGTAACTTTAGACAGCCACAGAGACTTTGATCTCGTACTTAATGAATAAGGAGGCATTTGTCCAATAGAAAATACAACTACTACTACTTGGATAAACACCTTTGGAGAAGTAGAAACTCAATTACACAAGATGAGGGAACAAGCACAAATTTCACCTGACTCTCCTTGGCCCTTTGATTTATTCAGCTACCTTCAGGTCTAGGGTCATGGTTTAGAACCATCATACAAGCTAGTTGTCATATATTACTTTTGCATTCTGCTTTGCATAGTTTTGGTTTTTTGTTTCTGTTTTTTTTTTCCCATGCTGCATAGCTTGCATGATCTTAGTTCCCCAACCAGGGATTGAACTTGGGCTCTTGGCAGGGAAAGTGCAAAGTACTAACCACTGAACCACCAGGAATTCCCTGTTTTAAAACTTTGTACATGCTTCTGGTCAACCCCCTGCAGAAATGCACACTAAATACAATGATGTTGACTCAGTGCCTTGAGAGGACTACTGATGCCTGTACCTTCTTTACAAGGTATGATTTTAACAGGGAAAGTGGCTGAGAGTTTCTCCTTCTACTTTCCTTGTTACTCAAACGTGGCCGCACTCAGTGTCAATCACTATGCACTTTCTCTCTGATGTGGGACACGATGTCCAGGCAAGGTCCTGGCATTGAGGGACAAAACACAATTCCACTAAAACTGATCAGTGATGCTCTCAAGGAAAGACCCGGATCAAAAGGGAGGGGGAAATGTGGAAATGAGCAAAGGAAAGCTCAATCAGAATGGGGTCGGGAAGCTCTGAAGGGAAGGCTCTCTCATGCATGCATCCCTCAGCACCACAGCTCACAGGCCCAGCAGGAAGATTTCCTCTGATTCAGAAACAAGCTACTCATTGCAGCCAATGGAAAACCAGATCCCTCCTCATTTCCTCCTCACTTCAGTTCAGTCGCTCAGTCGTGTCTGACTCTTTGCGACCCCACAGACTTCAGCATGCCAGGCTTCCCTGTCCATCACCAACTTGCCGAGCTTCCTCACACTCATGTTCATCGAGTCGGTGAGGCCATCCAACCATCTGCTCCCCTATTGTCCCCTTCTTCTCCTGCCTTCAATCTTTCTCAGCATCAGTGTCTTTTCCAAATGAATCAGTTCTTCAAATCAGGTGGCCAAAGTATTGGAGCTTCAGCTTCAGCATCAGTCCTTCCAATGAATATTCAGGACTGATTTCCTTTATGATTGACTGGTTTGACCTCCTTGCAGTCCAAGGGACTCAAGAGTCTTCTCCGACACTACAGTTCAAAAGCATCAATTCCTCCTAAAACCTAGTAAAAGCTCACCTTCCCTTTGTCTCCTCCAACTTGCCACACAGTTTGCTTGTTCTGAATTGAAATTCTGATTCCAATAAACTCATTTTGGCCAAAGATCTTATTTCATGCTAAGAGTCAACACCCTTAACGCAGGCTGGATGTCCTGATGGCTGATCCTACCTGGGTTCTATCTCTAGAGGTGACCCGAATCTGGGTGCATTCCTGAGGGGTGATGCCCAGCTTGGGGGCCCATCTCTGAGGGATGACCCCAGCCTGGTCACCATCGCTCATGGGTTAGGTTGGGCCTGATGACATCTCTGATGGTAAAGCCAGCTGAGGCGACTTGACCAGTTTTTAGAGGCACTCCAACAAGGGTCTAAGGAAATATAATTTCCACATTTCATGTGACCAAGGGCAAACTTCCTTCACCATGACCTGTTTCCTCATTCCCAGGTTCAATCCATACTTACAGTGCGTCCAGGAAACACTGGTGTTTCTCAGCGGCTCCACCTCATCCCTTGCTCTCACTGCCCTGCCTGTCTCAGAACCCAATTGTAAGAAGGATGCCAGCACTGAACGAGAGATGCGCTGCCCGCCCCAACTGCCATGTGATGGGGGGTGAGTCCTGGCTACTGCAGCCAGCCAGCACCTGGCTGCTCCATGCAAGGGCTGGGGCCACCCACCATGCAGAAACACTCCCTAGAGAGTGACATCCTGATTCCAGGTACAGCTTCCAGAACTTCAATCTTTTAATTCAAAAATAAACTTCACTGCATAAAATACAAACTTGGGGAAGAGCAAAACAGACCCCATACCACTCCACACTCATTCTCTCAGGCCACCCTGGCCAGCGCTGAGGCCGAGCACTGGCTGAGGTGCCCAGGCCGTCTTTGCTGGCTAGAGGAGCCTGAGCTGTAGAGAGCAAGGCAGCCCAGCGGCTGTCAACCTCCAACAGGGCGATGAGCGCCCTGACCCTGTCCCTCCATGTTCGACTGCTAGCAGCCTGTAAGCCACATCCCCATGCTCTCATTTATATCCCACACCTGAGCAGGAGAATTAAACCCAGGTGCTCTCTCCTTTGGCACCCGTGGGAGGTTCAAACCTTGCCAGGCCCTGCCCTTAGCAGAAACTCACATGGCTCCTCTGATCACGAGAGCCCTGAGCTGGGCCCCTGTCCTTGCTGTCTAGCCACTCTTGACCTGCTAGAGAGCTCCGCCGTGTCCTCCCCAGAGACCCTGATGATATAAGGACTCAGCCTCCCCATCCGCAGTGTGGGTGGCTTAGTCTTCGCACCCCAACATAAGCTGGGGTGGCGCTGCCTGCCCTGTGGGGACCATGATGACAGTGGTCTAGGTGGCCTAGATGCTGACCCCCTGCCCCTGCCCTACACCAGCCTGCTGTCTGGCTTTGGCTCCAGCCGTGTGGCTCTGTCGAATCCGGTAGAGCCTCGCTTATCGAGTCAGCAGTATCTACAACTCACTGGCATTTAGGGACAGGATTATGGGATTGGCCCTCCCTAAAGTGGCCCTGGGTTGTGTCTCAGCCTGGACCTGTGTGTTCAGAACAAAGCTGCATGTGACGCTAGGCTTAAGGGAACGACGCTGACTGCATCTCACCCAGGTGGTGGCTCCATCTATGGGGGCTCAGGAGACAGATGATGCTCTGTGCGAGATATGGGTCCAGTGGATGGTCACTCCTGAAAGACCAGTCTCTAGGGAGAAAAAACACAGGAGCCCACTCCCCCACCTGAGTCCCAGGATATGTCCTGGGAAAGGACTCTCGACTGTAGGCCATCTGCTTGTCCAGCTCCAGCCGAGGTGCAGCAGCTCTGGTCCCTCTTCATCACAGCTGCGTCCCTGGCTTCTTCCCGGGAGGGAGGTGGGGTGGCTGTGGCGACTGAGTCCCCTGCCGCTGCCGCTGCAGTCTCTTTAGCGCCCTGTAGGCGTTCACGGCCCGCTCCCTCTCCTCCGCCACGATCCTCTGTCTGGCCAGCGAGGTGGTCAGAGGCCGGGACACACTGCCGGGGCTTAAAAGCTTCTTCAGCATCAGTGATTTCTTGCCAGGCTGAAGAACAGAGAGAGGGAGGCTGAGGCACAGGTTCGGGAAGGAGGGGAGGTTAAGGAAGGGTCTCAGTTCAGTTCAGTCGCTCAGTCGTGTCCGACTCTTTGCGACCCCATGAATCACAGCACGCCAGGAAGGATCTAGGTCAGTTCAAAAGTCCAAAAGTCAGTCCGTGAGAACGTGGTGCTCTCCTGTATGCCCTGGACCCTGCAGCATCAAGGGGCAAAAAGGGCAACTCCCGGAACCCTTGCTTACCTGGTCCCTACTCATGCTCATCCTGGGCTTGGCGGTCAGCTCTGGCGGCTGCAGCGCGACCTCACCAAACTTCACCGTGTCTGGAGGGGCAGAGGAGCACAGCTGAAGCCTGCTGCTCACACAAGCCCCGCAGCCCTGGCACCCAGAGCCACTGTTAGCCCACCCACTGACCCCAACACAACTGCTTCCGGAAAAGCTACCTTGGAGCAGCTCCTGCTCTAGCCTCTCTGCTGCCTTCTCCTCCCTCCTCTGCCGAGCCTTGTCCAGTCGCCGCTTCTGGAACCTGGGAAGAGAGCATAGTGCTGCTCTTACTCCTAAACCCTCGGTTCACTGGACTCGGGAAGAGGCAGAGGTCACCCCTGCTCACGAGGGATGATCCACGGCAGACCCCAGGGGGCTACCTCCAAACCCCACGACCTACAGAGAGCACTCCTGAACCCAGCAGACCCTCCCAAAGCTCTAGGTCAAGGGTCCTCAGCATCAGTAGCCCTGGAGCCATGTGACAATGTCTAGAGATGTCCTGGGCTGTTACAATGTGTGTGTGTGGGGGTGCTCTTGGCACCTCATGGGTGGAGGCAGGGTATGCCGCTCACTGTCCTACGGGGCATGGAACAGCCCCCACCCCAGAGAATCACCTGCCCCAAGTGTCAACCGTGCTGCTGGGTCTCAAGGGCCCTGCACAGTAGCATGTGTGATGTGGCTCCTTACCGTTACTGGAATCAGCGTCCAATGAGTGCTGGAGATCACTGTGGCTTTTACTGGTACCTGGGACAGGTTTTGTGTGATGTTATTTTCATTGGTTAATATGAGTATGTGTACTATAAGTGGACACGGAGAAACTCCACAAAGCTGAGAACAATCCAACTTTTACAGCTTTAGGGAAATTTTTTTCTTTCTTTTTAAATTAAGTCCATGCCACATGGCATGCAGAATCTCAGTTCCCCCAAGCAGGGATGGAACTCATGCCCCTCGCAGTGGCAGCACTGGGCTGCCCAGGCAGTCGCTGCTTTCAGAGAAATTTCTGATGAAAGCCTGGCTTGGTTCATGACGAAAGTTTCAGTAGAGGCAGAAACACATCTCAAAAAGCATTTGTTTGCTAAAACCACTGTCCCAGCCCCCACCCACAAGCTCAAGAAGGTATCACATAGCTTGTGTCCTAGACTTCTCCAGGGCTGAGAGTAGGGATGGGCAGCTGGTGGTGGGCTTCCTCCTGGTGCCAGTATCTCCACCAGGAAGCTGAGTCTGAGAGATCACAGAACTTGTCCAAATGACACAGCTACAGGCTCTCAAATCTTTTTGGGGCTGGAAAGGTCAATCCTGGAAACTGACTTCTGTGGGGCAGGAACAGTCCCCCTGGTGGCTTGCAAGCACTCCTGGGAAGGAGCCTCACCTTTTTTCTACTTCCCTACAATGACTGGGCTGGAGGGGACAGCTAGCCCTCGCTTGGCTCCTGGATCCCTTGATGCTTTCCACAGAGAGGCACAGACAAACTCTGAAGGCTAGGCTTTCAGAGTTCTGTGGGTTCAGAGCCTCCCAGGTCAAGAGGCTGAGGTGCAGAGAAAAACAGAGACTGACACCAGGTCCTGATTGCTCTGAATCATGGGGTGAGGAGGGTGCCCCTTGGCAACAAGATGCTGTCAATGTAGAAGACATTCGAGGAACCCCACAGCCTTGCCTCCCAGCCCCTCCAGCTCCCACTCACGCTTTCTTCCGCTCTGACTTCTCCTTCTTGGGAGCCGCCTGCACCTCGGGCTGTCGGTTGGCTTGGTTCTTGCTGAGGAACAGCACATGCTGGGCCTCCTGTTCCATGCGCCGGACATAGGCCCTGTCGGACTCCCACTTCCTCTGCTTGAACTTGGGTATGGCAATGTCTGGTTCCACCCCCTTTGCTTCCTTCTCCAATGTCTTACTGAAGGCCGCCTGGGCTGAGGACAAAGGGAGACCTCAGAGGGGAGAGTGATGAAGGCAGGAGGGGTGGACTGGGTGGTGCTGGGCTGGTCACCCATGTTCATCTCCCCTCCCCAGGCTGCAGAAAGGGAACAGCAGGCTCATATGGGAACTAAACAATCTCTAAGATGCCAGCTGGGGGCACCCTGGGGTAGCATCCCCACAGCTCACTGGCACACATCAAAGATGTCCTCTGCAGCTCAGCTGAAAAAAGTGACGAGACCTTAAGTGTCCGTCACTAGGTGATCGGCTGAATGAATCCCCTTATGTTCATCCAGAGGTGTCACTGCACAACTGCTGAGGAGAGCTTCGTGGAGTTATGGGAAAGGGCATGGAAAGATCTACAAAATACACTGGAAGGGAAAACCCAGGACACCAAACAATGTACAGAATGAAAGTACAGCTTTTACTAATATGTGAAATGTGAAATACGTATGACTAACATGTGAATAACTAAAATAGGCCTAACATTTCCCCTGGGAAGGTAAAAAGAAGATGAATAGTGGTTTCTTCTAGGGGGAGGGAAAAGGATTCAAAGACACCGCAACTCATACCTTTCAGAACTGATTTCACCATATACATAAGTTTATATTTTTAAAAATAATTTAACCCCCCAAAAGTGCTGACTCTATAGGGCATGGTTCAGAATGTGCCATCATCCATCTGGGTCAGTGACCTCCTCTACCCCTCTGCTTCCTCAATTCTTTACTTCGCTATTGATTTGGCAGCCATCTAACCCCCAATAAAAAGGCTAAGGTTTACAAAGAAATGACAAAACAGCATTGCTGCAAAATCAGTGTCATGTTTAGGAACACATACAGCTATACATGTACACGAAACACAAACACTCTGGACCCAATTCCCCCAGCATTCAGGGAGAGGCTGACAGGTGGGCACCCTACCTGGCCTTGGGGAAAGGGGTGGGGCGGGGGGGGTGTGGAAATGAGCTTCCCAGAGGGTCTGATCAATTCCCTCCATAACCTCTGGAAACCATCCACTTCTCTCCACCATGACTTCTGCACTCTGGTCCAAAGAACCATCATCATAGTAAGGCTGGCCTGCAGTGTCCTCTCACCCCCTCAATCCTTACATAGCAACCTTTTTCTTCAAGTAAATCTGAACCGACTGTCCCCTCTGATGTATCTCCACTACTCTTGGGGGGCAGTGGTAGAAATCAACACTTCCATCTTAGCCCATGAGGCCCCAGGGACTCCTTTTGGAGCCTCACCTAAAACCACCTTGTCACCTGCTGCCACCCACTGCTCTGGCCCTGGTGACACCAGCCTTCAGTCAGCCTTCCACATGCTCCTACACCGTCTGAACTGCCCAAGCCTGGCAGATTTCTTTTTACTTGTGAAATTAAGTGGATTCAAACACACAAGGCTTTATGGCCACCCAGCATAGGCCTGCAGTTACCCTCTTTCTTCCTCTTCTTGTTACTGATAGGATTTTTCATCTCTTGCCGGCTCCTCATAATCTCTCGCAGCCTGAAAGGAATTTCCTGTTCATTCTGGTTCTTGGGCTTGCAATTCACTTTCTTCTTTTCTTTGCTGTGAAGGAGAACACGGGGGTGAGACAGGTCTCAAGTGGAGCATAAACAGAATCAGAGAAACCGAAGCTCAGCCTGGAGAAAGAAACTTCGCAGGCTAACCTGGCCGCTTTCGGGCGTGCAGGTCAAGGGAGCACGACCTCGTCCTAGCCCGCCCGGAGACTGTCCCTGGACCGGTCTCCCTGCGTGGGAGGACCTGACTTCGTCCAGGATGACAAGACGGCGCCCGGAAGGTGACATGGGCCACACCGGAGACTCCGTCACGCCTCTGCCGACCCAGCTGACCCTCCGGGACGCCCACCGCCCGGACCCGGCAGCGAGCTGTGCCCGGCATGCGGAGGGGCGCCGAGGTGTCTTCAGGGCGGTGAGATCCGCACCCACCTGCGCGGTCCCGGCCGTGGCGCCGCGCGCTGCTTCCCCAACTCTTGCTGCCTCCGGCCCTGCGGTCGCCCTGGTCTCCCAAACCCTGCCGTTCCCGCCGGCACCGCCGCCGCCGCTCCGCGCCGGAGTCCAGCCATCTCTGCAAGCACGGGGTTCACAGAACAGCCACTTCCGCACTCCCGCGCGGTCCCGCCCTACGCCCGCCACTTCCGCTTCCTGCTCCCATCGGCGATGTACAGCTCCCTGACGGGTCGGGATTGGCCAGGGCGGCCGCCTTTCACGGCCGCCTGCAGCGCGTGCGCAGTGAGCCAGGCCGCGGGCAATGCTGCTGAGGGTAACTGGGGGAGGCCGGACGGTGGTTGCCGCTACCCTCGGCGGGGCAAGTACAAGCGGGGACGGAGACGGGGACGGGATGTGTTCGGGAGGCTGGGCCCCATAGGGGCCGAGGAGCCCCGCTCTTCCCGCCGCTGATCAGACCTCGGGGTAGTGCCGGCGGGTTCTGCTCTAGTTACCCCCCTCCAGTACCTGTTGAACAGCTGCTGTGTGCAAGGCCTTTGGGGAAACCTCAGTGAATAGGAGCTGATGCTCCTCGCTGGAGAAGTTAGAGAAATAAAGTTTGGGCCCGTGTTCAGTGCCCTGGAGACAGAGCAAGGGGCCAGGGTGGGGGCTCCAGGTGGGGAGAAGGCTGCGCCCTGGACCTTGGGAATGACTTGGGCTTCTCCTGTGACAGAAGGAAGAGGGATGAAGGGGTGATGCGATTAGTCAGGATGGTCACGGGAGGGAAATGTGGGAGTACTGGTTGGAGAGGGAGAGGTGGCTGTTTGGCCTGGAGCTCACAAGCCTCCACCCCCGCCACAGTCCTGACCACCAGGCAAAGGCATCTTAGCTGGAGGTACAGTCTCTCCACTCACCATCTGCTGGAGTGCCTGCCTAGTGCCAGGCCTTGAACCCAGCCTCTCTCATGAACTTATGGGTCATCCTCATCCCAAGCATCATGTCCCTTTTACAAATGGGAAACTGAGTCTAAAGAAGAAGTAACTTGTCTAAGATCATGCAGGAATTAAGGAAACTGAGAAAGACATGGAGTCCCCTGCCAGTGACAGGAAGCCAAAGTTTGCCCAGAGCAGGAGGCAGGCCGGGCCTTACCAGCTTCCTAGAGACTCATGTGCTTATCTGCATCCTTAGGGGCCACTGTCCAGCTGGGACTGGTGCCAAAAGCTTCCTGGAGGCGGCAGCCTTCTTCGCAGGATCCAAGTCCGTGAAGCCCACAGAGAGTTTGGGAAGAACCATGTGGAAGTGGGGTCCCAAGCAGGTGCAGCGGGCACCGGGCAGCCCAAGTCCTCCCTGCAGGGTGGGGGCCCCTCAGGACCCCTATACCCACCACCACCTGAGCTCCGGCCACCCACCAACTGCTGCATGAGCGGCTGCCCCAACTGTGTGTGGGTGGAGTACGCAGATGCGCTGCTGCTGCACTATCAGGACGGCGGGGAGCGGGCCCTGGCCGCCCTGGAGGAGCACGTGGCTGATGAGAACCTCAAGGCCTTCCTCCGGATGGAGATCCAGCTCCGCATTAGGAGTGGAGGCTGAGCCACCTGGCCAGACACCCTCACCCTGACACACTCCTTCTCAGGATCCTGCACCGCCCCCTTTATCCACGGCCCGTTCGTGCGGCTGGTGTCGGCAGGAGTAGGAAGAGCTGTTTATTGACTTTGCCTGAGAATAAATATGTTCTCTGTGGTGGTTAGACAGCAGGCTTTTGTGTCATCATCTGTAGGCTTATGTCATATTATCATATGTCCACAGGGCACCTACAGCCTTCACCAATCTGTGAAGGTGAAAATAAACCTGTTTCCTTGACTATTCAAGTGACAATGACCCCAGGGGCCCCCTTCCATGTCCCAGCATCCCAGAAGTCTCACCCACAGGTCAGCTCTGGTCACTGTCCGTGGTGCGGCAGAGGGAGGACCATCTGGTCCTGTGAGGTGGCCATTAGCAAAGCACTGGTGGGCACAAATGCCCACAGATGGCCTGGGAAGCGTCCCATCCATCCAATTGCAGACTTCCAAGCTCTGATACCAGTGGCCTGGACAGACAGGGTTAAACGAATTTATGCCTATTTTATCTCCTCATTTAAAAGAAAAGCTAGGGTTGTGATCCGACTTCACAAAGGAGTTGAGCTGATAAAACAGGCCTTCCCAGGTAGAGGCCTTCAATGTAAAGCCAGCATTTTCCACTAAGGCAGATCTGTGGACAAAAGAATGAAACAACACAGCCATAAGACATGCTGCCGTGCTAATAATGCCTGAGGATACACCCAGTCGTGCCAGCTATCTTGGCCGGCTAATGATGTCATCCAGAATCAGCTTTGGTTTTTTCAGAGAAACATGATAGTAGCAATACAGGTTTGTTACACTTTATGTCAGAGAGCATCTACTTCGATCATACCCTATGGATTTGAAAATGGCCCAGGAAGAGATTTCCTGGGAGACAAAAGCACAACAGACCTTAGTGGGCCTGAGGCCCCTGAAGGGGTCTACAACATAGAGGTAGTTAATCTCAGAGATGTAGGAAGAAGTTACTGTATATTTCTCAATAAAACATATTTATGGAAAAAAAAAAAGAAAGATTTTCTATGTGTATATGAACCTGGGGTTGATCTTTGTGAAGTCCCAGGAGGAGGAAGCTAGGGGAAGGTGAGAGATGTAGAAAATGTACCACGTGGTGGGAACAGCAGGTACAAAGGCCCTTGGGTGGAAGGAGTTCCTTAGAACACACAGCAAGAGGGAGGGATGAGAGGTGAGCCCACCGAAGTGAATCAGGACCAGGCTACCTGGCTTTGGGGGCCAGAAAGGGGTTCCTCGGCAGTCAGGACTGAAAGCGGAGAGAGGCCTGAGATGGCAGCCAGTGCCGTGTCATCTTTGCTTCAAAAATGAGCAGCTTCAGGGACTTCCTGGTGGTCCAGGGGTTAAGACTCCGTACTTCCAATGCAGGGGGCCTGGGTTCAACCCCGGATCTGGGAACTAGATCCCACATGCCACAACTAAGAGTTCCCATGCTGCAACTACAGATCTCGCATGCCACAACTAGGACCCAGCATAGCAAATAAATATTTTTTTAAAAACAAGCAGCTACAGGAGAGGCTGGTTGTTCATGATCATACATCCCTTGCCTGTCCTGACCCTGTCCCCAGCTTATCCTTCCCTTGACCGCACCTGAGCCCCTTCCCCCATCTCGGGGAATCCTCGGTAGTGCTACCCAACCCCACAATCTCATTAGTGAGGTGTCAGGCACAATCCTAATCAGCTTACCCAGCTGCAGGATAAATGCCCAGCCGGCACCCTGCTGAGGGAGGCCTGCCACTCACACCCATGGTCCCCTGAGACCTGCTGCCCCAGAACCTGGTGAGTAGCAACCTTCCCAGGTTGCCTTTCCTGGTGGCCACTTACCCAAGGGTGTTAGTGGGTATCTGCCTAGAGGGTGGGGAGCTGGTGGGCTTTTCACCACCATCCTGAGGTCTGGGTCTCTGGGTGGCCACCCGCTGCCCTGTTCAGAGAGGACCCCCAGCCTATCACGTCCTCTGCTCCCCATGTCAGGTGGTGGTGCAGGCTGTCCCCCAGGCTAGCAGTGGTCTCGGAATCTCAGGCCACACACCCTCCACCAACCTAAATGGGCACAAGCCACAGGCCAGGCTGGAGCCAGGGCAGCTCAGGCAGCGGTTTCCATGGGATAGCATCTGATAGTCGGAGCTCCATCAGGTCTCAGAACTGCCCCCACCAGGCCCATGGCCTGGGACTGGCGAAAGGGTCTGGCTGGGCCCACAGCGTCTGGGCCGTGAGGAGCGGGTGTTGTGGGGTTTGAGCTGCCAGGGCCACCAGACCTGCTGCTGTCCACCTTGGACCCAGTGTAGATCTGGCCCCTGATCCCCGGTTCCTCTCAGGCTGATGCTGGTGCCAGCACAGAGGCCAAAACTTAGGGAGGGGAGGTCCACAGCGGGGCCCATCCAACCCTAGGTGCCCTGGTACTCATGGCCAGGCCTTCCTCACTGGTCTTGATAGAACCAGCTGCCCTTGCCTCCCCACTGGTCTCAGCCCTTAAACTCTAGCAGGCAGCAGGCGGTGGCCCCAGACAGAAGTCAAGCATTGCAGCCCACAAATGGGGGACAAGAAAAGGGGCCACAAGAGGTGGTGCCTGGGGCATCCAGTGCCAGGGTAGCTACGGCTCCTGGCTGTGTCGTGTACTTAGCCCCAGAACCTTCTGGGCTCAACCTCCTGAGAGATTAGCGTCTCCCTCTGGTGCTAATAGGCTTAAAGGAAGGTGAGCTTCCTCTGCCCAAGGTCACCAGGGTTTAGGGCATCCAGGGGGAAGCTCTGGGGGAGAGGAGGAAGGGAGGCCACTCCATGCAGTGGGTTCAAGGACACCAGCAGGTGCTGCTGGCACCTAGCGAGTGGTGGCGGGTGGAGGGGTTGTGTTTACCAGCAGAGGGAAGACGCTGCTGGAACCAAGGCTACACAGCTACACAGTTGGGGGTTTCATTGTGACACAGGCCCCTCCCCTGCCCTCCCATTTCTCAGGCTACTTTTATGCCCCCATAAATGAGGCTGAGGGTTCCACCCCAGAGATTGGGATGGGGAATGCAGAAGGAGGAAGCCATCAGGAGGGTGCCCCTGGGGACCACCCAGCACTCTCACCCCGTTCCTGGTCCTCATTTGGGCCCCAGGTGCAGTTGGCAGAGGCTCCCCGGGGCAGGGGACTGCCGTCCAAGTCCTACTGGGGACTGGTGGGTCTCATATTGCAGGGTTTCCTCTGCTCCAGGGAGTTGAGACCTGCGAGGAGGGTTGGAAGCAGGAGGGCCCAGAGCGTGAGGGAGTCCAGAAGCTGAAGGTCGCTGCGGGATCTCTGCCAACCTGGCCATGAACCTGGAGCCACCCAAGGCCGAGATCCGGTCGGCCACCAGGGTGATGGGGGGACCCGTCACTCCCAGGAAAGGGCCCCCGAAATTTAAGCAGCGGCAAACCAGGCAGTTCAAGAGCAAGCCCCCCAAGAAAGGTGTCCAAGGGTAAGCAGAGCTGTGGGAGGGGTGGCTCTGAGAGGGGGGTGGAGGGCCCACCAGCTGTACAGGGGGGAGGGGGGCTGCACTGCGGGGGGGGGCTGGGTGGGGCCTCAGCCACCCTTTTCTGGTGGAAGGCGATCTCATCCTCCTAAGTGGGTGGGGCAGTTCTCGGGGGCCTGAGCCGGCCTGTCTCAGGGTCCCCGTTGCCTGGGGACAGGGAGGGGGGTCCTTTTTAGCTGTCATTGCTGAAAGGTCTGGAAAGCACACCCACCCACACTGTCACCCAGACACTCAACCAGCACCCCACTTACTGATGTGCATCTCTGCACACGCAGCCCTATCTGTACACACCTAGGACACACTCAGACACACCACATTCCCAGGAACCTGCACTCAAGTCCACACACGCCCCCCTCCCCCCTCTTCCTGGCCACCGGCCCTGACTGCTCTGTCCTTGCAGGTTTGGTGATGACATCCCTGGAATGGAAGGCCTGGGAACAGGTATGACAACCACAAGTGTCCACCTAGGTGCCCCCACTCGCCCAGCCCCCCACCCCAGGCAGAGGGCACCTCCCCCTAGCTGTGCTTCATTCCCTTTCCCGACTGCAAGCTTCAGACACCACCTGAGTGGGGTCGTTCCTACTCAGTGGGTGCTTGGAGGGGCTGGGAGGAACAAAGCTCTTGCTGTCCCCACCCCAACCCCCCCTCACCAGCAGCAAGGCCCACCTTGCGCCCCGCCTCCTCCAGGCCTGCTGTACCCACTCTCTTCCTGGGCAAGGCACCCATTTGATACCCCCCAGAGGTGATGTGTCCTGAGAGGAGGGCTCTACGCTCAAGGACCTTGTACTCTCACCACTGGGGTGTGGACAACAGGGCCCGGAGGGCATGGCGGCACTGGGGGCCATGGGACCCTCAACCTGCTGCCCCCTTGTCCTGCAGACATCACCGTCATCTGCCCGTGGGAGGCCTTCAACCACCTGGAGCTGCACGAGCTGGCCCAGTACGGCATCATCTAGCCCTGGAACCCCGCCCTCGGCCCCTCTACTCTGCTGCCCACCCTGACCCCCTGCTCAAGATTTCTGTGAGGAGAGCTGTGCCCCTGGGAGGTCCAGAGTGTCTGGATTGTGTCTGGAGACCCTCACAGGGCAGCAGCCTAAAGCCTCCTGGACGCTAGTTACCAGGAGCCCACCAGCTCCTTTCAGGGCACCCTCTCGGGGCAGCCAGGCCCTGCTTAACTTCCAGAAACACTGGTCCACAGACCCTCTCATCCCCAGGCTGGAAAGCTAGGGCAGGCCTCCCATTGGTGTCTGCCACACCCCGCCTCCTGGCCTGACTGTCTGGGGCTGAGAACGGGCTCCCCTCACTAGCCTTTCCCAGTTGAAGCCGTTGGGCCAGCAGGTGAATGCCAGGAGTCCTGCAGGCGTCAGACAATGAGAACCCCCTGGACCAGTCACACCAGTAGGAAGCTTTCCAACGTGGCCCATGCTCGCTGTCCTGTTTCAAATAAAGTTAGCCGTGCTCCCCACCACTTGTCTGGGGTGTGCTGTCAGTGGGGACAGGGCCCGAGGATAGCATCTGTTCAGTAGGAGTGGATGGCGCAGGCGCAGGTGGCAGGGATGGGGGGGCCTTGGCCAGGCTGAGGGGAGGAAACACGTCGGGTGCTGAGAAGGCTCCTGAAGGCTGGATTGGGGCAAGGCGGGCAGCCTCACGTACTCCAGGGACGGGAGCTTGGGTTAAGGGGAGAGAAAGCCTGTTTGCTCCCCACAGGTGAGGAGACAGGTGCAGGGAAACTGGGCCCCCCTGCCCACCCTTAGTGTCCACTAAAGCCAGACAGATGCCCACCAGCAACTCTGCAACTCCACTCCTGACCCCACAGCGGGGCACGCTGTCATATATACACATAGACCTGCACAAAACTGTCCCTACTAGCGGTCACCTTCTGGAAACTGCCCAGGTGCATGTCCACACGGACGTGGGGCTCTGTTCACACAGCAGTGACTGGGCAGTGACTCTCAAGAAGGGGGCCCCATGATCCCGTCTATGTGAAGGTCGGAAAAGCCATGAGAGCTGAAGGTAACAAAGGTCCAACAGGGGTGACCTTGGGTAGGGGACAAAGAACTCTGCTGGAGCTGGAGCTAGACCTGGTAGTGGTAGGGGATGCACAGGTGTGTAGGTGAGTAAGAAGCCTCACGCTGCCCACTTAAGGTTGGTGCAATTTACTATATGAGTGATACATCGCAATAAAACTTACACTCTGCCAAAAAAACAGACTCTGGAGGGAGAGGCCTGAGCCTCAACGGACAGGAAAGGGGGAGATGGCCCCAGAGGAGTGCAGGTGCCAGGCTATGGTGAAGACATGGGGCTTCGAAGGCTGGGCTTGGAGGTGGGACTTGGAGGCGGTTGGGAGCGGAGGTCAGAGGTGAAAATTGGAAGTGAGAGTCAAGGTGAAATTCACAGCTGGGGGCTTGGCAGCAGGATTTCATCCAGTTCTCGCCCCCCGCTCTCCCTGCTGGCCAGGTGGCTTTGCCTGGCACCCTCCGTGGGAGGCAGATGCTGGCCAGGCCGTCGTCAAGGTCTACTTACACTTGGAACAGCAGCGTTTGCAAGCAAGCAGGCAGTGTGAGGGAAAGGGAACCCTGGGAAGCTGGAAGTCAGTAGGTGGAGGTGGCCTGAGGGTTCAAGCCGTGTGTTCCTAAGCACCCAGGCAGGTTACTTTGACATCTGCCCTGGGAGGGGAGGGGAGGCCTGCGGCCCCAGACCCCATCCTTTTGGGGTCTTTTGTCCCCCCAGCTGGTCAGACCGGGACCAGTTTAGCAGAGGGTGGGACATTGGGTCTGGGGTTCCTCCGGACAGGCCCCCACTCCCTGCTACCCCCTTGTGGACAGTCAGGGCCCTCACCAGCTGGATGGCCAGCAAGAGCTCCATCCCCTGGACCAGCACGGCCACGATGGCATAGCAACCCACAGTCCGGATGTTACTGCGCAGCCACTGGAGGAGCGGCGGGCCACAGCCCTCCAGATGCACCACCCTCTGGGCCGCGTCCTCGTCCAGGCCCAGGGCCCCGAAGCCGCACTGGTCATTGACAGAGGCTCCGCCTTCCCAGGGGTCAACGCAGCAGGAGGCAGGAAGGCTGCAGGCCTGGACCCCGGGGGAGCTGCAGTTAAAGTACCTGGAAGGGCACACAGTGTCAGTCTGGAGGGCAGGTCCCCTGGTCTGGGACCCCAGTGTGAACTGTCTCTTTGCGGTTGCTTAGTCACTAAAGTTGTGCTCGACTCTTTTGCAATCCCATGGACTGTAGTCCTCCAGGCTCTTCTGTCCATGGGATTCTCCAGGCAAGAATACTGGAGTGGGTAGCCATTTCTTTCTCCAGGGGATCTTCCCTACCCAGGGACTGAACTCGTGTCTCCTGCATTGGCAGGCAGATTCTTTACCACTGAGCCTCCCAGAATGTCTCCTACCCACCTCCAAACTTCCATGGCCACACACATGCATAGGCACACAGGCATGCACGTGTGTATGCATGCAAGTACAGAGGCATGAATGCACACACACACACACACAGCATGAATCCACACTGGCATGCATGTATAGAGGCACACACATGGACACCTGTGCGTGCGCGCATGCACACACACACACAATATCCAGTTCTCTATAATTCATCCCACACCAGGCAGGCCTCTGCACATGCTTCTTGGCTAGAAGGCACACACTGCACAAGACGGTTGGAGGGAGCCAGCGTTTGATGGGGGCTGGAAGGAAGACGGCCTCGCCCCACAGATGCTGCTGAGTTGGTCTGAGCAGCAGGGTTGGAGCCGGAGAAGGTGGGTTGAGGACTGGCAGAGGCTTTTGTAGGGATCAGTGGGTTGTGGTGGGGGTGTGAGGGGCCACACTGGACAGCAACAAGGGACAGGAGGCTTGGGAGGAGCTCACAGGGCCTGGAGGGAGTGTCGCTCTTATCACCTGCTTCAGGCAGCCCTCAGGTGCCCCTGGCTTTGATTAGGCATCTAGTCAAAGCGTCCAGGGCCCTGTGAGCTGCAGGCTCATCCCTCACCACCCCCCGCCCCATACAGGCACAGTCTCATCTCCTTTAAGAGTGGGCTTCACTAAGGCTGGGGCTTGGAAACCGGTAGGCTGGGTGAACATAACAACATCAGAAAGGGCTGCCACCAACCCAAAGTCACACATGGCCACCCAGTGAGAACAAGCCTTGCGAGTGCTTGTAGGGTGCCTGGTAATCAGAAGGAAGGGCTCAGCACATCTCAGGGAGTCTCAGGTACAAGTGGCTGGTTTTCAAGAGTCTCCATGTGACTCTAAACACACACACATGTACACATACATACACACATGGTAGATGGAGAACCGTGGAGTCATAGTCTAGAGGGATGTCCTGGATTAACCTAAAGTGAAAGTGAAAATCGCTCAGTTATGTCCAACTCTTTGCGACCCCATGGACTACACAGTCCATGGAAATCTCCAGGCCAGAATACTGAAGTGGGTAGCCTTTCTCTTCTCCAGGGGATCTTCCCAGCCCAGGGATTGAACCCAGGTCTCCCACATTGCAGGCGGATTCTTTGCCAGCTGAGCCACAAGGGAAGCTGGTGGTGGTTTAGTCACTAAGTCACATTCGACTCTTGCGATCCCATAGACTGTAGCTTGCCAGGCTCCTCTATCCATGGGATTCTCCAGGCAAGAATCCTGGAGTGGGTTGCCATTTCCTTCTCTAAGGGAAGCCAGATTAACCTAAAAGTTATTTTCAATTGACACTGAGATGTCTTTTATGATGTCCTTACTGGAAAAAACAAAACAACAATCTCCAAAAATGATTTTCTACGTCTGCCAGCTGAGTTTCTCTGTTAACATCCCTGCGTGATCACGTGGCCCTAGCTGGGCCCGAGCGTGTACATGTGCAAATGTGCCTGTACGAGCGTGTGCACACGTGTGAGTATATGGGTGAGGAGCCTGTACAGGTGAGTGTGTGTACAAGTGAGTATGGGCATGTGAGTGCGGCCCGCCCCCTCTCCAGCCCTCCTCCCTCGTGGGCTCCAGGACTCACAGGTTCCGCTGCCAGTCCTGGTAGGAGGCCGCCCCACAGCACTGCAGCCCCAGCTGGACTTGGTCGATGAGGAAGCACAGGTCTGGGTCGTCTTGGTAGTGGGTGATGGCCAGGTGCAGGACGTGCTCCAGGCCATCCTGTAACTGACCCCAGAGGGCCACCACCAGGGCCCCCACCACGGCCTCCAGCACCAGGAAGGCAAGGACACCCCCGGAGAAGCAGCGCAGCAGAAAGGTGTTCTCACAGAGGGCACCCAGGCAGCCCGCCAGGCTCACCACGCTGACCGCCAGCCCACCCAGCACCAGTCCCAGCATGGGGTCTGCGGGCAGGGGGGACCCCCAACTACTCCCCAGAGACCCCTTGACAGCCAGGCCCCAGAGCCCGATGGCCAGGGCCAGCAGGCTGAGCAGGGAGAAGAGGAAGTTGGACAAGAAGAGTAGGCACTTGAGGCAGCTGCTTTCTGAGGGGAGCAAGCAGGCCAGGAACCCCCCAAGGCCTGCCCTCCAGGCCGGGTCCTCCCAGGGAGCTAGTCCTGGGCGACTGGAAGTGAGGGGGCTGCTCCCGGCGAGGGGTGATTCCTGACCTCCAGACTCCTGCAGAGGAAGAAGCAACAGGGAGGTCTCACCGTGCGACCCCCTTCACTCAGACCCTGTGACACTCAGCTGGGAGCAGGGTTAGACTCTTCGGGGGAGGAAGCTGGACAGCGGAGGTGGAAGGGGGCGTTCAGAGACCCTAGAAGCTCGGGGACATGGGTGTGGCCAGGAGACCAGGGCTCTGTGGGATGCAGGGCCTCCCAAAGACTCCACCTTGCCCTCCAGGAGGACACTCAGCCAAGTTTGGGGGCCCTGACCTTACCCAGGTAAAGAATAACGGTGTGCTAAAGGTTGGGGGTCCCATCCTCCTCTCAGTTCCCCAACAGAGGCCTGGATCACTGATCATGAGGTTGGGAGAAGCTGCCAGTTTCATTGATGGAACTTCGTCCCTTGACGGACAGTCTCCACCTCAGTTTTGCCTGTTCCCCAACCCCTCCACTGGCAGGCAGGTGTGGGAGGGCTTCTGCCCCATCTCTGTAGGGGAAGGGGCAGCAGGCCCTTGAAGTCTGGTTGTGGGAAGAATGAGGAAGCTAAGACCCCAGGCCTGGGCAGAGTCCCCAGTTTCCCAGGAAGAAATGAGCCCTTTACTCCCCACCTGTCTGATTGCATCAGAGCAGAGGAAAGAAGGGTTATTGATCAGCATCCCCCAGACCTCATGTCAGTAAGAGCAAAAGGACAAGCTGCCGACGATGTTGGCCTTCAGCCCCTTCTGCACTGAGCCAGAGCCCACCCTTCCATCACCCAGATCCACAGGGAGACCTGCCAGATCTCCTGTCTAGGGGCCATACGGGGCTGAGTGGATGGCAGCCTTAGACAGGGGGCACCAGGGAGATGAGAAGGCCGATGGGGGCTGGGTCACAGGTGGGTGGGGGCAGGGAAAATGTGGCGGTGGCCCGATGGGTGATGGCCCCTGGGTGTGTGCTATCCTTGGGGTGTGGATGCACCCCACACCATGTTAAACACAAGGGCAACGCTGGGTCACCTTTCAGGGTCGGAACTGGGTGCTGGGGGTGGTTCAGGCACCTGATTAGTAAAGCACCACCCCAATCTTGGCAGCAGGGCATCCGCCTCCCCAGTACACAGTGGGGCTCTGGGTGGGGTCGGAGAGAGAACACCCCCAATCCTGGCAGTCATTGCTTACCTGGGACAGCAGGGGGCTCCTTTCCCCCTCCTCCATCCTTCCCCAGGACAGGTGTGCTGAACCCTGCTGGCTTCTCTGGCTGGGACACCAGGCCTGATGTTGCCTGTGGCCTTGGCCGCTCTGTGAGCTGTGAGCCCCACCGGGATGCCGTGGTCACGACCAGATCATGTGAGGAGTCATATTTTAGGGCTTAACACAGCCTCTGCTTGTCGAGATGCAGAGAATTCTTCCTGAGCCCAGATTCTTGGCCTTGCTCTGTGCAGGCATGACGTGGGAGCTGTCAGGGGGCTGGCCTCGTGGTCATCGCCAGAGGGTCCGGGTGTGGACAGCCTGGCAGATTCAGTGCTGCCCCTCAGCTCAACTGGAGGATCAGATCCTGGGCCCCAGTAATAGCCTGGGAGACCAGCCCACAGCTTAATGCCAGTTTATCCTCTGACTTATTCACTGAAAGAAAGAAATTATATATATATATATATATGTATGTATATATATAATGAATATGAGTTTGAGAAAACTCCAGGAGATAGTGAAGGACAGGGAAGCCTGGTGTGCTGCAATTCATGGGGTTGCAAAGGGTCGGACACAACTTAGCGACTGACCAACATAATTATATACATACATATATAAATGCTGCTGCTGCTGCTGCTAAGTCGCTTCAGTCATGTCTGACTCTGTGCGGCCCCATAGACGGCAGCCCATGAGGCTACCCCGTCCCTGGGATTCTCCAGGCAAGAACACTGGAGTGGGTTGCCATTTCCTTCTCCAATGCATGAAAGTGAAAAGTGAAAGTGAAGTCGCTCAGTCATGTCCAACTCTTAGCAACCCCATGGACTGCAGCCCATCAGGCTCCTCTGTCCATGGGACTTCCCAGGCAAGAGGACTGGAGTGAGGTGCCATTGCCTTCTCCCCATATATAAATATATACATATAATTACGTGTGTTGTGTGCCTAGTTGCTTCAGTTGTATCTGACTCTTTGTGGCCCCATGGACTGTAGCCCGGCAGGCTCCTTTGTTCACGGAATTCTCCAGGCAAGACTACTAGAATGCACAGCCTTTCCCTTCTCCAGGAAATCCTCCCGACCCAGGGATTAAAGTCCAGTCTCCTGCATCCCAGGCAGATTTTTTACCGTTTGAGTCACCAGGGAAGCCCATAATTATATACAAATGTATGTATGTATATTTGAAGTGCCTTTTTATTTTCACATGTCACTGGGTAAATTATATCCTTCTTGGTTTTAAGGTACCCGGCATCCCTCACCCTCTGAGTTTCTCAGCAGCAGGACTTTGTCAAGGTCACTATTGGGCCCTAGAGCTCGGAAGGACCCTGACCATACAGCACAGAACAGACAGAGGTGTGCTCCAGGCTCCCTGAGCCTGCATCATCTGCCTTCTCACCCTGCCTGCCTTGCTTGGATGCAGTGGGAAGACTGGCTCAGAGCAGGACCCTACCCCCACCAACTCTGCAAGACCCTGGGCATGAACCTCCACAACTCCTGAGTCCAGCTTATGGACTGCATGAGACTATGATGTGTGTGGATACTGCTGTTGGCTGCTAGAGCCCTGAGACCGTGGAAAACAGAGGCTGCCAGGAGCCCCTCTGCAAACACATTTGCATGGCAGGAGAAAGGGTGGTCTCTGGGGGGTTTGTGTGCCCTGTCCTGTCTCCATCATCCTCCCCACTCCTTTTCTCAGCTTCTGCTGTTTGATGTTTTAGCCCATCTCTTTTCCTTCCTTACTCACCACTTTACAATCCAGACACATGGGCTGCTTGCTGGGCCCTGATCAGCCTGGCACTGATGGTCCCTGACCTATGCCATCCCCTGAAATCTCTTCCTGGTGTCCAATTCCAGACTAGTATGGCCCAGGGAGCACTTTTTATTTTTATTTGCTTTATCTTGTCCTTTAAAATATACATATATATATATATATATATATACACACACACACACACACATACTTTATTTATACTTGGTTGCTCTGGGTGTTTGTTGCTGTGTGGGCTTTACTCTAGTTGCAGCAAGCAAGGGCTACTCTCTAGTTGTGGTATGCAGGCTTCTCTTTGCAGTGGCTTCTCTTGTTGCACGGGCTTCCCTGATAGCTCAGTTGGTAAAGAATCCACCTGCAATGCAGGAGACCCCGGTTTGATTCCTGGGTCAGGAAGATCTCCTGGAGAAGGGATAGGCTACCCACTCAAGTATTCTTGGGCTTCCCTGGTGGCTCAGCTGGTAAAGAATTCGCCTGCAATGCAGGAGAACTGGGTTTGATCCCTGGGTTGGGAAGATCCCCTGGAGAAGGGAAAGGCTACCCACTCCAGTATCCTGGTTTGGAGAATTCCATGGACTGTATAGTCCATGGAGTCATAAAGAGTCGGGCAGGACTGAGCGACTTTCACTTTCTCTTGTTGCACAGGAGCACGGGTCTAGGACACATGGGCTTCAGAAGCTGTGGCTCCCAGGCTCTAGAGCACAGAAGTTGTGGCATGTGGGCTCAGTAGTTGTGGCTCTCAGGCTCCAGAGCACAGGCTCAAGAGTTGTGGCACATGGGCTTAGTTGCTCCTCGGCATAGGGGATCTTCCCAGACCAGAGATCAAACCTATGTCTCCTGCATTGGCAGGTGGATTCTTTACCACTGAGCCACCAGGGAGGCTCCCATCTGTGTTTTTGCTTCAGGTTCCTCACTAGGGGCTCCCATAATAACTACTCCTTGGAGCCCAGCCTAAACTCGGGCAGAGGGCCAGCTGAGTGTTAAGCCACTGAATTTTGGGAAGGTTCATTACACAGCAGCATTGTGAGCACAAATGACTGACACAGAGTTTATTCTCTGTCAGGGACTGGTCTGCAGTGCAGAGCCCTGCAGTATAGAGTGATGAAAGTTGACGATCCCCCATCATTAGGTGCTTACATTCAAGTACAGGGGAAGTCAGACAGTATGTGGAGAAACAAGCAAATATGTGCTCTTTTATATGGTCACGAGTGTCATGAAGCAAGGAAAGGAAATAGTGGTGATGTTGTCTTATATAAGGTGATCAGGAAGGCCTCACTGTAAGGCTCTGGTTCCTAGGTATACACCCAGAAGTATTGAAAACAGGGACTCAAACTAATACATAGATATACAGGATCATAGCAGCCAAAAGATGGACACAACGCAGGTGTCCATCAATGAAGAATGGACAAACAAAATGTGCTCCATACATGCCATGGAATATGTGTGCACGTGTGTTTAGTTGCTTCAGTCATGTCTGACTCTTTGTGACCTGATGGACTATAGCTCACCAGGCTTCTCTGTCCATAGGATTCTCCAGCAAGAATACTGGAGTGGGTTGCCAAGCCCTCCTCCAGGAGATCTTCCCAAGACAGTGATCAAACCAGTATCTCCTGCAGCTCCTGCACTGCAGGCAGATTCTTTACCACTGAGCCACCAGGAAGCCTACCATACTCAGCCATAAAATAGAAAGAAGCTCTAACACAGGCTACAATACGGATGAACCTTGAAAGCATGATGCTCAGTGAAAGAAGTCAGACACAAAAGTCCACATATTATGTGATTCCACTTGTAGAATAGGTAAAGCCATAGGGACAGAAGGTAGGTTAGTGGTTGCCAGTGGTTGGGGAAGGGGGAAACGGCAGCCACGGCTGAATGAGTGGGAGGTTTCCTTCAGGGGTTGATGAAAACTTTAGGACTAGATAGAGAAGGTGATTGTTCAACATCGGGAATGCACTAAAGGACAGTGAGTTTTCCCCTTTAGAATGGTTAACTGTATGTTCTGTGAATGTCATCTCAATTTAAAAAAAGAAAAGAGGGACTTCCCTGGAGGTCAAGAGGCTAAGACTCTGTGCTCCCAATGCAGGGGGCCCAGGTCCGATCTCTGGTCAGGGAACTAGATTTCACATGTCACAAGTAAAGAGTTTACATGCTGCAACTAAAGATCCTGGCATGCCAGGATCTAATACCCCTGGTATTGCAACTAAGGCTCCGTACAGCCAAATAAATAAATAAATATTTTAAAAATTTTTAAAAAAGGAAAAGAAAAGAACAAGAGGACTGAGAAGAACCTGAAGGAAGAGAGGGAACGAGCCTCATAGATTTTCTTGGGACAAGGCCCCTGTGAGGATGACTTTAGGAAGGTCACCCAGGAGTGTCTCAGGATCCAGACCTGCAATGGAAGCAGCATGGCACAGGCGGAGGGAGAAGGTGAGCAATCAGACAATCCCAATAAAGGCCTCAGGGATCCTCGCAGCTGGGATGGCCTGCAGAATTGTACCAGACCGAGACATGGGGGTGGGCCTTGCTAACCATTGCTGTTATTGGGCATGAGCTGCCTGGGGGAAGGGACTGTGATCTGGAGTAAGCTAAGTCCCCAAAGGAGAGCTCAGCCAGTGCTGCCAGCAGCTTTGGTCCTGAGTGGGGGTCTGGGCAGTGCCTTCGGCACACGCCAGGCTGACGTGCAGGAAGAGCGTTTCGGGCACATGTAGTACCTTAGGTGGGAACAAGCCTGGAAAGTCTGAAGGATGGCTGTCTTCAAATTTTTCTCCAAGTGAGATGAGGAGATGACAGGTGTTGAGTAAGGTGCATCCAATTTGACAAAAGGACCACTCAGGCTGCTGTGCTACGGGCAGAAGGTCAGGGATAGGACGGGAGCTGGAGGTCAGGTTCGGTGTAGCCAGACCGTGGCTCGTCTCTTCCTCAAGGAGGACACGTCCGGCCTCATCAGTTACTGCATCAGGCTTCAAAGCAGGCTCTCAGGAAGATGGCTGTCACCTCTCTGGCTCCATCTCAGCCCTGTTCTGATATTGGGTAGCCTTTGGATGAAAGTGTAGTCACCCCCACTTTTATGGGCTGAACTGTGTCCCCCTCCAAATTTCTGTGTTGAAGTCCAAACCCCAGGGCCTTAGAATGAGACTTTGAAGGTAAGGCCTTTAAAGAGGTAGTTAACTTAAAATCAGGCCATTAAGGCGGGCCGTCCTCTAATGTCCTTATAAGAAAAGGAAACTGGGACACAGAGAGACACCAGGGATGCACTTGCACAGGGGGAAGACACAGGACGAAGACGGCCATCTACAAGCCCCGGAGAGCGGCAGCAGAAGAAACCAAGCCTGATCTCCAACTTCCGGCCTCCAGAACTGTGAGAAAATAAGTTTAAGCCACTCAGTCTGTGGTATTTTGTCATGGCAGCCCCAGAAATATAACTACTAATACAACTTTAAAACGTTAATGTAATACCTTCACAGTCACACAACGGAGATTAAAAGGCAAACGGTGTAAAGGAGAACAGCATGTCTGTCAATGCTTGGACGTGACCACACCAGGAGACGTCACCACCAGGACGCAGTTTTGTCCTTCTGTGTGAGGGATACAGTCAGTATGAGAAGCATACTGTATGAGAAGCAAAAAGAGGCCGTCTTGTACAAGAAGAGCAGGACAGGGTGAGAAAGCAGGATGTGTGTTAGCAGGATAAAAACCACACACCTTGCCCCTTGATAGGAGCAACCCTATCAACTGTTCCGCCAACGTTTGTCCCGCGTCCAGCCCCCTCATGGCCACTGTGTTCTGCCCTCTGAACTAAATAAAGCCTCAGTCTCCCCAAGGGTCTCCCTGATTCTCCTCCTGCACTATTCTCTATTCAGTTTCTAGAAGAATCCTACAATGTTACACAGCGCATGCTTCCTCCACTCTCACCTCCCCAAAGACCTCCCGAACACACTTAGAATAGAATTTCCGTGTGACCAGCAAGGCGCCCAGTTCGAGCCCACCTGTCGGTGGATGAGATGCGCTCCGATACTTCCATCTGGGCTGCAGCGCAGTGTCTCTCCACCGCATGGTCAGCTGGGGGCGCCCCTCCACGCAGACCCCAGCGCGGGGCCGCCCTGCGCAGGCGCGGGCCGTTGGTGGGGCCGGAACCTGATTGCGGGGCCGGAACCTGGTTGCGCGGCCGCGCGGCCGGGAGGAGCGCGTCGGGTGAGGCACAGGACGTCGCGGCGGTGGCGGCCGGGCGGCGAAGCTGGAGCGGCGGTGGCGGCGGCGGCGGGAGGCCGGGGCCGGGGCTGAGGCCGGGGTCGGGGCTGCGAGGCCCGTGGGGCGGCAGGCGGCGGCAGCCCGGGGCCCGAGCCCGGACACGGGAGCGGCCACCATGGCCGAGAGCATCGTGAGTGGGGCGGCCGGGCGGGAGGGCGCCGGGATGAGGCAGCATATTTGCCGGCGCGGCCTGCGGAGAGGCGCAGCGGCCCGCCCTCCTCCTCCTGGGCCGGCTAGCCGGCTGGGCTCCCGACCTCCTCTCAGCTCCTCCCGTCCCCGGCTGGAGTGGGAGGCCGGGCGGTCTGAGGGTGTGGGCTGTGCCGGCCGCTCTATTCCTGGTCGCGGGGTCTCGCCGGGCGCGCCTAGAAGAGGGGCTCCGGGTTGCCGGGGGCTAAGACCCCTCCTCGTCTCCTGTCCGTCTTTCCTGCCTCCTGCCGTCGCCCCAGTGAGTGCCTTGTCACAGGTCACTAAAAGCGTTTTCTACAAATGGGGACCCCCCTCCCCGCTAGAGGAAGCTGCGAAGAAGGGAGACGGTGGACTGGCGGATGGCAAGGAGACCTTGACAGCTACCTGTCTGTAAAGGGATGTTAGATCTCATTTTGTACCCGAAGTTAGAGATTAACACACGTCCCCTTAAAGTTTTTTTTTTTTTTAAGTGAAAATCAGAAAAAAACTGGCCGTCTCTTAACTTGAGAAAAGTTCCTCTCAGAAGTCAGTGTAGCCGGAAAAAAACCCAACAGACCAGCTGAACAGAAGAATTTTTTGGTTAACTTTAAGGACCACTTGGAATTTACTGGGGGAAGCAAAAGCAGTGTGGGGTGGCAAGTCATGTTCAAAACTTGGCCTTGGGAGGGCCTCAAACAGTTTTGCCAGGTGTTGGAATAGCACGCATTCTCTCTGGATGGTCAGGTCTGCAGGAACCTCCAGCTCTGGGACTTTTAGACTTTTCCTCTAGTGAGTCCTAGCTCTGCTCTCTATTCAGGGGCCCTGGCTCCTTCTCCCCGTTTCCCAGCCTAGAGATGAGCAGAGGGAATAAATGGCCGAAAAGAAATGAGCAACTAACTCGTTTTAAAATAAGACTACCACCAATTCTTGGTAACTCATCCTAGAAATAGGTTAAGAGTTAGCACTCAAATATGCTTCCAAACTTTCTCTTGACTGTAGTATTTTTAACTGAATTGAAATACTTGTGGATAAGTGAGTTGTTTCAGAGAAAGCCACTTTTGTGTCTGTGTATAAGGCAAAGCTGTAGTGGATAGCATGGATCTCTTGCAGAATTTCTCACATTGTGAGGAATTGAAACAGATCATTCTGAAATTTATTTCAAAAGTTTATTTACTTATTTAGAAGAAGTCTTCTAAAATTTTTTGTGTAAAAACTTGATTTTTATCTTTCTAATTCTTTGACTCCCCCAAGAAGTATTCTGGGCTCACTTTCTCATAAATAGGGAGACCTAGGTTGCCAAGAAGTTAATGTGTCTCTGTTGCCTGGTTTGTCTTTTCTTGTGTATTTTACTTTATAGCCTGTGTCAGAGGCCAGGCCATAACTTCCCTCAGTATAAGTTATGTTTGTCTTTCGGAGTTAAATACTGAGCTTAGCTTGGAAATCTCGACTTCTGTGTCTTGTTGTAAACGAACAAGTAGAATAACTTCTTAAGCTTTGAAACTCTCCAGAAACGTGTAATCCTGACCTTTAACTCCTCAAGGAGTAGAGTGTCATGCTGTTGGTCCTAAGTGAACATTAAAAGCCGCAGTCACTACATCCCTCAAAGAGAAGCAGGGCTCTTGACTGCTTAACCTGCCTCAGTATTGGAGACAGATTGCAGAAACAAATAAGTGGGAGGTTACCTCATGTCCAGGCTGTGTATTAAAACATTTTTCTAGATCTTGAATCTAGAGTATACTAGAAATCAAAAGTCAAAAGACTTTTTGTTTGTGGTACACACAGATGAGTGAGAAAGTTAAACAGATGTTATTGAGAAGCAAAAATAAAGAAAATACATTCTTAACAATTGGGATTTCATAAGGACTATTCAGAACAAAATCTTAAAATTGAATACAACATGGGGCGGAAACCGTTTCAGTTAAGCAAAAGTTATTCGATCTCTGGGTCAGGAAGATCCCCTGGAGTAGGAAATGGCAACCCGCTCCGGTATTCTTGCCTGAAAAATTGCATAAACAGAGGAGCCTGGCGGGTTACAGTTCATGGGGTTGCAGAGTCCGACACGACTGAATACACACACACACACACACACACACACACACACACTACTAGAAAATGAGAACACACACACACACACACACACACATATGTTACTAGAAAATGAGAAAGGACTTCCTTGGTAGTCCAGTAGTTGAGACAGGACTCCTTGCTTCCCCTGCAGGGGGTAGGGGTTTGATGCCTGGTTGGGAAAGTTCTGCATGCTGAGAGGTATGACCGAAAAAACCAAAACAGAGAAAGACAGAGACAAGCTATTTTTTAGGAAATGTAGGAATAATTTTAGGAAAATCTGAATTATTATTATTTAAAGAATATTTGTTTATTTGGCTGCACAGAATCTTAGTTGTGGCATGTGGGATCTAGTCCCCTGACCAGGGATCGAACGCCAGCACCCTACATTGGGACCCAAAGTCTTAGCCACTGAACCACCAGGGAAGTCCCTACATTATTCTTAATTTGTTTGATAAAATAGACCAGATCGAAAGCCATTGTGGCATTTTGTCCTGTATCAATGAAAGCCTTTCAAAAACAGTTGCTTATGACATTCTCATCTGTATAGTGTTGTTTTGAATACAATATACAGTGCAGTGTTGCTGAGAGGAAGAACATGAGTACTTTCTGGCACATTCTGTTCGTGGCTCCTCCCATCCCTCAGGTGGTTGGAACATCCTCTGTCTTGCTGGTGGCAGGGCATGCCTTTTCATGCTCCCCATTGAGGCAAAACCTCGGATGGTTGGCCTGGACATAGCAGCTCACCTTCACTGGGCTTCTATCAGGGTGAAAATCAAGTCCAGAAAGTGCTGCTCTGTCCAGCTGTCTTCCAGACCTGACAACCATTTCATGGCTAGCCATGAAAATACATATATTTAAAACCCTGACAAATTTTACCATGGTATTAAACATCTTATTTCTTTTCTTTTATTCTTTTTATTGAAAGTAAATAACAAATTAGATTTCCTGCAATCCTTTAATGTTTTTAGTTTTTTTTCTATTTTGGCCTCATGGCTTGGGGGGATCTTGGTTTCTAACCAAGGATCGAACCTGTGCCCTTGGCTTTCACTGGGGGTCCTAACCCTTGATAGTCTGCTAGGGAGTTCCACGTGGAATTCTGTGATGTTTTAAAAGTAATCTGTATGGATCTGGGAACAAAAATGTTTTTTTAAACAACTCAGTTGTTCATGATTCTTGTTTTTTTTCCTGCTGATAAAAAAAATATATTTGTGTAAACCTGAAGAGAAAAATGTTGATCTTTCAGATATATTCTTTATAAACAATGGTTAAAAGTTGAGGTTGTAGGAATTCCCTGGTGGTCCAGAGGTTGGGACTTCCCATTTTCACTGCTGAGGGTGTGGGTTCAAGCCCTGGTTGGGGAACTAAAATTCCACAAGCCATGTGGCATGGCCAAATAAATTAAAAAAAAATTGAAGCTGTATTTTTCTGAGTGAAATGATACGAGTTGACTATTAGGGCAGCCCTCTTAGGATGTCCTCCCCTGTGCTGATGACTCTCAGACCTCTGCTTCATCTTCTAGAAACATTGGGTTACAATATGCAAGGGGAAAGGTGAAGTTTGACTCTCTAAGTTTCAGTGACTCATATGCCAAGAGACTGCAGATGTTAGTTTCAGTAATAGGTCAGAACCTTCCAAGTCTGCACAGTAACCACCTTGTTTCATTTACCATAGATAATACGTGTCCAGTCCCCAGATGGGGTGAAGCGGATCACGGCAACAAAGAGAGAAACGGCTGCAACATTTTTGAAAAAGGTACCTGTGGCTGGGTATTGACCTTTCTTCATCCTCCACTGTTCCCTTCCTAGTCTGTACCTTTTCTCTTTCCCTCATTTTCTTGATTCCTCTCCACTCCCAAGTTTAGTCTCTTGCATTGGTTTTCTCTGTCATGATTGGTGGGACTGATACAGGATCAGATGTGTCACAGCTGACCACTGCTTACCATTGCAGGACCAAGGGCCCAAAGGTCAGTGTAAAAGGATTTCATAGGAGAAATATTTGTGAGTGAAAAATCAGAGAGTGAAGAACTTGAATCGTTCTTCAGCAAAGGGGAATTATTAACATGTATAGAATGATCCCACTTTCTTCTTAAAAAATTAAATAAGCTCCATATACAAATCTGTGATGTGAGAATGTGGTTTAAAGAGCATAAGCCAGACCTAAAAGGGGTAGCTCTGGAAGAGGAGGCCAAAGGAAGGAGAGTGGCTTTTGCTTGATGCTTCGTTCTAGAGGTCGGCAGAGCATGGTTCATGGCTCGCCGCCTATTTTCATTGGAACTCAGCCGCACTCTTTGGCTTATGTACTATCTGGCTGCTTTTGAGCTCCAGGGGCAGAGCTGAGTAGTTGTGACAGATTGTATGGCCTGAAAGCTGAATATATTTACTGCCTGGCTCTTTACAGAGAAAATTTGCCAACCTCTATTTTATACATTCTTTATTATTTGAATTTGTTGTAGATGGCTATTAACTTTTATAATGATTTAAAAAGTCACTTTTCATAAGCAAAAAAAAAAAAAAAAATGGTCACAGACTGTTAAAGCCAGAGGGAATTTTCAGTGTCAGGTAGTCTGATCTTTTTGTTTTCACAAAGATGGAAATTGGAAGTCCAGAGAATAAGGAGATTTGCTGAGGATTACACTGTGATCTGTTAAGGAAGTCATAGCACTTACCTGAGAAGTTTGGTTTCTGAAAAGTAGTTTCTATTCTGATTCCAACAGTGCTGCTTAAGTGACCGTATTTACAAGAATAAAAGAAAGAAAACCCAGGTGCAGTAGACAGCAGAAAAGAGAATTTCTGTGTCTTCAAGGACTTTTTAATATCCTGCATGTGTGCTTACTTGCTCAGTCATGTCCAGCTGTTTGTGACCCCATGGACTGTAGCCGGCCATGGAATTTTCCAGGCAAGAATAATGGAGTGGGTTGCCTTTTCCTACTCCGTTTTAATATTTTACTCTTTGCTTTTTTAGTAGCAGCTGACCATTGTCAGCTCACTCCTGGTAATGGTGCTGGGATACCCTAAAAGCTTGAGTTCTTGAGAGATCGTCTGAGCAAAGATGAAGCATTAAGTGGCTATTGCTTGGACAGTTGTGGGGATAAACGTAAGATTAAGAATACTGCCTACAGTTGTTCTTTACTTTTCTGAGTCTTTGTTATATGAAAATTTCTTATATCTGTAGTAACCATGTAGAGATATGGTTTTGTTTTTAACTTGAGGTTTTTGTGCTTGGCATCAAATATAGAGTTGTTGGACGGGTTAAATTCAAATGATTTAAAAGAAGCCTGAAAATACAGGATTATTCTGACTTTTATTTGCCTCAGAAGTATCCTGAAATCCTAGTGCTCCCTCTGGGTATTTACTTGTTGCCTTGCATAGGGAATATGGACACAATAGCTGCCACTGGATGTGGGTGGAGTCAGGGAGGTACAGTTTAGTGTTGACCTAATTTCTGAAGCCATTATCACCACAGCAGTCATTGCTTAGGAGAAATTTGTTTGGGGATACTCAAAAACAAACATTTATTATGCTGAGATGTTTCCCCTCAAGTGAAAATCCTTTCCTCTGATTATGCAAATAATATGGATTAATTATAAAAGCCTTGAACAATACAGGAAGTATAAAGAAGCAATAATAATAACTCAAAATTTTACTAGCCAGAAATAACTGTTCCTGTAGCATGTCTTTATGTGTACACCTGTGCAGGCATATGTGCGCACACATTCCTGTGTATGCATGTACATGTACTTTTACCAAAATAGGAGCATACTCTACTACTGCTGTATTTCATATCTGAGGTTAAGGAGAAACATTTATGGATCACTAAAGAAAAAAATGGAGAAGGAATTGGCAAACCTACTCTGGTACTCTTGCCTGAAGAATCTCATGAGGAGCCTGGTGGTCTATAGTCTGTAGGGTTGCAAAGAGTTGGACATGACTGAAGCAACTTAGTACAAAAAATGAAACAAAAACTGGCATGCCTGCATTTTAATTTATATGTAAATGCTTTTTTAAGACTGATTTGGAAATAATGTATTTTAATCATGTATTATGCATTGGTAAAGAGGAAAATCCAACTGAAATTAATTGGATAATAGGCTCTCCCTGTGACCTCACATTCAGAGTCCAACCTTCCTGAACCATTTTTTGATTCACGTGGCCATGTTATGTCTTCCTGAAGGGGTCACTGTCTGCCCTGTCAGGAAGACCAGTGAGCCAGCCATCAACACCTGTGTTTCAGGCGCTGGTGCTAGGATGTTCTCCACCTTACCGACAAGTCTCAACAACCAAGATCCCTCTTTCGTCCTTGATTGATCATTGAATGGATTGTTTGATGGCAGTGTTGAGGGCTGATGGTTGGTTAGCTATCTGGGTGACAAGTTACACGAGTCCAGGCAGTGACCCATATGTCAGTCCTCCTGCCCTGCAGGCAGAAGATGCACCCATTCTAGAGAAATTCACATCTCACCTTGTGATCATTTGTAAACTGCTTTTTTCACTTCACAATAGGTTATGGACATGACTCTATGTCAACAAATGTAGATTTGTATCTTTTTTTTTAACTGTGATAAGAAAAATAACATAAAATTTGCCATGCAGACCATGTTGAAGTGTATAGTTTAGTAGCGTTAAGTACATTCATAGTGTTATACATCACCACCATCCATCTCCAGAATTTCTTCATCTTCCCACACTGAAACTCTGTTCCCATTAAACACAAACTTCCTCTCCCCGCCTCCCCTTCAGCTCTGGTAACCACCCTACATTCTGTCTCTCCAGGTTTGTCATATAAGTGGACTCATACTGATTTTTGATAATTAATAATTTGGCTGTGCATTTGTGCCCTGTAGGTGGGCTTTGAAATGGCCTTCCTTTCGCCTCACAGACTTGCCTGAAAAGTATGTTAACCACTGAACTTTGTTGGCTCCAACTTCCCATCCCCACACTTGACACCCTTGATCCTGATTTAATATGTGGCATTATGCTCTCTAAGGAAATTGGTTTTGTAAGTGTAGTGAGACATCTTGCAATGAAAATCTCTCATAGAATCTTGAGTTACTGGATCCTTTCCTTCTCTGTGAATCATTAGACCATAAACCCCTCCAGGACAGGTTCTTCTGGCTGTCTTGCTTGGCATCGTCTTTCCTCATCTCCAGGATCCAAGGGTTTGCTTCTGCTGCTGTCACTTCCCTGAAAGGGCCCTTACTGAGTCACCCCAGATCCTACCTCTATCCTTTTTTTTTGGCTGCACCTTGTGGCTTCTGGGATCTTAGTTCCCCAACGAGAGATCAAATGTGCACCCTCAGCCATGAAAACTCAGAATCCTAACTGCTGGGTTGTCAGGAAATTTCCCTCAGTCCTTTCTTAACTGACCTCTTAGCAGCAAGTGACTCTGTCCTTTCTCTTTATAATATACATTTTTTTTTACCTGTGAATTAAAGTACCTGCTAAGAGATGCTTGAAAAATGTGAACAGTCAAAAAGACTGATGATGAAGAAAATACCCAGGTCTGGGTTGGGGCGGTGCCAGCCTCCAGGAACTGTCGGTCAGCCTTCCCACCTCCTCACCCTGTCACTCCTCTCCTGACCTGATGGGAGCTGCTTCCCCACTTTTCTGTGTTTGACCACCTCTATGCCTTCCTAAACCCTAAATTTTAGTTTTGGCTGTTTTTGAACTTAAATGAAATCATGCCATGTATTCTCTTTTGTTGCTTTCCATTATAAACATTTGTACTCATCTTACACAGCACCGTGTTTCTGGTTTTATTACAGTAGTCACACATCAAGATTATCTCAGGTGTGAAACGAAGTTTTTAAGCTTTTTTTCCTGGCTGCACTGCGTGGCATGTGGGATCTTAGTTCTTCTACTGGGGACTTGTGCCCTCTGTGTTGGAAGGCAGAGTCTTAACCACTGGACTGACAGCAAAGTCCCAGTTTTTAAGATTTTAACTGTGCTCTTGTAAGACTCTGCTAAGTTTTTTTTTTTTTTTTTTTTTTTTAATGCATGATGCCTTGTGTTTGATTTCTTTATCTTTAGATAAAGAATTCAGAGTTCACAGAAGCAGTTATTTTCACAGGAACACCGTATAGAACCTAGTATATATATTTCTGCATCTCCCAAAAGTGGGATTCAGCATGTGTGAAGTAATGTTGCTGCCTGTTGTATTTGAAAATACTGCTGCTCTCTTTCCTGATAGAAAGCACAGATCTCAGTCATGTGGTCATAGGGATTTCCCTCTGCCCACAGGGCTGCCCACATGATACCCTGCACCACTTCAGAGATTGCCTGACATCCCAGGGGTGCTATCCTAACTCATGCAAGAACGATGTTCCTGGTGCAAGACTTCTTTCTTATTCTTGGCAATAGCTTGCAGTGCTCTGCCTATAGAAAAACAGTATGGTTTTGCAGAACAGATAAAATGCCACAATTTGTTAATTTCAGTTTATCGCTGTTTCAGAAAAAGGTCAAAGTCTTTAGTCTTGTCTGTTTCTTTGTCTTTGGCCACACCGCGCAGCATGCTGGATCTTAGGCCCCGACCAGAAATTGAACCCATGCCCTCTGTGTTGGGAGCGTGGAATCTTAACCCCTGGACTGCCAAGAAAGTACCTGCTCCTGTTCCTGACCAGCATTGTTGCTCTCTCAGGATTCTCATGGCGATTCTGTGATGATTTCCTGTTGTGTGATTTGGAGTCCTTATCTTCGTGTGTCCTCTGCTTCTGAGTTTCTGTCTGGTGTTCAGCCTGAAGAACATCCTCTGGCATTTATTGTGGTGGAGGCTGTCAGCAACAGGTGCTCTTGGATCTTGTCAACTTGAGAATGTTTTCATTTTGCCCTTGTATTTGAAGGGTATTGTCTCCAGATGGAGAATTCTGAGTTGACAGATTTTTATTCCTGCCTCAGCACTTTAAAGATGTTGTTCCATTGTCTTCTGTTCTCCATTGATCTTCGGTTTTTAGCGGTGTGATGACAGTGTGCCCAGACATAGTTTTCTCTTTATTTATCCTATTTTGGTTTTGCTGAACTTCCTGGATTTGTTAACTCATATGTTTTTCATCAAATTTGAGGGTTTTGGCCATTCTTTCTTCAAGTATTTTTCAGTCCTAGCCTTATTCTCTTCTCTGGAGGATCATTTGCTATGGCTCCGGAGGTTCCCTAAGGCTCTGTTCATTCTTTCAAATCTCTCTCTGTAGATTGTAATCTCTATTAACCCATCTTTAATTGACTTTTTTTTATTTTGTTTTTGTCATTTCCTTTCTGATGATAAGCCCATCCAGTGAATTTTCTATTTCAGTTGTAGAATTTCCATTGGATTATATTTTATAATTTCTGTTTCTCTGCCAAAATTCCCTGTCTCAGATGACCCTAAGAGTTGAGCTGCATGTCTTGGCCCCAGACTCGAGTTTCCTCATAAGAAAGCAAAATAACAAGAGGTATTTGTTTAAGGAGGAGCAGTTTCTAAACTCACTAGGAATGTCTGATGTATATATGTGGTCAGAGTAGTGAGACTTAAATATTTTGGTATGTTATTTGCTGTGCTGTGTGACTTGTGAGGTTTTAGTTCCCCAGCCAGGTATTGAACCCAGGTCCTTAACCCTGAAAGTTCAGAGTCCTAACCACTGGACCATCAGGGAATTCCCTTAAATATTTTATTAAATCTCTGTTGTTTTAGGTCGCAAAGGAGTTTGGCTTCCAAAATAATGGCTTCTCAGTTTACATCAATAGAAACAAGACTGGAGAAATAACAGCGTCATCTAACAAATCCCTCAACCTGCTGAAGATCAAGTGAGTGCCCGAGGGGAGAAGGTGGGGAGTGGGGAGGGCATGCTGGCACTAGTTACCCGCCTGAAGTCACTAAGTTCTCCCCTGTTTCCTTCTGCTACTGTGATTACGGTCTTGAACGTGGACCAGAGTACGGGTGACCGTGCTGCTTGCCAGGTGTTTGGCAGCCATGCCGAATCTACAGTTACTGTCGAGCCGATCTGTTTGACTTGCAGAATTCAGGGATGTGCGTCACAGAGGAGGAGTTATAGTGTGTGTGCAACTGCACACTCAGCTGCTTCATGCAGAGAAGGACCTTGAATGTAACTCTGTGTGTAGTTCTGCCTTGAGACCTGCTTGGTAGGTCTGTGTTGTATTTCTTGCTGGCACGACCCCTGGAATACCTTAGAATTGATGGGTAATGTCAGAAGGATTTCTTGGGTGCAGAGACCTCTTCTGTTTTTTTTAGTTTTATGGGAGCACAGCCACGTCCATCCATTCATTTATATGTCTTCATGCTGCAAGGGCAGGGCTGAGTGATTGTGACAGAGGCTGTCTGGTCTGCAAAGCCAAAAATATTTTACTGTCTGGCCCTTTATAGAAAAGGTTTGCTTACCCCTGTCTGAGCTGTGTGGGCACACCTGCTCACGGGTTAGTGAGTAGAACCCTTCAGGTCTTTCGCTGTCCTTAGGTAGTGGGCAGGGAATTCTCCTATTTGGGCTACAGGTAGCCTGGCTGCTGTGACCACTAGTGAGGGTTGGGCTGGGCTTTGTTGGTACTTGGCTGTGTGACTTTTACCAGTCAGAATAATAGGCTGTCTTGGCAATCTGTGTGGTCCATTTTAGATTCACATTTAGTATATATTAGGGGGAAAAATGCAATTTTAACATGAATTTATTTGTTCTTCAACGGATACTTGTTTGGCACCTGCTCATTGCCTGCTGCTGTGATGATGTAAAGCCTTGTCTTACGTATATTCGTTTCCAGTGGATGAGAGCCGACTTTCCTCCCAGCTTGCAAAGGGTTTCCGCATCTTGAGAATCACTTCTCGTGGGTGTTACTCAGGTTTGGACTCACACCCACTACTCCTGGCTGTGTGCCTGAATAGTCACCCAGTCTCACTGGGCCCCTCCACCCTTGTCTGTTAGAGGGTGGGGGGCTTGCGCCTCCTCCACATGGTTGTCTGGTCCCTACATGGGACGAGCACTGTGGAAGTGGCAGCTGTGTGTCTCAGAGCTATTCTGACGGCTGGATGCCAGGAAAGGGGGGCTGCAGGATGAAGTACCCTTTAGGCAAGGCTGTCCACCTGCCATGCGGTCACACTTGGAGGGCGTGTCTTTCTGGGTGATCCTAGAGCGCGTCTTTTCAGTGATAGTTGTGATGCTTGCTGAGCAGCATGAGAACCACGTCCTGTCCCTGCTCGAGAGTTACCTGACCACGTCTGTAAGAGTCGGTCACCCAGAGCTCCTTGCAGGGCTCACTCCACTGCCTTTGTTGCCATTTTCACAGTTCAACTGGCTGTTCTAATTCTCTTACTCATTTGTAAGTTCTTTCTAACCCCCTCTGGCTGCTTTAAAGATCTTCTGTTGGTCTTGGGGTCCTGTGGTTTCTGTTTGATCTGTCCAGGTGTGGACTTGATGGTTTGTTAGGTGCTGTGTGTAATTCTACCTGATGTAAAATGTATTTTCTGTATCTGCAGGTGAGGTGTAAAGAATTCTTCCCCATTATCTCTTTAAATAATACCTCTCCTTCAGTCTCTGTATTATTTCAGTGATTACATTTTTTACTTTTTTCTATTTGATTTCTTTCAGCCCTGGCTGTTCGCTCATATGCTCACAGGGGCTTCTTCCCGGCTCCTGCTCTGCTCTCACGCTGGCCCCCAGGCTGCCAGTGAAGACTGCTGGGTTCCTTGGGGTTCTGCCTTGGCCTGGCACACACCTGGTGCTTCCCTCTCAGGTCCTGAGGTGTCTGGAGTCTGTCTCTCCTGAGTGTGTTTAGGGTTTGTGAGGATCCTATTGCACTATTGCTGGTGTTGTCTAGCCTGTTCTAAGCAGGGGATTTGGGAAGAGCTACTAAGTCTGTGGCCCCTCTGTCCACTCTTGGAGCCCCTGGTCATTGCAGATAGCCTCTTGTTGCTCACAATTCTTCATTCCATTTCCAGCTGACGTTTCACTCATAAGTATATATCCTTTGTTTTGAATTCCACACCTGAAGTCTTTGGCTATCTAAATCTGTTGATTGTTTCCCACCCTCTCTTGGTCCTGGTGGTTCGTTTATCTTGTACATTTGGTGACCTTTTCTTGAGAGCTTATATTTGCCCAAACTTGGTCTTAGGGAGCCCTGAAGGATCTGGGGTTATTGGCTTTCTTACTGAAGGAAATGGCAACCCACTCCAGTATCCTTGCCTGGAAAATCTCATGGACAGAGGAGCCTGGTGGGCTGCAGTCCATGGGGTCGCAGAGTCGGGCACAACTGAGTGACTTACTTACTGAGAAGCATTTGTTTCTGTAAGCACAAGGGGGCGTTGTGGGCTCAGCACTCAAGTTAATTTCTGTCTTTGGTTTCCTGAACCAAATAGCATCCCTAAGTGTACCCTGGATGCTTGCAAGAGCAGGCCTTTGGTTTCAGACTCGCAGACAGTTTTGTCTACAGCATAGTGGATGGAGGCAGATAGGATTTCTCCTTGGTCTGTTGTCAGCTGGTAGGTTTTTTCCCAGCTGTTGAGACATCTTCAGACATCTGGCTCTGTGTGGCATTTTGGGCTCAGCAACTTGCTTTGGGCAGGCAGGCTTGAGGCCTCCTCATCTCTGTCTCCCAGAGAACGATTACAAGCCAACTTCAAGGTTCCCCTCGTGAGCTGGCCATAAGTTCCCTCACTAGTCTTGTTTGAGCTGCCCTGGGTTTTTGGACCCTTGGGAGTTCCCTTCTTTAGAGCTCCACAATGCCTTTTAGAGTGTGTTTGTTAAAACTGATGGATAGTTGAGCCAAGTACCCTGAACCTGGAGGATGTTTAGGAATATCTCATTTGCTGTTAGACATAGACATCTTTGATTACAAGTTGGCCGTCTTATCACCCTAAATTGTGAGAGGAAAAAGAGGGCCGAGCAGACCCGTTGAAGAGCTGCAGCCCAGCCTCCCCATCCTGGCTGAGGCGCCTGTTCTCTCTGTTGGTTGGAGGCTCCAGGCTGTGCTTCCAGTCTTGCTTTCTGCACGTGCCTCTTGAGAGCAAGGAAATACTTACCCAGTGGTGGTGCTACAGCTTTTCCTCCCAGACTGGTTGACTGATTATCTCAGGACCCGCAGTGCTCCCAGGTGGGACTGTTCACTGGCCTCAGGCATGGTGGTAGGTGGGCAGTCAGGCTCTGCCAAAGTCTGCAGTGGGTCTGATGGGGAAAGGACGCTGTTCATATCGAAAATGATCGAAAACCAAATATTGCCCTTTGCAGTGTGAATCATGGCAGCCTTTGTAGAAAGCAGTATGTCAGCAGCTTTAAGAACAAATAAACTCCTGAAGTCTAATGTACTCTCTCTGGGAAATCTGCCCTGCAGCCGGGAGACTGTGCCATCTCTTGGTGGCATGGTAGTGGCAGGTCTCTCAAGAGCCTTGCCTGTCATGGGGGAGCAGCAAAGCGTACTGTAGGGTGGCTTCACCGCGGAACATTGACTAGAGGCAGACCATCTTTGGAGGGATTGTGTGGGAACAGCAAATATAGAAAGTGTGTGTCTAATCATCTCAGGGTTGTACATTAGTGACATGCATGTTATGGACACGTGTGTGAATGTAAAGAAGTAGAAGGAAGATGCCCCAGGGAGGTAAGTGAGGGAGCTAAAGAGAGGGCCAAGGAAGGAATGAGGGGAAGTGGGTGCCAAACAGAGGAGGAGGAGGAGGGTAGAGGCTGTGCTGCCCCAGTGTCTGCTGAGGTTGTGCGTCTTCTGTGTGGAACTAGGTGTGTCTGTGCCTGTGCAGCATAGATCCTGCAGTCTGATTGTAAGGAAGTTATGTTTTTGTCCAGAGAGCCTGCTGCTGACCTTGATAAGGTGAACAGGCACAGGGGAGACAGGAAAGGAGCACTCTACTCTCTTACAATTGGAAGCTTTGCTGTCTAGGCCGTTGGGGTGGTTGGTGTTGGCTGTTTGCAGGCGTCAGAGGTTTTTGCGTGAGTTGATCTTCTGTGCAGCTCAGGTTGTGGAGAAAGGAAGACAGCCTCAACTTAACATTTGTTGTTTGAACAGGCATGGAGATCTGTTGTTCCTGTTTCCCTCGAACCTTGCGGGACCGTCGTCTGAGATGGAGACGTCGGCCCCTCAGGGGTTGAAGGCCTTTGGTGCTCCCAACGTGGTGGAAGATGAGATTGACCAGTACCTCAGCAGGCAGGATGGGAAGATCTACCGGAGCCGCGACCCACAGCTGTAAGTGCCCTCGGGGCCACAGGGTCAGGCAAGTGAAGTGTCTGTCATGTGTCCTGATGAAGAAATGTAAGTTTCGAGTTTGACCATCTATTTTCAACTTAGATCTCACTTAAGTTATAACTGTGAGCTTTTTCTCATTGTTTGAATCTCTGTGCTCCATTTGTATTTTAAAAGTTTTAAAGTGGTGAGAACTAAGAGATTTGAAAGAAGGGAGGAGCCTTAAACCAAGTCCTCTCTGTGGTGTGCCCCTGAAATACCTGGATGCATGTGCAGAGAGGGCTAAAGCAAGTGTGGCGGGGTAGAGGGGGTGGAACCCCAGCACCCGCCGGCACAGGTCCTCTTTCACATTGTCTGGTTTAATTCTTGTGGACGATGCTCAGCCTTCCATACTCAGTGCGCTCTTTCCATTCTTCTTGGAAATGTTTCATTTGCTAAAGGTGCCGCTCCCTTCGGAATGTTCACTTTTCACCGAGGAGTGTGTAAAATGCTTATGCTTGTGTACATTTGTTTATTTCAGATTTTTGGCTGTCCTTTTTAAGGAGACTAGTTAGAAACATCTGAGTTCACACTCTGATGTAAAACTGAGTGAAAGTTGTCTCTGCAGTGGAGTGTGTAACTGCATCACTCTGCAGGCATGACATTGAGATATTGGAATTCAGCATGCTGCATTAGGAACTTGTATGTCTCCAATCAGAGGGCCCCAGACAGTGCTGAGATGCAGTTGGCGTCGAACCACTCTGTGGCTGTGGCCATCAGTCAGCTCTCCACCCCCATTTGCATTTCTCCCAGGGACCCAGGGTGGCTCCCACTCTGATCAGTGTTTGTGAGGCCTCATTAGAAATCTTTTTCAGAGTTCATGTGCCTCCATGTGCATTACCTGGAAAGCCTGCCTGTTGGGAGATCCAGGCGGGTTTTGCTCTGAAATACAGAACCTGCTGCACCTGAGCACTCTCACCCCGTGTGGACAGTGCTGTGACTGCACCTGTCAGCACCCTCGCCAGCCTCCCACATCCCCACTGTCCTACCCTGTGCAGACTGAAACCCACAGAGCCAAGTGATCCTTTCATCCTTTTTTCCAAAATACGCACGCAGAGTGGGTGTTTTCCACACTTGAGCTATTTATGTACCATTTTCAGGGTTTTTGCCACATCCACATACCAACTTTCTTAGTCTTTACCAAACATTTTTATTTAAATTGACTTTAAATTCATTCACTTTTGCTTTTAGTTTGTGTCATTTTAAGCAGTTAATATCCATGGAATAACAGGTTTGATGCACAAGTCAATAGTTTTAATACAGACCAAAATATTAAACTGTTAGAAGCTCTCTTCACCATGTACCATTTCAGATAATTTCACGTGGGTGGGGCAGCATTTCATTAGGTATGACATGCATTGTGAGTATCAGCATGCAAGGAGGCAGAAGAGCACGTGCTGACACTGTGCGTTTCTCTTCCCTATGCTCTAGGTGCCGGCACGGGCCTCTGGGGAAGTGCGTGCACTGCGTTCCTCTCGAGGTGAGAGTCCATGCAGAGTGAGTTCCCAGAGCTGTCTCCACACCTCTAAGTCCTGGGCTGGGTTGGAGTGGTTCAAAGAACTTATCTATTTATTGCCCTGGGCCTCGTATTCCCCCTAGTACAGGCTGCACTGAGAGGATGAGCCTTTATTTATGGGAGTGACCTTCTGGGTGGATTATGAACAGCTGGGACAGGGTATTGCTGTGATAAAGGGGCAGCATTTACACTGGGTTCCCTGGACAATCCTTTTAAAACCTGACACAAAGCTGGGCCTGGTGGTTTTCGTGTTCATCATTGTTTTGATTTACTTTGCCCTGAATCTCACGTCTCTACTGATTTGTCCTGGTGAGATTGAGAGTTACCATAATAATGCTGACTTGTGACTGGTTAACACTGAATTTATGGCAGGAAGGCCAACCTGATTTTCTTCATGAGGCTCCTCTTGCTTCATCTTCTGGCCTTTTTTTTTTTTTTTTTTTTTGCAAAATTTACTTGATATTTACTTGACTTACATCATCTTATATTTAATAGAGATTCATTTTAATCTTTAAAGATAACTGGTACACAGAATACTGGGTTCTGACCTGGAACAATAGTGAGGACCCAGCACCAGTTCTCCTACTGCCCACCTGCCTCAGGGCTGGGCAGGTGGAGGCTGTGGCCGCAACCCCGGTCGCAGGTGCGTGACTCTGTTGACTGTGTGTTTTGGCAGCCGTTTGATGAAGACTACCTAAACCACCTGGAGCCTCCCGTGAAGCACATGTCCTTCCACGCCTACATCCGGAAGCTGACTGGAGGGGCTGACAAGTAAGCAGCTTGAATGTGGGGGTGGCACCCCTGTGGCTTTGGGGCACAGAAGTTCATTTTTCGTCACTTGCACACGTTGCTTAAAGCCCCTTGGCATATGAGTGAGAAAAGTAAAGATAAGAGTCTGGGCATGCATTGTTTGAATTTGTGAATCTTATTCTGATTCTAGAAGAGGAAACAGGTGGGTGGAGACTCTGGTACCTGCTGTAGTCCGCAGTGCAGGGCAGAGGCCAGGCTGGCGGTGGCCGCTGTGAAGGCCCGGGGGTACCTTGGCAACCTTCTCTCGGGTATGCGGTGTCCTGGCAGCTAGTTGTTTGCGAAGATGGATGAGATGAGGCATGACAGTGGCCAGTCCTGTGTCTGTGGAGTCTGAGCCCACCTTCCCTCTGCTCTTTGGAAAACCTGAGCCACCTCCCCCCAATCCTCTTGGCTCTCCTGTTTCACAGCCCCCGTAAGCCCTTTGCCCTGGAGCCTGCCTCATTAGCATCTCAACTTCACAGCCATAGTAAGGCCGAGGTAGGGTGTTATCCCTGGCTTGGCCTCTGGTGCCTCAGCATTGCTGTCTGCAGGCTCGGCCAGGCAGGCAGGGAGGGTGCAGGTGGGCAGTGGGCACGGCTGGCTCTTAGAGAGCAGCTATGACAGTGGCAAGCTGAGAGCACTTTGATTTCTTCTGAATTACATCAAGTCCTTGCCATGCAGCCCCATCCTGCTGATGTGTTCACCTCACCAAAAAGGAACGGACTTCTTACTGGGATTTTATGATTCCTGTCTGTGCAGCGAGAGGAGATGGTGGTTGAACCCACCTCAGCAACATTTCATGAAGAATGTCATGTTCGCCTGCTTGTAGTTTTTCTCTGACAGCCTGCTGACATCCTGAAATGACTTAAAAAAAAAACTTAGATCAGGGGGAAAAAAATCTACCAGAAGCCTATTCTTGCTTTGTCCGTGGGGTAAACTCTGAAGCTGTCTGGACCAGAGCACGAGTGAGCTGAGGTCTGCTGGCCTTTTGTCAGTCTAGGCCAAGGGCTCGCTTGTCGCTGTCGTTAACACGTAGCCTTGGTGGTAACCCTTGCTTCCCAAGTGCCATCATTTTCATGATGCCGCTGGCTTGTAGGGACAGTGCTGATCACTGGGCTGTTTGTGAACAGGAAAGTGACGGAGGTTGCAGGCGCTTGTGCAGGCTCACCCCCAAGTCCACAGTGGGGCCCAGGACATCCTCACTGACCAAAAACAGAGTGGTGATATCTTTGTTATGTATCCTAATCACATTTTTTCTATGGATAAGAATTCTGTACAGAAATCTTAAGTACTAGACTCATTATGTAAATATTTCTGTTAAGCCGATGAAATTTAAAAAGAGTTTCATTTTCTCTCAGAGGCATAGGTTAAATCTAGATATTCAGCAGTACTCTTGAAAATCTTCATAGATGTTAGTGATAGTGAAAATGAACTATTTTTGTCAGAAATAGTTCTGAATCCTGTACAGTGTTAAGTGTACGGGACAAAAGCTAGAACTCCATTAGAATAAATTTTAGCACATTTTCCCTGCTGTTGCTACCACGTGTTTAGCTCCTGAGAACTCTATTCAGGAAGTGTAAGGTATCTTACATTTTATTTCCAGCCTCCTGCTAAACTTTTCACCATTGTAATGTTTAATTAAGTTGCATTTTCTTGTTCAGGGGGAAATTTGTTGCCCTGGAGAACATCAGTTGCAAGATTAAATCAGGGTGTGAGGGACACCTTCCATGGCCTAACGGCATCTGTACTAAGTGCCAGCCAAGTGCCATCACGCTGAACAGACAGGTGAGATATTGTCTGTCCATCTAGATGCAGAAAGCAGTATATTTATGTTCATGGCTAAGGAAAGATCTCTGACTCCTTCAAGCATAGAGGAGAGCCTTCAGTTTTCTGTCTTGTTGGCTTATATGGAGGCAAAATTTTCTTGGTGACTGTTTGAAATGCTTAGTGGTTGTGACTTTGCCTTTTAAGAAACTGTGGCTCTGGAAGTTGGCTATGGCTCAACTATAAACAGAACTGTCCTGGGACCAGCTCAGGACATCTTTCCAAGCCAGGTTAAGAAGGGAACTGGGCTCAGGAAGGAGCCTTGGCTCAAGAAGGAGCTCAGGGAAAATTTTGTGTGGTTATTCTGGCCTTTTCCACTCTTATCGTCCAGCCCTCCAAGAATAGCTCGCCTCCTCTTTGCCTTGCCGCTGCCAGCCCGTGTTTAGCTGCTTAGAATTCCATGACCTCCTTGACTGAGAACCTTTCTCCTTTTCTTTCTTGCCTTCCTTCCATCCATCACTCTTGTTCTCTTTTTTCTTTCTTTCTGTCTTAATTTCTTTTTGAAAACTTTTTTTGACTTAGAAAATGTGAAAACCTTTATTTTAGGTGAAAGCCCATGTGGGATCGAACACTCCCCCCTGCAGTGGAAGTGCAGAGTCTTAACCACTGGACTGCTAGGGATGTCCCCCAGTGAGATAAATTTGAATTAATTTATTGAGGAATCCCACCATTACCCCTTCTACCTGCTAAAATCTGAAGTAGATTTAAGGGCAGAGCACATTTTTAAAGTCTGTGTGTTTAAAAAGCAAGGTAAAAGATACTTGTGAACAGTTTGTGCTAAAAGAATTATTTTTTATTGACTGTTTGAATTTAACCTATTGTTAACTCTACAGAAATACAGACATGTGGACAACATCATGTTTGAGAATCATACAGTTGCTGACCGCTTCCTTGACTTCTGGAGGAAGACAGGGAACCAGCACTTCGGGTACTTGTATGGACGGTACACGGAGCACAAAGACATTCCTCTTGGTATCAGGGCTGAAGTAGCTGCAATTTATGAGCCTCCTCAGGTAGACGTGAACATGATTTACAGTCTGTGGGTCTCTGTTGCTTTATTTTGACGGCTCTATGGGATGCCTTTTTCAGATTGCTTGTTTCTTTTCTTATTGCATCATTTGCCACAGTCTGTAGACACTCAGACGCACTCAAAAAGAACATTTGGAGAGTAAGAGCATAGCCCCTAAATATTTCAGTGTATGTTTCCAAAGAATAAGAACGCGTTCTTATATAATAAGTGCATTGAGCAATTTAAGTAAGTTGAACTTTAATATAGATCTAATCTGCCATCTTATTCCACTTTTGTCAGTTCCCCCAAAGTGTCATAAAGTTGCTGTCTTCTGATTCCCTATCTCCTATGCTCATGCCTACTATCACCTATCCTAGGAATTATGAAATTAGAGTCACAAAATTACTCTAGTTCTTTATCTTATGCCACACATATAACTTAATAACAGTATCAAGATTACCACCAGTGTAGGACTGAAAACAGTTTAGAATCGTTTAGGTGGAAGGGTAGGGTCCCTAGGGTATATCCCACTAGGGACCAGCAGTTGGTTTCTGTGTTTAAAGTTGCCTGGAAGATCTTCTCTGTATGATTATGTCACTAACAGGTTATAACCAACATTTATGTTCATTTGATTTTCAGTATTTAGGGATTGGTTTTATATATATGTATTTAAATTTGTTGTACGATTATATAAAACTTTTATATGGTTGTATAATATATATATATGTAATATATTGCTTTATTATATATAATAAGTTCAGTACAAAAGTGAAGACTGGAACTGTGTTGCATCCTGGTTTATGATGTGTTGAGATAGTTAGGAGAGGGTCTTGTTTCTATAGGTTACTGTGATGCAAAAACACAAAAATGCAATGCGTTGAGGCATGAACAGAGGAACAAATGGAACATAGTAAATGTTGGGCTGAATTAGGTGGTGGGTGTATAGGTGTTCACTACTGATTCTTTAAACTTTGTTGTATGCCTGAAATTTTTTATTTTAAAAAATGTTGGAAAAGAAATTTGTATGTTTGCAAAGTGAGATCTACAAACAGCGTCTTCCCCTTCATCTAATTTCCTCCCTCCCCTACAGGTATCCCTCACTTTAAACAATTTTTGGCTTAGATCTGTAAAGTTTGATTTTTTTTTTTTTTAGTATAAGTGGGTACATAGATACTACTGTCTTCTCCTTTATCTCTGGTGGGCACCATGCCATACACATGTGTGTCACCTTGTGCTGTGTTCTGGAGATCTTGCTATGACTGGTTCACTTTTTTTTTTTTTAATAAACCAGGGTCTGGAACTGCAGGGCTTGTGGCCGGTGCAGGTGTGTGGCTCCTGTAGAGATACCAGTTCTTCCCTGGGTGTATTTATACAGATTGTGTGTCATCTACCCCCTTGACATTCTTGTTATCTATTGAGAGCCACAGAGGAAGTGTTGGACCAGGCCTTCTGTGATGGTTCACTTGTAAGGAGATGGAAGATGGCAGTAGGTGCTTACCCAGAGACGCTGCTTGTCCAACCCTTCAGCTGCTGGATGTGCTCTGTAAGCAGGATCTGCTTTTGGAAGCACATGAGGTTCCAGTTCAGCTTTGAGGAGGGTCCTTTCATGAAGTATTTTTACAGTTCTGTTAAGAGTACGATTGAACAAAAAATGGAATCGGAAGCCTTTGGCGTCGAAACTACTCACAGCATCATCAGAGCTCCCAAACTGGGGATCCTGGAGGTTGAAACATTTGACCTCTAATAACCTCTAGCTCATTAGAAGTTGAAGCTCATGATGCCACATGTCATGAAACAAAAATCCTTAGGTTTGTTCTGAGTTTGTGCTTTGACCTGTGCCCTGGATGTATTAATCACCTCCATATGGATCATACCCAGCGACATAAAGTTCTTTTGTTATTTTGCCAGGATTTGACTAATTTACAAGGATATACCCAATTAGCATAACTCCATTTGGAGTTACCTTCACTTTCCTGTTTCATAGCCGTGTCTTCTGCTCAGTATGATGCTTAACCTATGAGCTGCATTTTGGTGCAGATTAAAGATGTCAGCATGCTTTGTCTACTGCAAGAAGTGGAGTCCTGTGGCCAGTGTAGGTTGCATGTGAGCCAGCCCAGGCCCCCCCACTGCCCCGAGCTGAGCGCTGTCCTCACCAGTCAACAGGATACCCATTTCAGGTGCCCTTTTGTTGGCTTAGAGTGTGTTTATCTTCTGTGCTTTCTTATTCTGCCTTGCCCGTGAAACTAAGCACTGTCCCTGTAGAAGTTGTGTGCAGGTTTTCCAAGGCTGTTTTTTTCTGGGAATGAATGGTACTTTGTAACTCTAACCTTGCATAATCTAGCCAAGCTTACCTGGAGTTAAACTATTTATCCAAGGGAGTTTTGAACCTAACTTCTATTCCAAACAAAGGAACCTTAAGGTGTAGTGAGCCTTCTCTAGTCCTGAACAACCACATGTTTCATGTGGAGCTGCTAACATGAACCAGCCTGAATATTGGCTTTTCATGTTCTCTGAATCTTGATTAAAAGCAAAGCCGAGCCCTGGAAGGAAAGAGCCTGGGGGGCTTGGCTTATGGATCTGGTTGAGCTTTTTTGCTGCAAAAATCTCCTGTTTGGCAAGGGAGATTGGTGCTCCTTTGTGACAGCCGACCAGAAATGGAGCAGAGCTGCTTGCTGCTTTCCTGAATCCCTCCTCTAAATCCACCTTCTCTTTAATACCCTCACAGATTGGTACACAGAATAGCTTGGAGCTTCTTGAAGACCCAAAGGCCGAGGTGGTTGATGAAATTGCTGCCAAACTTGGCCTGAGGAAGGTACTGAGACTATTTTTGTCCTTGAGGGAGGATCTGGGCTCTGTGTTGGGGACATCTGGGTGTGCGCATGGCCAGGCCTGATCCGGGACTGAACTCCCAGCTGCCCAAGGTCAGATGCAGACCCTGCACGTTTTGAAGCCTCACTTGTATTTATTGGGTGCCTAAAAAAGGATGCCAGTGTAGGGACTGTTACATGTAAATCCACCAGACATACTTCTTGCGGATTGCCTCAAAGTGAGCAAGGAAAGAAGCCGCAGGAGCAAGACCCCTACTTCTGCTGCAAGGGACCTGACACCAGGCTCTGTGTCCCACCTGCCTGCTAAGGCACATCCTTCTGGGTGTGTGCTCTCCCTTCACGTGTCTATCTGCACTGATCATTTTCTCTCCCCTGCACTTGGAGATTCTGGTGGTTCCTCTTCAGTCCTCATTGAACTTCCTGTTTGTAATTGAGGCATCTGAGCATATAAGCCTTGCTAGTTTTCTGGGCAGTTAGAAGACAGAGGGTTTTCTTTTTGAATCTGTTTATCTAGTTTATCTCACATCTTTGGTAGAGTTCCTAGGAACTGTAAAGATGACTTTTTATAGATAATGTTGAAATGTGAATTTGAACACATCTTAAAAATTCGCTATGTAAGGTTTATCGTTTGTTTCCTAATCAGTTTAGACAGGGAGAAATAGACTCTGTACAGATAAATGGGGGAAGACTGGAAATGAGCCTTATAACCCAGGAATGCTATGGAGCAAAGTTACTACTTCATTTTAAGAAAAAAACTGTTGTTTCTAAAAAGGATCCATATCATGATTTAGGGGCATATTTTGGTTTAAATTCTGAAAGTTTCTCGTGTTGAAAAGAGAAATCAGTGTTGTTTTTTTTTAAACCCATTTTTGTTATAAATGTTTGGTTCATGGTAGAGTAGAAGATCTTGAAATTACTTAAATGCCTTTCTCCAAACACTAATTCCTTAGCCCTTATCTCAGCTTGATTTTGATTCTGTTTTGTTTAATGGTTAAATTACATTTATCCCTTAAGTCTCATTTTCTCCATTGCCATCCTCCTTGGGGGTTTTGTTCATTTGGGCATTTTTAAAGAAAACGAAAGTCTCTTGATTTAGCTGGTCATGTCTGCAGGAGATGGAGTTGAAGAGTTTCATGTCAGGGTTGTACTGGAGAGGGTCACAGGCACCAGGTCACTTCTTTGAAGGACTGAAATGGGTGTGTGTCTGGATTCCATCATCGCTCTTTAACTTCCCAGCCAGGTTCTGGTTCAGGAAGGGTAACCAGCTGTGAGATTCATGGGCACAGGAGGGCCAGGGCTCACCGAGCACATGGACAGGCACTGTTGCTGCAGCAGGACGTGCCAGGAAGGCTGACTGTGCCGAGGTCTGGGATTGGCGTTTCAGATCCCTGTACCCTCAGATGCTTCCTTCAGCCCTGCACTGGAGCTCAGAGGAGTAGCTGGGTGAAGTCTCTGTTGTGTTTTTACTTTTATTCTAAATGCATTCTCTAGGGAGTATGTTCTCCTGTCTTATGGAGAAAGCCCTAGCATCTGAAGTGTCACTGTCTTTATTTGCTTGCTCGTTGTTTCTCCTTCTCTCCAGAATGCCAGTTCCCTTTTCACTGATATTCTGTTAGTTTTGACCACCCCAGAGTCCCCTGCACCTAGCACAGTGCTGGGCCCAGAGATGGTGCTGAGTCTTAGTTTCTAACACATAAATGAGCTTTGCTCCTTTGCCCTCATCTCCACCTGGCAACATCAGGGGGAGGACAACCAGTGTCAGCTGAGTACTGTTTGAGAGCCCTGGTTTGGACAATGGCTTAGCTGAGGAGCTGACTCACCTAGAAAGCAAGGACTGACTCCCAGGAGTCTCCTCTCTGGGCAGAAGCTAGAAGGCATTCATCATCTGTTTCAGGGAGAGACTCAGAAGGTATTTTTCTCTCTTATGCAGGTTGGCTGGATATTTACAGACCTTGTCTCAGAAGATACTCGGAAGGGTACAGTTCGATACAGTCGAAATAAGGTGAGGTGGGGCGGGGATGTTTGCTTGGCAGGACCTTGTTACAGACCAGCTCTGGGCTGCACTCGTGGGCATCTCAGCACAGCTTCTTGTTTTTAGACCACATTATTTTCAACACATTGTTGTTGGTAAATTAAGGCTGAGTCTGTTCATTCTGTGTTGGAAATCAAAACCCTCCTTACCTTTATAAAGCCCTGCCTTTCAGAGGTCAGCCCGTGAGGTGAATTGCCATGTGCTTCTGGCCTTACTGGTTACAAGTGGTTTTCTGTGGGGGGTTGGTAACAGTAAGTGTAGGTGCTCATTTCACCGTAGTTTGTGACGTGCCATAGTTTAGTTCTCACTATTTTCTAAAGAAGAAATAGAAGCATATTTTGACAAGATGCTGTAGAACTTGATATGCTGGTTCTCTTTTCTTAGGACACCTATTTCCTGAGTTCAGAAGAATGTATCACTGCAGGAGACTTCCAAAATAAGCATCCCAACATATGTCGACTATCTCCAGATGGACATTTTGGATCCAAGTTTGTTACTGCAGTGGCTACAGGTATAAATGGAGGCAGAGTTATATTATAACCATTACTACCCTGTCGATAGGTTTTGTTCCTCTTTGCATTTTTTTTTTAGGAACTTTTTTTTTTGCCTCACCCTGGTACCAGGCCTGAATGGATACAGGAAAGAAAGGATTAAATCATGTCAAGTCTGTGTTTAGCCTGCTCTGCTGCCCAGTTGGTTTAGTCACCAAGTCATGTCTGACTCTCTGCAACCCTGTGGCCTGTGACCCCACCAGGCTCCTCTGCCATGGGGTTTTCTCAGGCAAGAGTACTAGAGTGGGTTGCCATTTCCTTCTCCAGGGGATCTTCCCAACCCAGGGATCAAACTTCGGTCTCCTGCGTTGAAAGGTGGATTCTTTACTAGTGAGCAACCAGAAAAGCCCTGTATTGTTAACGTAGTTACAATAGATTTTCTGAATGGGCCTGTGAGACATGAAATTCTTCTTTCTGGTTTATGGCAGAAATCCTGAACTCAGCGTCGCCCCAAACTGTTAATGCTAGAATCGTGGCCTCGGTGTAGCCCTCCTCTGGTCTACTCTCTTAGCCTTAGTCCAGGTTCACTTGGTTCTGGATCTGAGTTCTAGGCTGCCTTTGCCCCTTTCCAGTAACCAAGGATGACTCTGGTTAAGTAAAAGAAAAGGAATTTACTGTTCCTGTTACTTGTTTATTTATGAGTGGAAGTGTAATTTTAAGAAATCTTTTCCATAAAGCTTTTATTGGGAGTGATGAGTGTGTTTGTGATATTGTGTCTATTGTATTACATGTTACATATATGTCATGAAAGTTGCTCAGTTGTGTGCAGCTCTTTGTGACCCCATGGGCTATACAGTCCATGGAATCCTCTAGGCCAGAATACTGGAGTGGGTAGCCTTTCCTTCTCCAGGGCATCTTCCCAACCCTGGAATCAAATCCACGTCTCCCATGTTGCAGGCAGAATCTTTACCAGCTGAACCACAAGGGAAGCCCATACGTCATGAATACATAGTAATAAAAGATTATGGCCTGTAAAAAAGTGCCACCAAATCTTCTATAATACACTTGAGATGCTGTCCTAGAAAAAAGCCAAGTATAAGACCATATGGTTCAAAAGGAGTAGGAATTTGAAACTTGGAAAACCAACTCATAAAAACAGTCTCTTTGGTCAGTTTATTAAACACTAACCTTGATCTGTGAAGCCTTGAGTTCTTCCATCACAGAAGTGATAATCCAGTTCATTCATGGCTACCACACTTCTTCTAATTTAAAAACCCAGTTTACAAACATCCTAAAGCATATTAAAAAATATGTGCTCAGTCATGTCCAACTCTTTATGACCCCATGGACTAGCCCGCCAGGCTCCTCTAGCCATGGAATTTTCCAGGCAAGAATCCTTGAGTGGGTTGCCATTTCCTTTTCCATAAGTAACTATATCCCCTATTAATCCCAGTTGAGCCTGTTACCACTGCCATGGGAACCATGAAGGAAAACATCTTTCATGCTGTCTGAATTTTTAAGATCCATTTGATTTGCGATCCATTTAGAGTGACAGGCACCTTCTCTTTGAAATGAATGTACTTTGGGGCACAAGAGGCTATGGCAGCATCATTCACATGTTAACGTGAATTAATGGGGTCAGGTGCTTAAGGAAGTGGATGGGAGTTTGGACAGGGATTAGTGAAAGCACTAATTCTGTAGCATAGAGTCCTTCTACCAGGGCCTCATGGGGCAGGGAACCTATTGTGATGAGAAAACTCAGGGCAGCAGGAGCCAAGGGGGAAAACAGAGAAGAAACAGGTTGTACATTATCAGAATTTTGCCAAGCCAGCTTTCTGTTTGACACAGGGGAGGAAAGTATTCTCTTTCTACTTCCTACATCACATAACCCCCACTCGCTGCATTTAGGCTGAGATTCTGGGTCTAGGCATTTAGGTTGGTGGTTCTCAAACCTATCAGACCTGATACCTGCTCTTTAGTACATTTATGACACGTCTTTACTATCCAGAAAGTAAAGTTCATAGATAATGTACCAGCCTACACACCTGATTCTAAAAAGAAGGCAGAGTCGTAGGATGACTGTAACATTAAGGAAAAATAATAGTGAAGGAACGTGTAATAAGACAGTACACTCCATGAGCCAGCAAGTGCTTGGGGATTGATGCTTGCTGAGGACAGCACTGTGGAGGGCTGCCAGCCTTGTGGGCGGGCCCTGTGTAGGCATCAGTGACATGGTTCCTAGACATTCAGCCAGCAGCCCTCCATAGAACTCTGAGCCAGGCAGGGCCCTTCCTCAGCTCATACGGTATCCTGTTCATAGATGGTACGCTGTTAAAGCTATGAGTGTTTATTTCTGTGGTTGTGTATAAAATGCAGTCGATTCTAATCCCAGGTCTCCACAAATACGGGTTTTGCCTACAGGAGTGTGCACAGGACATTTCAAGGCCAGGTGTGATGTGGAGCGGTTCTTTGTCGTGAGGGACTTGCTTGAACACAGCAGGGCGTCCGGCACCTTGACTCTAGCCTGCTAAAACTGGCAGCTCCCGCCCCACCCTGCCCCACTTCATTAAGAAAAACAAAAGTCACCTCCACAGATTTTCAGAACTGCTTCTCGTGAGCACTGTTGTTTTAGGCTTCCATGGGCTCCCATGGTAACCTAACCCCTTAAATTACTGTTTCAATGGGGAATTAATTTGATGAGCCCAAAGAACTGGTACATGTTTAGAATTATAAATAGTTTCCAAGTCAGGAGCTGCCTGTACTTTCAGTTATTGAGTCATATCTGTTGTTGGGACTTTGGAAATTACAGATTGTCCGTGGAATTTTTGCCTCTGAAATTGGCACTTTACTGACAGGTTTTAAAACTGTAAGGTAGTAAATCACTTATAATAAGATCTGCAGTTAGAGTCCTTTCAGATCTGGGCTGAGCTGTCCTTGGTAGTGCTGTGAGATGCTCAGATGCATAATTTCTCTCCCTTTCCTGGGGGATGGAGATGGATGGTGTTCCTTGATCGGTACCTTACTCTCCTTTTATAAAGAAACTAAGTTAGAGATGTTGAGAGCTTTTTGTTTTTTTTTTTAATTCTCCAAAGCTATCGCAGTTGTCAGGGTGTGACCCTGATTCTGGAGGGAAGGAAGACGGCCAAATGATTGGTCCTGCCTGACCGCCTCCATGGGTTTTACCCTCACCTCGAACTATAACCCTGCTGCAGGTTTCTATGGAGTAGGACCTGAGAAAGGTTAGCGTGGAGGGCAGGCCTCAGTGCAGGGAGAGTGGCCGCCTAAGTGCTGCGGCAGGGTCCACGTCTGCCTCGCAGATATGCCGGCTGTCCAGGTGTCTGAGGTCAGGACTGCCCTCTGCAGTGTGCGGATAACTAACATTGTATTTGCTGGGAAAAGTTTCTGTCTTCTCCCATTCATTCCCATCTGTCTTCCTGCATTCACTCAAGAATGAAATTTGTTGGAACATGGGGCTCTGTTGTTCACATCCCTGTGTTACTAAAATCCAGGAGCCCAAGTGTGCTTTTGGATGGGTGTTAGAGAAGGTTTAACAGTCATACCTCCAGTTCTGAGAGAGCATGTCGCTGGTGGGCCTGTTTGAGGAGCTGCAGTGGCATTTCCACAGCCTGTGTTCACGGCTTTGTGCCCACAGCTCTCATGAAACTGCAGTCGAACTTTTTTGATTCTACGCAAGACACATACATGGGAGTTGGTTCTGCAAATCCGAGATGAGGAATGACACTTGCTTTAAACATTCTCCAGTGGATTCTCATTGAAGGTCTTTCTCTTGCAGGTGGCCCCGACAACCAGGTCCACTTTGAAGGGTACCAGGTGTCCAATCAGTGCATGGCCCTAGTCCGAGATGAATGCCTACTGCCCTGCAAGGATGCCCCTGAGCTCGGCTATGCCAAGGAGTCCAGCAGCGAGCAGTACGTGCCTGATGTGTTTTATAAGGTAAAAATGCGATGGTACCAGAAGAGAAAAGTGGATGGAGAGCAGTGTGGACACTGACCTATCCTGGACGTTACTAATTCTGGTGCATTCTGGCCATGGGTCCACCATGGTCATCTAGAGGCCAGCTTGTGGATAAGGAATCTGTACCTTTTCCAGGACTTTTGTTGACTATGCAGGATTGTGTGGTGTCAGGGCTTATAAGCAGAAGTGGGGATGCTGCACACTGGGGTTGGGGTGCATAACAAGTGAGACCATTGCAGCACAGACTCTTTCAGTTTCTGAAAAGGAGAATTGGTGCCTGTGGGCCTCAGCAGGAGTGAAGGTTGGAGCTGCCTGACAGAAGTGGGGCCCTCCTGAGGAGATCCAGTCATCCATTTCTAAATCTGTTTCCTGTGAAAGCTATAAAAATGACTTTTATTGAAAACTGTGGGGACTTCCCGGGTGGTCCAGTGGTTAAGACTCTGGGTTTCCATTACAGGGAACACGGGTTCCATCCCTGGTCCGGGAGCTGAGGTCCTGCATGCTGTATGGCGTGCCACACCCCTGCCCCCTCCCAATAAAGAAAGCTGTGATCTGGTTTGGACAGTCCGCGTTGGGTGCTTCTCTGGAGGCTCGTGACCTGATTCCCGTCCTGCTTGTGGTAGTTGTTCGGGGTCACAGTCGGGCTCTGTGCCTGCTCCCCATCCTGGGCAGACTCCAGTTTCCCTCTGGCACTGCTCTTCCTGGAGGAGCTTTTATTTCCTGTGGTGCAGGGCTGCTTTCGTATGTCTGAGAAGTACCTCGTCTCCATTGCTGAAGGATGTTTTCACCACGTAACCAGTTGTAGGCTCACAGTTCTGCTTGTGGTCTTACTGCACTTAGGCCACAAAGACTTGCTGGCAGAAGGGGCCTGGAACCAAAAATAGGCAAGCAGTGAAAGCCCAGAAGAGTGACGATCCAGCTTCTTTAAAATGATTTGATTCTTCTAGCATTCTTTTTGTATCAGTGTGTGCAATGACTAGATGCTAAACAGTGTCTAGTCATTGTTCTGTTTGTTTTTATTGTTCCAACAAGGCTGTATTTTTAAATAACTTTATTGAGATGCAGTTTGCACATCACACAGTTCACTGATTTGAAGTGCCCAGCTCAGGGGCTCTTAGGATATTTGCAGGGTTGCGTAGCCATCACCACCATCTAATTTTAGAACAGTTTCGTCCCCAAAAAAGAAGCCCTGCATCGTTTAGCAATTACACCCCAGTCCTCCCAACTCCTGACAACCACTGATTTGCTTTCTCTGGTTTCCTTGATGGAATCCTACAGTGTGTGGTCTTTTGTGACTTGACTTTTCACCACTTACAGTGTCTCATGGTTCATCCATGCCTGCAGTCTGCAGTGCTTCATTCTTTTCATTGCTGAATAGCATTCGGTGCCAAGGACACACCCTACTACCTATGGGACATGTCAGACACCCAGGAGAGCGCCCAGAGCTGAGGGGCTCCAGGGCCTCATCCTGGTGGTGACTTGAAGGTTAGACACTACATGATTGTGACAAAGACTTCACCTCCTCAGGGATTAGAAACGGGGCTGAGACTGTCTGAAGCTGGATCTTTCCTGCTGTGGGCGTCTGTGGCAGTGGGTAATGTGCAAAGGAAAAATGCGAGGGCCTGAGGGTCTTGTCCCTGCCCCTGGTCTCCCCCTCAGCTCTTTGGAATGAAGGTCTGCCTTTTACTTTTGAATCTGAGCTTCTGCATGGTCTGAGGGTAGTGGGGGCAGGGACTGTCATTGTGCCAGGAAGGCCGGGTCACTATGGTAGCAAGTAACCTGTCTTTGCTCTGTAGCAGCCTGTCAGGAAATGCTCGCTGAGCAGGGAGGCCTCGATGCTGTATCTGCTCCTTTCGGCTGGTGGCAGTGAAGAGACAATGAGGCTGGCCTGTGATAGCTCGCTCAGGCGTCCCCTCAGATTTGTGGGACAGTAAGGAGCTCTGGGAAAGGGTTCTCCATATCATTCTTGAAAGGAAACATTTCCAAAGAGTCTTGATTAAAAATTCTGTTGTCTCTTCTCTCCTGTGGTGTTCAGTAACAATTTCTGGCTTGATAACACAGATTTTGCCCTTACACAAATTCTGTGTGCATCAGGTACTCTGAATAAATACTCTTAAACCATTATTAAACATTCACACATCAAAATCACACCATGCTGGGAACCACTGTGAAAGTTTGATCTTCTCCCCAAAAGTTCCTGTCTTACAAGATATGTTTGTATGGCATGTTTCGGAATGCAGAATGGCTCACTTATAGACCCTAAGACCTGGTGGTCCTGCTAGTTGTGGTCCTGAGCCTTTTGGGGACAGCTTTCCGGTCTGGGGGATGGGGTCTGTGTCTTCATGGAAAGCTGTTCCCTGTTAGCTGCAAAGACCTGTGAAGCCCGGCACGCTCAGTGTGTGTGCACACATTGCTCCAAGGTCATCAGGCTGCCATCTCTTTTTTTTCCCCAGAATTTTAAAAATTAAATACTGAGTAGATATAAAAGATTATTTATAAAACATGTTTAAGAAATTTAAAAAAGCAGAAATACTAATTCCCAGAATTAAGAACCAGAACGTTCCTGTGGCCTCTGAAGTTGCTGGGTCTTCCTGTCTGCGTCCAGAAGGAGTGCAGTATGACTTCCTTGCTTTTATTCTAGTTTTACCTCCTATGTATGTTTTCCTAAACCAGGTACTGTGAGTTTTACATGTTGCTGCACACAGTAGACCCAAAACTGTGCTCTTGTGTCCTCCAAGCTAGGCCACGTTCCCTTACCCTGGAGCAGCCTGAGACCTACCTGTGTGTGGCCATTGTGTTGCCTTGGCACGAGTCCACTGTGAGCAGAATGCCATGTGAGGCACCGTGCTCCACATCCTCGGGCCCGAGTCCTGCTCACCATTCAGACATCCATGGGGAGTTTTCTTGAGCTGTCATTGTGCCATCCTGATTATAAGTGAGGCCAGGCTCCTTTTTTTTTCATCTGTTTGCTCCGTCCTGTCTCCTGTGCTGTGCTGGTTGTATCTGTCTCCTGTTCCTCCCCGGGTGGTTCAGTCTTCTCCCTGCCTCTGACCATGTCAGGAGTGTGACACCTCTGCCTCTTCTCTCCCGTGGTGTCGTTGAAGCAGAAAGCTTGCATTTCCATGTGGTCAGCTTTCTACGGTTTGGCATTTTGAATCATAAAGAAAATCTGTTATCTTGTCTTCTCTAAGGTTGGTGGTTTTAAGTCCACCTAGGATTGCTTCACGGAGAAGGCAATGGCACCCCACTCCAGTACTCTTGCCTGGAAAATCCCATGGACGGAGGAGCCTGGTAGGCTGCAGTCCATGGGGTCGCTAAGAGTCGGACATGACTGAGCGACTTCACTTTCACTTTTCACTTTCCTGCATTGGAGAAGGAAATGGCAACCCACTCCAGTGTTCTTGCCTGGAGAATCCCAGGGACGGGGGAGCCTGGTGGGCTGCCGTCTATGGGGTCACACAGAGTTGGACACGACTGAAGTGACTTCGCAGCAGCAGCAGCAGGATTGCTTCAAATGTGTGTTCCAAGGTAGGGGCCCAGTTTTCCTCTTAATTTATTGTAGCCATATTCTGTCTGAACACCATTTATTGGGAAAACTGTCTTTCTCTGTTGATCTGTGGTGCTTCTCCATTAGCAGTCATCTCTGTGATCGTGGCCTCACCTCTGTCCTCCCTTCTGTCCCCTGGCCGGTGTTGCTCAGCCAGCACCAGTACCGCGCTGTTCAAGTCACTGTAACTTCACTCTTCCCCAATCCGTTGCAGCCCTGCCCTGCTTATCTCCCCAAGCCCGGACTGTTTCTAACTCTCCCCTGCCTCCTGTAGACTTTAGGACCAGCCTGCAGGTTTCACCCAGATGTGATTCTCTCTCTCTCTCCCCCTCTCTCTCTCTCTCTCTCTCTCTCTCACACACACACACACACACACACAGGTTTCACCCAGATGTGATTCTCTCTCTCTCTCTCCCTCTCTCTCTCTCTCTCACCCAGATGGGATTCTCTCTCTCTCCCTCTCTCTCTCTCTCTCTCACACACACACACACACACACACACACACACACACAGCCGAGCAATACCCTTGCCGTCTCTCAGAAAGTCAGGATTTTTTCACTGAAGGTTTTGTCCGTTGTTTGTTGGGTTGTCCTAGGTGCCCTATAGTTTCTGCATACTGCAGTAAGCACCGCTTGGCAGTTCAGCTCTCTGTTACTTGTTCCTCTCATTTGTACATGTGTTCTGGATTCTCTGCATTATGCAGGAGTGATGATTGTTCCCTTCGTTTTGGCTCCTCGTGCTGGCTAGGGCTTTTGGAAGAGTTGAATAACCAGTGCTTTTGTCTGGTTTTTAATTGTAAAAGATGTGTTTTCAGGATTTCATCATTAACTGTGAGTTTGCTGTGGGGCTTTTTTGTGTGCTGTTTCTTTGTACCCTTTATCATGTTGGAAATTTGCTGTTTATTTCCATGTCTTGTTGTAAGTTTCCTCCCCTTAAGAAGAGAGCTCCCTTTTGTCCCGGAACATATTATTTCCTTAATCATGCCGCTGTTTTCTTAGATTGCTTACGTGCCCGTTAGTGAGAGCAGGCTAGAAGGGCTTCTCAGAATTGTTTATAGCCCTGTAGGAGTTGACACAATCATTTCTCATACATTTCAGGAAAATATCAGTTTGAGCAAAGAGACCTATGAAAGCAAACATTTAAGTAATCCTTTTAGTCCTCCTGTGGGCTTTGGGGTTGATTTAAAATATACCTTGTAAACAGGACACATAGCCGTGTTTGTCTAAGGCTGTTCATCATGGTGTTATCTGTGGTAACAAAAACTTAAAGCAATCTAAAAGTCTAGTAACGGGAACATTAAATTATAAATACATCTATATGGTGGGATATTCTGTGATCACTAAAAATGTGTGTTTGAAAATTATGTGAAGATATGCGATAAAACTCATGAAGTAAAATTTAAAATGTATCTGTATGGGACTTCTCTGGTGGTCAGCAGCTAAGACTCTGCTCTCAATGCAGGGGGCCTGAGTTCGGTCCCTGGTCAGGGAACTAGATCCCACAAGCCACAACTAAGACCTGGCGCAGCTCAGTAAATAAATACATTTTAAAAATAAAATGTGTCCGTATGTATAGTAAAACTCCCAGTTCCTGTAGATGTTGGTTCATGTATGTACACACATTTGTATGTGGGTTCACACAGAGGACAGGGCTGGAAAGCTTGAGGGTCCACCTTTGTCTGCAGCTCTGATCTGTTTGTCCTGGGAAGCTCTGTGGAGCCAGTGAAAGAATGGCCGGGGAGCACCTTCTGTCAAAGTGGGGAGAGGTGCCCGTGTTTTGAAGTTGGATGCAGTGGGACAGGAAGGAAGGAGAGAGGTGCCAACCAAAAGTGCCTCTTCAGGGTTATCTGCCAAGACACCTCAGATTAAAGCCCAGGAAGTAGAGGAGAGAAGGTGGACTGTTCAGTGGACAAGAAGGGTCTTAGAGACCCCAGGGAATGCTGCTCTTAGGTGGCTGCCCAGGCAGGGGGGTGGCAAGGTGGATTCTCCCGGCATGAGGGGGTTGTGGCCTCAGTGATGAGGATCTGGAAGAGCTGACAGGTGGCTGCGGTGGGGAGGAGAGAGCACACAGGCAGCTGGGGTGTGGTGGCTGTGGAGGGGACCGGTGCTCTCTGGGGGCCTGTGGAGTCCTCTCTGTCCCACCCATCATTTACCCACCTGTCCTCAGCCCAACATGGGTTTGTCCTAGCATCTGGCACTGACTAGCTGTGCTTTGTGACTCATCCGGAGCTCACTCCGTGTGTGTTCTAAGTTACCTGGGACATTCCAAGCAAACCAACAGCATTGTTTTGTCACAGGTTAACCTATATTTCAGGGGTTTCACATGGTCTCCCAAAGTTCCCCCGAGAAGGCTACAGCAGGCTGTGCTGCAGACCAGCCCTGTGCTCGTCCGCTCACCCACCTGGGCCCTGCTCTCGGGACCCTGTGCTCTGCACTCACTCTGTCCCAAGTCTCTTGTGTGCATTGCTGTTTTCTCTGTGAATTGCCTCTCTGTTCCCTGAGGTATTTGTAAGGCGATTCATCATTTTTGTGTTCATTTATGAGGGGTCTTTATACGTAAACCCTTTGTCATATATATCATTTCTTTAACTTTACATACAAAGGAAGTTCTAACATTTTCTGATTCAGAGATACCTTAATCTTTTTAAATTGTAATTCCTGCTTTGGTTATCATACTTAGAAAGTAATTCTTTACTTTATTTAAAGCTATCTATTTACTTATATTTTCTTTTAGTGCTTTTTGATTTAATTTTGCATTGAGATTTATAATGTTTATCCATTATTTATCTATTTATTGTAGTTTCATAATACAGTTTTATATTTGTTAGGGCAAGACTCTGCACTATTCAACTTTTTTAAGCAAATGTTTTATTTTTTGCCTATTTATTTTTAAAACTTTCTTTTATTTTTGGCTGTGCCACTTGGCTTGCAGGATCTTAGTTCCCCAACTAGGGATTGAACCTGAATCCTGGCAGTGAAAGCACCAAGTGCTAACAACTGGACTACCAGGGAATTCTAGACGAATGTTTTCATCACAGGAGATTGTGTTTGCCTCCAGCATTATTCAGGAAAATGTATCAAGGAACCAAGAAATTGCCAGCGAGAGAAGAAACTGAGCAACAATATCCCAGTCTAGGAAGAGGGATTCTGTGGCTTCTGAGACCTGTGAGCTTGGCTTTCATTCTTTCCATTGAGCTGGAGATGACAAGTCTGTGGTCAGATCCCCACGAGGGTGGAAGTAGGCTCGACATGCACACCCTTGGTGGCAGGGCTGCGGAGGAGCAGAGCCCGAGTCCTGGTACTGAGATCTGGAGTCTGAAGTGGACACAGCTGCTGTGCCACCTGCCCTCTGCCCCTCCTGGCTGTTAGATCTCTGGCAGAGCAGCTTGTCCTCATACCCCTTTGTGCCCTCCGTGTGCTCTGGGGCCCGCTGGGTGCATCCACACACTGTCGAGCCTGGACCAGGCTCTGCTGGTCTTTTGCTGCTAACAAGTGCTCTTTAGGTGCTTATCAACTGGACTGCTTCCTAAATGGTGATTCTTTAAGAGACTTTGTCCTGAGAATGTTGTTTTTTCTTGCTTTATCCTGTGAAGTCTCAGATCAAGGTGCTAGTTTCACTTACTGTCTTCTTGCCAGTTCTTTAAGGAGAAAAGCAATACATTAAGGATTTCATTCACCTTTTCCAAAGCAAGCTGGTGCCACCCAGTCAGTGGACTTTGCTGTTGTCCTGGCACAAAGCCTGCTTGCCTCTGAGCTAACACAGACAGAGATCCCTGGATTTCTCATTGACGTTTTGTAGACATGACCAATGGGAGGTAGCGAGGCGTCAGGGACCTCGATTTCTGACTCTCCCAGTGTCTTGCTCCAGGTGGAGATAAAACTGCTGACACTTTGGTGGCTGCCAAACTTAGAATTAAGATGTCTTCCTCCTAGTGTATTCTGCCTGACATTTGCTAACGCCCATAAAAAGTAATTGCCTTTTAAAATGGTGTGTGGGGCTAGGGCTTGGCTGGCAAAAACATTTGCGTGAAAGCATGGGGGAGAGATAGAAGGTACCTGCTTTTCCTCCAGGGAAGAGAGGGGGATGCAGCACCTTTATTTTCTTGGGGAGCAGAAGGGTACAGTGGGGTAGTTAAATTTGAAAGAGAATCGCATGACACACAAAAAAAGAGAGGGGGGCATTTAGCAAGAAACATCCCTAGAGGGGAAGATTAAAGCGAACAGGTGCTGTGAAAATGTCTCTGCATATTAGAGCTTAATTAGATTTGAAGATGAATTCCAGACGGGCTAATTATGTGTGAGTTGTTGCAGGTTGTTTCTTGTAGGGGCAAGCATGTATTTTTGGAAATGGTGATGTAGTTTGATTGGGTTTGATTCCCGCCTCCTACCATGTTTCCTCTATTGAAAAACTACCACTTTTGGGGCCCAGGACCCATTCAGCAAGCCTCATGTCTTGGGCTGCCAGTGTCAAAGCTGGTAGAGCCACAGGAAGGCAAGCCTACTCCATATGCTGCAGCAGTGAGCATGTGGAAAGACCAAGGACTCTTGCCCAGGTGGAAGGGACAGGATTCCAGCTTCCGAGGAGGGCAGACAGAATGGGCATTGTTTCCAGGAACCTGTCCTCTGCTGGTGCTCTTACTCCCTGTGTGGCTGGTTAGATGTGTTTGCTTAGATGTATCTGAACCATTTTCTGGAAGGGCAGAGGGGCACATGCTTGCCAGCAGCTCTCTGGGTTGTGAACCGAGAAAAGGTAGAGAAGGTGTGGGTAATCTGAGATGTGCTATGGACCAAAGAGTTTAATATCTGGAAGAAAAAAAAAAGGAGCAGGGCTGCATGGAGCCTCTAGACTTCTGGTTAGGATAACAGACTCGGTTTAATGTAGGACAGCCTGTGAACATTGTCTCAGAAGACGGCATGGGCCTCTGACTTCCCCAAAAGGTGTGATGTGCTGGGGTGGCCCTGCGTCACCTGCATGCCCCAGGGAGGTCTGCTTGGCATCCATTAGGGTCTGAGAGCTTTAATAAACATAAACTTTTATGTAAGGTCCCATAATTGGAAATTATGGATGTCTAATTTATATATGACTCAATGAATGATTTATATAATGTTAAGTGATGAGTTAGATAGAAAATATGACCCTCTCTTGCAGAATCTTTAATGAAAAGCGTTGGTTCTTATGAATTTATTTCAAGAGCTCTGTTTGAACTCAGCATGTTTGACATAAATCAGATCTAATTGTCATTTTATGATTAATGAACATATGCTGGCCATTTTTCCCCATAATTAAACTTTATGTTCTGTGCATCTGACAAAGCAAAACAAGTTTAGACTTTGACAGATTGGTGGTGGGGTTTTCATGTTTGCGTAGTAGTATGTGTACTCGTGTGTGTGTGTGTGTGTGTGTTTATTTTGTTAATGTGTAAGGATTAAGTTTCCATGAAGTTGGGTTTTCCAAAGGTGTGAGGGAGGTTGTTAAGAGTTAGGATTCAGGTGAGAGACTGGGAGAGCTTATAGAGAAGGCGGGGTGCACAGATGCAGCCTGAGGGGGATTGTTTCCAGGAACCTGTCCTCAAGGGAGCTGGGGTCTGTCTCCCACAGCTTCAGCACCAGGCTGGGGGGCAGAGACACCTGTGGCCAAGAGCAAGTCTACTTTCTTGAGTTGTGGCCCCCATGAAATGGCGGAAGGTGGAGTCATTGCAAAAATGTGCACATTTTCCTCTCTGCTTTTCATACACTTCAACAGGAATTGTAGTAATTTAAGGAGTGAGACAAGCTTGTGGACGGAAAACCCATCACAGGTCAGCATTCACACCCTGGACCTTTGTCTCCTGTTTCAGGACATAGACAAGTTTGGCAACGAGATCACCCAGCTGGCCCGCCCCCTGCCTGTGGAGTATCTGATCATAGATGTAAGTGTGTGTCATCTCCCCGCGGAGGTTAGGACGGCTGGGGGAGGCCTTGAGAGGGCGCCGCTTGAACACCTGCCCCTCTGCCTGCGCAGAATAGTCACGTTTGAGTCACTGAGCTCCTGGCATCCCTGAAAAGCTAGAAACCTTAAGGGCTTTTTGTTTTTTATTTCCTTAAAAACAACTTAAGGGGTTAACTTCTCCCAATCTACAGTGCAGCAAAGGACCACCGACTAGGCCAAGCAGCCGCAGAGGTCAGTGAGCCTCTCCCTGGCTCTGTGCGCAGGTTCTGCCCTGGCCACAGCGGCCGCCACAGCCAGGCCCATGGTGGGCTGCTGCAAGTCGATCCGTAGGGAACACAGCCGTGACTCTGCCCTTGAGTAAAGGGACAGCATGGTCTCTGGGAGGGCACTGTAAGAGCCAGGAAGGCACCTGGTACTGGCACACCATCCCCAAGCCTTGGCTCCTTTCTGGAGGTGTGCTCCGCTCACGGAGATGTGGTCACGGGCAGAGGGCAGCACGTGCTGCAGGACCAGAGCCTGATGCATTTGCTGCAGTCTGCGCTCTGTCCTGTACAGGGTACGGGAGGTGGCTCATTTCCTAACTGCTGCCTGCCAGGATGAATTCAGGCCGCATTTGGACTAGGACAGGCATGTGATTCAGGCTGTAAAGTATCATTGCATTTGGAGCAGCGGGTCCCTGTGAGCTGAGCCCGCCAACGCTCCATTCCCACTGACAGCTCCCGAGAACATATTTATTACCTAGGCCATAAAGGCATCTGCTTTTTAGACTACCTAGGGTGTAATTAAGATGAAAACAGATTGATGGAGTATACACTTAGGGGGGGTCTGCGTGATTTAAAGCCAGCTTCCTGAGGTCTTCTTTCCCAGTGGCCTCCCCACCCGTTTCCTTTCACGAAGGAGCTAAGCTCTTGCCTTAGTGCTGCTGCAGTACCGTTTGGTTGATGGGGAAGCCTTCCACTCTGTGATACTCACGTGCTCTCTTCCTGTGGAAGGAGGTTGGAGCAGGTGCCCAGACAGGCGTGCTCACTCCTCACCCAGCCCCAAACCCCCACCTGATCAGCACATTTAACGACTTTAAATAAACCTCGTGGCCAGGCAGCCATTCAGGCCTTCTGTGGAGGTGTTTCGCATGTAGGGGGTTGTCTGCCAGGCAGGCTGGGTGGGGAGAGGGCTTGAGCACAAAATAAAGTGCTTGACACCCTGCATCCTCTCCCCTGGGTTTCTGGGATATTCAGACTGACATGTGAACTTGGCTCTGAAGTTCTCCAAGGGGCAGTTACAGGTCTAACAAATAGTTCCCTTGATTCCACATTTACTTACTAGTGGGTCTTCTGTTGTTGCCGGTCCACTCCTGTATCTGCCTTCCAAAGGGAGGGGTGTGAGCCCGCCACAGGCCTTGTCTCTGCAGTGAGGTGGCCCCTTTGCCATCTCTAGAATCATGATGGCAGCTGAGACTGAGCCCCACGTATGCTGCCCATTCTGCAGGCTCCACATGACTGGGCACACTTGATCCTCACAGAGCCTTAGGAGGCATGGGCTCTCCGATCTTTGTATCTCTCAGATGAACCAAGCGAGGCCTCACAGTAGGACTTGGCGCTGTGCTGAGTTCACACCCTGTGCCCCGAGGCCACGTGGTCTCATCCATAAAAGGCCAGCAGGGCTCGAGTGAAGGAGCTGCTGACGGCTCAGCTTACTGTCACAGCGCTGGCACGGGCACAGCGGGTCCTGGGCCAGCCAGCCTGGCACAGCTCACTGCCTTCACTGATGCAGAAAACAGGCCAGAGCCACATTTTAATTCTTTAGAAATAGTCCCGAAGGAACCAGAATAGCTGTGCTAAATCTGGACGAGGTGTAATCTGCTGCTAGTGTCATATTGCAGGGGAAGAGCTGCGTCAACCAAAAGATGGCTGATGGTGGTGCACACTTGGGTGCGTTTGTGGGGAGGGGCACCTGCCAGGAGGAATGAGAAACTGGATTTGTATTGATTTTTGCACATTTGCCATTGTCCCTGTAGCTTCTATTGATTTTGAATTTTAAATGCCCTCTGTCATTTCTGAACCACGTCTGAGGCCCTGCAGGGTTTCGGCCCTGATTTGGACGCGAGCTCCTGGCTCCAGCCATCTTCAGGGGAGAGCCATGCCCTGTATCTCCCCAGCCTGGCCTCTCCTCCTGCCTGGTCATGCCCTGGCTCCATGGAGTGGTGCCTGGGAATTGGAAGGGGCCTCAGCCAGCTCGCTGGAGGGCACCATGGCTTTCAAAACCATCAGGAACTGGTTCTGCACTTGCCCTCCAGACATGGTGGTGGGAACAGCGTTGGCTCCTGAGATGGCGCTCATGCCTCTGCTCTCTCCCGTGGCCCACCCTCTAGCTCCCCCTTGGCAGCGGGAGAGCAGCTGAGAGGCCGTCCCAGTGGAGATGGAGTTAGGAAACTGCCCACGGGTACCACAGTCTTACCAGCTATGAAAAATGAGTCTTTATTTGCCTCTGAGAGTCACAGTTTCAGAATTTTCATTTAGGGGCGGGCCTAAGAGTTAAGCATCCCATTCAGGGTAGAACAGTTAGGACTTTGCTCCTGTGAGCAGCTCGGGGCTCCAAGGATTGGTGTACTCAGGGCCCACATCCCTCTTTACGACACAATTAATTTATCATGGGTTTGTGTTTTTGTTCATTAGATCACAACAACTTTCCCCAAGGATCCAGTTTATACTTTTTCTATTTCACAAAATCCATTTCCTATTGAAAACCGGGATGTATTGGGTGAGACACAGGTAAGCTCTTTGTCTTTAGAAACATAATTTAAAGTCGCTGCTGCTTGTTTATCTAGTGTCACTATTGTTTTTCTAGAAAGTATCAAGGTTTCTGACTCTCATTCGTTCTTGTGACAAAGCCTGGTTAGGCTTTTTTCTAAGATACTGCTGATCACATGAGCCCTCTCCAGGGCAGCGGCAGTGGATGAGCATAGAGGCAAATCCCTCTAAGTCCTCAGGCCTGCGGATTTGCCGGAAGGACCATTCTCAGGGGGCCTGTTTTATTGGTCACTTCAGGTCCTCTTCCAGCAAGGTTATTGATTGTTGGTAAGCGCCGTCTTTTGTGGCGGTGTCTTGCTTTGCTATGTGCTCTGCCCTCTACCGCATCACCTTGCCACGTTTCTCTGGCACCATCCAAACCATGGGGCCTCATGTGGCCTGGCCACCTCGGCTCTCACCTGCACATCAGGCCAGTCAGAGCTACCCTGACTGCCGTGTCCTCACGTCAGTGGCCTGTGAACACACATCCCAAGTTGATCACAGGCGCTGCAGAAAGGGGCCTGGTTAGAGAATGTCTGCATTGAGAGTTTCTTCTGAAGCAGTGACTCGTGTCCAGGGCCTCTCTGATACTTTGGTTTCCTCACCGCCCACCTGGCCAGGTGCTGGTGGAGGAGCAGAGCCACTGACCGGGGTAGCACCCTTGAATGTCCTGCTTCAGTCCTGTTGAAAGTGTTAGTGTCATATAATCCCCCATCCCTCTGCCTCAATTCCTGTTCCTCACTACTCTGCTGCCGTGGTCAGCAATGCACCCGGACAGACAGGGCTTCTTGCAGCCCCACGTGACCTTCCCACTCCCACTCTTCCCCAGAGGTGAGTTTGAATGTGTCTCACAGCTGGGTCAGTTTCACAGACATGTTGCTTACACTCTTCCGTAAGTCAAATGTACTGAGTGTTTTCCTGGAAGTTTTCCTCTGCAGCTGCGTTCCTCAATCCCTGGCTCCCAGTAAATGGTTCTAGAAGGAGAGTGGGTGGGCCATCCCTCAGCTCTAAATGTGGTCAGTCTCGTTTTTGTAGGACAGTGGCTCTCCTCCGACTCTGACCTGGGACCAACGGGTGCTTGTGTCTGTCTCCCCCTCCTCCCCCCCCCTTACCTGGACCTCTAGGATTTCCACAGCCTGGCCACCTACCTGTCCCAGAACACCTCATCTGTGTTCCTGGACACTATATCGGATTTCCACCTCCTGCTGTTCCTGGTCACCAACGACGTCATGCCTCTGCAGGTACGAGCCAGGTGGGCTTTCTGTCCTCAGACTGGAGCACTCTGGGCAGCACCGGAGCAGCTAAGGCCCCCTTAACCTGTCCTGTGGGCAGCAGCTTTGCACAAGGACCTTGACAGGTGACTTTCTCAGTTTTAGAGTTTGCACTAGAACAGCTTATTCAAAAGTGTCTGCCCTCCATGACGGAGGACAAATCATACGGGGCGCAGAGGCCGCTTAGCTGTGTCCTTCTAAGGGAAGCATTAGAAATCAACAATTAAAAAATTCCTGTTGGAACAGTTTGAGAATCCCAGCCTCTGCTTCTTCCTGATCTCCCCTTCTCCCGAATCAGCTCTGGTTTATCACCTTGGCCCAGAAGGTTGGCCAGCATCCAGGCCCTGGGCGCACAGCTGCACAGTTGGCGTTTTTAAGACATGCTTTGTGGGGAGATGAGAGCGAAGTGTTACAGATGGCAGCTGCTTTCTGAGCAGCACAGGAGTAGCGGGTCCAGTCAGGAAGCCTCTTGCATGGGTTGTGTTGTGGCTGTCTTTTTACTTTGGCCCTTTTTCTGCCTGAGACCCAAGGAAACGCATTTCTACAAGGAGACAGAGTAGAAGGGCAAGGCCCCTTCCTCCCACTGCTTTTCTGTAGCTGTTGTTGTGCCCTGCTGGGTTGATCTTGTGTTTGTTTTTGTCCAAACTGCTCACTTGTGATACTTGACATTGGGCGTCCTGAGGCTTCACACTAGCTTTGCCTTCCCTGTTTAGCCCAGAGAGTTGCAGCTCCAGTCCCAGGCCCAGCTGCTGCCCCTCCGGTCGGGAGGGTGGTGAAAGCTTAGGGCCTTCTCGCTGGAAACCGTGTGCTGTTGTTGCAGTCATCTGTTAGGGAGCACTTTCTGAAGGTACTGCCTGAGAGCCCCTGGAAGGCTTTGTAGGTTTTTAATTATAAAAGCTATTTAGTTCCCTGCACTTTTACCCTGGCGTTCTAGGTTGCAAAGCGCACTGAGATATACACGTGATGAAGACAGAGGACTGAGGGAGGCGAGAGGGACGAGGGTGGGCCTCATGGCCATGGGGCTCCTGCCCGTCTGCCCGGGCCCTCAGGAGAAGGCCTGTGAGCTGTGACTACCTAGCGGGTGGAGCAGTCAGCCCAGGAGAGAGCGCAGCACAGTGGTCACCTTGGGGCTCTCTGGGAAGAATTTACATTTTACCTCAATTTAGCACTTGTCTTTATAGACTAAGTGTGTGTTGTTTTGCGTTTCATGTGACAGCCTGGGAGATATTCGCAATTCTCCCTTAAGTGTGTCTTGATATTGGGGAGGAAAAACTTGTGAGCAAGTCTGTCTACTGTCAGTGAAGCGAGTTGGACTCTTCCATTCTGGTTTCTTGCAGGACAGCATCAGCTTGTTGCTGGAGGCCGTGAGGACCAGAAACGAGGAGCTTGCCCAGACCTGGAAGAAGTCTGAGCAATGGGCCACCATCGAGCAGCTCTGCAGTAAGTGTCCTCCCCTCCTGCAACCCCCGTGACCAGGGCTCAGACTCCTGCCCTTCAGGCCCCAGTGCTTCTTCCTGGGCCCTGGAAACCTGACCCCAGATGTAGCCTGATGGCATCGTGGGCAGTGGAACAAGCACAGACAGACCTTTGCTGGGGCCCACAGATGTTTTTAATCACTGTAGCATATGTGTAAAGGCCACACATCTTGGATACACAGTTCTATGGATTTTTGTACATGATTCTAGGAGTAGTTTGAAAGTCATTGTTTTAGGTGAACAGGAATTTCATACTCATCTAAGTGCTGAGTGCAGACAGCTTTTGGGCTCCTCAGGCTTTTGTTTTCCCCTTTCCCCATCAATCCTCAGTATTCTTGGTGGAGAAGGAGGAAAAGAGAATAGAACTAGGGGATCTTGTGTTTTCAGAGTGAGAGCCTCCATCCATCAGCCTCCATCCAGCTGCCCCCATACTCCCAGTGCCCTCGCCAAGAGCTCAAGAGGATGGTGACCCTGGTGGCCCTTTTCCCTGTAGCTTTGAGAAGAACTGCAATGCCCCCTGAAAACACACCTGAAAGTACATATGAAAAAGTGTTTAAACATTTTCTCAATCTGGAGGGCAGCTACTCGAGCCAGAATTAGTCAGGAAACCCTCAGTGGAGCCCAGGCCACAGGGAGCCCCGTGGGATTCTTACTTTCTCTACACTGAGTACCTGGAAGTTCAGGAGTTGAGGAGCCTTGGTATTCACGTGTTGCTCTTCTGTTTAAGTTTTCTTTTTATATGATTCTGACAGCCAAACGGTAAAAGAGCTGGACATGCCATCTACTTCTTGTCCTCACGTTCTGAAACAGAGGACCCAATGTTGTCACCAAATTCCTACAGCCAAGCCCATGGCCTCATGTCCTTGTGTGGACAGTGTGAGGTGCTGGCCAGGGTCTCAGCTCCTGGTCCAGCTCTCCCACGTACTGGGCTCTCCCAGCTCCTGTTGTTATTCTTCAGATGCCTCACACAGAAACATTGACTGCAGCAGCTTTAGTGGTTTGGAGCCCTCTCTCTAAAAAGAGAGCTCCAGAAAGAGCACATGGGGAAGCTGGGAAAGGAGGGTGGCTTGACCAAAAGGTTTTACTAGATAAGCACTGGCCCAGTGGGAGAAAAGAAAACCAGATGAGGAAAGGATTCCGTCTGAGCATGTGGTATGCCTTGCCATCCTCACTAGAAACTAATGAAACGCTAGTGACCCCATAGGAGCTGGGTCCCACTGGCTCCACGCCTCATACTTCCAGTGGGAAGAAACCCAGACCTATGTCAAGCATCAGTCTCACAGTAGCAGGATGGTATGGTCTGGACCCACTGCCTGGAGCCTCTATTGGGAAAGCGCCTGTCACTTTGCTAAAACATGCTGTGTGGTTGTCAAATGCTGTCAACAGATACACTACTCACAGAACTCTGCTCACTACACAGGGGTTGGTAACGTAAATTAGCAATGGAGTACCCTTTGCAGATGCAGAGTCACAGAACGTGAGCGATCTCATGACACAGTCTACTGATGCCATGTAAGAGCTCTCTGCTGAAAGCTAACACTTTGCCAGAAGAGCTAAATAGATCGTAAAGAAATACCATTGTTCTGGACTGGAAGGCAAGATATTTCTAAGATGTCAGTTTTCCCAAAATTAATTGGTATAATCTCAATCATCATTCCCCTTAGACATATTTATTTTGCAAGGGAAGGGAGGGGAAAAAAGTTTTAAATTTTATCTGGGGGTGTAGAGGGGCTAGAAAACAATCATGAAAAAAGAAGAATGGAGACTCCTAGGTGGTCCAGTGGTTACTGCTACTGCTAAGTCGCTTCAGTCGTGTCCGACTCTGTGCAACCCCATGGACAGGAGCCCAACAGGCTCCCCCATCCCTGGATTCTCCAGGCAAGAACACTGGAGTGGGTTGCCATTTCCTTCTCCAGTACATGAAAGTGAAAAGTGAAAGTGAAGTTGCTCAGTCGTGTCCAACTCTTAGCGACCCCATGGTCTACAGCCCACCAGGCTCCTCCGTCCATGGGATTTCCAGGCAAGAGTACTGGAGTGGGGTGCCATTGGACTCTGCATTTCCAGCGCAGAGGGTCCAAGTTCGATCCCTGGTCACAGAACTAGAACCCACATGCTGCAGCTAAGAGTTAGCATGCCACAACTAAAGATCCTTTATGCTGCAGTGAAAACCGAAGGTCCTGCGTGCCACAGCTAAGACCTGGTGCAGCCAAAGAAATAAATATTTAAAAAAAAAGAAGCTGGAGGATGTGAACTGTCTGTTTTCAATAGTAAGGCTGCCATGGTTAAAACAGGGTACTGTTGGCATGAGAATAAATAGGCTGATGGGCCAGATGGAGAGTTGAGAATTGGGTGATAACAAGGCACCTGATTGAGATATACCCTTTTTAGGAAAACACGTCGAAGCAAATGGGTATCTGTGTGGGTAAAATGAACTTGGACTTCTGCAGTACACCCCATATATAAAAATCAACACAGGACTTCCCCTGGTGGTACAGTGGCTAAGAATCTGCCTACCAGTGCCGGGGACACAGGAAGATTCTACATGCTGTGGAGCAACAGCCAGTGTGCCACAAATATTGAAGCCCATGAGCTCTAGATCTGGCGAGCTGCAGCTACTGAGCCTGTGTGCTGCAACAGGAGAAGCTAAAAGATTTTTTTTTTTTTTAATCAAAGAAATCAAAAAATCAATACAGGCTGGGACATTAGGTCTGTCACAGGCTGATAGACCTAGTGGTAAGATCTACAACTATAAAGATATATGTTTAAAAAAAAAAAGTTGAATATGTTCAGGACCTTGAAGGTAGGACAGAGAAAAACACTGACTAAAAGATTGGTCAGGTGGACTTCATCAGAATGAAACACTTGGGCTCATGAAGAAATGTTGTCTAAAACTTGAAAAGGCAAGGCACAGACTAGGAGAAGATACGCCATAGAAGATGTTCCACAAAAAGCTTTAGTAAGGTCACCATCAGTCATCAGAAGAGTGGAAATTAAATAAGCTACCATTACATGCTGTGAGATGAGATGCAGACACTGGCTGCATGGCGTGCTCACACACTCCCAGAGCAGCTGGAGATCTCCCACACCCTGGTAAGGATGACCCAGCCAGCCCACTGCTACCCAAGAGACAGACAAACACAGATTCGCACTAAGATTTGTGTTAAGAATATTCGTGGCAGCTTTGTTCACAATAGCTTAAAACTGGCAGTGACCCAAGTGTGCATCAGGAGGGAGACAGATGACCAGAGATGCTCTTCATACCACGTACTGCTGCTCAGCAGTGAAAAGGAAGGAGCCACTGACACAGCAGCTGGGCAGGGGCAGTGGGCAGGTGCGTGAGTGGCCACAGCTGGCAGCCTTCTGCTCAGCAGACAGCAGCTTTCCTTAGCGGGGCTCTGTGTGAGAGAGAGAGCAGAGGACCCAAGGTGGGGCTCTCAAGCCGCGTTTGTCCACGCCCATGGCAGTTGCTTTTCAAGTCCCCTCCTGTCCTGATAAGCAGCAACTCTCAGGGTGGGGGGGACAGCTTCCTGTGCAGAATGGATGAATACTGCTGCTCTTCCTACCCCACAGGCACGGTTGGTGTGCAGCTTCCAGGCCTCCAAGAGTACGGAGCCGTCGGTGGCTCCACACATGCCGCCTCGTCCGCCATGTGGGCCTGTCAGCACTGCACCTTCATGAACCAGCCGGGCACCGGCCACTGCGAGATGTGCAGCCTCCCCAGGACCTAGGGCTCCCGGGCCCTGCTGGCAGGACTGGACCCACCCCAGCCCTCTCGGAAGCCGAGATTGTTGTGACCGTGCCCCACCTCAGCAGCCCTGAAGGCAAGGCAGGGGCGGCTGTCCTGGGGTCCCTGACCCAGGAAGCTTCTCAGCACCAGGCTTCCTTGAAGAGAGGGAGTCAGGCTGGTGCTCTGCGGGCTAAAACCAGTATCCTGGTGGAGGCACGGTGTGGCCTTACCTGGCCGCCCACAGCAGCCCCCACTGTGGTAGAAGGACTAGGTGCCTCTGAATCATCACCTGGAATCGGGGTGGGAGGGCTCGCTGCCACCATCCAGCTTTCTTTTTTCCTTCCTTGGATGCTTTTTGTTCCTGCTCCTGTTCCTGTTTTTGGTTGGGAGCTTTTGGTGACCTCTGTACCCTGTTGCTCTGGGGCAGACCCTGCCTGTGAGGGCCACCTCTTCCCCTTCTGGTAGCCATCATGCAGTGGAAATGCGTGGCCACGGGCTCATGGCCTCCTGTCCGCCTGGTCTGCAGGTGAATCTGCTGCCCGCCCTTTCCTGCTCCCACCCAGCTTCCATGGGGGGGTTTTAAAGTCTGCTTTGGTTGTAATAACAGTTAATCAGTAATTCCTGCCCAGAAGACTTTTATTTATTTTTTTTTTTAAGATAAAAACTGCATAAAAGGGGAGTGAGAGAGACTAGTTTCCACCTTCGTCCCTCCTTTAATGAGTCCCTGGAGGTGTGTGCAGCCTGGGTGAGTGGACGGGGGACCCACAGTCAGGTCTCCTCACATGTGAACCTCAGTGCCTGAGACTTTGCTGCCAGGCCACATGGCTGGCACAGCTGCAGACCCAGGACCAAGCAGGAGCATGGCAGTGTCCCCCACTGAGCAGGCAGCCCCTCGGGCAGCCAACACTTGACCAGGCCTGCATCGGGTGAGCTGGGTGGCCCCAGGCAGGGCCGGAACCTCTGGTCCCTTTTGTCCCCACCATTCCTTCTTGTCCTGCCTAGACCCTGGCCTCTGACAAGGCCACGTTACAAGCCAGGTCAGGGAGTAGGAACCCGGTTGTAGAGGGCTGTGGAGCTGCTGCTGGGTCGTCGGAAAGTGGGTACTGTGCTGAGGTGTGGGTCCAGGCCATCCCAGGACAAAGGTTGTGGTCAGACCTTGCACGTGCTCTAGGGTCCCGCGTTTCTTCTACAGCTGGGTTCCAGTCTCGCCCTTCCCCAGGAGCTGTGGACATCCTGATGCCTCTTTGCCTTAAAAAAAAACCTGTATCTCTGAGCTGCACTGCACTCATCCCCGGGAGAGGTGGACCCAGACAGGCTGCTTGAGGACTTCGTGTCTCTGTCCTAGGGCAGGACGCAAATCTATGTGACCCTCCCTCGCTCTTGGCCTGTGAACAGAGCACACCTGGGTGTTGTGTTTACTTGTGGCAGGGGTGTGCCTGGCACCTCCGGGTTGACCTGGCATAGGACACTCAAGTGGCCAGTGGGTTGGGCCTATTCTAGGGGCACGAGGCACAGAGCCCCGTTTCCCCAGCTCATCTGTGGCCGCCTGCCAGAAAGCTGGGCGTGTGTTCTGGCCCAGGTCGCCTGCTCCTTTGATCAGATGTAAGTCTGCAGGGGGAGCAGGAGTGCGCTAACCTCAGACCTCGCGGCCCCCACCATTCCTCCTCCACTTGTTCTGGTCTTTACCTTCTCTTCGACCAATATCCTGCTCACCCTGAAGTTCTGGCATCTGCATAGTTCATTTCCGTCTGTCTTTTAGCTAAAGAAAAAGTGTTGTGATTTCTCTGCTTCTGGTTTTGAGTCACTCTTTGTTCAGTAATGCACTTTATTGTCCAAAGACAGTCAGGGGTCAGCATAAGGAGCGGGGGCACCCTGCCAGCAGACTCAGGCCCAGGCAGCTTAGCCATCTCCTTTTACACAAGGGAGGGGGCCCCCAGCCCCACCTTCATCCTACCTGCCCTCATGTGGACACACCCTTTCATGCCACCAGGCACCATAACTCAGCGAAGGGTGACTAGGTGCCCAGCCTCCATTGACCAGTCTGCTCCCTGTGCTCCCACTTGGGTCCTGCAGGTATGTGTCGGTTGGGTTTGCAGTAGCGTTGCCTGGACTCCAGCCCTGCAAGTGAACCAATAAAAGCACCTGAAGCGACTGTCAGCGCCCCGTTTGTCCTTCCTGGGCCCTGAGGCCTCTCCCTGCTCTGATTCTTGACCTGCCTACCTTGTCGGGTGACTTGATGACTTCCTCTCCACACGTCACTGTCCTCTGCTGATGTGTTTAGAGTATGAAGGATAGAGACCCCCTCCTGCCCAGGCTCGTCGGCCCTGTGGTCCCAGCATGATGTCCACGGGAAGAGCAGAGCCTGGCCTTCTCTGTGCCTTTCCTGTACCCTTCCCACCGTCAGCCATGTGGCTGCTCCTGGCCTTTGGTGGGTCAGGTGCAGGCAGCCAGGCAGCAGGTGAAGGACAAAGCCCAGAAGCCCGCGAACTTACACAGGTGCGAGGGGAGCAAGGCCTGGACAGAACATGCTGCCTGGCCTGAATTACTTGTCGAGTGATGGCCTTCACACATACCTAACAGCCAGCTGTCCTTTGGCCACTGACCCACTGCTCCTTGAACACATATAAGAAACACCACCACTGATGTCCAAGGGGCCCTAGGGTGAGGCAGGCCCAGCTTAGCTTCTGGACTGGGGTGAGTGGCCTCAGCTCCCAGCTCCAGTCCTGTCCCTGAGTTTGCCTGCTTTTACTAGCAGTGTTCTGCCCTCTGCATGGCTCAGGCTGCTGACCTTGTTGGTTCTATGAAGTAATGAGGTTCTGGAATATCCCCCGTCCCCTCAAAATCAAGCAAATGGAAGGTACTGCTTGGAAATAGAACTCAGGGTCCTGCCACCCCCTTTCTTGGCACATTCAACATGTTGGCGTTCCACGTTGCTATGAGAAGTGATTGGCATTGCCTGTACATGCTGTGTCCTGTCCCCCCACCACATCCCCAGTGCTGTCTGTCAGTAGTTTGTCCTTGGAAGACGATACAGCTTCCATGTGGCACAGAGACCAACTGACTGTCCACAGCACGCTCTGCTGTCTCACCTCCTGCCACAGGCCTTCCAGGGACATGAGGGGCTCGGCCTCTGCATCACGCCTGAGCTGGCTAAGCCCCTTGCTCATGTCTGTACTCTCCAGGGCGATCAGCATTCAGGGACCCCTTGCCGTTCAGGATAGACTGTTGATGGTCATAAATCCTTGTATCACAGAGTGTCGGGTTTGCCTGGGTTTGGGGCCAGGAGCCTGCTAGCCCTCCAGAGCCGAAGGGAGTGGGGCAGAGCAGTGATCAACTTCACAGTGCTTGGCCAGTCAGGGCTGAAGCAGGGTGGTGAGGCCTGACTGGCTTAGCCCATCTCCTCGCAGTCCACTTGCCCATATGGTCATTTTCTCTGGGACAATCTCTGTGTAGTTCCCTTGGTGTTGGAAGTCTGGGAGGATCAGAGTAGAAATTGGTATGGACACATCACCCACAAGGATTGGTGGTCATAACACAAGCCAAGAGCACTGCACTCGGAGGTGGGGGTTGGCGGGGGCAGGTAGAGGAGGAACTCAGAGTCGTGTGTCTTGAGAGGAGTCCTCACTTTTAATTCCAAAAGCCAAGCAGGAGCTGGTCTTAGGGCAAAGGACAGACTGCAGATGGTGCACTCATGCTGGGTCCAACCCAGAAGCACAGTGGCTGTCCACTGCCCTAGGGGTTGAGCACCAACCTCAACAAGGGGGATTAGAATTTGTGCCACTGGTTTCTTGTTTCGGTAGGTAAATCAGCCTTGGTGAGGTCAGTTTAACTCAAGCTGGGAAAACACTTGGCTGCTGGGCCCCTTCAACTTGGCCTGTCTGGCCACACCCCCGCAGATGCCTCTTTCATAGATGTTTGGCCTTGAGAGGAGTGTAACTGACCTATCTGCAAGCATCTTTCAGTGTCACTCTGAGCTCAGTCTCTATTCAGAGAACTCTTGGGCCATCTGATCAGACCTTTCCCCAAAGCCATGGAGGATAGGGTTAGAGAGAAGAGGTGTCTTGCCCTGTCTTCACCCTGACCGCCAGGATGACTACTGGTGAGCTGTACCCAACCCCCTTAGCAAGGCCTAACCGGTGGTTTTCTTCATGGTCTTCTGTCCTCAACCCAGAATTCCTCTGGCTTACCCATTTTCCTCACTGTCCAGTCAAACCAACACACCCACAGGCAGTTATAGCATTAAAGGAAGAGACCCTTCTGTCCATGTTAGGTTCAGAGGCGGCAGTGTCCTGGGGACGGGGTAGGCGTGGATGTGGCTCAGTAGCTCAGAGGGAAGAGACCCCGGCTGCGAAAGTGTCAAGACCTGGCGCTGCCCGCCCCCTCCTGGACTTAACAGGCCCAACCCCAAAACGCTAGACAGTCGCTTTAGGAGCGGACTGTCCGCTCGGAGGAGACATGCTCTGAGGGATCGCCGCCCTGGGGGAACCTGTGTACTAGCCCGGGCTCGGGAGCCTGCCCGGCCCTTCGACTTCGGGAGGGTCCAGTGGAGCCCCCGAGTGGAGAGGAGTGGAGAGGCCAGGCCCTTTTGCTTCCCGCGTTTGGCTTTAAACACGTTCGCCCTTTAGCATACAGCTCTGTGTGCGCTAGCTTTATCCCAGCGGCACGAGGGCCCGGCTCCCGCTGAGACGCCCCCGAGACTCGGCGCGCAGCGGCCCCGCCCCCCGGCCCCGCCGTACGGCGGAGGCCGCGCTACGACCTGGGCGGCCGTAAAGCGCAGGGCCCCGCCCCCCGGCTCCCGCGCCGCGAGGCCGAGCCCCCGCTGGTGGCTGGGCTCCAGGGCGATCCCACCATGGCCGACCCCAGGCCGCGGGTCGAATACCTGGCGGGCTTCTGCTGCCCGCTCGGGGGCGTGGCGGCGGGCAAGCCTCGCGTGCTGTGCCACGGGGCGGAGATCTTCCTGTCCACTGGGAGAGAGATGGTCTATGTCTACGACCGGGAGGGGCGGCTGCTGATCGTGAGCACCGGGCACACCGGGGAGGGGCTGGGACTGGGGGCCTAGGGGCTGGGGGGCTGGGGCGGGAGGGATCCCGGGCCCTGGAGGGGGCGGGGTCGGGCGTGGATGTTCGGAGCGGCCGGCGCATTTGAGGAGTTTGTCCTCTGCTTCACCTGAGCCCCCACGCCCCTGACCCAACACTGCCCTTCTCCCCGGTCGTCCAGGCCGTGTACAAGTTTCCCGGTCAGGTGTGGCACCTGGAGCTCCTGGCCCTTCGCAAGGTGCTCTATGTCCTGTGCGCCCGGAGCGGCATCTATTGCTTGTCTTTGGACAAGACGACCAGGTGAGGCTTGGTTGCTGGCGGGCACTGCTTTGGGTTGGGCCCACACTGGCCTCTACCAGGTTGAGGCTGACATGTCCTCAGATGGGCTTGTCACTGTTTCTGAGTGGTAGTACTTCCCTGTCGTCCTCAAACACTGCCCCTGTGACCTATATGGGCTGGTCACCTCTGAACGGGGTTCAGAATGAGCACTCACCACAGGTGAGGACTCGGGGTCCTGACAGTTCTGCATTGTTGAGAATTTTCTATCCAAACCCCATTTCTGGAAGCCTTGATACATGCTGTTATGCATGTGTCCCTGGGTGACCCGGGTAGGGGAAGCAGAGCATTCCCTGGAGCAGGTGGGAGGCACTATGGCATGCCAGCTACTCCCTGGTGGCGGCCTCTGAGATCGCTCCCTGTGCAGACCCCACACCCGTCATGTCGGTGGCAGGCTGTCCCGAAGGGAGCCTGTGAGCACTGTAACCGACAGTCCCCTGGGTTCTCCAAGGTCTGTGAGCCGAGACGAGGAGGATGGTGGGGACGACCAGGACAGGGAGGATGGGCAGGTCGGTGAGCCCCCTGTCCCTGTGATCCCTGTGGACCCAGACTCCTGTGTGCTCCCGGACGCCTCACTGCATGCCTTCACCGTCCTTGATGACACGCTTGTCACCTTGGCACTGGGCCCCACCCAGTGGAAGATGCAGCTGTTTGAGCGTCCCCCTCCAGGGGAGGACCCCAGGCCCGGAGGCCAGATTGGTGAGGTGGAGTTGTCCACCTGCACCCCGCCAGCTGGGAGCCAGGGGGAGTCCACAGCCCCCCGCTTCCTCCCAGTGCTGTGCTGTGCATCACCACCTGGCTCCAGGACCCCACTCGGCCACTCATGGAGCTCTGAGGGTGTCATGCTGGAGGGGGCCCTCTTTGGGCTACTCTTTGGAGCCGATGCCGCCCTCCTGGAGTCACCCGTGGTCCTCTGTGGGCTCCCCGATGGCCAGCTCTGCTGTGTGATCATCAAGACCCTGGTCAGCTCTGTGTCAGCCCCAGGTGATCCGAAGGCCCTTGTCAAGATCCTCCATCACCTGGAGGAGCCTGTTGTCTTCATTGGCGCCTTGAGGACAGAGCCGCTGGCCGAGGACGTGGAAGACGTACACTGCGACTGCCTGGTGGCCCTCGGTCACCACGGCCGGACGCTGGCCATCAAGGCCAGCTGGGATGAGGCAGGGCACCTGGTGCCTGAGCTGCGGGAGTACAGCGTCCCGGGGCCCGTGCTCTGCGCGGCCTGCGACAGGAGCAGCCACGTGTACCACAGCACCTCCGCGGGCCTCCGTGTAGTCGACCTGGCTCAGGAGGGTTCCCCCTTGGACCCCGCGGAGCGTGACGGGGCCCCAGGAAGCCTGCCCCCTCTACTGTATCCAGACAACTTGGGTGTCTGCAGCCTCGTCACTCTCTGTGTGTCATCGAGCGCGCCTGAAGGTAGGAGCCATGGCCGAAAGCTAAAAACCAAAGCCGCGTTGGGGTTGGAGCCCCCGCCCTGGCATCTCCTCCCTGTGAACTGGCCGTTTTCCTCTCCCTGCCTCATTCCTGCTCTCCTTAAAACTGCCCCGGGCAGCCCGACCCTCCGCCACCGCAGCCTCGTGGTTGATGCTGGTCTTGGGGTCCTGTGTGGGTTTCGGGGAGGGGTTTGTGCCCCTCTGCCTGGGTAGGGTCTGCACTTGGACGCCCCCTGGTAAGAGCATTTTCCCGTGACAGGTCTCACGTGGCAGGTGATCCAAGGGAAACTGAAACTGGTTCAGGTCAAGCCTTTACATTTCTCCTGAAGGCTGAAAAACATTTGTTCCACTTACCGAGTGGCCTCCAAGGAGCCCACCCTGCCCTGAAGGCGGGGGGCAGGGAGGGGGCATCCCTGAGCTCTGATGTGTGTGTTCTCTCCGGACAGAGCCGGAGAGGGTTTCAGCCGTGTCTGCCCAGTGCTGGGGGGAGGGGTACAGCCGCCCTCCCCCCACCATATATTCCCTTTAAGATGGCCCATGAGTGCACTCTAAGGCTTGCCGTGGACCATACTCGACAGGAAAGAAATGCTTTCGAAGGGAAGAAACTACTGTCTCCCACAGGGAAAGAAGGGCTGCCTGTAGCAGGCAATGAGGGAGCCATACCTCTGGGCAGGGCTCAGGGCCTCGGTGGTACTGGATCTGCAGAACCAGTGGGTCGCAGGAGATGGAGCCTGTATCTCAGGGAGCTCCTGGTGCCCAGGAGTGGGAACAGAGGCAGAACGCTGCTGGGGAGGCGGCAGGCTTCCAGAAAGGCCCCGGCAAGTGCAAACTGGTCAGTGAAGGAGGCCTGGGCCTGCGTAGCACTCCTCTTAGGAAATCTCAGAGCAGCTCTACTCAGGGCGGAGGCTGTTGAAAGGGGCACGCACCCTGCTAATTCGACGGCCCTCATCTGTTCCCTTTTAGTCCATGTACAAGGTGACGCCTCTGCTGGCTGACCCCCTGCCAGGGAGGCCCCTCACAGCCTGTGCCCAGCCCAGGATGCACTCCAGGCTCCTCAAGGATGTCCCTAGGACTCTCTTTTCCTCACAGGGGCATTGCTGTTCTGCCAACATGTATCTGAGTCCAGAAACTGCTGGATGTTCCCAGGTGTGTGCCCCTCCCTGCCTGCCACCCAAGCCCTGCGTGTCTTCTCCTGCAGGGGGTGCCGAGCTCCTGGCCCTGTCTGCCAAAGGCCGGCTGATGATCTGCCACCTGGACCCACACGATGAGGCACCTCAGTCCTCCAGAGTGACCTCAGCAAAGGCTGGAAAGAAAATTAAGCAGCTGTTGTCTGGAATTGGCACCGTGTCTGAGAGGTGAGCAGTGAGCTGCGGCCCAGGCAGAGGCTGGCATGGCATCCAGGAGGTGTCTGAGACATTGGCACTGGCACTGGTCCGGACAGGGCCTGTGACTTTGCCTCTGACCCCCAAGATTGCCCCAGATGTCGCGGTGCCTGGCCAAAGGTGATACTAAAGGCCAGCGCGGATGCCAGGCCCCTGTGGCTTAGGACCATTTCCAGGGTGCATGCCACCCTCTGGGCTGTCAACGGTGGCTCTGCAGAGGAGCACCTGGGCCAACTTGGAACACGTCAGGGAGCACAGCAGGGGTGGCAGCCCCACCATGGGCACTTCCTGGCCCAGTGGCCCAGATTGGGCTACAGGCTCTCTGAGCCCAGGGGGCGAGGCCAGGCCACCAAGTCCAGGCTGCCCCAGCTCCATCCTCCACCCTCTCTTCTCTTGTTGCTGGAGAGGAAGGTCAGGTTAGACAGTCGTGTGAGAAGGACGGGAGCTCCTGAGGTGAAGGCTTCTCACCCTATGCTAAGGAGGAGTGAGGTCTGAGTCTTCCCTCAGCAGCCACGTCTGTTTCCAGAGTGTCTTCTCTGAAGAAGGCAGTTGACCAGCGGGACAAGGCCCTGACCTGCCTCAATGAAGTCATGAACGTGAGCTGCGCCCTGCTGTCCAGCCGGGAGGGTCCGCGGCCCATTTCCTGCACCATCAGCACCGCCTGGAGCCGCCTGCAACTGCAGGACGTGCTGGTGGCCACCTGCCTGCTGGAGAACAGCAGCAGCTTCAGCCTGGACCGGGGCTGGGCCCTGTGCATCCAGGTGCTCCGCAGCTCCCGGGCCTTAGACCTGGACTCGGCTGGCTCAGCCGTTACCTACACCATCCCCGTGGACCAGCTCGGCCCTGGCGGTCGGCGCGAGGTGACGCTGCCCCTGGGCCCCGGCGAGGACGGTGCCCTCGACCTGCCCGTGACTGTGTCCTGCGCACTCTTCTACAGCCTCCGGGAGGTCGTGGGCAGGGCCCTCACCCCCCGGGACCCTTTCAAGGACCCCCCTTCGGCCGAGTGCACCCCCGTCGTCCTGCCCGAGCAGGATGGCGTGTGCCTGCCCCTGAGCGAGCACACAGTGGACATGCTGCAGGGCCTGCGCTTCCCCAGCCTGGGTGTGCCCCACACGCAGGCCCTGGGCCCTGCCAGGGACCCCATCCACACCTTCCTGGGAACTTGCCGCGTGCCGGGCAGCCAGCCAGCGGGACCCGATTCCCTGCGGGCCAAGTACCTGCCCCCGTCAGTGGCCACCATCAAGGTGTCGGCAGAGCTGCTCAGGGCCGCTTTGGGGGACAGTCACGCAGGTTGGTGGCATTGACTGGCCTCTGGCAGCCTCGGGGCCCTTCCTCCCTCCCCGGAACCCGGACAGCCTCACTGGCGCACCTCTCTCCTCCAGGCATGTCCCTGGGCTGTGCCACCCTGCACTGGCTCCTCGCCGAGAACGCTGCCGCGGACATCGTAAAGGCCCAGGCACTGTCCTCTGTCCAGGGAGTGGCCCCTGATGGCACAGATGTCCACCTCATCATCCGAGAGGCAAGCAGGGGTCAGCTCTCCTGCCCCAGGGGGACATTGGCCTCGACAGCAGCAGTTCTGAGTAGGGTCCCTGGGCTGCTCGAGAAGAATCAGATTCTGGGGCCCACCTTCCGGAGGAGTCCGATGCACCCACGTCCGAGAAGCAGGCTGTGACGGGGTGGTCTTCCTAGGGCTGGAAGCTGCATCAGCCTCCCAGCCGGGTCTCCATGAGGACCACCCTGTCCAGCGCTCCCCATGCGTGGCCCTGGCCCTGCGTCCAGCTGGAGTTCATAGTGGCCCGAGCAACTCACTCACTTGTGTCGCCAGCAGCAGCACAAGCCCTCCAGCCCCTGAGCCACGCAGCCCCCAGAGCCCCAGGGTGCTGGGCCCTGTCACAGACACCCCACCCAGGGGCCGCTGAGACACTGAGGCAGGGCTCAGTCCTCTGGGTGTGGTCTTTGCACACACCTTCCTTCCGGAGACCCTCCTGGCAGCCTCGGGGTCACATCCAGCTGACCCTCGTGCCGCAGCGTTGGTGGCTGTGGCGGAGCATCCCATGTGACCCGGCACACCCCTCTGAGGGTGGTGGGTGGAGGCTGCCCACTGGCGGCCTTTCAGGTCCACCCACACTAGGCAGCATCAAGGTCGGGTGTCCCGGGGGCCTGGTGGTGGGGAGGGTGGGGTGCCCAGCCATCCCACAGTCCAGAAGGAAGAGCTTCCAGGGACAACATCCTTCCTAAGGACCCTGGGGTCTTGCCTTGTGTCCTGGCTGTCACCCATCTTTGCCAGGTTTTATGTTTGGCTGGAGGGCACTAGGCAGAGACCTCCGTTGCCCAGCCCCCTCCCTGTTTTTTTACAACCTGACCTTGCTATCGGGTGACGTGGAATGCACAGGGTGGGCCCTGGAGGGGTGGGGCATGGGCTCTCCTTGGTGGTGCAGCCACAGCCATCACCGCCTCTGGCGTAAGTGCCACACACCTGGACTCAGAGCGAGCAGGGCTCTTCCTGGACGGATGTTTCCAGATGAGCAGCTTTGCTGTTGCTTGACTAGCTGGTTCTGCAGGTGGAAACTCATGCTGGGTGTGGAGATCGAGGCCCAGGGCCCCCCAGGCTTTGCCCACAGTGGGATGTGGAGGGGCCACCCAGGCCTTATGTGCCTCAGCCAGCTCAGACGCTCCCATAGGCCACGCTGCCCTCGGGCCAGGCAAGGCTGTGGACAGCCAACGAGGCTTCTCGTGCGTTGCAGGCGACCGTCACCGACCTGTGCCCAGCGGGCCCCATCCAGGCCATGGAGATCCAGGTGGAGAGCTCCTCTCTAGCCAACATGTGCAGGGCACACCACGCCATCGTTGGGCGTTTGCAGGTCTGTTGGCCCTCATGGGCTTGCCTGGGAAGTCTCTGTGGGGTGGTGGGGACACTGGACCCTGGTGGCTTGGCTTCCTGCCCGGGGTTGCAGATGAGCTGTGGCCAGTTGGGAGGTGGGGGGAACTTGTCTCTCACCCTCCTGGCAGTAGCCCCCAGTGGCCCGTGAGCACACATGGTTACAGGGAGACAGCCCACCTGTGACTTGTCAGCATGAAATTTCCATACAGTAGTGTGGAGAGGTCTGCCTCGGGTCCTGGGATAAGGTATCTGCTTGTCGGGGCTTCCATGTCTTTGCCAAGAAAGAGAGAGTTGGCAGCCAGCCCTCACACACACAAAGCCCTGGGGGCCACTCACTGCCACTTTGATGCCTTGTGGGGCTACTGGGGCCACGACTCTAGGATCTGAGGGGAGGTCTTTGTGTCCCCCAGGGAAATCTGTGAGCTGGGGCCTTTGGCAGGCTGGGCCCTTTGGCAGGCTGGGCCCAGGGCCAGGTGGCCCCTCTCCTGCCTGTTCTGTGTGCATGGCCTCGGCTGCACAGAGCAGTCTGGGTTGGCAGCTATCAGCCGATTCCCATGCTTTTCCTTACGTGTGGGCTCTGCGTCAGCCTCACCTGGGAACTTACCAGTGCACATGCCCAGACCCCACCCCAGACCCCGAGAGTCGGAGAGTTGCAGTCCGAGCTCCAGCAGGGATCAGAGGCTGCTGTTCAATTAATAAACCCACCTGTGTGCCCAGGCAAGCCTGGGGGCCAAGCCCTGACCAGAGGTCCCCCTCAGCCGTGCTGTGACGGCCCTGCCATGGCACAGCCTTGGCTTCATGCCCGGGCTCAGGAATCTGTTCTCCTGTCCCCAGAGCGGAGCTCCCACCCTTGTTTCCCTCCACCCCAGAGGGTGCCACGTGATTGCTCTTGCTGGGCCTGAAACGTGCAGGGCCATCTGCAGACCTGCCGAGCGCAGCAGCTGATAGGTGGACAGTTGTGAGAAACTGGGGTGGTGGGGAGCATGCTGACCAGACTTCCCGCAAGAAGGGGAGTTAGCATCCCAGGGCTGCTAGGACCAAGTGACCAAATGCCACAGATGGGACACAGTGGGTTCAGTTTGGAGGCCAGGATCCAGGTGTCTACAGGGTGATTCCTTCCGAGGCCTTTCTCCTGGGTATGTGGACGGCCAACTCCTCCCCAGGTCCTCACTGGCTCTTCCCTTGGCATGTCCGTGTCCTAATCTCTTTTTAGAAGGACACCAGTCCTGTGGGATTAAGGCCCACACACCTGACCTCATTTTAATTTGATTATCTGTGAAGACCCTCTCCAAACACCATCACCTGAGGTGCTGGGGGCTGGACCTTCCACATGTGAATCTGGGAGGCATGAGTCAGCCCCTAACGGAGTGCTGCAGGCACTCCCCTGATGGGAATCTTCTCGTGGGCTGCAGACCTCTGCCCTCCGTCTGCCACATCACACACCTATGACAGGATGTTCATTCACTTGGCCGCTCAGGCTTGGGGGGACCTTGTCAGATGTGTAGTTTCTGCTTCTGGTGGCACCTCCTGCTGCCTCTCGGGGTGTTGGGATCTCTTAGTTCTTTGCCCCAGAGACCAGTGGGGGCCTTGCTGCCTGGATCCATCTGGGAGCATCCTCCCTGGGAATCAGGAAGGTTACTTCCAAGTAAAAGACTGTCAGGCTGGGGCTCGTGTGGAGCGGAGATTAACTAGGGGCAAGGCAGGGAGGCCTGATGGATGTCTCAGCTAGCGGGGAGGGCTGCCTGGCTCTGCGGGCCGGTGCCAGGAGCCCTGGGCTCTGTCTGGGGACACATAGGAGGGGCGCCCTCTCCAGCCACTTACCCCTTGTAACCCTCCAGAGGCTGGTGGTGGAGCAGGCCGCCCGGGGCTCCAGCCCGCCTGATCTCCGCCTGCAGTATCTCCACCAGATGCAGGCCAACCACGAGGTGAGGCCCTTCGGGGGTCCGTGCCCTGAACCTTCCACCCTCCGGGGCTCCACTGGGGTCACACACACAGGCACCTGCGTATCGCCCAGCTTGGCGGGGCCTCCCAGTCCGCTCAGCCCAGAGTCAGGTCTGGGCTCCTGTTGCAGGGGCCAGATGAGGGCAGAGTGGGCACGGTCAGGCTGCTCCACCTTGGCCGGGACATTCCCGTCCCCTGGGGACGGAGTCTCCCCTCAGCCCCAGCCACACCTCCTGTCCCTAGGGGTCATCACGTTAAGGTCACAGAGGAGTGTGTTTCCTGGGCCACCTGCCACAGCCTGGGTGGGATCTGAGTGGTGGGTGTCCCCCAGCCTCGGAGGGGCCTGCCAACGTGCCTGGTAGGAAGGTGGCCCCTAGCTTGTCGCCACCCGTCCCTTCCTGTAGACACTGCTGCGGGAGGTGCAGACATTGCGGGACCGGCTGTGCACGGAGGACGAAGCCAGCTCCTGCGCCACCGCCCAGAGGCTGCTGCAGGTGTACAGGCGCCTCCGCAGCCCCAGCCTCCTCCTGCTGTGACGCCAGGTGGGCCCCGCTCCGACCGGGACACTGGCAGCCCCCTCCCCAAACCCCCACCCCGCCCTGCCCGGGGCCTTCCCGGCCTCTGAACCCTTGACAGCTCACAGTACCTCCATGGTTTTATGGAGATAACCTGGCTCCTGACCCAGGAGGCACTCAGCCTGATTACAGCTGGGGAAGGTCTGGGGTGAATGCAGCCAGCACCCCCAGATGGCCACCCGGTGCCCCCCGGGGTGGGTGTGCTCAGAGGAGGCGGGTCATGTAGCTGTTGTGTCAGGATAGCCAGGCAGTCCGTGACCCCGCTGGGCCTGGGGCCCGGTTGGCCTCCCACATCACTCCTTCCTTTCCTCCAGCAGCTGCCACAGCCTCTGCACTCAACCTCCACGCCGCTGGGCCGCCACCCACCCAGAACGTTGGGGCTGGATCACCGACGTCGCTCCACTCAGAAGTCGGGCCTGGCCGTGGGGTCTAGACTGCAGAGCAGGATTGCTGCTGCCCTCGCAGCCTGCAGGGGCCCTGGAGACAGGGCTTCGGGGTTGAGACTCAGGCAGGTGCGTTTCAGCGGTTGTCTGGTTCCCACCACGGTGCTCAGAGCCTGGGGCTGCCCCTCTCAGCAGCAGCACTCGCCTTCCCATAGGCCTCTTGTCCAGTACTGTCCACACCTGCACAGCTGGCCCGCTCTGGTGCCTTGGTTCTGCTTCTTTGCAGTTACTGGGGTCACCAGGTGGGAGGGTGCTCCCTGTGACCAAAGCACAAAGACTTGGGGTGGGGGTGGGGGGGGTAGGGGTTTTTTCCTGCAGGTGCCCTGTGGCCACAACACTCAACAACTAGGTGCCTCTGGCCAGGGCCACACCCAGCGCCCAGCACTGTGCGTTGTTTCCAAGGGTCCCTCGGGGCAGACAGCAGCCCCGGGGTGGCTCCGGTGCTTTGGGGGAGGGCGGCTCTCCCCCGGGACTTCACACGGTGCTCTCCTGCTGTGCATGCAGGGCCTGTGAGGCATCCCGCCTCAAAAAATGACCCTTTCTGTTGCTCTGCCTTGTCCTGGGCTGTTTTTTTAAGCCTCCCCCTGCAGTCTGGTGGCAGCTTTGACCTGGATTCCTGGGCTCACCGCAGCTCCAAGCCCCCGCCAAGGCTGGTGGCCACTGCGCTCCCCAGAGGAGCCTTGAACTGGCCTCTCTGGGGCCCTCAGGCCAGTGGGAACCGTCAGACACTGGGGTGAAGTGGTCCCTGCAGGGCCATTAAGGTCATGAGGGCCCCTCCGCAGGAGGACCACGGGCACCTCTTCGTCGTCCTCCATTGAGGGAGAGGGGCGGTGGTGTGCTCCAAGTTGGGGTCTGGGGTCATCACACAGACCCAGCACCGGAGTGTTCTTCTGAGCAGGAGGGAGGACGGGGAGGGGTTCTGCCCACCCAGACTGTTCTGTGCCTCCTGTCCCCGTGTGTGCTGGAGCAGTGTAACAGCTGCCTTCAAGGATGAGCAAGCAGTTGGCCTCCGGTCCCTGCTGGCTTGGGTGGTCCTTACACAGCCTGGAGGGGAGCTGCGGCCCAACCAGGGAAGGGCCTGCACCCCCTTAGTGGCTGTTTCTGAGGGTCGTCTTCCTGTCACCTCCCGGGGGAGGAAGAAGTGGGCAGGCCAGCCCACAGGGACCCCCAAGCCCTCTTCCCTGCCTCCCGTCTCCAGCCACTGCCCTGGGCTGCACACACTCCACTCAGCGTGTCTGAGGCCAAGTACCTTGTCCAGCCAAGGTCAGCAAACAGGAGACCCTCCTTGGCGCCCACTGGAGCACTTGAACAAGGGTGCCAAGAGTGCCCAGCAGGCAACCCTCCTGTCCCTCAGGCCACCAGGGGGCAGTGCAGACCGCACGCAGGGCAGTCCCCTCGTCCCCTCTGGGCCAGTGTCCATTAGAGCCCACCTTGACCTGTTGGCCCATGTGGGACCCAACTCTTCTTCATCCCTAAGGTGAGGGGAAGCGGTGAGGCAGGGAGCCAGCCAAGGCGGGGCCCTGGAGAGGAGTCCCAGCTGTCCCCCTTTCCCAAAGCACCTCACACTGGCCAGACTCACTGGAAGGGGCACTTCAGGCCCCAGGCAAGAGTGGGGGCTGCCCAGGGTGGGAGAGGGTGTGGGCTGAGGGGAATGGTCAGTGAGGCCGGTGGTCTCCCCCTACTTTTGCTCAGGCTGTCCCCCCAGCCCTCCATCACCCCAGTCCTCAAGGCCTAGGCCAATCCCAGGGGGAACACCTCCCAACCCACTCCCACCTCCTGTGGTCCAGGTTACCCAGCACCTCCAGGAGGTATTGGCCTGGGTGGGGGTCCATGGCGACTGGGGTGGTTTGGGTGCCAGCTGGTTTGGGGAGACCTGTGGGTGAACCATGGGCCTTGTTCTGGTGGTCCACCCTTCCTACACTGGGTGGCAGCAGGCCAGTGCACAGGCTGAGAAGAGCCCTCTCCCCCATGGTTGGCTGCACATAACCCTGTCTGGGAGGGCTAGCGGTCACTTCATCAGGTGCTTCCAGGATTCCCTAAGACCCTATCCCTGGGGAAGGGAGCAGTGATATGTGCTATGAAGACCCTGAAGACCCTCTAATCTACCTGACTTGCTGGGGCCTGGGATGAGGCTCCTCCCAACTGTCCCACTCCCATCCCTGTCCTGCTGAGTAGAATGGGGGTCCTCTCCACTCCCCACGAGCTTGGAGAGGAGCTATGTGCCAAGGAGTGATGTAGACAAAAGAAGGCCCGGGACTGGCAGTCCAGGAAGGGGTCTCGGGACGTTCAATCGGCTGGACAAGCGCCAACCTTGGATTTTCTGGGCATGAGGGATGGCGGAGTGTCGAGCAGTCGAGCGACCATCGCAGGAAAGGCCCAGCGGGCCTGCGGCGGGTCGGTGCAAACCCTTCCCCACGCACCCCGAGCGGCGCCACTGACCCGCGAGCCGCTGGTCACAGACACGGTTTAATGGGGGACAGACGGGCGGCGCTCAGTATTCCCAAAGCGCAACCCCAGCCGGCGCGTCCGCGTCCGCGCGCAGCAGTCCCGAGGCGCCGCCACGCAGGTACTTGCCGCTCCGGGCCCGGATGGCCAGGCGGCCGCGCTCCCGGAACTCGAACAGGAAGTCCTCGGCGCGCTCGCCGTCGCTGCACACGCTGCCGTGGCTGCCGGTGTGCCAGAACCCGCCGCTGCGGCCTGGGGTGGGGCAGAGAAGGGTTCACGGGCGGCTCGCTCCCCGATCTGGGCTGGGCACAGCCCCTACTCTCTCCGGCCCCCACCTCCCGCTGCTCCCCAGCCCCATCCCGCTCGCCCGCACCTCGGATCTGGTAGGCGCCGTCGCTGAAGCTCAGGTGGAACACGTCGTAAACCGAGCGGTTGGTGTCCAGCTGGTTGGAGCCACGTCGGTGGCAGACAAAGCCGTCCAGGCCGCGCAGGACCAGGATGGGCCGGTTGATAAGCTTGAGCGTGAACTCCTCGTCCTCCCCTGCTGGCGAGACAAGGGCTTGAGGGGCCTTCCCACAGCCGCGCGAGATCGCCAGGCCAGGACCCGCCCCGCTTGTGCGCCTGGATCTGCCCACCGCTTATGTGAGCCCTTGGTTCCCCAGAAGTGCAGCAGTGATTGGGGTGCTCTGGATCTGAGCCCCCACGTCAAGAGCAACGGGCTGGACTGGGGAGTACGACCCTTGTCGTAGACAGCAGCAGCTCCATGGGGAGGGAGAGGGCCCAGCCCTGGGTGGAGACAGAGGCTGAGCTGGCACTGTCCCCAGGCACAGCGCCCAGCCCCGGGCTCCCCAGGGCAGGAGGGGTGTGCTCACCCACAAAATCGCTGATGGCCGCCAGCTGCCCATTCTTCTTCATGCACACATACCGCCCATTACTGGCCTTGAGGGCCACCCGTCGGCCCCGCCACTCCATCTCAAACATGGTGTTCTCAGAACTGAAAGGAGCAGGTCAAGGTCCCCTCAGAGGAGCAGGACATGGGGACTCAGGGTCAGACCTCCCCCATCCCCTTCAAGTCCAGTACCACCCGCTCAAGGCACTTGACTTCCACTGCTACGCCCACCACCATGAAGAGCTGCCCTGCACGCTAGCAGCCTTCTTCCCTGGTTGGGCGGCTACGTGGTCCCCATGGTTGAGGTGGAGGTGGCGATGCAGATGGTAGTGGAAATGGAGATGATGATGGTGGTGGTGATGGTGGAAGAGGTGGTGGTGATGGCAGCGGAAGTGGTATGTGTAGAGGAGGTGCTGGTGGAGATGCAGGGGGTCACAGAGGTAAGGATGGTGGACTCACACTTGTGTAGCTGTGGCCTGGATGCCCCCGTGGGTGACCAGGGTCCAGTAGCCCCCAGTGCTGGAATAGAAGGTGCACTTCTTTGTCTCCTGGTCAATTTGCATCAGGAAGGTCTCGTGATCCAGTTCTTCATCTTGGTTGGCTGAGACATTGACCCCTGGAGGGAGGAGATGGGAAGCCCCTCACGCCTCACCCTGGGTGGGGTGGGGAGCAGAGGGATGGGAAGGCATGCTCTTGGGGCATCCCTGAAGTCAGCGGGGGTCTCTTCTAGAACCCTTTGGACTTGAGAAGATTTGGAGTTCTGCCCCAGCGCCGTGCAGGCGCATTGTGGACGCACACACACCGCTTCCTAGAGGCCAGGTTCCCATCACAGCCCCAGGAGCCAGGCCCTTCCGTGCCACCAAATCCCCTGCCTCAGCTAATCAGCAGGTAATCTGCTTGCTCCTGCTCTCTGGACCCAGGACTTACAGCAACCTCTATTTATAACTCCTCCCTAAGCTGCTGGGTGGACACAACAGGGTCCCTGTCCTTCCCTAGCATGATTCAGGACACAGCGGGGGCCTGGGGTCTGCTCCTGGGCACTGAGCTGGGGCTGGCCCCCTGTCATCTCCTCAGCCCCTCATGCACATGTGTGTGGTCTCCCAGGACCCCAGAGGGAGGGCAAAGCTACTTGGGACTCTGCTTGGGAGGGAGATGAATGATGAATGGGGCATCTATGACCAGGATGGGGAAGAGCAGTTAGGCAGTGGGGTTTCCCTGGTATCTTCCCATAAACCACGTCCTTGTTTCATCGCAACTGGCAGATCAGAGTTCCACTGAGGCAGAGCCCCAGCAGCTCCAGCAAGCAGAGCAGAAGGGAGTGGGGCATACCCCCACCAGGACTGAAGGGTCAGGGCCATATCCTGTTCTGCCCCGCCCCCTGGGAAGGAAGTGGGGCAGCACGCAGGGCCCAGACTGGAGAGGGGGGGCCATGGCTTTGTCCTCTTTGTCCCCCAGACTGGAGTCTGTCTCCCTTCTTACACAGATCACTGATCAGACCCCAAGAAAGTGACCCCTTCTCTTTGCCAACCCCACCATCCCATCAGCAGTGCTGCACATAGTGAGCTCCTGCTGCCCCCAGCCTGTGATCAGCAATAACAAAACAATGGCCTTGTTCTCCAGACACTGGCCCAGGGGGAGCGGTGGACAACGAAAATGGTATGTCCAGTGCCCATGACTGCTGGGGTTTTGGCCAGGGATGGCCTCCCTGAAGCAGGATCTGAGAAGATGAGGGAGCCATCCGACAGGTACTAAAGGGAGGAGTGAAGCCAGGGGTATGAGGCTGTGGCTTCAAGTTTTTCACCCCCATCTCTGAGGTCAAGCCTCTTGGTGTCCCCAGCATCACCTTCCACACACCCTCTCTAGATAGGATACAGCCCAGGGGCTCAGTCTCACACAGCCGGCTGCTCCTGGGACCCCGATATTGCAGCATCAGGGTCTCATGGAGTCCTGGCTGGGACCGGCAAAGAGTATGGACCCTACTGTCCCAGGAGGGATTGATCAAGTGGTGGATGTGTGAGCAAGAAGGGGCGTCTGAGAGCATTTACAGAAGACCTGTTCTTACTCCTGCAAAGCCACAAGAAGAGCCAGTGCCCCTCTTCCCTTTGGACTTTGTTTTGTTTGGACATGAGGTCCGGAATAGCAGCAGCTGTCTTGTAACCACAGGGGCCCCAGTCTGAGGTCAGAGCTGTCCTGGGAGAGCAGTTCCTCAAAGAGGAAAGAGCAGAAGACTTTGGTGATGCCACTGAGCTGGATGTGGTGCCTGTTTGGGACCCCACCACCCCTGTGCCCGCAGACCTCTACTTAGGCGAGATATTAGTGTCCTCGTGGCTTAAGCCAATAAGCAGCCATTGTTACTTGCAGCAGCAAACACTGCTTGTTGGGCAGCCTGGCAGCAATACCACATCAGTGAGGGCTGGCAGTGGACATAGCAGAAACAAGCAGACTCTGGCTGATGGAGGTTGGTAAAGAAAAAAAAAAATCAACAGGAAAAGCCAATTTGCTCACAAACGCCCTGGCCTGGGGGAAGGAGACAAGTTTGGGGGCTACCTGGCCAGCAAAATGACAGGGACCAAGGGACCACCAGCCCACTCCGCAGAAGCCACCACCCCAGCTGCCTCAAAACCTAGCGGCTCTATCCCCCTGCTCCCTCAGCCTGAGATGCCACACTCTGCTTCCCTGAATCACTGGTTAGCAAAGTCAACATCGGAACATCTCAGGGCCAGGTCTGATGCCCTCAGGCTTATGCAAGGAAAGCAGGGAGGTGAATGTAGGTACCTCTGGCCTCACAGTGGCGCTGGTGGGGCGGTGAATCTGTTCCTTTGTGGGGGAATTCCCCCATCAAAGGGATCGGGTCAGATGCAGGGTAATCCAAAGAATGAAAAATGGTTTATACGGCTACCATCCCCCCCTCACCACCGCCACCACCACCATCATCTCCATCAGCACCAACACCACCATCAGCAGCAGGACCACCAGCACCAGCTCTGTCACCATGGCACCCTTACCATCACCACCATCCACACTACCACTTGTCTCACTCACAAGCTGAACGTGGACAGATGCTTTGTAGCCAGCATTTCCTTTGACTCACAGAGAAAGCTTTCCCCACTACTGCCCACCTTTTACTGGCAAACCAAGCATATGGGCCTTGGTCAAGGCCAGAAAGCAGTGTGGCCAAACAGTAGGACCTGTGACGGGAAAGACTGGGGCTGTCTGTCCTCCCTTACACCTCAGGGCCCAGCCACACTCCACAAGGATTCAGGGGTGTTTGCTGAATGCAGGTCCCTATTCAGCACTGGCCTTGAAGATCCAAACGACAGGTAGGAGTCCCTAGAGCCACAGCTGGCCACCCCTCTATGTGCTCAGGGCTGGGACCAGGTGGTGGCAGTGAGCCAGGTCTGGGTACACCCACCCCTTCTGGGTGCACAGAGCCAGGAGTCTGAGCAGCATGGAGCCACTCTGGAACCTCACTTTCCTCGAGGGGACGTGGGAGCTGCCCATGTTCACCCCATAGGCAGGTGATCATGTGTAGAAGGGCCTGCGGGTCACATGAAGCAGGTGACCAATGATCGGGGACCTGGGGGGAGCCACGCGACACCTGCTGAGCAGAGAGTGTCTCCCCACCAAGGAGTCCAGGCTCTGGAGGGGCCGCTCACATCTCCCTGGACTGGAAGGCCCCCAGGATCCCGCCCCACTCCATTCCTGCTGCCTGCCCTCGCTGCCCTTGGCCATAGCCCCAATTTCCTTTAAAGTTCAGAAGTGGGGTGATAGAAGAAAAGGGGAAGGGCGGTCAGGGGGCAGCCCGGTGCGGATGGGGCCTGCCCTCCTGCCCCTCACCACAGAAAGCCTGGGCCTCAACCACCTCCACCTGGGCACTGCCCATCCTGCATTCAGCAGCTGTCCGGCGGGCCTGAGGCTCACCAGGGACCCCATACCTGGCCTACGGCCCACTGTATTCTACAAGTGTATTCTCACCCCTCAACCCGGAGCCACTCACTACAGGACCCTACACACACACACACACAGGCCCGCACCCCGTTACCTTGCCGCACGGACACGTAGCGGTGGTTGGCGGCCACCAGCACCACCTGTGGGTGACTCTCCTCCAGGTCGAAGAGCTCGTCCTTGCCAGGCCGTGTGTTGCGGCCTGCCCTGAGCGTGCCCGCGGGGCCCATGGGTGCCAGGTAGTGGCCATCGCAGTCCTTGAAGGCCAACTTTCCCGCCTTGAACTCAAGCGTGTAGCGGGCGCGAGCCTCGGGCTCCCAGACGAGGCGGCCGTCGCTGCGCAGGTAGCGGCTGTCACAGGACTTGAGGCAGTACTGCCGGTTCTGGAAGATGAGCGTGACAAGCGCGTCCACACCCCACGGCGTATTGCTGTCCGCTGCGATCTCATCTTCCTGCGGGCATAGGTGTGCGTAGCGCCGCCGGCTCACACTCAGCAGGTGGGCCTGCGGGTGGATGGCCAGGTGCACTGTCCACAGCTCGGCTGGGGTGATGGCCGTGGCGAAGCAGGACAGCTGGTCCTCGGTGCCGCCGAAGAAGCGGCCGTGTGGCTCCGACTGCAGCACCCAGCGCCCATCGGGCTGCGGCAGGACCAGGAAGCGGCAGTCACGACCCGGCTGCTCCGCCTCGCAGGCCACACGCCCATCCTCCTCGGCCGACAGGTAACGGCCCAGGTGGCTGCTGCGAAACAGCACGGCAGTGCCCTCCCCTGGGTCTGGCTCCAGCACCCACATCTGCTTCCGCTTGAGGCTGGGTGCCGAGGCATTGACCTTGAAGCCAAAGCTCTCGGCCGTCAGGTAGCGGTCAGTGTCATTGATGAGGCCAAACTGGATTTTCAGCACCTGGTGCAGGCCATTGGTAGGCATCTTCGGGCCTGGCTGAGGTCCCCGACGGGGGCCCAGGAAGCTCTCTCTGTGCTCACAGCCCCTGAGGTCCCCTAGAGGCCCGGCTTGTCTGGGTTGGCCCACGCCCCCCAGGCCCGGCTGGCGTCATGGACCCGCTGCCCTCTCAGATGCTGCCTCTGACCAGCAGTGGAGGGCCCAGGCAGCTCTTACATGGCCAGCGGGCAGCAGAGGGAGGGTGGGAGGGCGGATCAGAACTGTGCCGGCTTAGAAACAGCCTTTCGTTACCCCAGCTTGGATTTCAGCCACTCCCGGACTGCCCAGGGGCCAGAGCCCGGGGCCGGCGGGGCTGGAGAGTGCCACTCACCGCAGGGCTGACCACCTCCTTGTGCTCACTGGCGGCTGCCCGGCCCTGGCTCCGGCGCTGTGCCCCACCCTCTGGATACCCACCCCCCAGTCTTGGCCTCTCTCCTTGCCCACCTCCGAGCCCCCAGACCCACTGCACAGGCTCGCCAGCCCAGCCCAGCTCTTTCCCGGGGTAGAGAAAGCTGCCTGGTGGAAAACTTGCGTGTGGCCGCAACCCGATCGCAGCCCTCCACCCTCGGCCGCCAGATCCAGTTACCGCTTCTCTGATTCCTTGCTGCTACCCGGGCGGCTGCGGCTGAGCCTTGCACTGTCCTCCTCAGCAGCCCCTGGGTCACAGCCTGCAGCCCCGAGTCTGGTGCTTCCCAAGGGTGGCCTGTAGCTGGGAAAGTGGCAGGCAGGGCTGTCAGTGCCAGTGAGCGGGCCAGGCAACCCCCCCATCCTGGTACTCATGGCACCCAGATCCATGCCAGGTGTGAAGAGGCAGCTGCTCAGCCAGATTCACACTGGCCAGACAGCCTGGCTTTGCCGGGCCCCGGGGGGAAGGGCCCTCGGTTTGGGCTGAGGTGGCAGCTGTGTGATGGAGACAGTCATGCCCACCTCGCGGGCTGCACAGCGGGAGGGTGACCTGGGAGCACACATGTGGAGCAGGCGTCATCCCGGGCAGCATGAGGAGGTGGCAGGCCGTTGGACTTGGGGTCACAGGGCCAGGCTTGGACCCGACCCCTGTACCCTGAGCAACTCTCAGGGCCTATGAGGTTGCTCTGTCTGCCATGGGTGGGCTCTGGTGAAGCCAGCCTTGATGAATGACCCTGGGGACCCCTGAATTGCCACTCACACTGCATAGAGCGACTGGCCTGACTGTGGGGTCCTTATGGGGTCCTTAATGGGCCGGGTCCCACTATCACACAGAAGCAAAGCCTTCCCAGCAGGATAAGGGTAGCAGGCTAGGAGAAGCCACAGCTGACTACCTCTGACCCTGGTACCTCCCAGCTCAGTCTCTGGGGTCCCACCCTGTTGTACCTCCCCAAACCCTGAGCCTGTGGATGCTGTCTTAGGGGGCTGCGGTGGGCCTGCTCAGCTTCGCCCTGCCTGTCTGTCTCTTGCACCTGCCTCAGGGGCCAGGAGCCAAGTAGTGAAACCAGAGCCACCTGCCCTGGGCCCGGGCCAGCCTCGGTGTCTTCTTCCTCATCACAGCGTGTGACCCTCAGGCCTCCCTGGGGACCAGGAGTGGGAGCCACAGGGCACTTCCAGCCTTGGCCTCCTGAGTCTTGCCCTTGATGTTCCAGACATCACCCCTCCATCCCTTTCAAGGCCATGTGGGGGTCCAACAGAATGAAGGGGCCTCAGGTTGGGCATGCGGAGGCCCCAGGAGGTGGGTGGGGCGGATGGGCACACGGCTCTGGAGTCGTTCCTCCATGTTCCCAATCCTGGGCAGTGACCTCCCCAGGCATGTGCAGACACTGAGCAGGAGACCAGGAGACCCGACCCCTTGCTTGAGGGGTTCACACTGGGGTTCAGGGAGATAGGTCTGCACACAAATCCCCATGACAGCATGGTGCATACTGAGCGAGGAACTGGTCTTGGCTAGTGTCGTCCACCTCTGTGGCCCACAGGTGTTTACGGGACACTGACTGACTAGGCTGTGTGCCAGGCACCCCATGGTAGGGAGATGCAATCTGGGGTTGCACCCCCTCCGCAGAGATGATGCCCACATGAAATCCCCCCACGTTCCCAGGGGACTGCATTGCCCAGCGCTTGATGCCAGGGAAACGTCCTGGTTTGGGCGTACCAGCCATGATGCTGTCCGCACTTCAGTTCCTGTGTGTATGGGCAGCCCGAGGGGCAGCTGTGGCTGTGGCCACCCCAGGCATAGGCACTGTTCTCTCCTTGCACTCCCAACTCCCAGCCAGCCTTCTGAAGGAGCCCAGCCGGACCCGATTAGCACGACGGTCTCATTAGCGCTGACTGGTGCTGGCAGGGCACTCACAGGCATCACGTGCCCCGCGGGAGGAAGCCCAGCCGCCAGGCGCTAAGCAGGCCTGGCTCCAGGCAGCCTCTCAGCAGCAGAGCCAGAAGTGCCGTGGCCTCTCAATTCTCGGGCCCCACAGCCCCCAGTGGGGGTAGGGTGGGGCTCCCCGGCACTGATCCAGGGGTGTGAGCCACTGGGTGGTGTTTCAGGCCCCGGGGGCTGGGGGGTGGGCTCTGAGAGGCAGCCCTTCCAGCACAGGTTTCCTTGGAGGGAGGGGGATTGCACAGATGGTACCTCCTCCCTCCCTTCCTCCCTCCCCCCTTCAGGATCTCAGGGCCTCGCCCAGCTGCCTGCTAGGGTCATGGTTCCTTTCTGGATCCCCTGCAAGGCTCTGGCACACAGTAGGTACTTAATAACTGCCTGTGAATGTTTGATGTGGGGGTTCCTGTGTGATGGGCCCAGCATCTGCTGATAGGTGGGGCAGGATGCCTGCAAGTCTGGCCGTGTGTGTGTGTGTGTGTGTGTGTAAGTACACACAGGCAGGAATTGGGCAGAGTGAGCCACAGTCACCTGCTGGGTCAGCCCCAGCCTGGAGATGCTACTCTGGATCCCAGCCTCAGAACCCCCTCGGGGCTGCCCAGCAGGGTGACCAGGCTGTGGGTGGCTTAAGGGAGTTTGTTTCAGGGGCACCTCTCACACTGGGGCAGCATCCGCAGGCAATGGGGAGCACCCTTCCCACAGAACCCCATGCCCCCTGCCAGAACTTGTCCACACAGCCACCCATTTGGGGCACACAAATGTGCCCACGACTGCCTTGTCCAGCCTGTGCCCTGGGACATAAAAGGTCCTTGCCACTCTGGGAGCCCCATTCACTTGCCCTGCTCACTTCTGAACCTGACCCCGTCCCTTCCCAGGGGTGGGGGCAAGAACCCAGTGTGTGCTCACCACCCTGAGCTGGCATCTGCAACCGGGACCAGGCCTGAGCACAGATGTCAGGCTGTCTGACACACCAACTTTAATATCTTTGACTGGAGGAGGGCGCCATTTCCTGCAACGAGCCATGCCTCTGGCCCCTACTGCCGGGAGTGGCCATCTGCGGATGGACACAGCCAGATTGGGCCCTTCAGGCCACAGCTGGACCCGGAAGGTGGGAGTGGCCTCAGCTATCAGACGCCGCCAGCAGACAAGGCTGGGGCTGATCCTTGACCTCCTGCCCCCCTTAGTGTCCAGGTGGGACCAGGAGCAGAGAGGGCCTTAAAGCCCCCCAGACCTCTAACATTCACCCTGTAGCTCTCAGGAAACTGTTCCTTTCCTGGAATGCTGGGGATTGGGCAGTCCTAGCCATTTGGAGGGACCCCCTCCCACTCCCCCCAGCCATGCCCCTCCGGGGCTACCAGGGAAAGCACCCCCACCTCTGCACGTCGAGACAGCCAGCCCTTGATGCTAGAGCCCAGCCTGGGTTCCTGCCAGCACACTGCCTGCTGCCATGGCAACAAGCGCGTGCGCCAGGCTCGGTGCCCGGGCAACGCTGATGCTGGTGGTGTGAGCTGGCACAGGTGCTCTGTGTGTGCAGGCTGGGGGAGGGGGCCCTCCCTGCCTCAGCTGGCCTGGAGCCCTGGAAACTGGCCCAGGATGGGGGCCAGGGCAGCCCCACTGGCTAAGGAACCTCCACAGTCACACCTTTCCCAAATCAGGTCTGGACTCCCGGCGCTGAGCAACGGCAGAAGGCCCGAAGGGCAGTGAGTCTGGGAATTACTCCTCACAGAGCAGATCGCTGACGCCTCACCCCAGAGCCTCAGCCCCAGGCCTTGGCCAGCTGCTGCACTAGATGGTGTTCTTCTCCCACCCCACCCCGGGCACACCATCCCTCCCATGCCAGGCCTCTGCCGTCCCTCCTTAACCCTCTGCCCTGGACTCCTTGGCCCCACAAGGTGAGGGCCGTCCTGGTGGTCCAGGTGCTGCTGGGCACAGCCCGAGGCCCTGATTTCCTCACTCCTGGGCCCATCACCTGCTTCTGGGGTCCAGCTCGGCAGGTGCCCAGGGCCTAGCCTCCTGCATTGTTCCTGAAACAGGCCCACAGCTTGGTGTCCTCATGATTTTTTCATGGCGGAGCTCTCTGCTGCCCCGCAGTTCCACTTACACGGGCGGGCGGGGGCCTAGGTTGGTTTACTGGAGGCCTGCTGGCGGTTTAGGGTGACAGCTCCCCTCAGCAGGGCAGAAGGGAGGGGGCGCCCACATCTCAGACTGCACCGTCTGGGCAAACACTGGGGGTGCCCGGCCTGCTCCACCCACCACCATCTCTCAAGACCTCTCACCTCCCCCACCGACCCCTCCTCCCAAGACCCTCATCTACACACACACACGCACACACACACACACACACGTACATGCACCCCCCACACACACCATCTCGGCAGTTCCACTTTAAACAGACACCTACTGGCTGGGCTGGGGAAACCCCCACTTGGGGCTGTCAGGGTACGAAGTTGGTGAATCTCCTGGTTTTTGTCTCTGGTAAAGCCATAAGGTGAGGGGCTGGGGAGAGCGGGAGACGAGGGCTATATCTGGCAGGAGAGGGAGGGAGAGACCAGAGGCCTCCGGGCTCCAGCAAGGCCAAAAGTTTCCAAAGGGACCACAAGGACAAGATTGAGGGCAATGACCACTGGGCAATCTTCCAGCACCCGCACCTCAGGACCTTTGCACATTCTTGGGATAAGAGGAGCACTCACATTATCCTAGTGAGTCCCGGCTGTATGGAACTGAGTGAGGACCAGGTCAGCTTCATTAAAATATGATTGCCTACTGCCCACCTGGGTTTCCAGACACACCAGTGCCTAAGGTGTGTCAATACTTGGCATGGACAGTCAGGAGCTCACAATTCTGCAGGTGACCACAGAAGCCTTTGCCCAGACTGCCTGGGTGCACCTTCACACAAAAACACACACAGATGCCTGCACACACACACAGACTCCCAGTTCAGTTCAGTTCAGTTCAGTCGATCAGTTGTGCCTGACTCTTTGTGACCCCATGGACTGCAGCACGCCAGGCCTCCCTGTCCATCACCAACTCCCGGAGCTTGTTCAAACTCATGTCCATCAAGTCGGTGATGCCATCCAACCATCTCATCCTCTGTCGTCCCCGTCTCCTCCTGCCCTCAATCTTTCCCAGCATCAGGGGCTTTTCAAATGAGTCAGTTCTTCACGTCAGGTGGCCAAAGTATTGGAGTTTGAGCTTCAGCATCAGTCCTTCCAATGAATATTCAGGACTGATTTCCTTTAGGATGGACTGATTGGATCTCCCTGCAGTCCAAGGAACTCAAGAGTATTCTCCAACACCACAATTCAAAAGCATCAATTCTTTGGGCTCAGCTTTCTTTATAGTCCAACTCTCACATCCATACATGACTACTGGAAAAACCATAGGTTTGACTAAACAGATCTTTGTTGGCAAAGTAATGTCTCTGCTTTTTAATATGCTATCTAGGTTGGTCATAGCTTTTCTTCCAGGAGCAAGCATCTTTTAATTTCATGGCTGCAGTCACCATCTGCAGTGATTTTGGAGCCCAAAAATAAAGTCTCTCATTGTTTCCATTGTTTCCCCATCTATTTGACATGAAGTGATGGACCAGATGCCATGATCTTGGTTTTCTGAAGGTTGAGTTTTAAGCCAGCTTTTTCACTCTCCTCTTTCACTTTCATCAAGAGGCTCTTTAGTTCCTCACTTTCTGCCATAAGGGTGGTATCATCTGCATATCTAAGGTTATTGATATTTCTCCTGGTAATCTTGATTCCAGCTTGTGCTTCTTCCAGCCCGGCATTTCACATGAGGTACTCTGCATATAAGTTAAATAAGCAGGGTTAAAATATACAGCCTTGACGTACTCCTTTTCCTATTTGGAACAAGTCTATTGTTCCATGTCCAGTTCTAACTGTTGCTTCCTGATCTGCATATAGGTTTCTCAAGAGGCAGGTCAGGTGGTCTGGTATTCCCATCTCTTGAAGAATTTTCCATAATTTGTTGTGATCCACACAGTCAAAGGCTTTGCTGGAGTCAACAAAGCAGAAGTAGACGTTTTTCTGGAACTCTTTTGCTTTTTCAATGATCCAACAAATGTTGGCAATTTGATCTCTGGTTCCTCTGCCTTTTCTAAATCCAACTTGAACATGTGGAAGTTCACAGTTCACGTACTGTTGAAGCCTGACTTGGAGAATTTTAAGCATTACTTCGCTAGTGTGTGAGATGAGTGCAATTGTGCAGTAGTTTGAGCATTCTTTGGCATTGCCTTTCTTTGGGATTGGAATGAAAACTGACCTTTTCCAGTCCTGTGGTCACTGCTGAGTTTTCCAAATTTGCTGGCATATTGAGTGCAACACTTTCACAGCATCATCTTTTAGGATTTGAAATAGCTCAACTGGAATTCCATGACCTCCACTACTTTTGTTCATAGTGATGCTTCCTAAGGCCCACTTGACTTCACATTCCAGAATGTCTAGCTCTAGGTGACTGATCACACCATCGTGGTTATCTGGGTTATGAAGATCTTTTTTGTATAGTTCTGCTGTGAATTCTTGCAGCAGAATCTTTGTAATATCTTCTGCTTCTGTTTAGGTCCATACCATTTCTGTCCTTTATTGTGCCCATCTTTGTATGAAATGTTCCATTGGTATCTTTAATCTTCTTGAAGAGATCTCTAGACTTCATCTTTTGTTTCCCTCTATTTCTTTGCATTGATCGCTGAGGAAGGCTTTCTTATCTCTCCTCGCTATTCTTTGGAACTCTGCATTCAGATGGGGGTATCTTTCCTTTTCTCCTTTGCCTTTACGTTCTCTTCTTTTCTCAGCCAAACACCCATGCCAAGCCCAAATCTATCTGCAGAGGCTCAGGCCATCATGAAAGAATAAGACACTTCATGTCCAACAATCACAGGCACTTATTAAGTACCTACTGTATGCCAGAAACCTTGCTGGGGATCCAAAATGGACTAAGCTCCATCTCTGACTTCTGGGCCAAAACAGAAATGGTTCATTGCCTGGTCCTACAGTCAAACAGGCTCTGCACATGGGCACCTTCATCAAATGGTTCCCATGGGGACCATGCCAAGCCACTCAGCTTGAGGCATTAGTGCTGGTCTGCTTCTGATAAAAATCTTCTCACCTATAGGTGATATGCTATAAATGGTACACAGAACAGGAGTGAGGCTCTGGGGATTAAGTGTGTCATAAGTTAGGATAACTAAATGCAATACAGAACCTGGATTAGGTCAGGAAAAAATTCTGTGTAGGACATTATTGGGACAACTGTCATCACTGAAATTCAGATTGCAGATTAGATGAATTGTGTCATATTAATGTGAAACTGCCTGATTTTGGTTGCTGTACTGTAGTTATATAAGACAATGTCCCTGTTCTTAGGAAAAAGACACTGAAATATTAAGGAGTAAAGGTCAGAATGTCTGAGACCAACTCCCAAATGGTTTAGAAATTAAAAGAGAAAAATAAAAAGAAAATAAGACAAGTGTGACAAATGGTAAAAAAATGAGTGCATCTTAAAGTGTCTCAAAAAAATTTTTTTAAACCATAATAACTAATTTTAAATCCACTGTAGGGACTTCCTTGGAGGTCTAGTGGTTAAGAATTCACGCTTCCACTGCAGGGGGCATGGGTTCAATCCCTGGTCAGGAAACTAAGATCCACATACTGCACAGTGTAACTAAAATAAATAAATAAAATTAAATTCCACTGCAGGGTCAGAAGAAGTCGAAAATCATTACAGGAAGTGAAAAAAAATAAAGAGATAGAAGGAAAAATAGGATGATTAAAAGATTCAACCAGGAGGTATGATCAGCCTATTAATAGAAAACCCCAAACCAAAGAACAGAAAAAATAAAACAGGAAAGAGGGAAAATATGAAAGAAATAACATGAGAAAATTCCGAAGAACTGAAGGACATTGAGGGCCTAGGGCTTAGTAATGGTCAAGACAAAAATGAGACGTCTTCAGTACTGGTACCCCAGAAATCTCAGATCAGCTGGAAAAAAAGGGGGAAAGCCTAAACTCTTGTGCATGCATGCTAGGCTATTTCAGTTGTGTCCTACTCTTTGCTACCCACCAGGCTCCCAGGCTCCTCTGTTCATGGGATTCTCCAAGCAAGAATACTGGAGTGGGTTGCCATGCCCTCTTCCAGGGGATCTTCCTGATCCAGGAATCAAACCCATGTTTCTTATTTTCTTGCATTGGCGGGAGGTTCTTTACCACTAGCGCCACCTGGGAAGCCCAACAAACTCTTGTGGAGAAACACAAAAAACCATGGACTCTGGGTTGGGGCTCAAATGACAACCATATCCCAAGAGCAGTAGTAGGAAGAGCCAGGGAGTCAAGTCTTCAAAGCCTGAGGGAACATAGCACTTCCCTGGCTATCCAGTGGAATAGAGTCTGTCCTTTCACGCAGGGGGCGTGGGCTTGATCCCTAGTCAGGGACTAGGGCTTCCCAGGTGGTAAAGAACACTCTTGTCAATACAGGAGATATAAGAGATGCGGGTTCGATCCCTGATTCGGGAAGATCCCCTGGAGGAGGTCATGGCAAACCACTCTAGTATTATAGGGCTTCCCTTGTGGCTCAGGTGGTAAAGAATCTGCCTGCGAAATGGGAGACCTGGGTTTTATCTCTGGATTGGGAAGATCCCTTGCAGAAGGGAATGGCAACCCACTCCAGTATTCTTGCCTGGAGAATTCCATGGACAGAGGAGCCTGGCAGACTACTGTCCATGGGGTTACAAAGAATCAGATATGACTGAGAAACTAACAGGGAAATAAGATCCTGCATGCTGAACATTCATCCAAAAAATCCGAGGGAACATTTTCATCTTGAAACTCCCTCCCTTGTTCCCAGGTAGGTAAGACACAGGCACCTGCAGATATGCCAACTTGCTCCTACTTACAGGCCCTAGGCCTGCCCCTTCCCCGCCCCACACTCAGTCTGTGTCTGGGCAAAGTAGGGAAGAAAATGCTGTGGGCAGGAGTGGGTCTGTGAGCCTGCTCAGTACTGCTAACCTTGGCTGACTCCTGTGGGTCAGGGCTGCTCCTGGGGGCTGGCTCCGAGACAATTCACTCACACAGGCCCTGGTGGACACACAGGTAGGGTGACTTACCTGTCACCCAGGAAGGCAGAGGTGCCGCTCTGGCCACCTGCCCATGGGCGTCCTCTGTCCTTCCCCAGGAATGACCTGACCCCAACCTGGCTCTCTCTGCCCCCTGCCTATCAACTTTCAGGGAGACCTCATGAGTCTGCCCTCAACTCCCTACCCACCCACTCACCCCAGGGCGTTATGGGTCTTGCTGTTGCCCTGGCGTGGCACTCCAGGTTCCCTAGAGGCTGCACCTCGACCAGCTCCCACTCTCACCTTCCTGGGGTTAACCCAACCCCAAATGACCTAGCCCCCCAGCTGACAGTCCTTGCATAGCTTCTGGAGAAGTGGTTTGAACACACACCCCTTCGGCCCCCAACCCTGGCCTGCCCATGCCAGCAGATGTGTGTAGTTGGGGGAGGGGCTCAGAGTCCCACCCCTCCAATCATGCTGTGTGTCCTCAAACCAACCTCGGCCTCTCTGAGCCTCCTCCTTCTCTCTGAACTGGTTATCTATGGCCATCTGCCCAGGTGGCCTAGCTGCTGAAATAACCCAGTGTGTCCAGTGAGCACACAGTATGGCAGCTGCCATCTAAACCAGCTGTGTATCCAACAGACACACTCAGGCCCAGGGTCTGCCCTAGCTTTGGGATCCCTCTGTGGGTGCTGTCTGCTCCCTGAACAGAAGGTACAGGGACATAGAGGTGGGCTGGCCCTGCCTCCTGAGTGGTGGCCCTGGCCCTCCCTTCTTCTGTTGCCCTGGGTACAGGCTGACCCCAATCCCACCTTGTCTCCCTGCGTCAGTACTGACTGAAGTCACCGGCCACTCCCAAGCCGCTCCCTGTCACCCTCGGGCGGCAGTGACTCAGCGGCCACCGACAGCGACCTCCCCAGCCCGGGTCAGTGGCTGCCGGTGTTGTGCGGGAGGCCCGGGCCAGCCGGGTGGAGGGTTATGGTGGGGCTGACAGGTGCGGCCCCGACTCGCCCAGTCCTCGCCCGACCCGGGGCACTTTGCCGCGATAGCGGGATCCACCTGGCGGCCCACCTGGGAATGACAGTGGCCTGTTTTAGAGCTGGACGCTCCGGGCCGCCGCGACCGGCCACAGCGCCATCTCCTGGCCCAAGCCTCCAAACTCGCCGCTTACAGGGGATGACCCGCACCCAGCCCGTGCTTGATCTGAAGAGGTGCGTGTTGCGTGCGGGCACTGGCGCCCACTTCCCCAGTCTGCAGGGCCATGCGTGCAGTGCCCTGCCCGCAACCCGTTGCGGAGATGCGGGTTGAGCGGTGAACGGGCGGCCCCAGATCTGAAACCCACTAACAGAGGGGGCGCAGAATGGCCGTGGATGGCAGGGCGCCCCAGGCTTCCAGACCCAGTTGGCGCTGCTTCAGAGGCAGCCTCTTCCGCACTCTCTCCGCCGCCCGCTGGACCTAGCTTCTCCCGGGACTCCGGCGCTGACCCTAAAGGGCCCAGGGAAAGCCGGTGCTGGGACTGGGGTCAGGCTCCCGGAGGTGGAGGCGAGCCGGGGGACGGGAGGGGCGCGCTAGGACTCGAGGCCTGGGACCCGCCCCGGGACCAAATTAGGACAAGCTGCCCTAGGCCCCGCCAGCCAGAGTCCGGAGTGGGCGGGGCCGGGCTCTATAGGCCCCGCCCCCGGAGCGCAGCTTCCCCGAGAAGTCCGAGCCCTGGAAGCCGGATGCGGCGAAGGCCCGGGTGACCCGTCCGGAACCGACTCGACCTCGGCCCTGACCTCGCCCCGCACCACTCTGCGCACCCCAGCTGCAGCCTTTGGAGTAGTGGCGGGGAGCCGACAGCACCAGAGCAGCGGCCTCCTCCCTGTGTTTTGCCCTGATCCGCCTCCCCGTCTTCCTTGTGGCGCCAGGTGTCCCGGGGGTGGGGACACCTGTCGCGACAGTCCTGACCTAGTCCAGCTCAAGAGAATTCGGCTGGCTGGGCGAGCTCCCCGCAGCCTGGGGCCAGAGCGAGAGGTGCAGGAGGTGGGCCCCACCCTTGTTGCCGGCAGCCCCATGCGCCTACCAGCTGCATTACTAGAAGAGGGTTCCTGGGGATAGTCAGGCCTTGGGTGGGTCTCCTTTCCCTCTCAGCTCTAGAGTCATATTCTGCGCAGCCGCTCCTCTGTCCCTCTTCTGACTCTCAGAGAAGGCCCTTCCCTCTGGCAGGGCTGTCTGGAAACCCTCCCCCTCCATGCCTTCTTCCCTCCCAAGTATAAGGGGACACCAGCTGCACCTTGCCTCAGAAGAACCACACTCTGGGGCCAAAGGCGGGGACAAACTGAATAACAAGCATTCAGGTGGGAGGTGGGGACTTGTCCCAACGCCAGGGGATGACCTGGAGGCCTGCAGAGGCAGCAGCCAATGGGAAAATCTTTCTGGGCAGATGCTGGTCCTGGGCTGGAGGGCTGTGAGTGGGAGGTGTGTGAGGTGAGGGGGTGGAGGGGTCAATCAGAGCTTGCCATGAGAGCCCCCAGCAACAGGGTAAGGGGCTGAATTTCTATCTCAAGGCAGTGGGTGGCATGGGGGGCAGGGTGATGGGTTTGTAGCATTAATCGGAGGGAAGCAGAAGGCTGGCAGCTGGACTGGACAGACACAGGACCAGGCTGTGCAGAGTGCTATGGTCTGGCAGGCACCCGGGTTTCTGTCTTTAGCCACATGCTGAGGTAGGGCTATCATGAAGCAGCTGGAAGCCCAGAATTCTGGGTATAATCCTTGGTTCCTTTTGGCAATCTCTGGACACAGCTCACCAAGAGTAAGAACTCTGCACACATGAAAAGCCCTAACCAGAGAGCAGGGTCCACACGGGTGGGCAAAGTGTGCTCTTGGCATGTGTGCAAGCAAAGGTGAAAAGCAGACTGTGACCACTTCTGGACCTCTGTGCCAGGCCAGCAGGCTGCTCAGTGGCGTAGAGAGCGCTGTCACTGGCCCTGGAGGCCCAGGGGAGTGAGGCCTGGGGATGCACCGTTGGAAGCAGAGTGCGGAGACTGCTGCTCCAGACAATCTCAGGTCTGACACGTGGAGGTGCTGAGTGAGTACATCTTACTCATCAAAGAAAACTGAATGCCTGGGGACATCGAGGCCAGAGGTCTGGAAAACCTCAGTAGTGAGGCTTGGGGAAAGTTCACTGGGCCATCCAGGGGCATCCTGTCCCCAGACCTATGTCCAGTGCAGGAGGGCCACCAGGCTCAGAGCCTCTGGTGGGTCAAACATCACTCACATCACTGGCTCATCTTCTTTATAGAAATTGAGACCCAGAACTCAGGTCCTGACTCCCAGCCCAGTACTCTTCCAAGGGCCTCCTCGGTTCCCGTTGCATCATAGTGAGATGGGAAGCTCCCAGAAACTCCAGTGGGGCCTGTCTAAAAGATACCTGGAGCTCTCCACTGCCAAAGCAGTGAAGCCCTGGCCTGGGTATCTCTGTGTACCTGACCCCCCAACTTCATGGGGGGGTACACCCTGTGACCCTGTTTACCTGCCTCATGCAGCAATGACTGGATGACACATGAAGAGGCCTGGCCCAGTGCATCCTGGCACAGGACAAATGGCAGGGATGAGCATACAGCACCTGAAAACTCACCAACGCCTGAGTACCCAAGCATTTGGCCACCATGGAGGCTCCACAGGGCTTGGGGCTGGAGCCCCAGGCTCCTGGGGTGCCTTGGGACAGCTGGACTTTGTGTGCCTGTCTATAAAGTGTCGGCAGAACAAATCCCTCTAGACACCTAGACCAGAGACAGAAGTATGTGGCCTGACTCTGTTTATTGATCTGAAACTTAGAGGTAGGCGGGCCAAGCCAGCAGAACCTGACTTTGCTTACCAGGGCAGTTTGGGGACCCTTGTTCCAAACAGACAGAACCACTCCAGGGGCTGTGCCTGCCACCGTGGGAGCCAGCCCAGCACCCTGGAGAAGGCTTTATGTGATAGAACAGTCATCTTGCATTTGACCCACAAGCCTAGGAGAATAGGACAGTGAGCTGAGGGTAGGGAAACTTTGTGGTTTTCCTTGGATTTTTTTTTTTTTTTTTTTGCCATACTGTGGCACACCGAACTTCCCTACATGTCTTGTCCAGGGATTGAACTTGTGCCCCCTTCAGTGGAAGCACAGAGTCTTAACCACTGGACCACCAGGGAAGTCCTCCTTGGCATTTTAAAAATGAAGTTCTTTTATGAGATAATTTTAGACTGACACAAACGCCCCAAAGTCAGTATTAGCATTTCTGCAGACTTTCCACCTGGTTTCCCCTAATGTTAACATCTTACACAAGTCATGGTACGACTGTCGTACTGAAATTGACTGGTACTTAATTCATTAAACTTCAGACTTTGCTCAGATTTCACCGGTTCTTCCACTACTGTCTTTTTTTTTTCTTCCTGTTCGAGGATCCAACTCAGAATCCCACGTTGCGTTTGGGGGGAGAGGAAAGAAAGGCATTCCTGGCAGGTGGAGTGGCAAAGGCAAAAGCAGAAAGGGGGACTCATTACCAAGTCCCTAGGCTGCCTGGCAAGTAACTGGCTAGTGGGAGATGATGAGAGGTGGGAGGCAGGGGTGGGGTGATGGGCTGCAGGTCAGGCTACCAGGTGCAGAGGTGACCCTGGATCCTGCAAAGGATCCCTGGAGGCTGGAGCTGGGAGACTGACAGGCTGGTGTGGCTGTCAGAGGGAAAGAAAAGAAAGACCCTGAGCTGGGGTTGCCTGGCAGTGCCCCAGGGCTGGGGAGGCCTGGGGCTAAGTCAGTCAGGCCACAATTCCTTGCAAGGTGATGCCACCTCCCTGCACCAGTGTCTTCTCTGCCGTTAAATGGCCGCAAAATGAAACGAGACGCAGCAAGCACACGATAGATCCACCAAACCCAGCACCGAATTAAAAAAAAAAAATCACATCATTTCTCTGACCACCCTCCATCCTCACGATGGAAGGACACACCCGCTTCTGGGCAGAAGTGCAGCTGCAGTCTCTCGCTCCTCCCAGGGCCTCCCTGCTCACCCGAGCCAGGGGCTGCCACATTCGTGTGGTCCCCTCCCAAGGGATTCCTGGGCCTCTCCATCTTGAGGGAGGAGGGGGCGGCCTTGTGCTTTCCTGAGCACAGCCCTGAGATGACCTTGGGCGAGGCCTCACACTGCCAGTTGCAAAACAGAAAAATCACAGCACAGAATGCGGCGTTCCCCAAGCCCCTGCGCAGGGTTTGGAGATCTCTCTCTTTGTGGGGCTCGGTCCCTGGACCCGCAGCATCCACTTACTGCTGGTTCCGGGTGGGGGTGCTTCCCAGGCGAGGGGTCGCCCCCTCCACACTCTCGCCAAACCTCCAGCTCCGCTTCCCCACCCCCCATCCCCGCCCGCGCCACCTGACCTCTGGGGACACGCTCACCCCACCCTTCGCTCTCGCGGCCGGGTGTGACGCGGGGCGGCGGGGTCTCGCGGACCCGGGGACAGGGCGGGAGCGGCGGCGGCGGGCCCCCCCGCGGCGGGCCCCCCCTCCCCGTCCCCTCGAAGGCAGCCGGGGCCTCCTTGCCCCCGCCCCGGCCGCCCGCCACCGCCCCTTTGTCTCGCCGGCCAATCCGCGGCCTCCTTGACTAAATAAGGCGAGGAGCGCGCCCAGAGCCCCTAGTCCGTTACTTCCGCCCCCCGCCCGGCCGGTGACTCAGGGCCGGCGGCGGGCGGGGACAGGGCTGCCCGGGCTGCGGCTTCCCGGGCGGCGGGCGGGGCCCCGGCGGCGCCGAAATGGCCAAATATGGCCGCACTGCGCGCCGCCGCCCCCCACCTGCGCACCTGCGGCCGCACCTTGACCCCCCCTCCCCCCGCCCCGCGCCGGGTGACACAGCCGCGGAAGTGGAAGCTGCTCCCCCAGCTCATCCCACCCCGCGCCAGGCCGGCTGAGAGCGCCCCTTCCCCTCCGCCGCTGGCCGGCCCTGCGGGTGGGGGGCTGGCTGCCTAGGGTGGGAGCCCCCGGCAACCCAAGCCCGGTCCCACTTCCCTCCACGACTCCTTGGCTTGTGCATCCAGCGCCCTTGCAAAGTGGGGAAGATGGCAGCGGGGGGTGGGGTGGGGAAGGGGACAGAGTTCCAACGGCCTCCGCCCCCTCCCCATCTGTCCTACGAAGCAGCCCGGGCGCACCAGACAAAGGAGTGCCGGAGGGAACTGGAGTCCGGGGAGGGGAGGCCCCCGCAGACGAGAGAGCCTGAGTGGAATGCGGGTAGGCGGACACTGGGCGCGACGCCTTGGACGATACTGGAAACTTCCCACTTGCCATGTGTGACATCTTGGGACCCCCCCCCCCCAAGTATTGCAATCATCTTCACACACTCCCCCACCTGGGGATTGAAGGCCCGGTGGTTGTGCCCAGGGGCGCCTGTAAGGGTGGGTTTTTCTGGAGGGAGACAGCCCCAGGTTCTCCCTTAGGTGGAGCACACACCTGATGGACAGCAGCCTTGCCCTGTGCCCTTGCAAAGTCTTAGGAGTCGGGAACCCAGCTAGGCCTGGCAGCAAGGGTGGCCATAGGCATGGCTTTGGCATCTGGGTGACTGCAGTCCGCAGGTGAGCTGGGCACCTGCTTTACCTGCCTAGCGCAAAGGTAGATGTGGGCATCAGCTAGACACCAGACCTTGCCCAGCTCTTTGGGGCGCTCGGCCCCGCCCCCCATCAGACGCCAGCCCAGAGCACCTGGACCTTGGACGAGTCCCCAGACTCACTCTGCCTGGCACCATTGCCATCCCTCTTTGGCCACTGCTCTTCCCCATGTCTCCCGTGATGTTTTCATTCATTACTGAGCAATCCTGAAGCTTACAAATCCAAGGAAACCATGATACCTAGTTCCCTCTGGACATAACCCAAATACTGGCGGCAGAGGGGGTCATCAGGACCCTGCCAGAGGTGACAAGTCTTCAAGTGCCAGCTCCTGGGAGAAAGGGCGCGCCCTGGACCCGGGAAAACCACAGCCCCAGAGCAGCAGGGGTCCAACAGTGGGACACAACTGAGCGACTGTACGCACGCACAGACACACACACACACACACACAACTCAAACAGAAGAGAGGGTGCCACCTTCAAGTTTAGCGGGGGAGTTGACCGTTTAGGCAGTCAAGACTTCTTCCTTGCCTCAGTTTCCCTACAACGCTCAAAGGTCATTAAAATGAAACAAAGCTCCACCCCCTCCCCAGAGGGGACGGGGTGATCCCAAAGCCAGAGTGGAGCCCCCGCCTGGGGACAATCGGGCCTGCGGTTTGAGGGGCAGGATGCATTGGGTGTGGTAGAATCGGGCCAGTCTCTGTACAGTCAGGGACCACGGTGCCCCAACTCCGACGCTGAGGCCTACGCGATCCTGGCTGCGGTGGGGGACAAGCGGCTCCTTCCCATCCAGACAGGGTCGAGGTCACGGCTCCCCAGGACTGCCCTGGAACACCGGGCCCACAGTGCCGCAAGGGAGGCCGGCCGGGACCACCACCCTCCCCTCCCCCAGCCCGGTGCCGGGAACCCGCCTTGATGGCCTGCAGAGACTAGGGGAAGATTAAAGGGGGCGCGGAGGAAAGCCCACCGGCGCGGCCACGCCGCGGTACACACCCTGCTCCGGGTGCCGCCCAGCCCCGGGCCAGGCAGTTTCGGGGTGCAGCCGGGCCCTCCCCCACGGCGCGCGACAGTCCCGGGGCGGGGCCCCCAGGTCAGCTCCCGGCCTCCTATGCGACCACCCCTGCAGCCCCCCGGGGGCGCCCACCCATCCCACCCGCGCGCCGGTCAGTGCGGGGTCTCATTCTGGGGGTCTCGGGCGCCCGGGGGCAGCGCGGGCGGGGCGGTTGGGGGCGGTGCGGGCGGGGGGCGGGACCGGGCGCGGGGCCCCACGTGCCCCTCTCGGGCGGGCCAATGGGCGCCCGGCGTTCGGAAAGATCGCCATATATGGACATGTTCTGGGGCCGCGCGCGCCGCCGGTCCGCGCGCGCGCCCCGCTTCGCTTAAATACCGGCGGGGGAGGCCGCGGACGGTCTCACTCGCCGCAGCCGGCTCGCGTTCCGTGTCTTCCCGCGCTTCTTTGCTCGCTCTTCCGCACCCCGCGGCCCGTCTCCTCCATCGGTAAGCGACCAGGCCTAGGCGGCCTGTCTGGGTATCCGGGCCCCCGTACCCCTTCGTAGTTCCTCTTTCTACTCCCGGCCCTAGAGGCCTGGCCACCTCGACCCCGGGAACAAAGGGTGGTCGTGTGGGGCGGGGTGGGGTAAGTGGGCTGGGACGCGCCCCAGCTGGTTCGCGGAGGGCGCAGCGGGTGTGCTGCTGGGGGAGGGTGCAGGGCGAGTTCGGGCGGCAGTATTGAGAGCCCCCGGTCTCCTTTCCGCGGAACGACGTGGGAGGGGGCGTTACATAAAAGCCGGCTCCGGTTCCAGGCGGTTACTCTGCAGCCGGGTCGGGGGGAGGTGGAACGCCTCGCGGGGAGGGCCTTTGCCGGGGCCGTTCTCTGAGCGTCAGGGCGCGCCTGAGTGGGTCTCATCTTTGAATAGATCGCCATGGAAGAAGAAATTGCCGCCCTCGTCATCGACAATGGTTCTGGCATGTGCAAAGCTGGCTTTGCTGGGGATGACGCCCCCCGGGCCGTGTTCCCGTCCATCGTTGGGCGTCCCCGACACCAGGGCGTCATGGTGGGCATGGGGCAGAAGGACAGCTACGTGGGCGACGAGGCCCAGAGCAAGCGTGGCATCCTGACCCTTAAGTACCCCATCGAGCACGGCATCGTCACCAACTGGGACGACATGGAGAAGATCTGGCACCACACCTTCTACAACGAGCTGCGTGTGGCCCCCGAGGAGCACCCTGTGCTGCTGACGGAGGCCCCTCTGAACCCCAAGGCCAACCGTGAGAAGATGACCCAGGTAAGCACAGTCGGGTGGGTTGAGCCATTTCATCTGTTTGGCTAGTCATTTCATGTTCAGTTTTGTTTTCTGAAATTCAAGTATTTCTTTCAATATTTCCAGGGTTCTGTTCTTCTCCTGGCATTTCCTTCCTGAAGTCTCAAGGTTTCTTATTTGTGTTTCTGCTTGCTTCCTTTTCTTTTCTCCACACATCACATTTGTGGCATGCTGGCATGGTGTGAGAGCATGGGGTGGCCCTGAGTCCCTTCCTTTGAGTAAAGGAGCCTTTTGTCTCCTGCAGATCATGTTCGAGACTTTCAACACTCCTGCCATGTATGTGGCCATCCAGGCTGTGCTGTCTCTGTACGCCTCTGGCCGCACCACTGGCATTGTCATGGACTCTGGGGACGGGGTCACCCACACGGTGCCCATCTACGAGGGGTACGCCCTCCCCCACGCCATCCTGCGTCTGGACCTGGCTGGCCGGGACCTGACAGACTACCTCATGAAGATCCTCACGGAACGTGGTTACAGCTTTACCACCACAGCCGAGCGGGAAATTGTGCGTGACATCAAGGAGAAGCTCTGCTACGTCGCCCTGGACTTCGAGCAGGAGATGGCTACTGCTGCATCCTCCTCCTCCTTGGAGAAGAGCTATGAGCTGCCCGATGGTCAGGTGATCACCATTGGCAACGAGCGGTTCCGGTGTCCCGAGGCGCTCTTCCAGCCGTCCTTCCTGGGTAGGTGTCTGGCGGGCAGCATGAGTGACCTCCCTCTGAGGCTGCCAAGGGTCAAGGTGCTTTTCACCTTGAACGTGCGATTTCTGAGGGTGAGTTTTGTCCCTTAGGTATGGAGTCCTGTGGCATCCACGAGACCACCTTCAACTCCATCATGAAGTGTGACGTGGATATCCGAAAGGATCTGTATGCCAACACGGTGCTGTCTGGTGGGACCACCATGTACCCTGGCATCGCCGACAGGATGCAGAAGGAGATCACCGCGCTGGCTCCAAGCACGATGAAGATCAAGGTGAGGCAGAGGCAGCTGTGGCCTCGGGCCCAGGGGCCTTCGGGCTAAGATGGTGCCACCTGCTATAAGCCCCATTCTTGTCGTTTCAGATCATTGCTCCTCCCGAGCGCAAGTACTCGGTGTGGATCGGAGGCTCCATCCTGGCCTCCCTGTCCACCTTCCAGCAGATGTGGATCAGCAAGCAGGAGTATGACGAGTCTGGCCCCTCCATTGTCCACCGCAAATGCTTCTAAACGGACTGCGAGCAGATGCGTAGCATTTGCTGCATGAGTTAATTCAGAAGTATAAATTTGCCCTGGCAAATGTATACACCTCATGCTAGCCTCATGAAACTGGAATAAGCGTTTGAAAAGAAATTTGTCCTTGAAGCTTGTATCTGATATCAGCACTGGATTGTAGAACTTGTTGCTGATTTTGACCTTGTATTCAAGTTAACTCTTACCTTGGTATATGTTTAATACCCTGTGCATATCTTTGATTTAAACCCCTAGTTATATGCGGCGCTCTCACCTCTGGAGCTGAGGTGAGAATGTTTATGGAAGAGAAATCCAATGGCTTGATAAGAATCTGGGAGACTGCGAGTCTCTCAGTCTGTGCAGGGTATTAATGTGTCAGAGCTGCCTATTCCAGGATTTCTCTAGAGGCTGGCAAGAGTCCTGAAACAGTTGTCATTTCTGTCTTGGCCGGTCTTACACGGGGTTGGGAAGGTCCAAGCCGTAGGACCTGCTTTCTTTCTTACTGAAGACTTCCCACCAGAGCACTGTTCTGGTTACTTGCCTTGAGTTGGAAACAGTTTGCATTCACACCTGTAAATTTATTCATCCTTTTAATTTATGTAAGGTTTTTGTACGCAATTCTCAATTCTTTTAAGAGATGACAACAGACTTTGATTTTCTACTGTCATGTGAGAACATTAGGCCCCAGCAACGCGTCATTGTGAGGAAATAAAAGTGCTGCAGTAAACCGATCGGTGCCTGTGTTCGATCAGTGGGGAGCGGTGGGTTGTGGGGATGAACAGCCTCAAGCTCAAATTAGGCAACAGAAACTGATTCCTCCAAAACCAGAGGTGAACAGGGGTCTTGTGAGCATCTAGAGTCTGCATCAGGTTGAGCTTCCAGGGAAAAGGAAAGCTTGGGTGGGACTTACCCCCAAGGGGGCTGGGAGGAGGGTGGCATCTTACACTTGATGTCTTTGGCATAAAGATGTGCTGCCATAGAAGCACGAAGGGTGTGGCTGTCTTAAGTACACAGGTGGGGGGGGAGGGGGCGGTGCACTCTGGTCAGTGAAGCAATCATGGGGTTGATTAGAGCCTGATTGCTGAGCTGTGGAACCTTAAGTCTGCTGATAAGGGTCACCTGGTAGGGTGAACTTGACTCAGGCTCTAGCCCCAAAGCTTTCCCTAAGGGTAGGCAGAGTCTTCAACAGCTATTTCAGGTTTTCAGATTTGGCAGGTTGGGTCAGTCCTAAACTTTACTAGATTGAAAAAGCTTTTAAGGGTTTGGAAGAACACGGTTTAGGTATCTGGAGATTGCATTCCTCGGCTGTTGGGAAGCAAGTTTCACCTGCGGGGGCTGGCAGTGCTTCCTAGTTTAACCTTGTGGTTGGGGAGGGTCTTCCAGGTCCAGGGGAGGGAGGCCTTGTTAGACTGGGTCAGGAGCCAGGGGCCCTAAGAACAAATGACTGAAGGAGATGGGGAGTCTTCTGGGAACAAAATGTGGACCCTGCCAAGCCCAGACCTCCAACTGCTTTGCTCCTGTCTGCTTGCTCACAGCACCCCGTGACCACTCATGGAACACAGAGTGATGGGTCAGAAATGACTGTTTTGCCTTGGGCAGCATTCCACTTTCAGAACAGGAAAATCTGATTTGAAGCCTGATTGGATTCAGGGAACAGGATAGACCAGACTCAGGTGAGCAGGGAGGAGAGAACACCTTTAGGAACTGGGAGGAGAAAGGTGTCTGCCTGGGTGACCACAATCCCAGCTCCATAAACCCTTCCTTGCATTGGGCCCAGTGAGCATGGCCCTCTACTCCGGGTCTCTGTCCCCTCTGCAAACTGGAGAACAGTGCCTGCTCCACGTGGAGGCCAGCCACCATCCCCATGCATGGAAGGGGCACATGGCAGCCTGCCCTTCTGCTCTTGGGTATAGCAAGATTTCTGCAGCACAGAAGACATTGGCCTTTCTTTGTGGCATTCTGGGGACAGTTAATGGATGTCAAACCCAATCACTGTACCCACTGGAGGAAGGAGCATGTGGGGAAGCCTGGCCTCTGGTGTCGTTGGCTGGACCTGTTGGAGAGCTCAGCACGGTGCCATCTGTGAAAAGAGACTTCACACCAGAGGGAGGCCCCCCCTCCAGCCTCTGTGGAAAATCTCACGTTTGTCAGCTCTGCCTACAGAATACAGCAAAATGCACGGGAGAGGAAGCTGGAGGAAAAGATGGACTAGCCACTATGACTTTGGACACAATTTGCTCAAAGCAAGAGGTGGACAGCTCTGCTCACTTCTGTCTGTCTCTCTCTCTTTTTTTGGGCTGCATCGGGATTTAGTTGTGTCACATGGGCTTCTCTAGTTGCGGTGCATGGTCTTAGCTACCCCTTGGCATGTGGGATCTTAGTTCCCTGGCCAGGGATTGAACCCGCATCCCCTCCACTGAAAGGCAGATTCTTGACCACTGGAGCGCCAGGCAAGTCCCAGCTCTGCCCACTTCTACAGAAAGAAGGAGCTCTTCAAGAGAGAACGTCATCAACAAAGCCAGCAGGCACTTGGGACGCAGCATCTTTGAAGTGGAAAATGGGATAAATCTGCAGACCACAGATCTGCAGGCCAATATAGGGGACATGGGTTTGATCCCGGTCTGGGAACTAAGGTCACACATGCCACGAAGCTACTGAACCTGCAAGCCACAGCTAAGACCTGATGCAGCCAAATATTTAAAAAGACATAAAGGCTAATTAAAAAAAAATATATATATATATATATGTATGTATGTATGTATCTCCAGACCACGGAAGGACCACAGATGAGAGAAAAACATTCAGATGGGCCACTTAGGGAAGGCAAGAAAACCTCAAAGACTGATGTCTTAATGCCAATTAGCTTAATGAATGGAAGCTTCTGGAAGGGCTGCCTCCTCAGAGAAACAAATGTCCTGAGGAAATCTGTGAGCTGAACCCTTGAGAGGCTCTTCTTCTCCAGGGCCCCCGGTGTCCTGATGCTGAGACAGGTGGAGGGCAGTGAGTGATGCAGGAGGTTCATGGGTGCCCAGCCTTCCTGTGGCATGAGGAGCCCGTCCACGTGCCTGGTGGGCGGTCCGTGATGACGCCAACTCAAAATTAGCATCCCCTGGCAAGAGGCGGATGTTGTGTTTGTAGGATGCAACTTCAAGTTCGAGGCCCTTTTATCAGGAATGGTCAGTATTTGGGTAGAGGATGGAAAGTGTTTCAAGGAGGGAGTTGCAAGGATTCACACTGGAAAGACTAGTTTCTGATGACTTGGAGATTGTGGCTTCCCAGGACCCTTTTCTGGTTAGAGGCACCAAACTTCAGCCCTGGAGAGCTCTCCATGGGGTGTTCCTCCCGAGAGGCACGTGAGCTACCCCAGCTAGAGCTGCCTTCTGTGAGGGGCCCCACAGCCTCTCACAGCTGTGCTGGTCTGCAGACTCAACCCTCATTGACCAGTGGCCATTCAGATTTGTTTTCCTGATGGAAGTTCCCTTTCTTCTTTCAGCTTTTTGCTGAGGCCTTAAGGGGTGCCCTCCAGGGGGACCTGTCTCAGTGCAGGGTTCAGAGGCTGCCCCTTTTTGGGGTCTGTTCCACTTCCTACCCCATCGATGGTGAGTTTGACCCTGGACACATTTTTAAACAATGAAATAGGAGTGAAGGGGCTGGAGGAACCTATGTAGGGTGGACCTGCTCTCTTTTCCCTCTGCTCTGGGACCACAGTGGTCCAGAGAAGGGCTTCTGCATCAGCTTGGAGGCCTGAGAGACATCATCAGTGCTAACGTGTTTGGACATAGAGCTTGAGCAAGAAACAAATCCTTATTGCTGTAAGTTGGTGAAATTACAGAATCACTGGTTATGCAGAATAACGAAGCCTCAGCGGTGTGGTCTGATACAGCATCACTGTGTACATGAGTGGCTACCCCTAGAGTTGTGCAGTGGGCCACCTGTGCATCTGTACCATGATATCCCTGCACAGCCCTGCCCCACCCCTTGTACACCTATCCTACCGCTTCAATGCCTGTGTTATCTGTCTCCCTCACGGGAGGTGAGGTGCTTTTGTTTTTAAATGATGGTAAATATACACAGTATATAAAATTTATCCTTTTTACAATAGCATTAAAAAGAATAAAATACTTAGGAATTGATTTCCCCAAGGAGATGAAAGATGTGTCCAATGAAAGCTACTAAACATTGCTTAAAGAAATGAAAGAAGGCACAAATACATCTCATGTTCATGGATTGGAAGACAATATTGTTAAAATGTCAATATTATCCAAAGCAATCTATAGATTCAGTGCAATTGCTACCAAAATCCCAATGACATTTTTTTTTCAGAAACAGACAAATCCATCCTAAAATTAACATAGAATCTCAAGCGCCGTGCATAGCCAAAACAATCATGAAAAAGCACAGAGCTGGAGGATGGAGCACTTTCTGGTTTCAAAACTAACTACAAAGCACAAGTAATCAAAACAGTGTGGTTGGTCCTGGCATAAAGACAGACATAAACCAATGGGAAGAGCCCAGAAATATACCCTCCCATATATGGCCAAATGATTTTCGACAGGGTTGCTAAGACCATTCAATGGAGAAAGTATATTCCTTTCAACAAATGGTGCTGTGAAAACAGGATCTTCACATGCAACAGAATGAAGCTGGACCCTTACCTCACACCATATACAGAGATTAACTCAAAATGGATTAAGGACCTACATGTAAAACCTAAAATTACACAACTCTTAGAAGAGAACAGGACACATATGTGAAACAGATTGCCAGCCCAGGTTCGATGCATGAGACAGGGTGCTCAGGGCTGGTACACTGGGATGACCCTGAGGGATGGGATGGGGAGCGAGGTGGGAGGGTGGTTCAGGATGGGGAACACATGTACACCCATGGCTGATTCATGTCAATGTATGGCAAAAGCCACTCTACAATATTGTAAAGTAATTAGCTTCCAATTAAAATAATTTTTTTAAAAAAGAGAACAGGACAAAAGCTTCATGACACTGGGTTTGATGTGCACATGTAATATATATAAAACCATCTGTATCTATATTAAGTTAAGCATGAGCTCCTACTGATGTCTCCAGCTCTAATCGTTACCACTGGATCAGTCTACTCTTCTGTCTTCATTTATCTGTAAACTCTTACTCTAACAATGAGAAACCTAGATTCCAGCATCCATCATGCTGTGCTGTGCTGTGCTTAGTCACTCAGTTATGTCCAACTCTTTGTGATCCCATGGACTGTAGCCCATCAGGCTCCTCTGTCCAGGGGTTTCTCCAGGCAAGAATACTGGAGTGGGTTGCACACCCTCCTCCAAGGGATCTTCCCAACCCAGGGATCAAATCCAGGTTTCCCACATTGCAGATGGATTCTTTACCATCTGAGCCACCAGGGAAGCCCAAGAATACCAGAGTGGGTAGTCTATCCCTTCTCCAGGGGAAATTCCTGACCCAAAAATCAAACCAGGGTCTCCTGCATTGCAGGCAGATTCTTTACCAGTTGAGCTACCAGGGAAGCCCCAGCATCCACCATACATTCATTTAATCATCAATTCCAGTGTATATGTACAGGCAGAATGGAGATATTGCAGGTCCAGGCCACCAAATAAAGCGAATATTGCAATAAAGTCAGTCACGTGAATTTTTTTCTCCCCTGGTGCATATAACAGTTATGTTTAGGACTTCCCTAGCAGTCCAGTGGTTAAGACTTTGCTTCCAATGCAGGGGTACATGTTCAATCCCTTGTCGGGGAGCTAAGATCCCACATGCCTCATGGTCAAAAAAACAAAACATAAAACAGAAGCAGTATTGTAACAAATTCAATAAAGACTTTAAAAACGGTCCACATCAAAAACATCTTTAAAAACATGTTTACATTAGACTGTAGTTATTAAGTGTGAAATATGTTAGTCACCCAGTCTTGTCTGACTCTTTGCCCGGCAGGCTCCTCTGTCCATGAAATTCTCCATGCAAGTATACTGGAGTGGGTAGTCATTCCCATCTCTAGGGGATCTTCCCAAGGATTGAACCCAGGTCTCCTGCACTGCAGGCAGACTCTTTACCATCTGAGCCACCAGGGAAGCCTCAAGTGTGCAATAGCATTGTCTTAAAAAAAAATGTATGTACCTTAATTAAAATAATACTTTTTTGCTAAAAGATGCTAACTATCATCTAAGCCATTAGTGAGTTGTAGTAGATTACAAGATCACAGGTCACTGTAACACAAATGTAACACATATGATCAAAGATCACAGGTCACTGTAACACATATGATAATAATGAAAAAGTTTGAAATATCATGAGAATTACCAAAATGTGACACAGAGACATGAAGGGAGCAAATGCTGTTGGGAAAGTGGGGCCCACAGACTTGCTCAAGGTAGAATTGCCACAAACCTTTGATTTGTAAAAAATGTGCAATACTCTGAAGCTCAAAAAAAAAAATAGGTCTTCCTGTACAGCATACAGGTCAGGAAGCAACAGTTAGAACTGGACATGGAACAACAAACTGGTTCCAAATAGGAAAAGGAGTACATCAAGGCTGTATATTGTCACCCTGCTTATTTAACTTATATGCAGAGTACATCATGAGAAACGCTGGGCTGGAAGAAGTACAAGCTGGAATCAAGATTGCCGGGAGAAATATCAATAACCTCAGATATGCAGATGACACCACCCTTATGGCAGAAAGTGAAGAGGAACTAAAAAGCCTCTTGATGAAAGTGAAAGAGGAGAGTGAAAAAGTTGGCTTAAAGCTCAACATTCAGAAAACGAAGATCATGGCATCTGGTCCCATCACTTCATGGAAAATAGATGGGGAAACAGTGGAAATAGTGTCAGACTTAATTTTTGGGGGCTCCAAAATCACTGCAGATGGTGACTGCAGCCATGAAATTAAAAGACGCTTACTCCTTGGAAGGAAAGTTATGACCAACCTAGATAGCATATTGAAAAGCAGAGACATTACTTTGCCAACAAAGATCTGTCTAGTCAAGGCTATGGTTTTTCCAGTAGTCATGTATGGATGTGAGAGTTGGGCTATGAAGAAAGCTGAGCACAGAAGAATTGATGCTTTTGAACTGTGGTGTTGGAGAAGACTCTTGAGAATCCCTTGGACTGCAAGGAGATCCAGCCAGTCCATTCTAAAGGAGATCAGCCCTGGGATTTCTTTGGAAGGAATGATGCTAAAGCTGAAACTCCAGTACTCTGGCCACCTCATGTGAAGAGTTGACTCATTGGAAAAGACCCTGATGCTGGCAGGGATTGGGGGCAGGAGAAGAAGGGGACGACAGAGGATGAGATGGCTGGATGGCATCACTGACTCAGTGGAGGTGAGTCTGAGTGAACTCTGGGAGTTGGTGATGGACAGGGAGGCCTGGCATGCTGCGATTCATGGGGTCGAAAAGAGCCGGACACGACTGAGCGACTGAACTGAACAGAACTGAACTGTACAGCATTCCAGAATTAACCAGTACCAGCACGAAACAACTTTACCAACTGCAGTATGGGGCTATGTACTGTTCTTTTGCCTTTAGTCTCAGGGATCCTCCCATTCCCAAAGTTACCCAGGTCAGTACCTTTCCCCCACCCACTTTAGTGAGGTGGTTTCATCCATTTGTAATTGTTACCTTGTTTTGCCACATTCTACCTTCCTTCCTGGGGTCCCTTGATTTCCTAAATGCTTATTAAAAATAATTTAATTAATTTGCTTATTTATATATTTATTTTTGGCCGCGCTGGGTCTTCACTGCTGTGCCAGCTTTTCTCTAATTGTGGCCAGTGGGGCCACTCTCTGTTGCCAAGAACAGGCTTCTCATTTCGGTGGCTTCTCTTGTTGCAGAGCTCGGGCTTGCGGGCTTGAGGGCTTCAGTAGTTGTGGCCCATGGGCTCAGTAGTTGCAGCTCCCAGACTCTAGAGCACAGGCTCAACAGCTGTGGCTCGGGGGCTTAGTTGCTCCGAGGCATGTGGGATCTTCCTGGATCAGGGACTGAACCTGTGTCTCCTGCCTTGGCAGGCAGATTCTTTACCACTGAGCCACCAGGGGAGCCTTCCATTCCCCTATTGAAAGACATCTTGCTTGTTTCCAGATTTTGGTAATTATGAATAAAGCTGCTATAAACATTTTTTTTTGGAGATTTTTGTGTGGACATAAGTTTTCAGATCCATTAGGCAAAAATCCTAGGAGTATAACTGCTGGATTGTATGGTAAGATTGTGTTTATCTCTGTAAGAAATGAAGTGAAGTGAAATGAAAGTTGCTCAGTCGTGTCCAACTCTTTGTGACCCATGGGCTATACAGTCGATGGAATTCTCCAGGCCACAATACTGAGTGGGTAGCCTTTCCCTTCTCCAGGGGATCTTCCCAACCCAGGGATCAATCCCTGGTCTCCTGCATTGGAGGCAGATTCTTTACCAGCTGAGCCGCAAGGGAAGCCCAAGAATACTGGAGTGGGTAGCCTATCCCTTCTCTAGCGGATCTTCCTGATCCAGGAATCAAACCAGAGTCTCCTGAATTGCAGGCGGATTCTTTACCAACTGAGCTATCCAAGAAGTCCCTGTAAGAAATGGCCAACTTGTTTTCCAAAGTGGCTGTACCATTCTGAATTTTCTGCTGGCAATGAAGGAGAATTTCTGTTGCTCCACATGCTCGCCAGCATTCGGTGTTGTCAATGTTTTCAAATTTTAGTCATTTGTTAGATGTTAGTGGCCTCATAATGTGATCTTAATTTGCATTTTCCTAATAAATAATAATATTGAGCATCTCTTTATGTGTTTATTGGTCTATTTTATGTCTTCTTTTCTGAAGTATATAGTCTATTCTTTTGCCCATTTTTATTGAGTTGTTGGTCTTTTTATTATTATTGAGTGGTAAGGGTTCTTTGTCTATTTGGACACTAATAATTTATCAGATGCATATGTTGTACTTTATCTCATTCTATAACTTGCCGTTTCATTTTTTAACAGTGTACTTTGAAGAACAGAACGTTCAAGTTTTGTTGACATCTTATTACCCATTTTTCCTTTTTCATTTTTGGCTGCACTGTGTGACTTGCAGGATCTCAGTTCCCAACCAGGGATTGAACTCAGGCCACGGCACTGAAAGCCCAGACTCATAACCACCAGGGCACCAGGGAGCTTCTACCCATTTTCCTTTTATCATTAGTGTTTTTTACGTCCTACTGTAAGGCCATCAAGATTTTGTCCTACTTTTTTTTTTCTCCCATAAGTGCTACGGTTTGAACTTTTACATTGAGATCCATGATTCATTTAAAGTTGATTATTGTGTGGGAATTTCCTGGCAGTCCATTGGTTGGGGCTCAGTGTTTTCACTGCCATGGCCTGAGGTTCCATCCCTGGTCAGGGAACTAAGCTCCTGCAAGCCATGGTGCGGGGCAAAAAAAAAAAAAGTTGATCACTGGTGAATGACGTACGGTAAGAGTTCATTTTTTCCCTCAGAGATATCCAGTTGTTCCAGCACCATTTGTTGAAAGGATTTTCCTTTCTTTATTAAATTGTCTTGAAATGTGTCAGAAATCAACTGACTGCATGGGTCTACTTCTGACCTCTTTACCTTGTCCCATTGACCTATATATACATCCTCCTCGGAGCAAACTCTCTTGATTACTTCAGCTTTACATTGTCTTGAAATCAAGTGGTGTATGTCCTCCAACCTCGTTCTTTTTTCTTAAAATTGCTTTGGCTGCTCTAAGTTCTTTGCATTCCATATCCATTTTAGAATCAGGTTGTCATTTTCTATAAACAAAAGCCTTCTGGGATTTTGATTAGGGCTGCATTAAATCTATAGTCAGTTTGAGAAGAATTGACAACAATACTGAGTCCTCCAAATAATGAGTGTTTTCTTTCCCTCCATCTATTTAGGTCTTCTTTCATTTCTTTCAGTAAGATTTTATAGTTTTCAGTTGACGGGTGTTCAGTTCAGTTCAGTTCAGTTCATTTCAGTTATTCAGTCATGTCCGACTCTTTTCGACCCCATGAATCGAAGCACACCAGACCTCCCTGTCCATCATCAACAGCTGGAATTCACTCAAACTCATGTCCATCGAGTCAGTGATGCCATCCAGCCATCTCATCCTCTGTCATCCCCTTCTCCCCCTGCCCCCAATCCCTGCCAGCATCAGGGTCTTTTCCAATGAGTCAACTCTTCGCATGAGGTGGCCAAAGTACTGGAGTTTCAGCTTTAGCATCACTCCTTCCAAAGAACACCCAGGGCTGATCTCCTTCAGAATGGACTGGCTGGATCTCCTTGCAGTCCAAGGGATTCTCAAGAGTCTTCTCCAACACCACAGTTCAAAAGCATCAATTCTTCAGCACTCAGCTTTCTTCACAGTCCACCTCTCACATCCATACATAGCCCTAATTTATTCTTAGGTATTTGATGTTCTGGGCTATACTTATGAATGATCTGGTTCTTTTCACTTTCCGGTTGCTCACTGCTAGTGAGAGAAACAGTGGCAAATGATTTTTGCATCTGGTCTGGCATCTTGAGATCTTGCTAATTCACTTGTTAATTCCAGAAGTAGGTGTTCTACACACATGACCAGATCCTGGTCATGAATAAGGAATGATTTATTATTGCTTTTCTTTCAGATATGTTTGCTTTTAATGATTATTTTTGTCTGATTGTACTGGCTAGCATCTCCAGTACGATAATTCAACAGACTGAACAGGAGTGATAACAATAGTCCCTTATCTTAGAGAGAAAGCTCTCAGTCTCATCATTCAATGTGGTCAGCGGTGGGTGTTTCGTACTTTTTATCAGGTTCAGGAATTCCCCTTCTATTTTTATTTTGATATGAGGCTGGGTTTTTTTTTGTTTTTTTTTTTTGTTCTTTTGTTTTTTTTTTTAGGCTGCACTGTGTGGCTTGCAGAGTCTTAGTTCCCCAACTAGGGATCAAACCATGCCCCCTGTATTGAGAGTAGGAAATATTAACCACTGGCTTACCATGGAAGTCCCAGATTTTTTTTTTTAAATCAGAAATGGGTGTTGAATTTTGTCAAATGATGTTTCTGCCTCATTGAGAAGATCAGTTTTTCCCCTTTATTCTGTTATCATGATGAATTACAGTGATTGATTGTTGAATGTTAAACCAATCTTGTATTCCTGGGCATAAATCCCACTTTGTCGCGACTCCTCTGTATATCGTTGATTTAGTTTGCTAGTATGTTAAGTGTTTCTGTATCTGTGTTTTTAAGTGATATTCGTGTGTATGCAGTATTCTTTTCTAGTAGTATCTTTGCCAAGTTTTGGTGTCAGGGTTTGTGATTTTTCTTTTTTTTTTTTTTTCTTGATCACTTTTATTAATTTGTTAGGACTGCCATAACATATTACCATAGACCAGGGGGCTTAACCAACAAATATTTATTTTTTCACAATTCTGGAGGCTAACAGAATGAGATCAGGGTGCTGGCAGGGTTGTTTCTCCTGAGGCCACGCTCTTAGGCAAGTAGATGGTCCTTTCCCTCCCTGTGTCCTCACTGGATTGTCCTTTGTGGGTGTGTCTGTCTTTATCTCTTCTCATAAGGACACCAGTCATGTTGGATTAGGGCCCATCCTCATGACCTCATTTTAGCTTAATTAACTCTTTCAGTTCAGTTCAGTTGCTCAGTTGTGTCCAATTCTTTGCGACCCCATGGACTGCAGCATGCCAGGCCTCCCTGTCTAGCACCAACTCCCAGAGTTTACTCAAACTCATGTCCATTGAGACGGTGATGCCATCCAACCATCTCATCCTCTGTCATCCCCTTCTCCTCCCACCTTCAATCTTTCCCAGCATCAGGGTCTTTTCCAATGAGTCAGTTCTTCACATCAGGTGGCCAAAGTACTGGAGTTTTAGCTTCAGCATCAGTCCTTCCAATGAATATTCAGGACTGATTTCCTTTAGGATGGACAGGTTGGATCTCCTTGCAGTCCAAGGGACTCTCAGAGTCTTCTCCAACACCACAGTTCAAAAGCATCAATTCTTCTGCACTCAGCTTTCTTTATAGTCCAACTCTCACATCCATATATGACTACTGGAAAAACCATAACCTTGACTAGACAGACCTTCGTTGGCAAAGTAATGTTTCTGCTTTTTCATATGCTGCCTAGGTTGGTCATAACTTTTCTTCCAAGGAGTAAGCATCTTTTTATTTCATGGCTGCAGTCACCATCTGCAGTGATTTTGGAGCCCCAAAAATAAAGTCTCTCACTGTTTCCACTGTTTCTCCATCTATTTGCCATGAAGTGATGGGACCGGATGCCATGATCTTTGTTTTCTGAATGTTGGGCTTTAAACCAACTTTTTCACTCTCCACTTTCACTTTCATCAAGAGGCTCTTTAGTTCTTTCTTCACTTTCTACCATAAGGGTGGTGTCATCTACATATCTGAAGTTATTGATATTTTTCCCAGCAATTTTGATTCCAGCTTGTGCTTCATCCAGCCCAGCGTTTCTCATGATGTACTCTGCATAGAAGTTAAATGAGCTCTTTAAAGCCCCCCATTTCCAAATACAATCACATGCTGAGGTCCTGGGGGTTAGCACTTCAATAGATGAATTTGAGGGGGGGACACAATTCAGCCCTTAATAGTATAGCTAAAGTTTTATCAAAGTTATTAAAGTTCTCAAAGAACTAGTTTTTTAAAAAAATTTTTAATTTTTATTTATTTATTTTTGGCTGCCCGGGGTCTTTGTTGCTATCTGTGATCTTTTTTCAGTTTCGGTAAGCAGGGGCTGCTCTTGGCTGGGCTGGGCTGGCTTATCACCGCGATGGCGTCTCTTTGTGGAGCGCGGCCTCTCAGGGGCACAGGCTTCAGTAGTCGTGGCACACAGGCTTAGCTTCCCTGCAGTTTGTGGGATCTTCCCGGACTGGGAATTGAACCTGTGTCCACTGCACTGGCAGGTGCATTCTTAACCACTGGACCACCAGGGAAGTCCCCAAAGAACTAGTTTTTACTAGTGATTTTTCTCTCCTGCATATTCATTTTCTATGTCATTTTCATTGATTTTTCCTATTTTCTTTGTCCTTCCATTTTGGATTTAATCTCCTCTTCTACGTCTTAAGACAACAGCAAAGATCATTGATTTGGGGACTTCTTTTAAAAATATAAACATTTAAAACTATATCCTCTGATCACTGTTTTGGCTGAGTCCCCAAAATGTTGATATAGTGTGTTTTTTCCTCTCTGTGATTTAGTTTGGATAGTTACTATTGTATTCTCCAGGTCTTTGGTATTTTGTTTTGTTTATCTGCTGTTAAGTCCATGTGATTCATTCTTCTTCCTTTTTTTAAATTTCATTTTATTTACTTGGCTGCCCTGGGTCTTAGTTGTGGCATGTTGGATCTAGTTCCCTGACTAGGGATTGAATCTAGGCCCCCAGCATGGGGATCACTGAGTCTTAGCCACTGGACCCCCCAGGGAAGTCCCCATGGGATCCATTCTTAATTTTAAATATTGTATTTTTCAGCCTCAGAAGTTCCATTTGGTTTCTTTTAGATCATCTCATTCTCTGTATTATGTTCAGGTTTTATTTTACATTTGTGAACGAATATATAACATCTCTTTTAAAATCCTTGTCTGCTAATTCCACCATCTCATATCTGGGCCTGATTCTGTTGACTGATTTTTCTCTGGTATGTGTCACATTTCCCTGCTTCTACATGTCTAGTGGTTTTTCATCCAATGTTGGACATCGTAAGTGTTACATTATTGAATCTCTGGATTTTATTGTCCTTTTTTTCAAGAGTATTGAATTTCATTCCCACAGGAAGTCAACTTACTTGCAGAGAAGTTTGATCTTTTGGAGGCAATTTTAAAGCTTTGTTAGGCTGAGTCTAGATTAGCCTTTGATTCTGGTTTAGCGATACTCCTGGTGTGACTCTTATGGGATCTCCATGAAGCACTTTGGATGCTTAATGAGGTCTGTTGGGAACCCACATGTGTCTTGGTCTGAAGCTCTGGGAATGGTTCAGCTTCACAGCTCTCTGGGAATTGTTCTTTGCTGAGTCTCATAGGGTTTCTGGTCCACATGCACAGTTTAAAATTCATAATTAAGGGGACCCCTATGCAGATTTCCAGAGCTCGTTCTCTGCGCAGTCACCTCCTTAGACACTCTGCTTTGCACATGCCAAACATTTCAGCCGCTCCAAACTCCAGTCTCTGTGTCTCAACTCACATGACTTCTGTGTTCTGCACCTCAGTCCAGAAAGTACCTCTAGACAGAAAGCCAAGATAATTGTAGGGCTCACATTTGATGTTTCTCTTCCCTTAGGGATCACAGACCTGGAATGCCTACTGTCCAATGTCTAAAAATAGTTGCCTCATGTTTTTTCTTTCCAGTTTTCTAGTCATTTATGGCAGGAGAACAAATCCCATACTAATTATCCCATGATAGCCAAAAGTAGAAGTTCTATGTTTTGTAATATATATATATTGACATATTTTATGCATAAAGGTTATATTCTTCCATGATCTGATTTTTCTTTTATTGACATGCTAGTGACATCTTTCCATGTCAATATGTTTGAATGTACCTTCTTCATGGCTATGTAGTATTCTGCTGTGGAAATTTATCATTAATTAACTACCTCTCTTTGGCATTGTTTGGCACTGAATATTCAAACTACTGCACAATTGCACTCATCTCACACGCTAGCAAAGTCATGCTCAAAATTCTCCAAGCCAGGCTTCAACTGTATGTGAACCATGAACTTCCAGATGTTCAAGTTGGATTTAGAAAACACAGAGGAATCAGAGATCAAATTGCCAACATCCGCTGGATCATCAAAAAAGCAAGAGAGTTCCAGAAAAACATCTACTTCTCATTTATTGACTATGCCAAAGATTTTGACTGTGTGGATCACAACAAACTGTGGAAAATTCTTCAAGAGATGAGAATACCAGAACACCTCACCTGCCTCCTGAGAAATCTGTACGCAGGTCAGGAAGCAACAGTTAGAACTGGACATGGAACAACAGACTGGTTCCAACTAGGAAAAGGAGTATGTCAAGGCTGTATATTGTCACCCTGCTTCTTTAACTTATATGCAGAGTACATCATGAGAAACACTGGACTGGAAGAAGCACAAGCTGGAATCAAGATTGCCGGGAGAAATATCAATAACCTCAGACATGCAGATGACACCACCCTTGTGGCAGAGAGGGAAAAAGAACTAAAGAGCCTCTTGATGAAAATGAAAGAGGAGAGTGAAAAAGCTGACTTCAAACTCAACATTCAAAAAACAAAGATCATGGCATCGGGTCCCATCACTTCATGGTAAATAGATAAGGAAACAATGGAAACAGTGAGAGACCTTATTTTTTGGGGGGGCTCCAAAATTACTCCAGATTGTGATTGCAGCCATGAAATTAAAAGATGCTTGCTCTTTGGAAGAAAAACTATGACCAACCTAGAGCACATATTAAAAAGTAGAAACATTACTTTCCAACAAAGGTCTGTCTAGTCAAGGTTATGGTTTTTCCAGTAGTCATGTAAGGAATGTGAGAATTAGACTATAAAGAAAGCTGAGCGCTGGCTGAAGAATTGATTCTTTTGAACTGTGGTGTTGGAAAAGACTCTTGAGAGTCCCTTGGACTGCAAGGAGATCCAACCAGTCCATCCTAAAGGAAATTAGCCCTGAATATTCATTGGAAGGACTGATGCTGGAGCTGAAACTCCAATACTTTGGCCACATGATGTGAAGAACTGACTCATTGGAAAAGACCCTGATGCTGGGAAACTTTGAAGGTGGGAGGAGAAGGGGACAACAGAGGATGAGATGGTTGAATGGCATCACCAACTCAATGGACATAGCAAGCTTCAGGAGTTGGTGATGGACAGGGAAGCCTGGGGTGCTGCAGTCCTGGGGTCGCAAAGAATTGGACACAACTGAGTGACTTAACTGAACTGAACTACCTCTCTACTGATGGCTACTGAGGTGGCTTTAAGATTCTTACTAATTCACATAACACAGTGATGGGCTTTCTTATTTATGCATCTTTGTGAACTTGTCTGGAAATGCTCATTTCCTCAAAGCTCTCGGCCAACCAACCTCAAGCTTTCTTCAGGGGTATTTGCATTTTAAGACTTTCCCTAATTTTCATGGGGTAATTTCTGTTTAAATCTGGAGACTCAATTGGCAGGGGAGGTCCAAGAGGGAGGGCGTATATGTATACACACAGCTGATTCACTTCATTGTTGCTCAGTCATTCAGTGGTGTGTGACTCTTTGCGGCCCTATGGACTGCAACTGTCCTTCACCAACTCCTGGAATTTTCTCAAACTCATGTCCATTGAGTCTGTGATGCCATCCAACTATCTCATCCTCTGTCATCCCCTTCTCCTCCTGTCTTCAGTCTTTCCCAATCGCTTCATTGTACTAACACAATATTGTAAAGCAACTACATCCAGATTTAAAAAAAGAATAAACACAAAGAAAAAATGTGGAGACTGTTCCAAATTTCCAAATCATTCTGCCAACTAAGTTCAATCAGGCAAGTCTTAGGATTTCCCTGGCAGGTCAGTGGTTAAGATTCCGTGCTCCCAATGCAGCGGCCTTGGGTTCTATCACTGATCAAGGAATTAAGATCTCAAATGCCTCATTGCCAAAAAAAAAAAAAAAAAAAAATTTGTGGGGGCAAATCAGGCAGACCTGTGTAGCTGGTTTCTTGATGTCAGTAAATAACACATTAGCAGACTTTGCCAAGACAACCACAGGCTTATCTGCTCTTTTCATTTACCATTTTAACCTAAGCATCTCCCTAGATTATTAAACATTCTTTGTAAGGATGACTGGGCCAGGATTCACATATTCTCCTCTTTGGAAAAGCTGGTTGATGCCACGGATGGTGGTTATAATCCACCCCATCGTGATGACACGTGTGTTAGTGCTTCCCCATCACTACTATTCTGGAGAGAGAGATTGCCTAATGTGAAATCACGGGGCCAAACCTGAACCCTAATGCATGGAGGCTAAAGTGGGGGCCACCCAACAGCGAAGAAGCAGCGAAGACAGGAGTTAGGAGCATGGCTTCAGTGCCAGTCTGAGCACCTGAATCCCAGCTCTGCCACAGCTGTGTGATCTTAGGTGAGTTCCTAGGCGTCTCTGAGCCTTAGTCTCCATGGTAACTTTGGAGTACCTACCTTGCAGTGCTGTGGGGACTGTTGTGTTAACTTGTTTAAGTGCTATTATCCCCTTCAACACCCTCTCCTTCTGATGTAGAACAGACTGAAAATTGAGGCTGCCTGACCTGAGTCAGTAACATTTATTAAGCACCCACTGGATGCCTGGTGTGGTTCAAGCAGATCCTTGAACTTGGGTAATGTCTGCTGCAGGGGTTGCCTGACTCCATGGTGGGGAGGGAATGCCTGTGCAGGTATAACCTCCCTAGAAGGTGGACAGGGGCAGGGCCTTGCAGGGCACAGGAAGGCTGAGAACTTTCTGGGTGGAAGGAATTCCATGTGCAAGAATGCCAGAAAGGAGAGCTGATCATAGAGCTGCCCAGTAGCCCCCAGGGAATGGGGACTTGCAGGGCTCCAGTCAGGGCTCTGATGCCAAATTCAGGCTCTACCCTCTGTCCTTTGTCAGGAAAGGAAAACTGTGTGGCTACAGAATCCCTTCCCTTCCCTCCTTTTCTGTTTTCATAACCAATTCATTAAGGATGCCAGGCTGTCTGTACTGTCTGCTGCTTTTGGGGGCAGGTGGGTCCTCTCTCTTGGGTAACCAACTGTCCCAAAACTTGGCGTCTTAAAACAACCATATCCGAAGGTCAGGAAGCAGCCTTCTTGGGTGGTCCTAACTCAGGGTCTCCCACAAGGTTGTGGTCAAGCTGTGGTCTGGGACCATGGTTTCTGAAGACTCAATGGGAACTGCCAACAGCTCACGTGGCTGTTGGCAGGAGACTGTGTTCCTTGCCGGGAGGAGGAGGTGATGGAGAGAGCCGTGGTCTCACAACCTCTCAGAAGTGCTGTTGCTCTGCCCTCCTCTGCTGACTGCCAGACCTGCCCTGGTCCAGTCTGAGGGGGGCTGGGGGCTTGAGGACCTGGAGGTGGGGCCATGGGGCCACCTTGGACGCAGTCACAGCTGCTGTCGCGTGTCTGCCCATCTGTGAGTTTTGTTTTGTTTTGGCCACACCACGCAGCTTGTGGGATCTTAGTTCCCCGGTGGAAGTGTGGAGTCCTAACAACTGGACCACAGGGAATTCCTATGTGTTTATGTAAAAAGCTAACTAGCCAGCTTTATTCTTAAGATGCCTTAAGTCCACCTGAAACAGGTTGAGGCTTTTCTGCTGGCATTCTTCCGGAATCCTTTCTTGGGATATTCTACAGGCTCAGATGGCCTCAGCCTGTCCAGCGTTGACAAAGAATTTCCTTGAATTCCTTCTCCAGATTTCTTTTTGCTGAAAATATTCATTGGCTGAAAATTAATCCCTTTTTGTGATGCTCATGGATCTAGTCTGTCTTGATGATTCAGGCAAAGGAATAATGTCCCCGCAGCCTTGTCAGGCCCAAGGGAGGTGTCAGCACTCACCAGCCCTTCCCCAGCCCGGAGTTCCCATATCCCTGGGAGGCACGGACCAGAGAGGCCTGGGCTAGGCTTGCCACCTGGCAGGGGTCTCCTGAACTCTATAGGTGTCCACAGCTATGGGGGAACAAGCCAGCTGCCAAGGACCACACTGGCTGTGATGTCAAAGCAGGGGGAGTGGCCCAGAGCCAAAGTGAGGAGCATGGAGAAGGGGATGGGACCTTCAGTGCCGGGGACCCCTGACATCAGACAGCGGGGTCAGGAGATAATTTGTCTGTTCTCTGCCCCACGAGGCCCCTGTGGAAGTCAAACAAGCAGTCTGGCCCATTTTTAAAGATAAATTAAATGCATCAATATAAAAAAATGTCAGGCAGCAACATGGAAGGGAGAGGGTGGGGAGGTGGATGGAGCCGTGTGATTTATTGGCTCTTTAATAAGCATTTCTGGGGCTGTTCTGGCAGCTTCGCACCAACCACAGGGTGCCCGGGGGCCCCTTCACTGAGGTTGTGAACACAGCCAACACTCAGTCTTGGCATCTACTGGCCAGGCCAAGAGGCGTGTGTCCTTCTAGCTCATGTCTGGGAACATCAAATACAATGCCACCGGGGAAGAGATGAGAAGGAGTAAGGGGTGGGCGCCCTTCTGTCCTGGGGAAGGTCTCACTGGCTACCCTGGGGCCAGGCCAGACTCTCCTGTGCGGTTACTCTTTGGGGCCTGAGCACAGCTCCTTCCTCCTCCTTCCTACTGTGGGCTTCCCCCACCCCCCATCCTTCCCCCTACCCCCGCATCCTACCAACACCAGCTATGACCACCCTGAAATGCTGAAATGTTTGCCAGTCTGGTAGGTGAAAAATGACACCTCCTGGCTGTTTGAATGTGCATGTCTAATTTTTGGAGGGTTGAAGCCTCTTTTCATTTGTTTGGGGCCTTCGTGGAATGTCTTTATCATAACTGTTGCCTATTTTCTATTGAAGTACTGCTGTTTCTCCTCTATGGTTAATAAAGACTCTCTGCTGTGTCGAGAATGTTATCACTAATGTTTCTTCGTGTATGTTATACACAGTGGCCTGGCCTATTGCCACAGCTCTGGTGTGTAGCTGGGAGGAGGGTCAGCCTTGATCTGAAAGGTGGTCTGCAGATTTTTTGGGTTTATATTCACTATTTTATTGTCAACAAATACTTAGAGAGGGCCTCCTGGGGGCCAGGCAGGATATAGCCGGAAACACAATGGCAGAAAGAACTCACATCCTAGTAGGGGGAAACAGACTCTTAAAACAAGGAAACTGCTTTGCATTGGAGGCGGACACTAGCTATAGAGAAGCAAAGCTGGAACTGGGACGGAGGGCACAGGGACTGGGGCGGAGGTGAAAATTTTAAGTAGGGGGTTAGAGGAGAGCCCTCTGAGAAGACAACATTTGAACAAAGATTAAAAGGAGGAGATGGAGGGGCAAAGAGAGATGGACAATGCGAAGGCCCCGGGGGTGAGTGCAGGTCTGGGTGAATTCCAGGAACTATAGGGAGAAGCTATCTGGAGTCTGGGGTTAAGAGATGCTGGTGGACTCAGCAGGGAGTTCAGATGATCAGGGCAGCGGGTTCGCTCAGGGCTGAGTAGACAGCTGGAAACAGTGACTTACAGGGTTCTAAGGATATTGAGGCAGATCACGCCCAGCGCTGGGTCCACAGGCCCTTAGGAGGACCTTCTGGTCTGCTCTGTTCTCCCTACTCTCTGGGAGTTGGGGTTTCTGATCCATACCCAGGAAGCTCTTGGGGAGCAAAGGCCCAGGCCTGGTGACAGGAAGGGTAGGGAGATGGCGGTGATGGGTTTTACCCAGTCACATGTCCCTGCAGCTGGGGGGTGGGGGGCACTGTGCACAGGGGCGAGGTGCTGCTAGCCCTGCCTGTTCCCAGGAGGGAGTGGGGCCAGCACCTGCTCACCAGCCCTCTCATTCAGCCCCTTCTCCTTTCTGGAGGTGCTGCGGGCCTGGCCTGCCTCTTGGGGGCTGCCCTGGGGCCTCAGTCTCGGTCATCTAGGGGTCGGTCACATGCGAGGGGCTGAGGCTTTCGATCCCCGCGGCCTTTGTGCAGAGCTCCGCCTCGGCCACCTGCGCTGGCCTGGGGCGGAAGCAGCAGCACCCTCCGTCGGTCCCGCAGAGCGATCCAGCCGGACGGGTAGGGAGGGGGCGGGTGTCCTCCAGGGGCCAGGCTCCCCAGGGAAGGGACAAGATTCTGTCCAAGAAGAGCCCTGATCCCCCGAAGGCCCTTCAGAACCCGTGATAAGATATCTCCCCAGAAGAGGGGCGGGGTCGCGGCCGCCCTTGATTCTATTAGTTATTCCCCGAAGCAGAGATGGCTTAATGAAAATTCTCCTGAAGCCTTTTCTTTTAACCTTGCCGCTCTGCTGCGGGGCAGGGGGAGGGGAGGGAGAAGGGCGGAGAGAAGGGAGGAAAAGGGAGGAGGGGAGAAGGGAGAAAGGGCGGGAGGGGAGGGGAGGGGAGGGAGGGGAAACCCGACGCGGGGGTGGGGGAAGGCCAGCCTGAAGTCGGGACGGGGGTTCTGGGACGCGATCGGCCGAGAGCCCTCGCCACTCCCAAGTGCGGCCTCCCCACGACCGCACGCAGGGCTGACAGGGACCCCCGCCACTAAGGCCTCGCGGGCCCAGGGGCTCCTTTGTCTATGGATAAAAGGGACCCCTCTCGCAGCCAGATGTCGCCACGGGCTCTGAGGGGGCCATCTCATAAATTCTGCGTCTCCCTTTTGTACTGAAGCGTTTATTCTCTTACAATAACGACAGTAATGCGGTAATAGGGGCTTTCACCTCCCGGTCCTAGTTGAAGGGACCGGGGGATGCGTGGGTTGCGGGGCCTCGGAGAAGGCGGGCGAGCACCGACCATCGGTCAGGGCAGGAGACTCTGCACGACTAGGGAGGGACGGCGCATCTACAGGATCCCCTGCTCGCGCTCCCCGGGACTAAAGCCAGGAGGGAGAACTGGTTCGCACGCGGCACGAGAACCGCACCAGAACCCCGGGGCTCACTGCGGCGAGCCCCCGAGCGGCGGGGGCGGGGCCGGGGCCGCGCGCATGGTTCAGCGCGCGTGCGCCCGCTGCAGCGCGCCTGCATTGGGCGCCGGGAAACCGCCTCTGTGATTGGTCCGAGCGAATGCGCTCTTGGCCAATGGGCGCGCGGCTCCCCGATCGCCCAGCCACGGGGGCTATGGCAGTAGGGCCCGGGTGGCGGGTCTGACTGGGGCCAGCTGTATGGTTCCTGGGGTCTCTCTTTAACCTTCCTCTGCCGCCCTTCAGTAAGGGAAGTGAGCCCGCGATTCTTGTCGACCCCCGCCCCCCCGCAAATAATGGACCTGTGCACAGAACCGAAGTCGGCTCGACGTGAAGCCCCCTCCCCACCCAGTGCTGGCCGGGAGTTGCCCTGGGCCTTAGAAAGTTAGTAGACGAGACTGTTCTCAAAACCAACAGTGTCACCACAGATTACCCGTGGTCTTTTCTAGGTGGTGGAGTTGGAGATGAATACAAACGTTTTCTTCTCTGTAGCTTATACATTGTTTACTCTGCCAGGCTCCTCTGTGTATGAGATTTCCCAGGCAAGAATATTAGAGTGGATTGACATTTTCTTCTCCAGGGGAATATTTTTGACCCAGGGATTGAACTGGCATCGGCAGGGGAATTCTTTACCACTGAGCCACCTGGGAAGCTGGCTTACAAATTAGTTTCAACAGATATGTTTTGTATTGAAAATATTACTTTAGGACCTTACTGGTGGCGCAGTGGATAAGAATCTACCTGTCAATGCAGGGGACATGGGTTTGATCCCTGGTCCGGGAAGACATGCTGAGGAGCAACTAAGCCCATGCACCACAACTACAGAGCCTGCATGCTACAACTACTGGAGCCTGCACACGCTAGGCCTGAGAGCCATAACTATTGAGCCCCTGTGCTGCAGCTACTGAAGCCCACGCCCCTAGCTGGAACTCATGCTCTGCAATAAGAGGAAGTCACCACAATGAGAAGCCCATGCACCCAAGGAGAGAGTAGTCCCCACTCTCCAGAACTAGATAAAGCCGGAGTGCAGCAATGAAGTGCAACCAAAGATAAATAATTTTAAAGAAGAAAATATTACTTTAAAAATTTCTTTTAATGATGATGAAAGTAACAAGTGTTGGTGAGATTGTAGAGAAATTTGAGCCCTCATAAAGTGCTGGTGCAGCCTTACCTAAAACAATTTGTCCATCCTCACTCCTCTTGAGCAGTGGCTTGAACAAATAAATACTTGTAAGTCAATGTATCTTGTAACATTATCACAGTAGGGAAAAGATCCATCAACAAATGAATGGATATAATATGGTTTATCCATATAAAGGAATACTATTCAGCCATGAGAAGGAATGAAGTTCTGACACACACTGGAACACGGATGGACACTGAAGACACTATGCTGAGTGACATACTGAATCAGATCAGATCAGATCAGTCACTCAGTCATGTCCGACTGAATAGTGAAGTGAAAGTCGCTCAGTTGTGTTTGACTCCTTGCGACCCCATGGACTGTAGCCCACCAGGCTCCTCTGTCCATGGAAATTCTCCAGGCAAGAATACTGGAGTGGGCAGTCATTCTCTTCTTCAGGGGATCTTCCAGAACAGGGATCGAACCCAGGTCTCCTACATTGCAGGCAGTCTTTACCATCTGAGCCATCAGGGAAAAGCACAAGTATTGTATGATTTCATTTACATGAAACACCTAACCTTGGCAAATTCAGAGAGACAGACAGTAGATTAGAGGTTATGAGATAGGGAAGAATGAAGAGTTATTGCTTAGTTGGTACAGAGTTTCTCTCTGGGATAATGGGAAAGCTCAGGAAATGGATAGTGGTGGTGGTTACTGAACACTGAGAATGTACTAAATGCCATTGACCTGTATACTTGATAATGGTTTTAAAATGACAGATCTTGTTATATATATTTACCACAATTTAAAAAATTAATGATGCAACATCCCCAAACTATGGAATTGTACACTTTAAAGGGGCAAATTGTATGGAGTATGCGAGTTATATTCGAAACAGTATCTGCCCTCTCTTTGCTCTCAAAGTGCTCTGGGCCTGGGTGTGGCAGGATTTGAGTTTGGAGGTATTGATTACTCCTGGGGAGGTGGGGGTGGCTAATACCCTGATGCTTTACCTGGTGTGTGTGCTACTCTTCACCTCACTTGGTGAGCTGTGAGGAGCAGAGTGCCTCACGGGGCAGCTCCCTTTTTGGTTCCCAAGTTATCTGAGATCCAATCAAGAATACGGGGCGCCGAGAGGGTCCCCAGGCTGGATCCAGGCTGGATCCCCTACAACCGGTGCGCCCCACCCCCGCCTGCTCTTCGGGTCCACAGGTCTGCCGTCGTTCCTGCCGCAGCCGCTGGAGGGCGCCCCAACACCGCTCCTGCCGGCCGCTGGCTTTCCCCCGCCCTCCACCACTGAGCCCTCGGCGGCGAAGGAGGTTGATCTCCTGGTTCACGCCAGGGCGGTAGAACCAAGGGTGGGAGCGGGCGGGAGGCGACTTCCGGCCCTGAGACTGCACTGCAGCTGGTGAGGTCGGGGGCGAAAAGGAAGCAAAGGCTCAGTGGAGAAAGCAAACGCAGTTCCTGCCTCCCAGGACCCCGTGCCTGCCTGTTAACTGCTCCTCTGCAGGCAAACCTGTACTAATCCCACCTCCTGAGGGGGTGCCTGCCAGGTGATCTGAACACTCACTTCCCTGAAGACAAGGCACTAGATGGCCAAGACCTGGTATGCCTCTGGGGTCCCTGTGGCCCATATTCAACACCTCCATGCCTCAAAACTTGACCCATGAGGGAGGTGAGGGGTCTGAGTTTGGGGGTCCTCAGCAGGTGACATGCAATCAAGAACCAAGACATGGACGGCCGCCCTCTCCCGGCCCTCCCTGCGTCTCCTCCCCTGGCAGGACTTCTGGTTAGAGCAACCCCCGGGGATTCAGACTGGGTGCCAGTGGCCTCACCAGGAAAGGACAGCATCCGCAGTGAAATTATCACACTGGTGGCCCTGGCCCAGGGCTGTGGCAGCTGCAAGGGTCTCCTCTTCATCTCCCAGTGAAATGACCCTGGTCCCAAGCTAACTTCTGGAAGTGGGACCCTCAGCCAGTCCCCGGGCCCAGACACTGGTCAGTGCCCTTTCTCAGCCTCTGCCCCATGGAGGTCTCCTGCTGACCGCTCTGTCCTCCGTGGAAGCTGCTGCTGAGACGCCGTCTGCCCCAGGTGGCCCAGTAACAGTCATTTGACATCAAGGGACAGACGTGGTCTGGCTGTCCAGGGTGACAGTGACATCATCACCACCATGGCATCTGAAGAGCAGAGCAAAGGTACTTTGGAGAGAGCCTGTGCCAGGGTGGCAGCTGGTGGGGGAGGGGAATCTTGGCCCAACTCACAGAAAGCCTGTCACCACCCTGCAGCTGCAGCCTCAGGAGACACCGCTGCCCCAGGACTCAGGACTTGGGGGAAGGGCATTTGAGAAGGTGGCCCTGCTGCCCTCACTAGAGTCGGGGAACTGGATGCAGGGCTGGTGGGACGCTCCAGCAGCTTCTCGGCCTCCCAAGCAGTGGCCAGCCCTGGGTCAGTTGGGTCACAAAACAGCCGGCCCCTAAATCATCCTGGGCCTGCCCAAGGGGAGGCTTCCGCTCCAGGTGGATGACTGGTCCTCGCTATCACCTCCAAAGTCTGTTTCCTTTTCCCTCCGCTGGGTCCTCCAACCTCCCTAGGCATCCTCCTCTTTCTTGGGTGGAGCCTCCAGCTTCCGCAGGCCTCCATGTGAGTGCAACAAAATGCCACTGAAAGGAGCCTGGGTGTTGAGGAGGTGCCCCCAAGGATCTGTAGGGCAGATGGCTGAGAAGCCCAGAAGGTCTGCATTCTGGGCAGAGAAATGGGTCACCTCTTGTAACTTGCCCCAGCACCCCTGGCTGGCTTTTGCCCCAAGACCCTCCTTCTCTGTGGTCAACATAGAGGGTCCCTGCCCCCAAACAGCCAGGAAGGGGATATGTTCCACCTGCCTCTTCACCCTGAACCCTTGCTGGTGAGATGCTCCCACAGACAGGCTGTGTTGCCCCCTTGGCTCTGCTCCCCTCCTCCTTCCCATTCACTGGGCTCCCGGCCACCCTGATGGGGCCTGTTTAATTGATTCAATTTGTCCAACAGTAAAAACACTCCGCAGATGTCAGGCTCCCAGCACCCCACCCCCAGGGAACCAGCAGACACCTGCCAAGGCCCTGAGACTGACTGGAAGTCCTTCCAGGGCCACTACAGCCAGGCTGCAGGGGAGGCCTCTGAACCCCATGATGCTTGCTGGGAGCTGGAGTGGTTGGCCCAACACACCAGAACCAAGGAGTCACACATGATGGCTGAGGGACTCTTCCACAGATGGCATGTGGAGGCATTCTGAACACGGGTCAGATTCCAGTCTATCTCAGGGAATTACATTTTTTACAGACTCCTAGGTCTGGACAGGTGATTTCGGAGGTGACTCCTGTGTTTCTCAAGCTGCTGTCCCTAAGCCACCATTAGGACTCCATCATCAGTGGTTTTGGGGCTTTTCCAGGTCAATGGGGGTTGGAGTGGGTGCTGAGGAGTCCCTGGGGCTTGACTTCCTCCCTTGCAGGGGCCCTGTACCTCCTGTTGTCTCGGTGGTCCTCTTGGTTGACACCTCATGGAAGGAAAGGAGCTGAGACTCTGGGTTCCCAGTGGGTGGGGAGAAGGGGCACAGGGGAACTCTGAGTGGGAGGGGAGCTAGAGATTGGGAGCCCTGTGTCCACAGCCGGGCCAGTACCGCAGGCTGACTGCGGCCTGAGATTTGTATGTAGCCACCATCGCACTGGGAAACGCCTCCAGGCAGTTTCTGGGGGAAGGTGGTGGGCTGGGAAGGAAAGGGACCAGACCTGGACCCCTGACCCCCTAACCCAGCCCAGAGCCCTCTCCTTGCAAGGGCCTCTGGCTCCTGAGGCCACCACTTTCCACCCCAGAGGGAGGCCACTGTGAAGTGATGGAAGAAAGAGATGATTTAGGGAGAGTTTGCACAGCTGGCCAGGATGAGGCAGGGGCTTTTGCCCCATCCCCCAACCATCCCCTCTGATTAGGAGAAGACTGTCACTCTGAAAACGGTCTCAGGTTAGCAACATCCGGACACTTGGTCTCCTCTCCTCGGCAAACTTCCCCTCTGGAAAAATCAAGAGACTTTCTATCATTCACTGGGTACATTTTAGAAAGAGCCTGAGCTCATATTTTATGGGTTCTTCTTGTCCACAAGTCCTAGGAGACAGGGAGAAAGCAAGGGTAAGGGAACTGAGGGACAGAACTGAAAGCGCTTGTCCAAGGTCAGCCCCAGCGCAGGCCGCGTTTCAGGCTGCGGGTTCTTTCTCCTGTGTGTGACCACGTTGGGGGGAGGGTGGTTGGAAAGGGGACTGAAGGGGAGGCCGGCCCGGGAACGGCCACTTAGTGGGGTCCGCGGCCGCAGCCTGCAGCTCTCCAGTGGCCCCAACCTGAGCTCTGGGATGGGGGTACGCGTAACGGTGGAACGCGGGCGGTAGGGGACCCCCGAGGCGGGACCCAGGAGGCGGGGCTCGCGGTGCCGCGGAGGAAAGAACAAAAGGAGGCCCCGCCCCTCCCTGGCCGGCTCCCCGCAGCCAATTGGCGAGGCCACTGTCAACGACGCCCTCTGATTGGCTGCACGAAGACCAATCGGGTGCCGGGGCCGCGAGCCCGTGCGGCCCCACGTGGGGCAGCGTGCGCCGCTGTACTCCGGCTGCGGCGGGCTGAGTACTTATAGTTGGGTGTGCCGGGGAGACCGTACAGCGACTTGCGCCGTCTCAAGGACCCCCAACCCTGAGGATCCCCACCGCCCCGAGGGTCCCTGAGTGCCCTTTGCACGCAAAGCGCTGTACCATCTTCTGGGTCATCTGCTGTGCAGGATTAGGGTCGTGGTTGCTCCCGTTGCACACGTGGAGTGAAGTGACAGCTTCAAATCCACCTAGCCTGTTAGGGCGGAAGCCCCTGGAGACCCGGTTTTCTGACTCCGCTGCTCGGCCGCGGGTCCTCACCTTCCCTGGGGGCTTGAGCCACTCACTCACCGCTGTACTCTCCTGACCTCAGGGGAAGAGGAAGGAAGGAGCATGCCATCTGGGCTTGGCCGTGGAGGCTGAAGCGGATCGGGTGGAAGGAAGGAAGAGGCAGTCTGCTGTTGAGTGGTAGAGGGGCTAGGCGGGATCAGTTCATATATTGATTGAGTCAGTTATTGACACCTTCTACTGTTATCCTGGGGACACGAACAGCAGTGGCCCCAGGGGAGGCTTGGAGGCTAGCCTCCCCTTAGTTTCCATTAGTCTCCCTTCCAAGCTACTCCAAGTGGAACATACAAGAATGTTCTTTATGGGCAATTGACGTGGTCTTACATTTTTATGACACCCTCAGACAGAGTATTTGAGGAGAGGTGAATAAATGGAAAATGAATGAATTAAAGGAGAGATGGTGCCGCCCAGGGCCAGCAACAAAGGGGAGCTGTTAACACTTTGACCTGAAGGGTAGCTGTAGCCACAGGAAAGGCCCATCCTGTAGGAGCTCCGACCTTGGAGGGAGGGACACAGCGACTGGCCAGGAGGAGCCAGGTGATATATATACTGACCTGACTTTACTCCTGCCTGCGCCTCTCATCTGCCGGCTCCTTTTTGGCTGAATTCCAATTAACACGGCAACCATAGGTCAGCCTCAGGCCACAAGGCAGGGCAGCTGGGGCAGGGAAACGGGGAGGTGTCCAGCACCTGTTGGGAAGTGTGAATAAAAGCATCTCAGAAACATTGCTGTTTTGTTTTGTAGGCAGTAACACAGGCTGTAAGTGAAACCCTTGTGCACTCCTATGCTGAGGTTGTTGAGAAATGAGTGGGGCGGGGTTCGGCCTTCCTCTCTGGTGCAGAACCAGTCCAAGCTCTAGGAGTGGGAAGACAACATGTAAGCAGTGAGTCGAACACAGGGCAGAGCAGTGGGTGCAGAGCATGCTTGTCAGTGCACGTGGGCCACACAGTTCAAGTGCCTCCTTCAGGAGGCCCTCCCTGATGCTCTCTTTTCATTAAGCGGCTGTCATAGGGCACCGCTGGGACCATAAGTCCCAGGGTCAGGGACTGGTCTTGCTCACTGTTGTCTCTTCACGTGCCTGCCTCATCCACAGCGCTCAGCACATACTAGAGGGTGGACGGACCTTTGCATTTTGTCTTGGCATGGTCTGACAGGCTTTGCTCTGAGACAAGAGGTGTTTACTCACTTAACACATCTTTTCAGGGGGCCTTTCTCTGCCTGGCCAGGTCTCAGTCCCAGGAGGCTCCAAGGAGGGAAGGATGAGTTCCAGGTGTGAAGTTCGTAGTCCAACAAGTTCAGGATGAGGCAGCTTGAGCCAAGGACCCCTGAAAAGTTTGGGGAGGGGAGATGGAAGGAGGTGGTGCTTTAGGTGGCTTGGAAGGACAGGTAGGCGTTGGAGCACTGGAGAAGGTGATGAAAGGCAAAGGGCACAGAGGTAAAACCTCAAGATCCAAGGAGGTGGTTCTGGGAAATCTGGCTGTGTGTGCACCCCACTACATGGGAGTCAGGGGGCCTGGGCCAAGTACCCCACCTCAGTTCCCCACCTGTCATATGGTGGTAATAACAGGATTATCGGGCAGGTTGAAAGAGACTGTATGTGATGTGCTTAGCACAGTCTTGCACATGGTAATTATGGGCTCAATAAATACACATGAGCTGTCATTATAAGCATTCGTTGTAGTCAAGGAGGTGGCGTTGGGTTTGGCGGGATTTGGGGAGCCTGTCTGGGGGCCATGGGGGTTGTAGAGTGAAGGTGGCCCATAGGGCCACACGGTGGCCTCGCGTTCTTCCATCACAGGTGGTAGGTGTCACTCATCCATCAACCACTCCTTCCTGTGGAGCCCAAGGTGGCCTCAGAATCCTTCTCAGCACATTCTCCAGGCAACCCTCTAATCAATTGCAGCTGGCACATAAGATGACCAATTTGCCATCCCTGACTCGGCTGAGATCAGAAGTTGGGATGTGATGGCCTGAAATCAGGAGTGCCAGTTTCAGACCTGGATCCTCCTTCCAGAGAGGGAGGGAGGAAGGAAGCCGGGGTAGGTGGACGGAATGCTACTCGGGTGGGGAGGGCGTGTCTTTAAGAGCACCTTCTGGCTGCAGGGTTGGGATGTGCAGGTGCCCCTAGTGCTGTCAGAGCGGTCCTGACTCAAGGCCAGGGAGGCCAGGGTGGGGGTGCCTGTCAAGGTCAAAGAGAGACAATGAATCAGAAGGAGTGTGAGAGCACAGAAGCACGTGGCTGCAGGGAGTGTGGGGTTTGGCCAGGGAATTGGCAGAGCCCAGAGGGCAGGAGGCCAGTGAGTCCTGAACAGAAATGGGGAGAGAGGAGGAGCAACTAGAGCTGGTCTGGGGTTTCAGTGACAAGACTTTCCTGTGAACCTATGTTCTGTGCTCCTGGACCACACCTCCTTGTTTTAAAAGTTCATCTATGGACTTCCCTATTGAGCCAATGGTTAAGACTCCATGCTTCCACTGCAGGTGGCACAGGTTTAATCTCTGGTTGGGGAAGTTGTGCACGCTGAGTGATGCAGCCAAAAAAAAAAAAAAAAAAATTCATCTAAAAATCCTGAGGCAGAGCACCGATCTCAGTTTTAAAGGTGGATGGAGTTTCCATTTGTGTTCACCATGCAACCACCATCGCACCCAGATGACTGCCCCTTCAGTGTCTCCCCAGTGCCACCTCTCATCCCAGACCCAGAAACGCCTCCCTAGAGATTACTTTTGCCTGATCTTTATATTCCTATTAATGGAGTCACACCACCTGTCCTGAGGCTGTCCTCTTTCCTTAACAAAAGCTGTGTGATTCCTCCTTTGCTATACATGGCTGAGCTGTGATCTTTAGCGTCACCCGGTTTATTCTGTTGTATGGGCATGCCAGTTTATTCATCCAGTGTCCTGTTAATGGACGTGCAAGTTATCTCCAAAATTTAGAGTGTCACTAAATTCTAGTGCATGTCTTCTGAGTTTGTGCCTGGCAGTGGGGTTGCTGAAGAGGCAGCGTTAGCTTTAGTAGATACCACTAGTTCTCCAAATGGCAATCCAGACTGCTTTTCTTATTGCCAGGGTGGGTGAGTTCTGGTGGCCCCAGGCCTGTGTCAGCATTTGAGATTGTCTGTCTTTTACTATTAGCCATTGGGGGTTGGAGGAACTCATCCCACCTCCCAGTCTTCTTAATGCCCCTGTGAATAGAATGCTTACCTGGGTGGGGGTGGTGTTATCCTCATTTATGGGACAAGAGTGGGGGGAGGGTCTGAGAAGTGGAGCCGCATGGCCAGCAAGCCCTGGAGCTGCTTCTGGAGTTCTAGAGTCAATTCTTTCCTCACATCTGAACCCAGAACTCAGAAACTGAAATGTGGTGGTGTGGATAGCTGGAAGGCTCTGGGCTTTGGAGGTCAAGACCGGTGCAGAGCAAGGAGAGCTATGGAAGGGACTCTGAGCATTGGAGGAGGGTGGGGAGCAGGAGGGGCTGTGGAGCCGAGGAGGAGGATTGGGGAGCACAGTGGTGTCAGCAGGGCCAGCACCCAGCTGGTGCACACCTGAGCCCAGGCCCTGAGCTGGTGCAGGGACATAATGGTAAACCCACACAGGCAGGGACCCTGCCCTCACATTAATGACAGTCCTGGGAAGCAGGCAATCAAGGAAATCCACAATAAATACATAATTATAGACTGTGATGAGCGCTTTGTGTTGCGAGAGGGCCTGACCTGGCAATGACATCAGGACTGAGAATGAACCATGTTAGAGATCACATTGCCCCAGGGACTCTTAAAAGAGGTGTCCCAGCAGAATGGCAGGAGGTGGAAGTGGAAGTCCTCAACACCAACAGACAAGCTGCAAGGAAAGGAGAGCCTGAGAGACTGGGGGTGGACCGAGCAAGATCCAACACTCAGTGAGGATTAATGTCCACAGAAACTCCAAAGTAACAGTGACTTAAGCAAGAGAAACATTTCACAAAAAGCCTCCAGAGACTCCACAGTCATCAGGAACCCAGGCTCCTTCTCCTTCTGTCTTGTTGCTCTACTATTCTCAAATATGGAATCTTCCTCATGATCCGAGATGGCTGCTCAAGCACCAGCCATCACGTACATTCTAACAAGCAGGAGAGGAGAAGGGAGAAAGAAGAGCACAGCCCCTGTGTTAAAGACACTTCCCATTGTACGTGATGTTGCTGTTCACACTCATTGGCCAGAACTTGGAATAGCTGCAAGGGAAGCTGGGAAATGTGATCTTAACTCTGGATAGACAGGTGCCCAGTTATAAGTTGTGGTTCTATTATTGAGGAAAAAGGGGAAGACATATTGGGGCAACACAGTCTCTGCCGCTGCTGGTAACTGGAAACGAAGAGATGATGCTGAAGGCAACAAATGACCTTTTGTCTCTGTCCCTCTCTGCAGATAGTGCCATTGCTTAGGCCCAGCAGCTCAGAGGCCATGGGGTACACAGAACATGCTGGAGTCTCTACCAATGAACTGTCCTCACATTTCATCTTATTTTCATAGACAGGGAACATAGGTCTCAGGGAGGCAAGTGGCTTATCCAAGGACCTGTAGTTGGGAGATAGGCCAAGAGAAGCAGACCCTGCTAAGAACTTTCCAGATTTCTACCATCTGGTGAAGGAGACTCAAGACCATGAAGCCCCCATCACTCCCTTCCTTGAAGTGCCCAAGGCTGTCTCCCTACTTGTTAAGCAGGACACAGGAACAGCCATAACCACCCTCCCTCCAGACCCCATCTTCTCAGGGAATAGGAGGCAAGGCAGGACTGGAGGCAGGTGGCCAAGCTCTGGGTGACCAGTGTACCCTTGGTGCTGGACAGGAACACAGGCAGAGAGGAGAGGACCTGAGAGCTGGCCCTCCTAGTCCCAGCAACCCCCCCCTCCCCCAACCCTGGCATCAGCCCCTCATCTGGGCTGGAGAGCAGTGTTTCCTGCCCCTCCCCCTGCCCCAAGCCAGAACTGGGTTTTCAGCAGGAGCCGGCTCCAGTGGCTTTCCGTGCCTTCAGGGTTTGCTTGGCCTCTTCATTGTGTACCCTTCCTGCCCCATGATAAAAAGCTGCTGGATACACCTTTTTATGGCCAGGTGGGCTGGGGAGCACCCAGTTTGTGTTGGGAGCACCAGTTGAATTTCAAGTTCAACCCATCATCCCACAGTAGCAAATAAATATAGGATGTTGGGTTAAATTTATCATTTTATTTTATTATATCCCACATGGTGTGTGGATCTTAGTTTGCTGACCAGAGATTGAACTCTCCCCCCTTGCAGAGAAAGCATAGAGTCTTAACCACTGGACTGCCAGGGAAGTCCCAGGATATTGGGTTAAATTGAAATCTTAGGCACTGAATAATTTTTAGTATATCTCTATTACCATGGACCATACTTATACTAAAAGTTATTTGTTGTTTATCCAAAAGTCGAATTAAACTGGGCATCCCGTATGTTATCTGGTGACCCGGTCCAGTCAGAGGTTGGACCTGCTGGGGTCTAGTACCAGGCCAGGAGATACAGACTTCACCTGTACCTGCAGCTCATGCATCCCACCTGGCTTTTAAAGTAAGGCTATGCTCCTATCTCCAGCTCTCCTGAGAATCCCAGGAGCAGGCCCTGATTGGCTCAGCTAGGGTCACATGCACACTCCAAACTCACACACTCCACAATCACTGTGGGAGAGGCACTCTGATTGGCTAGGCTGAAGTTATATGACTAGAGTAAGGTCTGGCTGCCAGTATGGCTTCTTCCCACTGTGGCTGTCCCTGGTGCCGTTGTCTTGGTCATGGACTATAAAGGAGGCTCTTTCTGCTGGGTCAGGGGCTTCTGGACCACTGGGACACTGGCCTTGGGCAGGCTTCAAGGACTTTGGCATTTCCACTTTGGCCAAAGGAGGGAGGCCTTAGGAGGGAGTCCCCCAGGGCTGGGGTGGTGTGGTTTCCCTGCTGACCCCACGGAAATTTTGATGGCCTGAGCAGAGGCCGCCCTGGCGCTGTCTTGTCCTTGGGCTCATGTCCCTTTCCGGCAGAGTCCCTCCACACCCACTTCTAGCCTGCGTCCATCGGAACTGCAAGAAGGGAGCCACTGCAGGGACCTCGGGGAACCCCAGGCCTGGGGTGTTTTGCCCAGGATCAGATGGGTCGGCTGAAGGTCCGGTAGAGAAAAATATAATTACCCTGTCAGTGCGGAGTCTCCTGACACTCCCCCTGCTCACCGCCGGCCCCTGAGTCTGTTTCTTATAAGTGAAAACAGATTTCCTGACAAGGGGCAAGATCTTAAACTTGTTCAAAATCTCCCAAATAAAAAGGGTGGTTTTAACTTTCCCCTCTCAGCAAACCAAATCGTTGAGGAGGCCTCTGGACCATTCCATCACTGTGGGAAGCGTTGGGGAGCCTGAGGCTCCTGACTGCTGGGAACCTTAGGGCAGAGGAGCTGTGGGAGGCCTCGGATTTCGCTCACCCCACTGGCATCTGGAGCTGTTTTTCTCAGTGGAGCCCCAGTCCCCACTCCCAGGCTCAGAAAGAGCGGAGTTCCTGCTGGCCTCAGGGCCAGTCTGCCCCAGGGCTGAGAACTCAGGTCTTGAGTTGTTCTCCGCATTGCTGTTTTTCAAGGTGAGGCCAGGGGAAGATGGTTCCTACCCAGCAAAGCCCTAGTTCAGCCTTCCTCTGAAAGCTTCTTCAGCTGAAACGTTTTTCTACAGATTAAACCAGTTAAAGGAAGCAGCTGTGGATGCCCCTAGAAATGCTTCTGCCAGGGGCTGGGTTTCCTGGGAGAGGAGCTCCCCTCCCTCCCACCGGGTCCTTGACCTGGATTTCTCAGCCTGCAGCTGCTTTGTGCTCCCTGCCTGGCGCCCTGTGCACAGCTTCTGGGTTTGCTGGATGCTGTGGTTTCTGGGCCAGCCTTCTTCCCGGCTGGGCTCAGGCTCTCAGAGGGCAGCACTTTGTGTCACCCCCTCCATGCTGCATCATGGTACCTGGCAGAGGGCCCAGCACACAGTAGGTCTTCAGCACATACTTGCTGAAATAATAGACGGATGTTTGGGTGAGCAGGCAGATGAAAACAAGTTGTGTTCCTGCCAGGAGCAGATCACATCTGCAGGGGGTGAGAAAAGATGTAGGCCGTGTCCTTCTCTGATGGGCAGGATGGCGGATTCTAGGATGTTTGTGAAGGGTGGGAGGCATTGCCTCCTTCCCCGCCAGCCCTGGGTGTCACCAGGGCTCCTGTCCTTCTCCGTTGAGGGAGATAGGACTGGTGAAGGTTTTCCCTGAACAACGGGCGTTGGCCTGGCAAGTCTGGGGTGCTGGGTCAGTCTTGCTTTTTCTCTGAAGATGGATGCAGTCTGCCTCGGGAGCCCCGCAAAGTCAGGCTGGAAACACTCATTCGAGTAGGCCCCACTGACCCTGAGGTTGGGGTGGCTTGAGATAGAGAGAGTCTGAAAGCTCAGTCTAAGCAGTGGAAGGGGGCAAAGGACACTGTCAGGGGAACTCCGAACCTAAGAAAATAAAAGCTTTTCCAAGCTCTGCATGGCGTCAGGTGCCCACAGCTGTGTCGTGAGCTTGTTCTAAGCCCTTCTCTAGGCCCTGAGCGGCTCACTCTCCATCAGCAAAGTGACAGAACAGTTCTTTGGATGCTCTTTCTGCTTCTAGATGCTGGGGAGGGCCTTGTCCTCAGCCCTGGAGATTTGAGTAGGCTGAAGAGAAGTTGAAATGTGTCTGAACTTCAGAATTGATGGAAATGCCCGGAGAGTGCTGGCTCCAGGCTCCATCCCTTCAATGTAGCTCGACACACAGAAGGGCAGTTTGGAGGCCAGCCTATCCTCTTTAGGCCCGAATTGGGCCCTCCCAGGTCTCTTGACACTCCAGTACTCTTGCCTGGAAAATCCCATGGACGGAGGAGCCTGGTGGGCTGCAGTCCATGGGGTCGCGAAGAGTCGGACACGACTGAGCGATTTCCCTTTCCCTTTTCACTTTCATGCATTGGAGAAGGAAATGGCAACCCACTCCAGTGTTCTTGCCTCGAGAATCCCAGGGACGGGGGAGCCTGGTGGGCTGCCATCTATGGGGTCACACAGAGTTGGACACGACTGAAGTGACTTAGCAGCAGCAGGTCTCTTGAGGTGAGGGTGTGAAGTGGGGATGGGAGCCTCTGAGGAGGAGGTGTCGAGATAGCAGAATGTGCAGTCGGAGCCGCGGCCTGCCCACCCCAGATGGTTCGGTCTAAGGCCTTGATCCCCGTGTTTTGCAGCGGCCTCTTGCTGTGCTGACCAGGCTGGCTAGGTGTGGCCAACTCTTCTGTGCCTTAAGTAACTGACTTCCGTTCCCACCAGAGCTGGTCTGGGCTCCTGGTAAGGAGGGTGAAGGGAGGGGCTCCAGCACTGTCCGTCAGGGCCCGAGTCACCCCATCCGGCATGCCATCGCCAGGCAGGGGAGAGCCAGTTTCCATGGGCTGGACCCCAGCAGGCCTAGTGGAGACTCTCCGGGGGCCTGGGCTGGCCTCCGGAGGACACAGAGCTTGACGAATGAGCCACACTCCTGACAGGCTGAGTTCTGGGAGCTGGGGCTTGGGGAAGGGGCAGCCGATAGGGGGAAGAGGGGTGGAAGGGAAGGAGGGACATTGCCACCCCCGCCCCAGGACACCGCTCAGAGCACCTTCCTCTGCTCACCCCGGTTCTCTTCCTCGGGTCCTCTTTGTCCTAGAGTGCTGGCCCCAGCAGCTCCACGCTCCTCCCATCCTCAGGGCTGGGCCAGGGGCTGTGTGGGGCCCTTAGGGCCCCAGGCTAGTGTGGAGGGAGGTAGGTGTGGCTTTGGGGACCCACCTGGGGCAGCAGGGGGATACATATTTGACACCTAGGTGGCCCCGTGAATATTTGTTGGGGAAGGGCAGGTAGCACCCCTAGTGTACCCAGAGGGAAGCCTCATCAATTCCCAGCTGAGTCACTGGGCAGGCTGGGAGCCCCTGAGTGGAGAAGCTGGGGCGGCTTCCTAGGTCCTGAGGCATCTCCAGGCAGGGGAGAGGCAGGCCCCTGAGGCAGACAGGGGCGTGGAATCCAGCTCCACCGTGTCCAGCTCGGGCCTGTGCGTGTGCCCACATTCGGAGCCCTTTCACTTCCAGTGGGGAGGGTGTAGAGGCAGCGGCACGCTGGGCAGCGTGAGGAGCTCAGCCCAGGGCTCTGTCAGTCAGTCCCTTCCTACCTGGGCAGTGGCGTGTGGCCCATGGAAAAGACCCTGGCCCACCTGTGGGTCCAGACATCCCTCGCTACCTCCCACCAACCTCCCCCGATCTCCTCAGCTGGCAAGAGTCGGAGATCCCGTTTCACAGACGAGGACTCTGCGGTCCGGGGCTGCGCTCCCACCGGCCACCCCGCCTGGCCCACCTCCACTCATCCTTCTCTCCGGAGGCCTGAGGCACTCTGACCCCGGGGACGCTGTGGGGGGGCTCGCCTTGATGATCCCCAGCCTGTCTGTCAGCCTGGAGCTTGTGCACCAGCAGCCCTGTTCCTGTCACCATCCTGGGTCTCAGCAGGTGGCCTGACTTTCAGAGCAGAAATGGCTTGGGAGGGGTGCTGGCTTGTCACGGGGAGTGCTGGGGAAGGGGAGGGGGTGGTGGCAGAGGGTGGGTGGCAGGATGGATGGAGGTCGAGACCCCAGCTTCTCTCTGGGAGGCAAGGGAGCCCTTAGGGTCACCCTTTTGGTGCCGCCTTGGCCTACTTCCTCACCCAGGGGCCCCAGAGGTGGGTCTCTCCATGCCTGGCAGGGCCTCTCGAAGCTGCACAGACTCGGGAGGCTGCTAAGAGCCCAACGGGCCACTGGCCTTTGGCCGGCTGAGTGCCTGGATGACCCCTCGATGGCTAGGCCACAAAGCCGAGCTCCCCTGTCCCCGGCCTGGGTCTGCTCCCCACCCAGCCCCCAGCCACCTCGCCCCAGCCGGGCAAGAACAATTAAAGCCCCTGTCCCCAATTGGTTTGTGGTATTAAAAACGAATTGCGATCAGCCGGGTTGTCATTTCTACCTGATAAAACATCACTTTTATTGATCTCACTCACCCAATGCCATCACTTATCTTGCTTCAGCATTTCACATAATGGCTCGTTTGTCTTGATCCAAGTGCAGTCTCGCATGTTTAACCCTTGGGGATCTGTGGCCTCTCATGTGCCCCTGTCCCTTGCCAGGCCCTGTTCTGGAGGGCAGGAGGTTCTAGAAGGCAAGAGCTGCGCTGAGTTAAGGCAGGAAGAGGGAGGGGTTGGGAGAGGGGAGGAGAAAGTAGAGCTGCTGGGGACAGACCCTCGGAGGCTCACCAGGTCCAGCTGTGGTCCTCACCTGTGTCGCTGTGGTCCCCTGCCTCCTGGCTCACCCCCACCTGCCCACATTCCTGTGCCCATTGGCACGCCTTCCAGGTTCCTGGTTTTCAGGGCCCCCTCACCCTCTAGCCCAAACCCGAACTCCTGTCCCCACCCCAGTCCCTTAGACTCTTTCTCTGGATGCCGATATCTCCCTGAGGTGCTGGTTGAGTCTGACTGTGGGGTCACAGAGGGAGGGATCTCAATCTGATTCTGGACTCCGCCTGGAGACTTCTGTGTGTCCCATCGTCCAGGAGACAGTGTAGACCCGTCCTGCACTCAGGCTCCGGCCCTGGCCAGTCCAGCTATTGCTTCTGCCCCTCTGTACCTCCTGGCCACCAGCCAGCCATGTTCCTCACCTCCCTGTTCCCTGCCATGGTCCTGCCTGGACTCTGCCTCAGCACATAACCAAAGGCACTTTCAGGCCCACAGGGGTCTCTGCTCAGTCCCCCCTTCCCCAGACTATGGAGGGTCTCTGAGCCAGAAACCGTGGTCAGCTAGCACCCCCCTGCTCAGACCCCTTCTGCCGCTCATCCTAGTCCCCAAGGCCTCCTCTGGGCTTGCCCTCTCCTCTCCCTGCTGCAGCCCTTGGAATTGGGCTTCCCTCCTGAGCAGCTGGAGACCTGCGCAGAGTGGGGGCTGCTGACTCATGTACTCGGTGAATCTAAGGGCTAGGTTGTCTGCCTTCAGGCATGGCTGAACCCGGAGCTAGCTCGGACTGATTGTCCCAACTTCTTGCGGCCCCAGGCCTCCTGCTCAGGAGCCCCGTTCTCATCACCTTCCTTTATGGGCTTGGGCCAGCCCAAGGGAAGAACTTGTCAGGCCTCACCTGTCACACCTGGCTGGTCACATGGCCTTGGGCCTTCTGCACCCCAGGGAGGGGCCTGCTCTCTCTGACTGAATCATCCAGCGGAGGAAATGAGAAAGGGGAACAGGGCATGGTCAGGGCTGGCCTGGGGCAGCCCCAGAGTGGGTGGGCTGGCAGCGTGTGTGTGCCCCTGTGCAAATGGTCCGCAGCTCCTGACACCCCTGGGGTCACAGCCCCACTACCCACACTTCTCTGCCTTGACCTGAGCTCCCCTCATCGGGGTCCCAGTCTCAGCTGAAGGGGTCCTCCCCAGGAGGTCTTAGAGGTGGAGGGAAAACAGCGCCCCCCTAGCTAGGGTTCCTGGGGGGCCCTCAGGGCTGCAGCCTGAGCAGAGCTCTCTGGAAGGGGGGCTCACACTGAGATGTACCCCTGCCCAACATCCCCCAGGCCCTGATGGGGGCCAACCATCCATTGAACAATCAGGACTGCTGTTTGAGTGTAACTCCTGCATAGCTGAAAATATTTGTCAAATGAGTAAATTCATGCCTTCTGTGAGGAGAGAGCGTCTGCTGTCCGGTCTGCCCAGACCCCTCCACTCCACTTTGGGGACCACCTTTTCTCCCATGCCTGTACCTTCCCCTCCTCCCTTCCAGGGGCACCCGGCCTGGCCACATGTTCAGGCTGGACATCTGACCCACCTTGGGAGAGATCTATCAAGAGAGGGACCCTTGTCCTGGCGGCGGGATGGGGGGTGGGGGGGCGCGTCTCAAAGCCAAGGCCACTCCAAAGCCATTTTGGTTGCATGTGTCTCTCAAAGGCCCAGCCCCTCAATTCTGGCTGTGCTAGGCTGCTGCAGGGTAGGCCCCACCGTCGCCCCAGTCCCTTGTCTGCTGAGACCCCGGCCTCTGGGGCCTCCAGGGAGTCCCTTTGGAACACACACATTGGACACTGGGGTGCAGTTAGGATTCTGGACCACTGAAAACCTGTACAATAGTTTATATATTTATTCTTAAGCAAGTTATCAATAAAAAATTTAATACTAAAATGCCTTTACATAGAGTTTGCTGTTCATAAAACCTTTGCATTTTTTTTTTCGTTTGTTTGTTTTAAGTGTTTACATTGAAAAAAAAAATCAACCATCCTCTTAGTTTACACATTTACATGAGTCGTGCTTTTGCCAGGTTTAACCACGGGGCGGGGCTGCGCCGTCCGCGCGCACACGGACAGAGGGGATGGGAAGAGAAAGCAAAGGACAGAAGTCCACAGATGAGGGAGAAGAACCGACGGGAGGGCGGGAGGGCCAAGAAAAGGCTGCCTGTTTTGTTCCTTCCTGCCTTGCAGACTGGGGTTGGAAGTAGCCTCAGGTTCTAGTTTCCGCGGCTGGACCTTCCCCACATGCGCCTTGGCAACTGGCCGTGTCCTCTCCAAGGCATCTTTCCACTTCCCCAGCCGCCAGCAGGACCTTGGCCGCCGTCTCCAGGACGACCACCAGGAATGAAATATTGCACTCGAGCCGAGACAAAGGGGAGAGTTGGGGTGGGAGAGGATAGCTGGGGTGCAGGGGAACCCCTCCCTGTCCCTGTACTTTCCTTGGAGCCGCCAGGGCGGGGGAGGGGCCCTCCGTGTGGGCGGGGTGATTTCCTGGTTGGAAAAAAAAGGGGGCCCAGGCACCCGTCGACTTGTTTCCCAGGTACCTGGTGTGGGTCTGTGGGTCACACAAGAGCCCGTGCGAAGGAGCAGTGGCTAGCTTGGGGGGCCTTCCTGGGGCTCTCAGTGAGGCCAGGGCACCCCCAGTGTGACATGGGAGCATGGAGCACTCAGTGCGTTTCTTGTGGGGGAGGGAAGGGCTGTTGGGTCATGGGCCTGGCTTGCCCTGCCTGTCCCTCTTGGCCTCAGGAGAAGTGAAAGGGTGACGTGTTCTCCGGGGTTACTAGGGTGGTGCTGAGGGTCTGGGACACCCATGCAGCAGAACAGTAGTTACGGCGCTGGGCAGAGCAGCGCTCCCTGTACCCGAGGCTGGGGTGTGGGCAGGAGGAACCCTGCTCTGGGCCCCAAGCACTAGCCTGCCAGGCCATCGGCCCTGCCAAGTGGCTGCAGAAAAGGCCCGCAAACCTCCACGTGAGCTGGGGAGGGCCAGTTCCTTTCCTGCTCAGAGTGGAGGCTGGGCAAGCTGGTCATTGAAATGGAAATCAGAAATAACTTGGAATATTCAGGAAATAAAATCAAAACATCACCCTTTCATATTGATAGTTTAAAACATTTGTTCATTTTTGCTTTGTTTTAAACAGAGGTAAGATACATATGGCTGCAGTCACACTTTTGGGCTGGGGAGCCTGCTCCTGGCTTCCCTTCTACCCGCCGAGGGACCCTCATCATCAACCTCCCCCAATACCTTTTTCCCAGGAGATGAATTAAAAGGAAATAAACTCGAGTGTGACTTCCATCTTAGACAGTCCCCCCAAGAGGTCAGCAGGTATAATCTAGGGTTCTGTCTGATCCCTCCTGTGGCCTCTGGCCCCTCAGACCACGCCCCAGCTGCCTCTGTCGTCACAGACGCCCCAGTTGGAACTCAGCTAGGCTGAGGAAAACAGTGCATTTTCAAAGAAAACCCCCCAGAACAAAATCTCTACACACACACATACACAGACACACACACACACACTCACCCACACACACCCTTGTCACGCGTGTGGGGAAAAAAAAAATCCTTTTCCACTTTTTTTCCATAAAACTTCCCCGCAAGGAATACAATATTTACATAGAGAAATAAATAGACAACACACCTGATTTCTGCTTTCCCTGGTGGGAGACAGTCGGAGGTACTAGGGAAAATATGGCTTGGATTCTAATCTCTCGTGAACTGCCAATGCGGGAAAACAGAGAGGGCCGGCGGGTCCCAGTTGGGGGCACAGCTGACCCTCCGCAGCAGACGGATGGGACTGTGTTCCGACGCCTAAAAGCTCTCTCGCTTTCCAGGGAAAATAATAATAATAAAAAAAAAGCCTGGATCTTGCCTTGGTGGGTTTGCATATTTGCTCAGACTCGCCCCTCCGAGGTGTGGGCCAGCCTCCTACTCAGAGGCGTGGGGCTGCGTCCTCTTGTGCCTGTGGCTTGCACGCCGGGCACCGCTGGGTGGGTGGGCCACCTGTGGCCATCCGCGCAGAGTCAGCACAGAATGGGCACGCCGTCAGCTGTCACCAGGCGCCCCGTGGTGGGGTCGTAGGTGCCCGCCAGGTAGTAGAGGTCCCGTCGGTCCTGGTACTTGCGGCTCCGTGTCATCTGCTCATACTGCTCGCGCCCTACGACCTGGCACTTGTGGGAGATGGTCTGCACGTCGTTCTCGTCCTCATGGCAGGACTGGTACAGCGCGTTCTGCCGGGGAGCGGGGTGAGGAGCGCCCGGGGTCAGGTCTGGCCTGGGACAGCACACCCCACCCGACCCCGGGACCCTCAGTTCTGGATAGGATTGTAACCGTGTGGCGGGGGAGCCAGCGCCTGGAGCCCCAGCAGGCGGGCAGAGTGGGAGAAACACTTTTTTCTGCACCATCTGCAAACACGGTTCTCAGGGAAGACAGGACAGTGTGCTGGGGGTGTTTAGGGTCTTAGGTTGATTTGGGCAGGCAGGGACCAGAGGGTCTGCTGTAGGGGGCACTGCTGAGGGCAGGACCTGCTTGGTGCTACGTGCTGCCGTGGGTCACAGCCCCCCATGAGGTGAAACTGTCACCCACTCCACTAGGAGTCATAGAAGCAGTCGGGGAGGGATCCAGGTGGCCTGGCTCTAGGCCTGAGCCCTCAGCCATGTTACTCCCTGTGGGGCTCGTGTGACCCTTGGCGCCTTGAGGTGTGGGGACAGGGAGGGGAGATGTTCATTCCCCTTCTTCCCACTGGTGCTAGTTGCTAAGATACCTCTTCCCAAGGCCCCCCACTCTGAGCCTGCCCAGATCCCCGGGACCCCTGCCCCCCACCAGGCGGCCCCACCTTCCCGTCGCTCTGCCGCTTCCCCAGTTTGGTCTCCTCCGGATGGTAGAACCACTTGACCTTCACCACCATGTTGCTGCCCCACGACTCCCACATGCTCTCGATGCGGCCGATGTAGGGCAGGTTGGGCCGCCCGGCCGACAGGAAGACCGCGCAGTCCCCGATGCGAAGCGTCTCCTTGCCCCGGACGATAGCCTTGTAGAACAGCTTCCTGGCCTTCCCCTTCATGCCACGCCTCTGCAGGAGACAGCCAGGGGCACAGGGTGGGCAGGGGACACAGGTCGGAATGACAGAGAGACAGTGTGCAGGAGAGACAGATGGCATATCTTGAGGGCGCTTGTGCAGGCCAGGCCCACCTACCTGCGTGGGGTTCCCCGACCACTTCCAGAGCTGCCGGGCGGGCAGGAAGGCTGAGATCTTTGGCCGGTTTTCCACGGAGGGCAGCCGCTGCCTCCGGGACAGCTCTTTGGCTTTGGAGAAGCTCAGGGCCTCCTTGCGCTTGAGCCGGGGTCTGTTGCCGCTGGGGCCCGCGCCCGCTCCCCCACCGGCCACGGCAGCCCTGGACAGGAAGCAGCGCTGGGCATGCGGGTGAGGGCCGCCCCCCTTGGAGCGCAGGGCCTCGGGCTGGGCCAGGAGGGCGGGCACTGGGTGGGTGAGGCATGTCTGCAGCAGCAGGGCGGGGTCCTCCTCATCCGAGGTGTAGGAAGAGCCCTCGTCGTCCGAGGAGCAGAGGCTGGAGGTGGACAGGGAGCCCGAGGAGGAGGAAGTGGACGAACCCGAGGACGAGGAGGACACGGACAGGCGGGCGAGGAAGCGGGAGGGCACGCCGGGTGCCAGGCCAGGCCCGTCCTCCTCCTCGTCTGAGTAGGAGCTGTGGCAGTCACTGTCGCAGGGCAGCGGGTACTCAGCCTGGCCTGTGAACTTGCGCAGCGCCAGCCCCATGGACAGCGGGTGGACGGGTGCCCGCCCCTTCCTGTCCTTGCCCACGAGGGCCGGGTGCCCGTAGCTGGGGCTGGGCAGGGGCCTCCCCGGCCTGGGCCCCGAGTCCTTGTCGCCAGCATGTAGCGCCTTGCAGTTCTTGCTCTTGGGGGAGGTCACGCCCTCGTGGTCCAGCTTGACCAGGAACTCGCTGCCCGCCCGCCGCCGCCCACCCTTCTCAGCCTCGGCCTTCTTAGCCCGCAGCAGTTTGTGGGCACCCCCGGGCAGGCCAGGCCCAGCCCCCCCGACGAAGGGCGCGTAGGAGCTGGCCAGGCTGCTGAAGGAGTCAGCACGGAAGCCGTTGCCGAACACGGGTGGCGCCACGCTGTGCATGGGGAACAGGGCCTCGCGGGCCCGCAGCTTCTTGGCGCTGCCGTTGAGCTGGAAGAGGTTCTGCAGCATGCCTGGCCCCTTGCTGCCTGCTGCGGCCACTGCCTTCCGCTTGGTCTGCGCCACCGCTGACCAGCTCAGCAGGGGGCTGCCTCGGCGGCCCAAGAAGTGGTCTGAGGCACCGGCGGGGGGCTTGGCACCAGAGGTCAGGAGCTCTGCTTTGCCTGGGGAGAGGCCAGGTAGAGTCAGAGAAACCACCCCCCAACCCTTCCTTCCCCCCCACTCCTGAGGGAGTTCCCCACCCGAGGTCCTGTGAGTACCAGCTTTGTCTTTGCCTGTGGATTTCTTCCCGGAGGTCTTTGAGGCTTCGGACCCGTCATGAGCCTTAGGAGACAGGCTGGGAGCGGTGGCCTCACTGGGTGGGGGCGCCTCACAGGAAGATTTCTTGGTCCTCCGGCAGCTGCTGGACACCAGCAGGGCTGGCGAGGGCTCCGTGCCTGCAGGGTGGACCAGGGGCCTCAGTGCTGTGCCGCTGGGGCGACCTCTTCCCCGTGAGCCTCCTCTTGGGAGACCAGGGAGCCTATGTCTGGACCCAGGAGAAGCCCACCCGAACTCCAGCCATATGGGCTGACCCAGGAAGGAAGAACGCCACCCTGGAGGGCCCCGGGGCTCACACTGGATCTTGAAGTCCGGAGGCAACAGCCTGATATTGGAAACAGCGATGTGGCCAGTGTCTCCATCGTCAAACTCCACCACCACAGAGTCCAGGTCCTCTTCCTCATCACTGGAGGCACCTGGAGACAGAGCCCACCTAAGCATACTGCCCTCCGCTCCGTGCCCAAGAGGCTCTCCCAGGTGGCCAGGTGGCTGGGACAGGAGAATGATGGGATGGGCTCCAGAGCGCCTGACAAATGATGCTGGGACATTCTGCTCCCTGATCACATTTGACCTTGGAGCTGCCGTGGCAGCCGGGAGCAGCCCGCCTCCCCTCCACCTCCTGAAGTGCCGCCAGAGAGGCAATATTACCGCCATCCATCACTGGCATCCCAGGGCACACACGCAGGGACACAGGGCCCCCGACCTCCCCCTGTGCACAGGCTCATGGATGCAGACACATGCCTGGCTGAGGCCTGCCAGCCGATTTGCCCACCCACCTGTCCGACCCCAGGGTCCCCACATCCTGTGCCAGGGGAGCAGGGAGTGGAAGGATTCACCCCAGTGCCCAGGTGACCAGTTCATAACCCTCAGGTCCGGGGCTCTGGGGCCCCTCTCTGCTAGGCCTTCTGGTCAGCCAGAAGCTCCACCCTGTCCCTACCTAGGCAGCCCCTCGCCTTTTCCTGTTGACCAAGGAGCTGACGTTATCATCTGTCTTATCCGATCCGCTTCGGCCTGGGAAGCAGGGCTGGTAGGAAGCCTTGCTTGAGAGACAGGGTCCCCCCGCCCCGGCACCCTAGGGGTCGTGGAAGGGCCTCTGGTCTGTAGCTTTGCCTGAGGGGAGGAGTTGATGGGCCTCGGTGGGGGTCCCTGGGTGGCGCTCACCTCGCACTACATTGCCTGGATACAGGCAGCGGGACTTCTGGCTCCAGTAGGCACAGACCCTCGTGCCAGGCGGGAGGTACCGGCTGGACTGCGGTCGGACATCCAGAACCTGCGGGAACAGTAGTTCGGCAGCCATGAGCGGGCTGGCCGAGGGGTGCCCAGGAGGGGCTGGGTGCTGTCAGGCCCACCTCCCTGGGGTGGTGAGCTGAGCAGGGGCTGTCCGCTCACCGCCTCCTGCAGCAGCTGCTCCAGAGAGTAGATCCTTTGCCGGTTGCCTCTCTCGCCCTCGATGACGATGCTGTAGCTGGGGGTGGGGGGGTGCATGGCAAGAGGTGCATGAGACAGGCTTGCAGACCCTCTGCCCACAGCCCTCCCTGCACACACGCTGGGGCCTCACATGTCAGGGGGCTGCAGGGTCCTGACGCTGCCTGCGTACAGCAGACTGTCCTCCTTGGGGATGAGCACAGGCAGCCCATCCTGCAGGTCCTCCTTATGAATGGTGCACGAGCGTGCTGGGGAGACAAGGGTGTCAGTGCCCGGCCCTCCGCCTGCCTACCACCGCCCCTCCCCGATGCTCCGTGCCCCCTCCTGGCCGCTCACCGAGGGCGGCGCTCTGCTCGGCGCTCAGGGGGCCACCGGTCTCCTCCTCTTCCTCGTCCTCCGAGAGGCAGCTGCTGTCCTCAAACTCAAAGTCGTCCTCCACAGCAAAGCTCTCCAGCAGCCGACTTACCGCCCGGCCCTTGCCCTGGGGGCCAGAGGGGTCAGCTCCCTTGGGACGGGTCGGGGGGTGGGGGGGTCAGGGCCTGTCGGTCTCCTAGGGTTGGGGCAGGGATGCTACCTGTTTGCCAACGGCCTTGGTTTTCACCTTGCCCGCCTTCCGGCCCCTCCCCAGGATGGCCTTGGCGTTGCGGGGTGACAGGGCAATGGACAGGGCCCCGTTCTTCCGCTGTTGGAGGAGAGGGGTGAGGTGAGGGTGGCACAAACCTCCTTGCCCCCGGTGTGCCCGTGGAGTGACACAGACAGACCCCGAGTATGAGTCCCAGGGTGTGACTTGGTATAGCAAGTAGAGAAGAGTGGGGTGAGGGTCCCCAAAGGCTTTCCACATCCAGCACCCCCCGCCGAGCCCAGGACCCTGGGGTGCCCGCTGGCCCTCACCCGCAGCCCCGGCTGGAGCACCGTGCTCTTGCGCGTGGCTCTCTTGAGGCGCTCGCTGGCCAGCCTGCTGCCCTCCTCGTGGCAGGTGAAGGCCCGGGCGGGGCTGCAGAGGGCTTCCCTGCCGGGCGCAGTCCCCGGCTCTGCCCGCAGGCCACCCTTGGCCTTGGCCTTCTTCTTGCCGGGCCCACCTGGGGGCCTGCGCCCCGGGGCCCGCTCCAGCTTGCTGCCCACCTTGGTCTTCACTGTCCTCCGCTTGACCTTGACCTCACTCTCGGGGCTGGACAGGCGGCAGGCCCCTGGGGAGGGAGGAAGGGAGAGCAGGCGTCGCAGGAGCCCCAGCTGCCTTCCAGGGCCCCTGCCGGCCCGGCCCACCCCAGTCCACCCCAGCCCCCTGGGTACCTAGCAAGCTCTGCCTCTCCTTCTTCTTCTTGGCCTTCTGGTTGGCCTCCATCTTGACCACGGAGGAGGGCGAGGGCCCCAGCACGGCCATGCGGGCCCCAGCATGTAGCACCAACCCGGGCTCCTTGGGGGGTTCTTCTGTCTCCAGCAGACCATCACAGTTTTCACTGTCCGAGCCGCTGTCTGTGGGGAGGTGGATGGTCCAGGTAACTTCGCATCAGAGCAGCGCCATTTTGGGGTACGGCTAGGGGAGTGGATGGTTCATGTGTGCGGACGTGTCGGGGGCCGAGTAGAGTCCGTCACTGTTGCATGGGGGCTGCTTTGGGGCAGACACCCGAGCCAGGTGTCCAGGTGAGGGTGTTTGGACCAGGAAGGAGAAGGGACGGCCTCTCTGACTTCCCTCTCTCTGTCTCAATCTCCCTTTCTTACGCCCTGGACAGTGGGGCACCCACCTTGAAGGGCTGAGGGTCCCCATCCCTGGGGGCAGCCCCTTTCCCTCCCTCGTCCTCCTGCCAGATGCCCTCTGGCTTCCTGCTTCCTCTTCCTTCCCTTTGTTCTTTCCCAGGCGGGACCTGGAGGAGGGGGCAGGGGCTGGCAGAGAGGAAGGATCTATTTTTCCAGGCCCCTGTCTCTGAACATGTGTGTCTGCTGGGGGCCAGATAACCTCTCCAGGTCACCCGGCCGGACACGGCAGGAAGGCCGGCTGGAGCAGGCAGAAGGGCTATTTTTAACCCCTCTTTCCAGGATGCATCCAGCTGTCTGCTTCCTCCCCATGGCCCCCTGTGTGGGGCTGGGACACAGAGAATCCATCCTAGGCCAGCAAGAGGGTCTCCCTGGGTCCGGCACACTCCAAGAGCTCCTGACCACCCCCTGCCCTCGCCCCTAGTGAGCGTGGAGGTCCTGGTCGCACTGCCTGGACCAACAACTTGCCTGCCTCACGTGCTGCGGCCGCCGCCGGCTGGGCTGGGAACTTAGGTGCCTCCCTGCTGCCAATGCCGCCATCTGGCTGTGGGTGCCGGGCCGCCCCAGACGCCTTGGCATTCTTGGCTCGTGACAGCTTCTTCCGGATGCGACCCCCTGGGGTGGCCTCCTTCCGCCGGAAGGGGCTGAGGCCAGTGGGCAGCCCCTTGCTCTTGACCTTCGGCTTCAGCTGGGCCACCTTGTGGGCCACAGCAGATGCCAGGTCGCCCTGACTGCTGCTCTTCTTGCACCGAACCTTCTCCTGTGAACAGGCAGGTGGAGGCTGCAGTCACTGGGACCCCGACCCTGAGCCATGGCCCTGCAACCTCCGGCCACCCTTCTACCAGTGGTAGGTAGGCTTGAGAGGTGGCAAGTCACTGGCCTGGCCCTCCAAAATGACTGAGAGGGCTCTGGCCTCCCAGGCACAGGGCCCGCCCAGTGGAGTCTAAACTTGTGCCTGTCTAACCCCCATTTCACAGCCTCTCCAGGCGCCCAACCTACTCAGGTTTGGGGAGGGAGGCCAAGGACCCAAGTGCCTGTCCTGTCCTGGAGAGAGGGACCAGCCTCCTGCTAGGGGAGGGTCAGGCAAGGTGACAACAGACTCAGACCCTCCTCTCACCTGTCCCTCCCAGGACCCTATAATAGGGGTGGGGTAGGATGTATCCGCTGCACTGAGAAGGAATGGGGGGCCTGGCACCTGGGGGGAGCCCGTCCCAAGGGAGGAATAGCGGTCCTTGGCCCCCCCACTACACCAGGTATGCAGCAGGTATGCATCGTCCACCTGTGACCAGGGCAGTGTGTCCTGTGACCCACAACACCTATGTGCTCTTTTCCTCTCATTGGAGCGAGCAGAGGAGGCGGGTGTCATGGAGCACAACCAGCTCCTCTCATACCTTCAGGAGCCCGCCTCTGTGTGAGGCATACGAAGCCCGCTGGGCTTCATCTGCTCATCTGAGCAAAGGGACTCCAGCTGGGTGGTGGCTAGGGGTGCGGCGGGGCGGGCGTGTTCAGCCTGGGGCTGGTCTTCCGCCTGCCCCCTGTCCTGTTTGTCTGACGTCCTGCACCTGGTCCAAGGGGAAGGCTGCAGCGGGGACTCACCACAGACGTGGGCTGCAGGCCCACGTAGGTGCCCTTCTCTAGCCGGCCTCGCTTCTTCGAAGGCTCATCATCGCCACCCCGCAGCTCAGCACACAGCAGGCTCAGGCTAGACCGCACTGCCCTAGGAGCACGGGGGCGGAGGTCACACCTGGGCACCCAGGCCTCGTGCCCATGACAGGCCCTGCGGTGGCAGCCAGGGCAGGGCGTGCGGTGCAGCTCTAAGGCTGCAGACCCACTTCTCCCTTTGAGGGCCCTGCCTCTTTCCTGGCCAAGGCTGTGTCCCTGGGCCAGGCTCCTCCAAGCACCCAGAACTGCTGGGGCGGGGGGAGCCAAGCCAGTGCTTGGAGCACCTGCTACCTAGTCGGCCCCTTCTGCCCACTGCTCAGGGGCCACGGCCCTGCAGACAGCTGGGCCACTGTGTGACCTGGCCTGTGGCCTCCTGGGCTGTAGCCTCAGTCTTTCTACCTGGAAAGTGGGGGTGCCTTTCACTGTGCCTTTCTGCAAGGTAGGGGTCGGATCGTGCTGGTCCCCCGCCTGGCCCTTAAAGAGTCCAAAGACCAGCAGCTACTGCAATTAGGAAAAAAGAGGGAGTGAGGAGAGTCTGCTGAGAATGGGGTCCACTTGAAGCATCTCTACCATGGTCAGGAAAAGGATGGGGGGCAGTGGCCAGAGAAACTTGTGCCCAGACTCTGCCTCCTAGCCCCTGGGACTCCCACTGCTGGGCTCAGACCCCTCAGAACTTTGTCCCTGCCTTCAATTCCTGGTCTCAAAGGAGGGACTCTGAATCGCCCCCAGCCCGGCTCCCGAGCCCTGGGAGCCGCTGACTCTGAGCCTGGTTCCTTGTGTCCCACAGGTGTGAGGCTGCGAGCTCTGCTCTGTCCTTGGCCAAACAGGGGCTGGGGGCTGGGCCTCTCACCTGCCCTCTCCTTCACCACATAGCATTAATGAAAATGAGTCCCAGATGGAGGCCGAGGGCCCTGACCCAGCCCTGGCCTTTTGTGGCCAGAAGTCAACTTTTACCTTCCTGCCCGGAGAGGCCAGCCGGGAAGCCGGCCCGCAACCACGCGTGGCCCCCGGGCGTTCGCCCTCCCACTTCCTGCCTGGGCCCAACTGTCGGCAGCTACTGCAGGGTAGGGGCCCAGAAGAGGGATGGAAAGTGGAAGTCTCCCTCAGATGGGAGTCTGAGATGGGGAGAGGTGGGAGGGAACCCCAGTCCTTAGGAAGGGAGGGCCCTGGCTTTGGTTTCCTTTCCCCGCCAATCAGGGCCTGCTTTCTCAGGTCAGAGGGCAAAGTGGCCAGATGCAAGCACCAGGACCCGGCTTCCAGGCTCGGGCTGGCACTTGGTGCCAGGTGGGTCTGAGACAAGTGTGGGGCAGCCTTGACAAGAGGATCCCTGACAGGGCCCCCTGCCAGGCCCTGGCCTTAGCCAGCAGCCCCCACAGTTCTGGCTAGTCCTCAAAGGGAGCCCCCTGGAGCCCCCTCCGGGTGACACCTGGGCAGTGTGGAGGGACAGCGCCGGGAGGCTCCCCCCAGCCATATGGTGCATCCCCTCCCCCGCCCGCAGCCGAGGCGAATTCCCCTCCCTGTAACCTTCTCTGCATTTGCTAATGTTTTGTGACATAAAGCCCTGAGATTAATTTTTTGCCTCTGTCTTAATTGAAGGAACCATTTAGTGCCGATTTAACTATTATTACCAAATCATCAGGATTGATGCAGTGCGCACACGCCGCGCCAATCGTGTTTGGAGGAACTCGAGGATTTATGCAAATGGGCCTGCCGGGAGAGGCAATTTGTAGCCGAGAAGGACAATTATACCAGGCCCGGGAGTGCGCCAACGACTGCGCCGGGCGGGTAATGGATAATAACCGCGTGCCGGCAGCCGTGCGCAGCACCGCAGCGTGACCAACGACTCTATACGGTGCAGATAAAGAGGCTTTTACGCAAGGCCGCCTCGCACTTGTGGGACCGGGCGGGGGCTGGGGCCAGGCAGGGGGTATACCACCGCCCTGGCCACGGCCAGGTGCGTGGGGCTGGTGTGGCCACGTGCCAGGCCCAGGGAGTGGGGCTTGTATGAACTGAGCTCCGGACCCTGGACACTGCCGTGCTCACCACCACGGCTGGCCTGGGGTTCTGGGTCTTCAGGAGAAGCTGTGAGGGGGGCTCTTGCGGCCCCGGGAGCCAGAGAGGAGCCTGGCCCCACTGGTCAGGCCTTAAGGGCACCTGGGCCAGCCCAGCCTCATTGAGTAACCTCAGCCCTAGGCACCCCACGGGACCCCTGCACCCAGGACTCACTTGACTTTCTTGCTGTCACTGGGGCGCAGGGCAGGCATCAAACTGGAGTATTTGCGCTTCCGTGGCCGGCCGGGCCCTCGCCTGGCAGGGCTCCTCGAGCTCTCGTCTCTCCTGGGGACCGCAGGAAGGGTGGTCAGAGGTTGATGCCCTTCCTGGCTCCCTAACAAGTGTCCAGCAGAGGTCACTGCCCTTGGGGGATATGGTGGGAGCCAGCTGTCCCAAGACTGGGCCTGGGGAGCCTGGCCGCCCCGTGGAGGGCATGGCTGAGCCAGGGTCCCTCCATCCCTGCTTCCCAGTTCCAGCCATCCTGCGCACACCAGTCAGGTGAGCTGTCCCCACTGCCATGACAAATTTGGAATTTCCTCTGCCCCTCCAAGCCCAATCCTGCCCTGGCCCCTCTCTGACAGCACTACCCTCACCCTTTGCCCCACTACCCAAGGACCAGCCTCGTCCTGCACGAGCCTCTGCTGCGTACTTCTTCCACCTCACACTGTACCACACCTTGGATTCTCTACTGGGTGACTGCCTCGTGGTTCCACTGCCTCTGGGGACCTTCCCAGGCCCCCCGCCTTCTGGCCCCCGCTCAGCCCATCACACACAGGTTTACCCCTGGCCACAAGGCGATGGCCCTGGGCTGGGCCGTGCCCACCTCTGCCCTGAACTGGGGGCGTCTCCACAAGCCACACTCCCACCCTCTCCACCCCACTGCCAGCCTGGGCCATACTCATGGTCGTGCCTGCGCTGCAGCCGGGCCAGCTCCCGCTGCTTCTCCTTGTAGCGCCTTTGCAGCTCCGCCAGCTGCACGCGCATCTCCACCTCCTGCGTGTCCAGCCGATCGATGGCAGCCTTCAGTGGGCACACCTAGTGGGCAGGGGCACAGGGGCCTGTGAGCTCAGCTAGGGGACCACGATGGGGTGGGTGGGCGGCCAGCCTGGGCCCTCGAGGCCCCGCCCACCGTCATGGCAGTGGGCAATGGGGGTGACCAGGGCCCCCTACCACTCACAGGCTTGGTCTTGGGGGTCCAGGTGTCCTTGCGCCGCAGGATCTGCATGCGGGGGGTGAGAGTGGGAGCCCTGCAGGGGTCAGCAGTGGGGGGCTGGGCCGAGGAGGCGGGGCTGTCCAGGTTAGCGGCTTCGACCAGGGACCAGGCTGAGGCCAGAGTGGCCAGGCGCTGCAGGTTGAAGGCCAGCACCTCCTCCTCCTCTGCAGGGGACAGGAGGGTCAGTGTGACGACAGCAGGCCATACACTGTTCCTCAAAGAGTCTCTTGACGTCACCTTGTATCTCAGCGCAGCCCAGACTGCCCCTCACCCCCAGCCCGCATCATGCTCCCACCCCATACCACCACCTCACCCATAGGCTGTCCGGCTCCCTGAGACACGCAGGCCAAGGACGAGGGTGAGGTGGCCGGGAACAATGAGACGGTCCCTGGTCAGACACCTAGCCCTCGCCTCAGCTCTGGGTGAGGGAGATGTCACCCTCGGCTACCGCGGGCCAGGCCAGTTGGAATGGCACAAGTCCTCAGGACAGTGACCAAACGATTTCGTTAAGACATAGGGCTCATTGCGCTTCTAACAGCAACTGCCCTGCATTTTTGCTGTCTTCCAGATTCATGAAAACGCGGAGTGTCCCAGCCCTGGTGGGTGGGGAGGGACAGCCCAGTGTGGGGTCACAGCCCGGCCAGTGGAGGGCAGTGTCCATTCATGAGACAGGCCTGGAGTGAAGACTGGGGGCTGAATACAACCATGGGGAGGGGCTGGGGGCAGAGGCGGGGGTGGGGGTAGGGCACACGCAGGTAGGCAGATCCTATGAGCAACAGCTGGGGAGGGAGAGGCCAGGATGAGCCCTATGGGGTCAGATAGTGTCCCTAGGGCTGGAGGTGTATAGTGGGTAGTCGTTGACGTCTAGAACACACAGCCAGTTCTGCCCCTAAAGAAGACCTGAGAGCCGCAACACCCCAGTGCTAATGAGCACACCTACACCCTGAACGTGGCTTCTAATATCCTCTGAAGAAAGGCATCAGCCTTCTTGGGGACATTGCCCAAGAGGGTTCGGGTATGAGCTGGGAACACAGGATGTGCTCAGAGAACGATCCAGCTGAAGGGGCCAAACCTGAGACAATTCAATCACCAGATTAAATGGTGACAGTGACACCTTATAATAGATTGAAGTGAATAAATATCCACAGGCTACACTGATATAAATAATGAGTGAATCCAACGTTTGAAAAGGAACGCGCTATCACATCATTTCAAAGACACTTCCCACTGAATAACTACAATCGAGGAGGTGCCCGGTCAAAGCCTTGATGGAGCCATCAGGGTGACCCAGTCTCAGTAATGGGACAAAACACAGGAGGACACCGGAAATTCAACCCTCTGGATGCAGTGCTGGGCCAAGGCCAGAGGTGGGGTACTGGGTCAAAGGTGCCCTGGGAAGACACGGGGGGGCTGCGGGGGCTTTCTTCTCCCACCTCAGGCTGGGGCACTGGTATCTGCAAATTCCACTTCAGCTAAAAGTTCCACAGGGTCTCCCTGTCCCTTGAGGTCCTGTAACTGCTAGGAAGCCTCCCTATTCCTCCCTGCCTTTCACTTACTCCTCAGGCTAAGCCTGCTAAGATGGCAAAGTTTTGCAGGTGAGCTCTGGGGGGGCAGGAATGGGGAGCTCAAAGGAGATGGCAGGGGTGCTGGTGGTGTTAGGCTCGTCTCTGGGCTCCAAACGAGACCCTGCCTTGCTCTCCAGTTCAGGGAGCTGCAGGGGCAGACAATAGTCCTACCCGCCAAGCCTCCAGGTCTACACCCCGTGTCCCAGGAGGGATGTGGGGCTGGGCTCTCCAGGAAGGTTGAGGCTCCACAGGTACAGAAAAGGCCCAAGACTTGGGTTTCCTCCCAACCAGCCAGGCCGGTAGAGGCTCTTGGGGCCAGGAGCAGGTGGGAGGAGGGAGTGTAGCAGATCAAAAGGGATCAAAAGGGGGGTCTCAGCTCATCATGTAAACTGGGTGGGTCACTCAGGAAAGAAGGTGCAACCATACTCTGGGACGGGGCCTGGGCTTCACAAAATCCCGGGGTAGATGGGAAGCACAGTGGGCACCATGGCCCCTGGTGGCCGCTCCAAGTGCCGAGTGCGGCATTCTGGGCGCCTCGGGGATGGGCCCCTGCAGGCAGGCCTAAAAATCCATGGTCAGACAGGCGAATGGCCAGAGGTGTCCGACTTCCTCAACCTCAGGACTCTGTCTGGGGCGTGAGTTCCTGTCCCAGCTGGAATGGAGGTCTGTGGGCTGGGCAGCCTGCCCACTGAGCTCCCTGGACTTGAGCCCAGATGGGGGATAAGCCAGGGTCCTGGGCCAAGTCCTACTGGTGGGGGCAGTGAGGGCTCTGGAGGCCCACGCTGTCCAGAGTGGAGCTGGTTCCAGCGTGGGAGCGAACGGCCTGGGCCCGGCTACGGAGCCGGGGGCCACGTCACCTTTCTCAGCCTGGTTGCCACCTCATTCACTTCTCAGGGGTCCCCGTCTGGCCTTTCAGCAGCTCTCCCCAGTCTGGGATGTACTTCAGGGGGATGTACTCAAGGACAAGAGGGCGGGAGGCCCTGCCGACCCTCTGGGATCTTTTCCCTCCCTCTCCCCTCCGCATCCCAGCCTGTTCCCAGGATGTTCTTCTCCCATCTTCTCCTGTGAGTCCTGCCTTTTGCTCTGAAAACAAGCTGATTTCCTAATTAATTTCAGGCAGGGCAGTCACTGAGCTTGTAGGGAACAGCTCCAGAGCAGAGAGGCTGTGCAGACCGGCCAATTAACTGGGACAGTGGGAAGGGGCGGGCCTGGGAGCGGCAGAAGGGGAGGGTGAAGTCCCGAGGGCTCTAAGAAGGGAGGGTGGGGGGCTTGGGAGAAACAAGAGGGGAGAGTGGGGGCTTGCAGGTTCCAGAAGGGGAGGGTGGGGTGGAGACACAGCAGTGGCAGCAGGGCCTGGCCTGGACTGGCAGCTGCAACGCCCACAATGGGACACACGTGGTCTACACGTGAGCATTCATTCAATGAATGGGCACAGGTCCAGCAGGCATTCACAGGCACCGACCGGGTGGCCACACACATGGTGCTTGGCATCGGCTCAGTGCACCCTCACGCCAGCCACACTCACAAGGTGACTTGGGCAGCAGAGCCCCCTGCCCAGGGCCACCCCACCCCACCTTTCCAGGGGTCATGACCAGCAAGGGCTCACTGGCTCACTCTCCTCACCAGCACAGTGGTGGCCCCTCTGGTCAGACAGCAGGAGGAGTGACACAGAGGCCTTTGGGGAAATTAACAAGAACTTTCGCTTATCTCCACGCAGCACAAGAGGTGCTGGCGCCTGGCTGTGGGCTGTGAGAGCTTCATTATGGTGAGAAGACGGGCAGGCCAGCTGAGGATGTTGTTGGGTTCTTTCTATAAATGTCGACTGGGTACAGTGCCTGGCTGGGGGTGCTTCCCTTTGCCCCCCTGGGGTTCCAGCTGGGAGAGCCTGGGGGGAGTCCTGGGGGGGGGACCTAAGGGCTAGAGAGGCCTAAGCGGAGGCCTGGCCCTTGGGTGGGATGCAGGGAGCCCAGGAGCAACTTGCCCAGCAGGTCAGTTCTGGGGGCCTGGTGAGGCTTAGGGGACCTCACCTCCCCAGGGCCCCTCCTCCCAGGGCCTGGGAGGCGAGGGTCACCGTGTCTTTAGCTGGACCCCATGCAGGTATCAGGTTCGGGAGCTGCAGAACCCAAGGTGGAGATAGCTTGCAGAGAGAGCGCCATCTCTCCTTCCCTTTCCTGGCTGTGAGATCATCGTAAGTGACCTGGGCCCCCCACCCCCCGACCTGTGGGCCTTGGCATCCTTGTGCATAAAATGGGGACAACCTTGAGCACACCCCCTGCCCCCCAGGGCATCGTGAGAATCCCAAGGGTCTTCCTGACACCACCATCGGGGGCACAGGCCTGGCCCTGAGGCCCTGCCCCCATGGCCCAACCTGCAGGTGGGGCTGGAGGTGATGCTGGAGGTGTGGGCACACCTGCCTGGTTTCCTGACCCGGAGACACACTGTGGGGACAACTGAGTGGGGCTGAAGGTTGACCCTGAGTCTGTGTCTGAGGGTCCAGCTCCCGGGGCTCTGGAGGGATGGGGCTCACCTTGCAGGGTTGGCTCAGTCCTCTGCTGCTGGATCTCCAGGTCGGCCAGCTCGCTGAGCAGGGCAATTCCATGAATCCCTGAGCTACGGGGCAGGGGAGCTGTGCTGGGTGGCCCAGGGACAGCGAGGGGCGGAGGGTCCAGTGGGCCGATGCCAGGCAGGTCCCCCAGGTTGATGGTGGCTGCCACCAGAGCATCCAGCCCGGGCAGCTCCCTGGGCAGCTGGCTGTTGTCAGGAGTTGAACCCCAGTCCTGCTTCTCTTCCTCCTCATCTAGCTCGGCCTCCTCGAACTCGGCCACCTCCTCCGCCTCTGCTTCTGTAGGGGCTTGCTGTTTGCCCGGCTCGGCCTGATCCAGGGAGCCCAGGCTCCTCGCCGGCTGCTCCACGGCCTGGGGACTGGCCCCCAACGAGGGCCCCAGCTCTCCCTCCTCCCGCCCCTCCTCCGTGGTCCTTGCCTCTTGGGCCCCTCCTCCCTGAGTAGAATCAGCCTGGCCAGAGGCCTCAGGGCCCCCTCCCTCGAGGAGAGCCCCGCACCGCAGTTCTCGCAGCCCCTCCAGCGGACTGGGGTCTGCTGCCTTCCCCGGGGGTCCCCGCTCGGCAGGGTGGGGCGTGGTGGCAAGGTCCTGGGTGGCCTCCCTGGTCCCTGAGGGCAGCCCAGGCTCCTCCAGTTTCTGGGGGCTGCGGAGGCAGAGCTCCCCAGGCGGGAACGTCCTGGCCAGCTCAGGCTGGGGCCCCAGGGGGGCGGTTTGCATAGTTTCGGGGTCCGAGAGGTCAGATGAGTGCACGCTGCGGGGCAGGGAGAAGCCCGAGCTGGCCACCGCGGGGCACGTGTATCCGGGAGGCAGGTCTGCAAGAGAGGAGCGCGGTCAGGAGAGCAGCTGGGGACGAGGGTGGCCTCCAACGCCCCAGTTCCACCGGTGGGGAGGGTCCCCAGCCAACCCTCTGCCTATGAAACGTGCCAGGCAGGAATGGGGACACGGTGTGTTGAAAGGGGCAGAAGAAGAGCACCGGGGGCAGGAGGGGCGATTTCCCAGGGCCCCCTCCTCGATCAGGACGGTTGTGAGCTCCCCAGTTCCTACCACAGCCTTGGCGGAATGGGGGGATTCCTGGGGGGTCCCTAGAGGCCACCTCTGGCATGTGTGGTGTGGCTAACCAGAAAAGGGGGGATTTTAAAACAAGATACTTGAATCAGAGTTTTCCCTGAACCAGAACGAGCTGGCAGCCTGTCGGAGGCATTACGCCCCATTAACTACAATAAAAAAAAAAAAAAAGCAAAAAAGTCTAAAACACACACACACACACACACACACACACACAACCACCTCGGCTGGCTCAGCCTCCTTATTGTGGAACTGGGACGGGTTTTATGTTTGCCACATGGGCTTCCACTGTAAACTCTTAGCCTAATTCAGAGAGAATCAAATAGCTGTGGGGAGTTGGCGGGCAGCGGGTGGGAGGGCAGTTGCAGCAGCTGGGCTGGGCCTGGACCCTTCACCGCAGGCTGCTGCTCCTTGTCTTGGGCCCAAGCCGTGGCATTTCGGGCCCCCACAGTGAGAATGAGCTCCATGTTGCCCAGCTTCATGGCTGCTGCCCCGTGGTCCTGCCACCATCCCCGGCAGGCCAGGCACTTTCTTATCCTCGAGGCTCCAGCGCAGGCTGCCTGGGCCTGACCTTCACCCTGCCCCATCTGCCAGGGGCAGGGACCCTAAGTGCTTTCCCTATGGGTCCCTCAGAAGGACATGGAGAGGGAGGAAGGGAAAGAGCAGGGGGACAGGCCACCTTGTCCCAGGCCCCATCAGGGGGACTGGGAAGGTGAGGCCAGCCCTGCAGGGGCCAAGCCAGGTAGCCTGGTCCCCACTCAGCTCAGCCCACCAGGCAGGTGACAGGCCTGAGTGGAGGGGGGCAGGCCAAGGCCAGCCTAGTGCGCCCGCGCTCACCTGGTTCCAACTTGTTGAGGTCGGCTCTGGGGCGCTGGCCCTCCCCACTCTTGTCTTCGGTGCCGGGCAGCTTGGAGCCTAGCCCAGGGCTGCCGGTGGGGCAGACGGATAAAGTGCACGGGGCGCCAGGATGTGGTGATGGTGTGGGGCAGCTGGCAGTGGGGGGCTTTGGGGCGGGAGAGTGGCAGCAGGGTGACAGCTTGGCAGGGCCTGCGGTGGCGGGTGAGGGGGTGCCCTTGGCCGTGGGGGTTAAGGCAACTGGCTTGTGGGTGGACTTCAAGGCCTTCTCCTGGGCGGGCTCCTCCAGCTCCAGGTGGTGGTCCTCAGGCTTCTGCTGTTGGGGTGGGGCAGAGGCTCAGCCCAGCCGGGGTCCCCAATGCTCAGGGCATTGTGGTGCAGGGCAGAGGCGGGGGGAGTGGGCAGTGGGGACTCCTGGACTGGACCAGGTTGAAGCACAGAGGGAGCCGGTGGTGCCCTGGATCCTGGCTGGGCATGGCCAGGGGATGGGTACCTGGAATTGGCTGGCCCGCTGCAGCTCCAGGGCCTGAGTGGCCCGCTGCTGCTGCTGCTGCTGCTGTTGCTGCTGCTGCAGGGCATACAGCTCCTGTTGCCGCAGGAACTGGGACCGCGAGTAGACGGGGAGCTGGCCCGGGTGCTGCATGTGGGAGGCGGGGCCCCGACCCCCGTACATGGGGGGCCACAGCGAAGCCTGGTCCATGACATCAGCTGTAGGCAGGGCCAGAAGAGGGGTCAGCTTCGGTGGAGACAGGATGACCAGGCCACATCCCAGCCACCGAGTGGGCCTCCTCCAGCCCTCGCTTCTCACCTCACACCTGTCTCTCGGATCCTGGCTGGGTGCCTGCCTCGCTGCCCGTTCCCCAGCACCCAAGGGGGCTGCTCCCTTCCTCATACCCACTTCTGATCCCCCCCCAAAACATGCAAATAGCCTGGCCCGAGAGGCCCTTACCAAGCGCATGGGGGGCCGTGTGGGGTGTGGGCTCAGAGGGCAGGATGACTAGTTGTGTGGGGGTTTCCTGGGAGAGGGGGAAGACGGGGGGCATGGAGCCGGGCACGGATGCAGGGAAGCCGGGGGGCAGATTCTGGTGCAGGGCAGGGTGCCCAAGGCCTGTGGAGACACGGCACAGGTCAGACAGAGCAGAGCAGGAACCAGGGCCCTGGGCCGGCACTGACCACCACACCCACCAGGATTCTTGTCCTGCCCCGTGCCCTACCTGCCCTCAGACACTGACCGTAGGAATGTCCTCCCATCCACAAGGAGGGGCTGCGGGTGCGGGGCAGCCAGGGAGGGTGGGCAGGGTGGGGATGGGGGGCCGGGTCCCCGGCCAGCTGGCTGCTCTGCAGGGAGGATCCCCCGGTGATCATGAGATGGGGGGCCAGGTCCCCGGGACAGCCGCCTGATGGGTGGATCCGGGCGAATTCCACGAGGTCCTTGTTGTCCCTGTCCATCATGGGGGTGGGTTAAGGCTCCGCACAACCAGCCACCCCCAGCCCAGCTTTTCCACCCCACCCTGCGGGGTCACGCTCAGTACCAGCACTGGTCCCTAGCCAAGGGGAAGTTCGCAGAACTCCCTCCAAAGTGGGCAGAAACCCCAGCAAAGCCTGGGGGTGGGTGCACAGCTGTGCCCGGAGACAAGTCACAAAAGCTGACATTGTGGCCACTTAATCCCATGTGGCACCACTGGGCACCCCCAGGGCCGTGGGCCAGTCCCCAGCCCAAAGGTGCAGCCTGATTCTTACTGCAGCAGCAGTTCACGGCCGGCGAGCCCCAGGCGGTCCTCACACAGGCGGGCCCTCTCCTCCTCGGCCTCCAGGTCCAGCGGGTGGGCGGAACGGGGCCCACCGCCAGCTGCACGGGCGGGAGATGGCAGAAGGGGCGAGGGTTGGGTTGGCTGGGGAGCCACAGCTAAAGTAAGCAAGAACCCCACTTCGAGCCAGGAGACTGATGGACTGAGGGGGTCTCCTGCCCTGTGAGCCTCACGGGAAAGGTGCAGGGCAGGGCGGCTCAGCCCTGGAAAAAACTGCAGACGTGGGGAGGTGATGGGCGTGAAAGCCCGGGGTCCAGCCCTGGGAGCCCTAGGTGAGTGGACTAGGGCAAGTCAGTGACACCCCCACCCCCTGCCTCCCTCTCCGTGGAGGGTCCGTACCTTTGAAGGTGGGGGCTGCCCGGCCCTGCCGCCCTGTGTTGGCACCGTAGGCCGACTCCGACCGGCTCACTGTGTCCTTCTGCCTGGCCAAGGCTACTGCAATGCCCACGGGCGGCTGCCGCACCTCCCCATCACTGTGGGTGGCATCATGCTCCCGGCTTCGGGCACAGTCGGGCCTTTCCACCTCGCCCGGGGCCTGGCCTGCACCCTTGGAGGCTGGGAACTTCCCGTCCTGCTGGGCACAGCTGGCCTTCAGGCCCCCGAGGCCCACGAAGGGTGCCTTCTGGCCAACGACCAGAGCTTGGTTGCTGTACTTGAGCAGGTTCTTCATGGCCGAGACCTCGTCGGGCGGGGTGGGCAGGTCCTGTGGCAGGAGGGCAGCCTGCTGCAGGGTGCCACCAAAGGGGTCCAGATAGGTGCCTGCCTTGCGCTCCTCGCCAATGGCCATGGTGGCCCCCTGGCCTGACTGGACATTCCACGGGGGTGGGGGCGGCCCGCCATAGCCCAGAGACGCCAGCTCCAGAGACTTGCGCTTGGCCTCGGCCCCGCTGCCCCCCGGTTCTACCTCAGGGGCCACCAAGTGCTGCTGATGCCGGATGCGAGCCACCTTCTGGGCCCCGGGGGCACCCACAGGAGTCTCCTTGCTGGCAGCCTTGTCTAAAGTGCAGCAGGCCTGGGTGACCTTCCCGCCCAGTGGGTCCTGGTGATTAGGCCGGGCGCAGTCTTGCGAGGGGGCGGGCAACTCAAAGTAGCCGCTTTTGTCCAGACCCGCTTTGGGGACCCCGGGGAAGGGGGCCTCGGGGCCGGCACTGTCCAGGTACTCCAGGCCCTTCAGTCGGGGGTTGAGGGCCGCCTCGAAGCTCCCGGACCGCCGCTCACCCTTGCCCTCGGCCTTCAGGTGGGCATAGGAGACCCCGTAAGGTGCAGCATGGTCAGGCGCGGCAGCCGCCTCCAGGTGCCGGTCCTTGCTCTCACCCACCACGGCACAGGCCTCGGCCGCCTGGAAGGGGCGGCTCTTGTCGGCCAGGTGTCCCACGGAAGGCACGAAGGTGGGCCCGCTGGCCTTCAGGTCCCGGGGGACTTTGTCCTGCAAGGGGCAGAGCCCATCCGGGCCCCCATGCAGCTGCAGGCAGGGGAAGGGGCCGGCTGCGGCTGTGCTGAGGGGAGGGGGTGGCCCCGCGGGCAGGCCGGACGGCACTGTGTACGACACGGCGTGGTGCAGCATCTGCCTCCGCTCCAGGCACTCGCTGAAGGCTGGCCCGGGCTCTGCGGAGCCCGCCGCCTCCTTGGTGCAGCGTCCAGAGGCTGGCACGCCCACACCCGGCCGCCCCAGCACGGCCCCCGCGCAGCTGGCCAGCGCAGACCGGCCCAGCTCGCTGTCAAGCACCTTGGTGTTGAGAAGGCAGGACGCCAGGTGCTTGGGGCGGCCTTCACAAGCTCCCCGGGCCACGCTGCCCTCCTTGCAGTGAGAGTCCCCTGGCACGGGCAGCACCAGCTTGTGCCGCCCCCGGGCGACGTCCTCCTCCGCTGCCGGCCGCTCCTTGCCCTCCACCGCCTTGCCGGCTTTCTCTTTGCCCATGAGGAAGCGGTCAAACTCCTTGGTGCCCTTCTGCAGGTGGCTGGCCTCGCCCCGGTCGCGGCTGCAGGAGCCGATGGGGTGGCCGGGGGCAGCCCGGGCCACACTGGGGAAGTTGTGGTTGGCGGGCAGGAGCGTGGGCTGGGGGGGCAGGTTGCGCAGGTAGAAGTTATCTGCGTGCCAAGAGAGCTGAGGTCAACAGGAAGCCCGAGGCAGGGGCCGGAGGGCTTAGTGCCCCCAAGACACTGCTCCAGGTGCCTCCCCACCATCACCGGCTGACCCTGACCCACTGGCACTTTCCGGGGAAGGTTTATAACTGTCGAAAACATATTAACATAAACATCACCACTTTAGCCATTTTAAAGCGTGCCATTCAGTGGCTACTGTGCTCATGGTGTGCAACCTTCGGCCCTGTCCATTTCCTGAATTTTTCATCATCCCAATCTGAAGCTCTCTGTCCTCGTTCAATACCGACTCCCCATGCCCCAGAGGTTCTGACTTACGTTCACCCCTAGGAGATGAACGCTGAAAAGAGCACAGCTCCCATGCCCAGCTGGACCCTGCGGACTAGGGGAGGAAGGGTGGGAGCGGGTGGCAGTGTGTCCTTGCTGGACTCAGGGGGGTGGAGTCTGGGGCTGCAGCATCTCCCCCAATCCCACACGATGTGGAGGAGTGCAAACTGATCAGGTCTTTACCAACAGCCATCAGAACCCTAAAGGCTAAGGAGGCTGTGGGCTTATAGTTGTATGCTTAGTCGCTCAGTCGTGTCCGACTCTTTGCGACCCCATGGACTGTAGCCCACCAGGCTCCTCTGTGTGTGGGATTTTCCCAGGCAAGAATACTGGAGTGGGTTTCCATTTCTTTCTCCAGGGGCTTATAGTTGGGGGATGGCTAAAAGTGGACAGCATGTGCTATGATGTGGCCACTACACAGCTCAGGACGCCCAGCCACATGGAGAGTTATCTGAGGCAGGCCCCTGAAAGCAGGATAGCACACTGTGGACAGCAAAATGGATGGCCTTTAGTAGCCCCTTGTAAGTGCCAAGACACCCCCGCCCAGGAGGAAGTAAGGCCCTGGGCGGACATGCATCTGAGAATGGGCCAGGAGTGAAGGACCCAGCCTACCTACCTTCTGAATACTCTGAGAGGCCCCCAACCCTTCTGCACCAGGGGCTAGGGTGATCCTTTAAGGAAGGAAGAAAGGAGAATGGTCCAGATGGCCACCCCTACCTAGTCCATTCTGGGCTCTCGATATCTCTGCAGCTCTGGCCCATCCTGCTTGAGTGGCTGGGGGGTGTTCCCCCAGCTCCCTGTATGGGGCCAGCCTGGGGCCCCCCTAACCTGGGATGCCTTGCTCTCTACCTGGGTCCCTGGCCAGCCCTGCAGACACCCACTGCTCCCTAAGCTGGGGCTGGGTTACTGGGGACCTGGAGGGGCTGCCCCTCTTTCTATACCCAGCTGGGGAGGCGGATGGGCAGCCTGGATGGCCTGGAGCCTAGAGAGGGAACAAAAGCAACATTTGGAACTTGTAAAACTGTCCTCAGTCGTGTAAATTCCTTGTCAATTTCCTGCTAATTAAAGCAAGGGGGAAGAGGGTAGCCTGGGCTAAACCTAATTAGCTCAATTTCCAAAACCAAAGTGTTCTTGGGTGGGGTTCGGCCACAACACTGTGAAAGCCAAGGGGGCCGCCAGAGCTCCTGGAAGCCAGCGGCCCACACCCTGGAGGGGGTCCCTAGCTCTGGGTTGGATTTATGGGGCTGGGACCACCTGCCTGCTCTTGACAAGCACTGTCAAAACAGCAGCACATGCGGGGGCTGATGTGGGAGGTAGAGGGACTCAGGCCGCGGCCTGTGCGGGGTTCTCCTCTGGGCAAGAGCACCTGGGCTCCAACCCCGAGGAGACTGGCTCCCTGGGCATCCAGTGTCTGTCCGAACCCTTCATGGGGCCGGGGAGTGCTCCTGGCCTGTTTGCAGGCAGGGTCTCATCCACCCCGACCCAACTTGGCCAGCCCTGGGCTGGGCCAAGTGAGAGTCAGGCCTTTCACAGCCTCAGCCGCCCCGCCTGGACAGATGCCAGGTGGGCTCCAGGACACAGACACCCCAATGTCACAGAGTGGGAGGCTGTGAAGAAACGAGGGGACGGTGGCGGGAGGGCAGGAGGACTGGCCACAGGCCCACCCCCAACCTGCCTCATGGGGTCACCACTCTGGGGTCCCCTTCCTTCTCTGAGACCCTTCAGGTCTCTCTCCTCCTTAGCTGCTGCTGCTTGAAGCCTGCCAGGTACGTTGTGGGCCCCTCCCCTGCTCCCACTCAGAGCCCCACTCTTGGGGTTCCCTGGAGCTGGATCTGTCCTTATTTACACTCTTCACCCGGGTGGCCCCTCTCCTTGAGCCAGATCAATCTTTCAACCCACCCTTCTGGCACTGACCCGCACCATGAGTGTGCAGTCACCCCCTGGGAAGGTGGCCCCCACCCCCAGCCCCTCAGCATGGAAGCTGAACTCAACCCTCCCCTCTGAACTGCTCCTCTGCAGGTACACCCCTTCCTGTAGCCTGGGCCATAAATGGGGGTCATCTGGGGCCCCCTGACCCTTGTGCTCCATCCAGGCTCCCCATGGGATCCCATGGTCCAGTTCAAGTCCAGATCACTTGTCATCTAAACACGGTAAGGAACCCCAGCCTCCTGGGCTTCACCCCTGGAAGATCTTTCTAAAACGCAGATGAAGTGCCACCCAAGAAAAATCCTGGACACCGGGCATCAAGGTCTCAGGCCACCCCCTACACCTGTCTCCTCTCCAGGTGGCTACATCTCCTATGGGCTCCCTGATGGGACCTGCGCCCTGAAGGCTGGGCCTTTACACACACACGTGTGCGTGTGCATGTGGTGTGAACACACCCTCCTTACAGAATGCCCTCCTGACCCCACCAGCCCTATGCTCCTATCAGCAAAGCTCCAACCTCAGCGTACCCACTCCAGCGACATCTCCTGCCAATGGGGTAGGAGTCCCTCCATCTGCTAGGGGCACACCATTCCCCTGTCCCCTGCTGCTGCCTCCACCCCCTCCCCCCCACCCCTGACCCCTCTGACCTCGAGCCCTGGTGTGGGTTGGGGCCCGGGCCTTGTGCTGTCTAGCTCGATGAGGCAAGAGGTATAGGCTTCTGGGGGGCTCCCCTACCCCCATCAGATGGTATTCTCCCCTCCACTGCCCCTGGGACCCCTGAGCTGCTTGGGTGGGTCGGGGCGGAGGTGCCACAGGGTAAGGCCAGGTGCTGAGGGAGCTGGGTGCCTCTCCTTCAGGGCCGCGGTTGTTTGAGATGCTTCCACTTGGGTGATGAGAGCTCATGGAGCATGGCTGTGTTTTCAGCATGCTCCCCTGACCCCGGCATGCAACCAGCTGCTTGGTCGTGGTCCTGGGCCCCGCACTTTAAATTCTCTGGGGGCCTGAGAAGCACGCCCATCCTCTTCCAGCCCCTGTCCCTACAGTGTGGCCTGAGACCTGGAGAGAAGGGTTCTTCCAGGCTGGCCACCTTCATCTGGCACCCCAGAAGCCCCCGGCCCTGCCCTCCACCCCTCCAGGATTCACTGTGTCCCAGGCCCCATGCAATCCCTCACAGACCCACGCCAGCACTTGCCTTTTTGGGTTCCATAGAAACGATGTTGCCCATAGAGAACATTGCTGTTTCCATGGTGATCCAAGTGGCTCATGGGTAGGAAGGTGGATGCCAGACTCCCCGAAAATCTGGGGTACCCTGGAGCTAGAGAAGCAAGGAGACTGTGGTAGAGGCGCCTCTGGGCCACAGGCTTGCACCCGCCCTGACCCCAGGGAGGTGAGAAGCCGGTGGGTGGCCCAGGAGTGACGCCCCGCGGAGCCCGGCGTGCAGCCCGCCGGTGGGAAATCAACCCATCAATACATCATATTAACTCTGACTCGACTAATACCATCCCTCCGGTGTGGCACAAATTGAATTGCTGATGGGCTGGGGAGAGAGGGGAGGATGGAGGAGGGAGCCTTTGATTTCTCTCCCAGCAGCACTTAGCAGTGTGCGAGCTTCAAGGCAGGCCAACAAAAGGGGCTCTGGAGAGGTGTCTGGGCAGGAGGGAGATGTGGCGGTCACATGCAGTGGACAGGGAGGCCCTCACAGCTCAGGCCGAGAGGAGAGAGGCGGGGCCGGACACCACCTTGGCCCGTACCATCCATAGCTGCCAGGTAAGCAAGCCACTCTGGGCTCAGTGACCCGCACCCTGAGGCTGACTTGGTTGGGTGTGGCCAGCTTCTGCCTGGCTGGAGGCCACGGGCACCAGGCTCTCCACTGGCTGGGCCTCCTCAGTGCTCTGAGATCTGCAAAATAGTCTGGTCCCCAGCCATGACGGCATCGCCCCCAGAAGAGTTTCCTGCGTTGGTCCCCAGCCCCAGATCCTCGCTGGAGCCTCCAAGTCAGATCAAGCAGGCCCCTCTCTGTCCCTTTGAGGGGCCTGGACTGTCTTCTTGGACTGGCCCTGCCCAGCAGAGGACCACCAGCTACACCCCGGACTTCATTCTGGCCACCTGGGACACACACCCTGCCTACCAGAAGTGATGAAGACAGAAAGAGCGAACATTTGGCCAAGGAGGCCCCTTAGGCACTGGCACCTTGAGACCAGGCACAGCCGTGGCAGGCGTGTCTGTTGGATGCCCAGAGCCACCAGCCACCTGCAATGTGGCTCCCCACAGCTGGTCCTTCCCCACCAGGCCCAGCGGCGAGGGGGCAGGGGCGGGGGCGGGGGCGGGTGGAGGCCTGCAGCTGGGATGGCTGAGCCAGTTGGGCTGGGCTGGACAGGATGCTGTCTTGCTCCAAAATTCCTGCTTTGAGCTAATGCTCTTAACATTTTCCCCATGGAAAATGAGTCCCAGAGGAGCTTCTCCTGGGGACCCCATGGCTGTCCCAAGAGTGAATGGCTGCTGGGAGCGGCTTCCCACCTGACTTCTGAGGCACCTGGGCTGTGACAAGGGAGTGGGAAGGAATCCCAGGGTCTCCCCAGGGAGCAGTGGCCACAGGGAGAAGGAGGGGCTGGCTCAGGGTCCCGAGGCAGCAGGCCCTGAGGGGAGGGTGGCGGGTCCCAGGGTGAGTGTTCCAGCCAGGTCACAGCCGTGCCTTGACACAAGGGAGCTGTGAGCCCCGTGCCTGGGGAGCAGGGGTGCCAACTTCTGTCTCAGTGCTTCACAACAAAGTTAAGACAAGTCTGAAGCAGGGAGCTAGCTCCGTGTGACCTGCTCGTTTACTGTTTTCTAAATTCCTCTTAGGACAGAAGCCCTTTGCTGTTTCATTGGAACTCCTTGCGGCAATTCATGGCCGCAGGCTCCTTGGAACACAAGAGACCAACACCTTTCCAGAAGGAGGGGCTCAGAGCTACAGGACAGGCCTCCAGCCCCAGGTCCTCAGAGGCCCTGAGGCTGGCCTGCCTGGGTGCTGAGGCTGTTGAGATGGAGGGTGGAGGCTGGCTCGATCTCTGTCGGTGCATGGGGGTAAGCCCTGGAAGACCTGGAGCTTGCTGTGAGTATGAGGGGCCCAGGAGCAGCCCCTTGGCAGGCCTGAGGTTGGGGAGGGGGGAGTCATGCCAGTGTGGGTCGGGCTGTGGAACCCAGCTAAGAGGTAGGGATGGATGAGGAGCATTGAGAGAATGGGAAACACATGGGCATTAAATACTCGGGGAGCCCCCAGGGTCAAGGCCCCCAGTCCAAAGGGTGCACCCTGCACCCTGGTCCTGGTGGCCCCCTCGACATAGCGACCATCCTGCCCCTAATGATGCAGGAGAATGGTCTCTGGATCAGGAGATCTGAGGTCAAGCTGTGGCACCCATTCTCAAGAGGAGCTCCCCGCAGAACGCTCCCGTACCAGTCCCGTTCGGAGGTTCCCCTTGAGCACGTGTGTTGCAAAAGCTCTGAGAAGTCCCTGGGCGTCTCCCCACGGAGGGGCTCACATCCCTGGGCCCATGGGAGGACACAGGGGAGGTGCCCACTGCCCCCCAGGCCTATCCCTCTGCAGCGCCCTCCTGCCGAGGGCACGGCTGAGTCTGGGGAGCCTGGCCGCCTCGCCTGGTTTGTGAGTGGAGACACATCTGGAGCAGATGTTTCCGAGATGAAATGCAGCTCCTGGAAGACCTGACAAAAGCTGGGCGAGCCCGACAGGGGTGGGGGCGGGCCAGGGCAGGGGCAGCAGAGGCCTGTGTGTGCAGTAGGGGGAGCGTTAAAGTACCACAGCTGTCCCCCTTTAATTGGCTGCTGTTAAATGTTTTACGGGGCCTCGTTTTGGTAAACAGAAGTCTGTAAATTCCTCCTTCCCAGACGCCCGTTTCCCAGGCACAGACCCCCCTGTGACCCCTCGGGAGGTCTGGGCCTCCTGCCCACCCGCCCTCGGCCTTCAGCTGGCCAAGTGGTGGGCTCCTTCCTGCCGCACCCTTCGGGGGGCAGTGGGAGGGTGATGGCCATGCCTGTCCCTCCACTTCTGACCCTGAGCTGGTGGCCAGGGATCAGGGGACAGGAATCTACGGGGGCTCCTCCCCCTATCTCCAGTTTGCATAAAGTCCCACCCTCTGGGACCCCAGAAGGGGAGTTAGGACTGGGGGAGTAAGGATGGGGAGATGGAAGAAGAAATGGAGTGGGCAAGGGCCGGAGCTGAGTGGGGTGGCCAGGGAGGGGGAGTGTGAAGAGCGGGTGGGCATCTGGGGTGGGGGGCAGAGAGGGAGGAAGGAGAAAAGTCCTCCCAGTTCAGCCACAGAAAGGACCCTTTCTTCTTCCCAACAAGACCCTACTCTCTGAATTGAAGAGGAAAATAAAAAATGATTTTTATGAATCAGAGCAGCTGTTCTGTGACCAGAAGCCAGGGCTGCTGTAGCTGGTCTGGGAAATGCCTCAGGTCCTCAAAGGGGCTTCTGCAGAGGAGAATGTGGTGGTGGTGGGCTCTGAAGAGGGCTCCGGGAGCTGAGGATGGGGGTCGGATACCCTGGAAGCCAGGGCCAGAGACCCTCGACCCTGCACTCCTTCGGGGTGGCGTGGTCCAGAACCTCCTTGTTCCCAGGCTCTCACGCTCCCCGAGGTTGGCTACTGCGATCGCCCCAGTTGACAGGTGAGCCCATGCTGTGTCCTTGGGCCCCCGCTGCCCTCGGAGCCCTGGAAGCCCCTGCTGAGTTCTAGGGAGAAGCCCTGGGCCTCAGCCACCACCCCACTGAGATTCCCCCCATTCTGGTCCCACGCTCTGTGTTGCCAGGAGGCTTAACCCCACCCTGTGACGTGAGCGTTAACAGGGAAAAAAAGGTGACACCATCAGCACCTAATGGGGTTCAGTGACGTGGAGGCGGTCTCGAGCTGGGCGGGGGCAGCAGACCAGGTCCTTGGTATCCTGGGACACCCAGCCCCTGCCAGCATCCCCCGGGGCCCTTGCTGGCCACATCCAGGAAGGTCAGGGGTGTTTGTGGGGAGTGTGCTAAGTGGGCTAAGGAGGAGAGGAAACAGCGGGCAGCCCGCCCCTGGTGGGGGTTGCCCAGAGGGCAAGGTCTGAAGATGGAAGGGTGACAGGGAGGGTGGGGACACTTTACAGGGGAAATAAGTGAGGGGTGCCATGGGGTAGGAGAAGGCAATGGCACCCCACTCCGGTACTCTTGCCTGGAAAATCCCATGGATGGAGGAGCCTGGTAGGCTGCAGTCCATGGGGTCACTAAGAGTTGGACACGACTGAGCAACTTCACTTTCACTTTTTACTTTCATGCCTTGGAGAAGGAAATGGCAACCCACTCCAGTATTCTTGCCTGGAGAATCCCAGGGACAGGGAAGCCTGGTGGGCTGCTGTCTATGGGGTCACACAGAGTCGGACATGACTGAAGCGACTCAGCAGCAGCCATGGGGTAGGAGGCTCCTCTTGTCACTCCACCAGAGAAGGTTCCTGGGAGGACCCCAGGCCTGCTTCAAGTCTCTCAGCTGGAGAGGAAAGAGGGGTGGCCCTGGCCCCCCACATGTGCCCTCCTTGCCTGGTGGGGTCAGTTCCCACCCGACCTGCACGGCACCTCACCTCTCCTGGGTTCTGCTGTAGAACTTTCCCAGCAGCCCAAGGTGCCCCACCTGCCCCCGGCCAGACCCAAAAGCTGGGGAGGCAACAACACCTCCCCATGGTCCTTGCAGGGCCCACCCTCCTAGGAGGGGACCGGCTCTTGTGTCTCAGAAGGCTGACTGTCTCCTGGCCAGGTCTGGGCATGGGGTGGGGTGTGGCCTGTGACCAGCCAGCCAGTGGACCAGAATCCCTTGTGGGGTGGGTCAGGGGACTCCCACCGCAGGGTCCCTGAGACCCCCACCCCCAGGCCCACAGAGCTCAGTGGAGACCCTGCAGGCTTAGCAAACTGCCAGCGGCCTGACACACAGGGCTCTAATCACCCCCATGCCACCAGGGTCCTGCCCCGGCTCCCCGCTGGCTCCCTGCACACCCATGAGGGCAAGGCCTTCTGCAATAGACCCCCACCCCCCATGACGCCTTGACAAAAACATGGCCACCTCCCTGGAAGCTTGAATTGCTAGAAAGTTCTCCCCACCACTGAGCCCTGAGCTGTGGCCAGGGGCTGCCAGCAGGGTCTGACATCAAGTCCCAAGGGCAGTTCCCCACAATGTGACTGGCTGAGTCCCTAATCAATGGGGCCAAGAATCACGCTTTTATACAGCCGGCCACACTGGGGGAAAACCCGAGTTGAACCATCTCAACTGCCCATCTCATGGGTCAAGCCCACCCTCCAGGGCTCAGCAGAGGATAAAAGCCCCTCTGGATAGAGCCCCCACCAGACCACTCCACCTTCGACCAGTGTCCTGCCAACCCTGACAAGTCCCATCTTTACCCATGACAATCCCCACAGACACCTAGGCAAAGAGCCCTTGTTCCTGGAGCCCCGCACACATCTATCCCTCTGAATTCTGCCATGCCGACATTAACTGGGTGCTGGCTCTCTTCCTGTGACATCCTTTTCACTCAGGGTATCAGTGGATTTCCACTGTGGTACACAAGACCACTGACCACCCTGAAAGCTGGGTTACGAAGGATTCTGAGGCTGCGTCCACACGCAGCTTGGAAAGTGCTGCAATCGACTAATAATGCCTGCCCTGGGCACAGGAAGGTCATTGGCAGCAGATTGGGAGGACATCTGCCACCACCCTTGCTCTAGTATCTGAAGGGGGTAACTTTGAAACAGCCTCCTTCCCACATCCTCCCTGTTCCTTGCCAAATATTCCAGTTTCCATCCATAGGCCCCTTCAGGCTCACACTCAGTGGTCAGAACCCTTGGGAGTCCAGGCTGGGCATCATAGTGCAGCTCCCAAGATCCACCACCCTCGACTTCATTGGGAGGAGCTGAGTGAGACCCCTTAATGGGCTGAAGACGGCTTTGGAAGCTGGGCCTCTCAGGGAGTGCCCAGACCTCAGCCTCTTGCAGCTGGGGGCTGGGGCTGGGGCCTAAGGCTGGCACAAGATGATTTCTGTGCCATTGTGGCCCGTTAAAGTTGGCCCAGGCACACACACTGATCCCCAGTCGCCCCAGGTTTGGGGCCCAGCTGCCTGGTCTGTTCCCAGGCTGAGTGGAGTGGCTCAGAGCCAGGGGAAGGTGCCAGGCTCCCACGGACACCTCTGGAAGAAAAGCAGCAGGCAGCTAGCCGAGGAGCCAGGCGGTCATGGACAGTCCCGGGCTCCTGGCAAGTGCTGTGCAGGGAGGAGCTGGGTTCAGGCCATACAGAGCTGAGATGCAGGCCTTAGCAGCAGCCCCTCCGGGGGAGCAGGACCTGTGGCCCGGGGAGGGCTGGGGACCAAGGCTTGCTGCAGGACTAAAGCTGGGGGAGAGACAGAGTCTCAGAGCTTGGAGCTGGGAACAAACTGGCATGACCCCCCAAACCCTCACAATACCCCACCCAACACCTCTGTCTGTCAGGGAGCTCGGCTGGAGAGAGCCCTATGCTACCCCTGACCACACCTCTTGCACCCTGTCTTCCTGGGTGGATGCTCTAAGACCCCCCTACCCCATCCCGGGGTATCTAAGATACACATAGATCATAGTGCTTGGGGGATCCTGGGGGCCTGGGGACACAGGAACAGTGCAAGCCAGCCCGACACCCAGATGTGACACTGGGCCTCTCTCCCCAGCCCTGTCAGACCCAGTGTAGCTCACACACACCCCCGACTGCAAACAGCAGCCCAGGAAGGTCCCCAGGCCCCCAGCATAGCAGTGGACAGTTGCTACACGGGACATGCAAGGACAGAGGGGTCCCTGGAGGTTGGGACCCGGATGGGGAGGTGGGCAGAGGCAAAGCGTGGTGAGGGGCCAAGGTCACAGGGAGCAGGGCGGGGGGTGGGGCAGGGCTGGCCACGCAAAGCCCCGAGAAAGCTCTGGAGGGGGTCAGAGGTCCAGATGGGACAGGCCTCCCTCTGGCTACAATGAAGCTGGCAGGAGAGGGCCTGTCTGGCAGGGGAGCCCTGATCCCCCATGTCTGGATCTGGGGAGTTCGGTCCCTTCCCCTACACTGTCCCCAGATCACAGGGTGGTCAGCTGCCCTCAATGACTCAGCCCTGCCCTTTAGCACTGGCAGGACCAGGTGGGCAGGGTGGGAATGCTGCCTACATGTAGGGCATCTTTACTGAGCTGGGCGGGGAGGGGAGGTGACCATCAGTGGTCCCATGCAGGCAGATTCAGAGGCCATTTTGGCCACCGAGAAAACTGAGGCCAGGAGAAGGGGCTGGAGCGTCCAGCGTCCAGGGGAGAAGGACAAGATCCAGGGCAGGCGGAGGGCTCCTCTTGACAGCGTCACCACACCGAGACAGTGACACCGGCTGGGACCTTTGTCCCCCACACAGACGTGCTCCCAGAAGCCCTGGTGAACCCTGAAGTCTTAGAGGGGGACAGAAGGACAGCTGAGGGGCTCAGGGAAGCCAGGAGGGGGGTTGGGAAACGGTAGGGAGTGCCCAGTGGCTCTTGGGTGCGACCCTTGCCCCAGTAGAGGCGAGCCCAGCCCCGGAAGGAGAAATAGCCTCCAGGGCGGGTGCAACTGACAAAGAGGCCTGCCCAGCTAACGGCCAGCGCTAGCACATGTGCCCGCTGCCTCTGGAGGCTCTCCCTCCAGGTGGCACAAGAGACCACGAGTGGCCTGGGCTGTGGGAACCCAGCAGTCCTGTTCCTCCCCAGCTGAGCCCCCAGGAACAGAATCCCCTTTCATGGCCCTGTGGGTGGTCCCACCAGGCAGCCATGGGGCGGGGTGGGGGCGGGTGGAGGAGGGAGGGAGGGGGCCCGGCCTGCTGACAATAGGGCCAGCTGTGCTGCACCCCACCCCCACGGGGCCCCACCCAGGGCAGGCCGGCTACTCTGGCTCACCCCTTTGCCTCAGGTCAGTTCCGCCGCCCACCCTGACCCTAGGCCCCGGAAGGGAAAGTCTCATCTCTGGCGGTACCCTGTACTTGGTGAGCCTGGGGTGGGAGGTCGGGGGGTGGGGTGGGGCGAGAGGTCCTGGATAGACAAGCTCTGCCCCAGGCCAGATGTTCTGGGGCGGCTCCTCTGTTCTGGGGTACTTGCTCTGCACCCCAGCTGCTCCACCAGGGAAGCAGGAAGCCCTGGCCCCGGCTCTGGTGGCTGTCCCCCAGATGGTGGGTTGGGTCCACCCACGGAGAGCTGGGGGCCCTGCCTGGAGTGGAAGGACCCATCCTCTCTCCTGGCCCCCACTGACATCCCTCCCCACCCCACCCCCCCAACCCCGGCCCCATCCTGGCTTCCTTGCTCTTAAGCTAAGAACTCCTTTAGGGGCCCCAGCCCTGACCATCCCCAGGCTGGAGGGGGCAGGTAGCAAGCCTGCTTTGCCAGGCACCTGTCTCCCCGCCCATCCTGGGGGCGGCAAGAGGATGAGGGTGAGGCCAGACCACGGAGCAGCCCGCCCAGGCAGCCCACCCTGCCCGTCAGCCCCCGCTCTCTGGCCATGTCGCGTGCCCCCCGCCCCACCTCGGCCCCCCTTCCCCCTGAACACACACGGCAGAGAAACAGGCCCCAGCACGCGGGCAGCCAGCTGGCACCCAGTCAAACTAGCAGCCAGGCACGCTGCCAGGGCAGCCAGCCAGCCAACGCTGCCACTCGCCCCGGCCCCGCCCGCCCGCCGGCCTTTACGCTGGGAGCTCACAGCGCTGGGAGCTCACAGCGAGGCGGCTGCACCACGTGGCCTGTCAGAGCGAGGCTGCAAGGAGAGGAGGGCAGGGGAACCCCATAGGAAGGGGATCCCAGGCTGGGCAGCGCAACTGCAGGCAGAGAAGGGGAGGCTGGGGCACAGGCCTGGGAGGTGGTAGGGTCCCCAGGACAGACGCACAAGCTACCCTCAGGCGGGACCTGGCAGATTGGGGGTGCTCTCCCCAGGGGCTGCTGCTCCCCTAAACTCATCTTTAGGCCCAGGTGGGCCTTGCTCTCCCCACTACTCTGGGTTCTGGAGCCTTTGTTCCACGTGGGCGACTCAGAGGCCTCCTCGCTTCCCCTTGTCCTATACCCACCTGCATTTGCCCACGGAACCCACCGCCTCAACATGCACGCCCTCCCCCAAGAGACTGTGGGTGCCCTCAGCCCGAGGAGGCGCCAGGGCTGGTTCGGGGCTGCTCCAACTGTCCTTGCCTTGGAGCAGCTGCCTCCCCGGCATGCACGGTGGGTAAGGGGTGGGTTGGGGGGCTGGCACTCTCCCACACCCTGTCCCCTCACACTGGGTGGTGGGAACTGCAACTTGCCAGGTGGCTCTGGGGCTGCGGCTGCGGGTGGCGGGGTGCCCCGCAGGCCGCGAGCAACTCCGCAGAGGCAGCCGTTGGCCGGGGGAAGTGAGTGTCTGGAGGCCGTTGAGGATGCTATCTGTGGGCTGCCTCCCACCCGCCCACCCCCGCCTCTCCGGCAGCCCCCAGAGGGGCAGGACAGGGCGCCTTCTCCCTGGGCCCCAGGGCAGGTGGCACTGCCCACAAACCGCCCTTCTTGCCTGCAAGGTCCTCAAGGGTGGGCCGGAGGGGCAGGGGGATATGTACCTTCTGACGCAGAGCTCTGCCATCCTGACCCTGACCAGGGATCACCGTGGCAGCCAGCCTGGCCACGCCCACGCCCCCGTGGCCAGGTCAGGGCAGGGCAGAGGCCAGGGGTGGCCTTGGGTTTGGTGGAAGCGGTCCTACACGGCTGCCGCGAGTATGCCCTGCCCGCCCCATGGCACTCGGCCCTCTCCTCCCTCCCATAGACGTTTTGGGAGCCAGAAGCTCCTGCGAGGTTCAGGAGTTTGCCCAGCAAATGCCGAAGGCAGAAGAGCTGAGAGGAGCAGGGGAGCAAGGGGTGCCAGGCATGGCCATCCTGGGAAGCCCCGATCTGGAGCCTGACACCATTGCACCAGGTGTCCCCTGGGGAGGCTGTGAAGAGGCAGGGGTGGGAAGCAGGCAGCAGAGGGGTCTGGGCCAGGTGTCTGCTCTGCCCACCTGGGTCTTCAGGGCTGGCCTGGTTCCCCTTCCAGGGGAAGGGAGCTGCTCCTTATCGCCTACCCAACATGTGCGCTCTGCACGGTGCTTAAAGCCCAGATTATTTTAACAACTGTCCCTCACTCGTCACCTGTCCTGTTTGGAAAACAGCCCCTTTCTTGTTGCACAAAGAGAGGTTTCTCTCGCTCTCCAGCAGCACTGGGCGCTAATCTCCCCGCCTGGAACGCGGGCGGCAGCGGGCGCGGTGTGTGGGTCCGCGTGCTCTGCAAACACAACGCCCGCCGCTCAGCAGTCATTGAGTTACGGTGGTGCTGGTGCCAGGAGCGCATAGCCCTCTGTGCCCGCTGCCAACTGCAATTACCTCTCCGCGTGCCAGCCGCCGTCAGGCTTAACCCTTCCTACACTGTGGTGGCCGACTGGATATTAGCAACCTCGGGCTGGGGACACTGAGGCTCAGGGTTACCGCCCACATCATGGTGCCCAGGGGCTGAGCAGACAGTGCGGAGCTGAGTGGGGGCGGTGACCTTCCCTGAGAGTGCCAAGGGGAAGCTCAACATCCTAATAGGGCCTGCAAGGGCCCTCCAGCCAGCCACAAGGCCTGAGAGTGACACGTATGAGGCACCTACTGTGTGTACAAGACTGCAACCGAGGGGGAGGCAGGGCCAGAGAGGGACTCTGTTCTAGGGCAGGCCCCCAGGGTGGCAGCCTGAGTCTGTTGACAGCTCTCTCCTCCCCTCCACTCCCTCCCAGCTGACACATCTGGAGCCCATGCCTCTCCGAGTCTGGGAGGTGGGCGCAGGCCTGCCCGGCCAGCCCAGCTGTGTTCCACATTTCCTCAGCTCCCGCGAGCCTTCCCAGCCCCACCCCTTTTCCCTCTCTGCCCATCTCTGCTGCACATCTGGCCAGGAGTTACCACCTCCCCCATGGGGGCATCCTCGACAGGGAGGCAGCCCCTCGCCCCGGTGCTTGGCATGGTCTGCCAGACACAGCAGGGGAGCCCTTTGCTTCACCACAGGCCCTGGGCACCATGATCAGTGGCTCTAGCCACAGGGTACGGCTGGGAGCCTGGGCCCCTGACTTACCTTCATGGGAGTGGGAGAACCAGATCTGGGAGGTGGCAGGGTGTGAGCCCCGGTAGGCCTGCTCCGAGGGGGACGGGGTGGGGCCACTGGGGTGCGCAGAGGCCGCCGAGCCCAGGCTGCTGGTGAGGAAACTTCCCATGAAAGAGGAGGCCGGAGAGTTCCCCATCAGGCGGCTGCTGGCTGTGGACACAGTGGGCGAGAATGAGTCTGGGCAGGGACAAGCACTAAGGAGCCCTTCCCCAGGGCTGACTCTCAGGCCCCAAAGTTCCAGGGCTTTTGTCTTCAAATAGCCAAGAAGCCAAGGTGGGAGAAGCTGCCTGCTCGGGCCCTGGAGGCCCAGACACCCTCCTGTTCTTGCAAAACCCTGAAGATTGGCACTTCAGCTGAGTTGTCCTCCTTCACCCCGCCCACCACCCCCAGCAACCAGGTGCCAGGTACTGTGGGAATAAACATTCAGGGACCCAGGGCTTGAGGGACATATCAACTCTATGGGCAGGTCTTCACTTTGGAGGCTGACTCCCCCAGGCCTCTTAGCTGCTGGCAGACCTGCCAGAGTGCACCTCCCAGAAAGGTCCAGGGTCAGCAGGTCTCAGCCGTCTCTGTCCTACCCCAAGGTGGCACTAGGGTTCTGGCCTTCCCCCCCAGCAGGGTCTTCAACCTTCTCCCCAGGTCCAGTTAACAACCTCATCACACTGGATGCCCTCTACCAGGTGAGCAAGAGAAGAAACAGAGGCAGAGCAAGAGAGAACCACAGGAGGAGCCCGAGAATGGACACGGCAGGATCTGCTTTAATGTCCCCAGGGTTTCTCAGGGTCAGGCCCTCCTGGTGGCACTGAGACACAGTCAGCCATTTATGTTTCAGGATACTCGACATTTCGCCCAGCAGCTAGCCTCCATGGCCTGCCTACCTGCACCTCTGACACTGTGTCCCCCTCTCTGCCCTGTCCAGCGGCCAAGGCCAGGCTGATCGAGTCTCTCCAGGTTACCATGGCAACCAGTGGATTGCCTAGGAATGATGTACACAGTGCACTCTGCGCAGTGCAGCCCCGGTGCCAAGTGGGTGGTCTGGGCTGCACTGCTCAGCCCCTACCCCGGCAGGGACCCCTGGCACCTTGTCACCTCCATTTCATGGGCAGTGAGCCTGGCTTGAGACCATCCTAGGGGATGGGGAACAAGGTTCTGGGGGTTCACCATCCCATTAGGCTGAATGCAGCAGCCTGGCAGGGTTTGCAAGGGTTCTGGGGGCTCCAGGAGGCTGCAGGCCCGGCCCAAGGTGAGTCAGGGCAGCTGTTTCCCTACCCGGGAGGCAGGGGGAATTTGCAAATTTGTGATGCCTCATCCAGCCTGGCTGGGCCCTGGGAGCTTCCCAGACGTGAGGTGACTCAGCAGAGAGGCGGCAAGGCCCTGGAGCGGGGGAGAGGGAGGGGCTGCCCCACCGGGACCCTGGCAGCTCCCCACCACTTCGCTTCACTCCCATTCGAGGATGAGACTTGTGGATGAAAAAGGCCTCTCCCAGGAACTGGCCTCAGCGGAAGGGTCTGTGAGCGCTGGCCAGGTGCTAGGGTGTGAGCTGACCTCTGTGGTGGGTATCAGGCCAAAGGGAGACCCTGAAAGGACCAGAGGACCCAGGGGCAGGGGGCGAAGGCATCCAAGAGCCAGGGACTTCCCAGACCACAGGGCTGGGACTGCCATGGGCCCCGGCCAGACCACAGGCACGTCCAGCCAGGGGAGGAGACTCTGGGCTGGGAAGGGAAGTACTGGCCTCCTGGGCGGGCGGGCAGAGCAGGCAGGAGATGGAGGGCGGTTCCTGCTGGGCTCCAGGGACCCTGGGGGGTGGGGGGCAGCCATGCTTGTGGGATGAGTGAGGCCTCTTCCTGCCTCGCCCAGGCCCACCCCATGTCCCCCAGGCCTTCCCACCCCCGCACCCTCCCAGGGAAGTCCCTCCACCCTGCTCTTCCTGGGGACAGTGGGAAGCAACCGAGTCCAGAAGTTGGTCTGGATAAAGGATTTCTCTGGGAGCTTGGCCTGAGAACCTTGAGTTCTCCCACAGTCCAGCGGGTGGGGGCGGTGGGTGGGCCTGAGGCTAGGCAGGAGGAGTGGCCTGGCATCCCATAGGGCCCCTCCAGTCTGGATGCAGGGAAACTGAGGCTCAGAGGTGGCCCCCCTCACAGGATCTCCCGCACCCCGGCACCCTGCAGGGGCAGCAGACCACTTCTGCAGACCCACTACCCACACCCCCAGGGACCACCTACCAGGGGCAGGGGCTGGTGGGGAGCATCCCTGAGGCCCAGAGGGGGATGTTCGACTAGTCTTCTAAGCTGGAACTGGGGTGGGGATGAGGGAGATGTGGGACTTCCTGTCCCCCTCTCCCAGGAGACTGGTCCTGGCCCTGGCTGGGCACTCTTAAGGGTGCCTGTTTTGACACCATCCCAGAAGGGGATGTCCCACTGCATGGGCACTTTGGAGGGGAGCGGCACTGCAGCTCAGCAGCCCCGGTCCCAGCTCCACGGGGCAGGGGACACAGAGACAGGCTGAGCTTCCTGCTGTGTGCCCACCTTGTCCAGGCCAGCCACTCTCCCAATTTGGGGGACCCTCTTGGAGCCTTTCCTGAGTCCGTAAGAAAGGAACCCTTGCTCCTGAATGTGGGAAGTGAGTGGCTGGGACGGCACTCCAGTCTTGCCCTTTGACCTTGGTCCAAGGCTCCCCAGGGCCCTCCTTTGCTCCAAGCCTTTTGGGGATGCCCCTGCTTCTCCATCTTCCCCAGCCTTGTGGGCGGTTTGTGGCCCCAGTGTCCGGCCTCAGGCTGGACCATTTATCTTGGGGGCGGGGGTGTCTTTTCCCTCCTTTTTCCTTTCACATTGAAAACGGAAGAGCCTTATCACATGAATATTATGTCTTTATATCTTCACTGTAAGACATTCAAATGACAGATACAACAAGGAAGGAAACAGAGATATCAGGGACCCCGCTGTTCTGGGGCACAGCCACACGCATTCCAGGGACCACTTTCCAGGCACTCGCCCTGGTGGGCCACCTGCAGGTTCCCAGGTGTCCTCTCCTAAGGCCCCAGCCCACAGCAGCAGGTCCCGCCAGGGGCTCTCATACTCCCTGACTGGCAGGCCAGCCCTGGGGGATGGGCGCTAGGCAGCTGGAAAGCCAACTCCCCCGATTGGGCCCCCCAGCCTGGACCCTGCTCAGTTGGTGGGTTCCATGAGCCTTGCTCCAAAAGGGTCAGTCTCCTCCCGCCATCCTGGGCTAGAAGTCAGCAAGCTGCCACAGGTCCTACAGGCTTTGCCAGGTTCTGCTTTCTACAGGCTTCTGCTGGCACCCAGAGCCTCCCCTACCCCATCTGACCCCTGACCCTAGACAGAGCATCCATGCTCCCGTGTCACTTCCACATCCAAGGACTTCGGTCATGGCCCAACCAGCAGAGGCATGGGCAGACCTGGCTGCCACCTCCCAGCCCCCGCCCGCCGACCAGTAGCCAGTCCCAGACAGAGCCTTAGCAGAGGCGGCCTGGGCCCCGGCCAAGGCTGGAGCTGCATGGCCAAGTCTGGCCGGGAACTGGGCTGGAGACTTCTTTCCTCTTGGCAAGGTCCTTGCCCACGGAGTGTTGTGGTTAGCAACCCGGGAGGGGACAGTGGGAGCCCTGAGCAGCAGGAAGGGCCAGAGGGGCTTTCGGCTCAGAGCCCCCTGGGGGCTGGGAGCCCTGACCCTGGCACTGTCTGCCCTAGCCCTTCTCACAGCCTTGTATTAATGTAGGTCACCGTGATCCCAGGTGGCGGGCCCACCGTGGGACTGACAAAGGGATGGGCATCGTCACTGTTGGCCCCGCAGCCTCTGGGGTTTGGATGTGGCCTGTCCAGGGAGCATGGTCACGGTGGCCGGTGCCCTGCATCTTCTAGTGGCTCGCAACAGAGCAATCTGGCCAAGTTGAACATCATCTCAGGACTGAGACCTGAACAGGGTCACTGAGGCAGACAGTTCTGTAGCCACACACCAGCCCCCAGCCCGCTGTCCCCACTGCCCGGCCGGCCCAGGCCAAGGTCTGCAGCCCCAGACACAGGGCTCCAGCCCCGACTCCAGCGCCGCCTCAGCTCTGCCTGGGACACCACGGAGGCCTGGCCCGGGTGCCGGGCTGGCTGAGAAAACCACTCCGGAAGCCAGAATGCCCGGGAGGGCTGGTTGACACCCCCACCCCCTGCCATGGCCCAGTTCCTCAGGCCCGGCCCTCACCCCCGGAGCCCTACTCGTTCCCACGCCCCGAGGCCCAGACAACCTGGACCGGGAGACAGGCCGTACCTGGGCCCTGGCCGTGTGGCGACTTCCAGCTGCCCCAGCTGGACAGGGCTGGGCCGGAATCCCCTGACTGCCTAGCCTGTGCTCACAAGGCCATTCTGTGCTGGCCATGCCCGAGGCTGCCCCACGTGCCCCCAGGTGAAACCAGGGGGAAGGGGCCTTCCTCTGCCAACCTGTTTGCCAGGCCCACCTGCTGCAGCCAAGACATTCAACAGAAGTTGGGCAGGCCAGAGGGGTGCAGAGGGAGCCCCTGCCGTGGAGTCCAGGGGTGTCCCAAGGAGCTTCCAGTCCAGAGAATGTCTGACGGGCAGCAAAGTCACCAGAGCTCAAAGTGCTGGCACTCCAGAGGCTGGCCCTGGGACCCTAGATGACCCAGGGCCTGCCCACCTCCTCTGCCTCCAGCCTCTACCTCTCCATCAGCCAGGCAGATGGAGGGACAGACATAGAAGGACCTGGGAGAGCCCGGGAGCGGGAGTAGGAGCCCGGAGTACAACAGCGGGAGCATTTGTTTTGACTTAAGTGAGCTACCTTTTCTGGAAACGGTGAAATGGGTTGTAAAAAAGCACACACACAAAAGGCCTCCCTGTGATGGCTGGCGGCCGCTCTTGAGAGTCAAGCCCTTTCCGGCTCCCCTGCCACTGCTGGAGGTCCAGCTGATGGGCCGCTGGCACGAGGCTCCCCAGGGGTGCTGTGTCTGGCGGCTGCACCCACCCACCGCCCAGAACGGCTCCCACCCTGCTGCTCACACCTGCTCAAGGCGCCCCACCGCCCCCAGCCCCTGGCAGAGCCCGCCTGGGCTCTGGGGACATCCAGCCCCCCTGGGGCCATCCCTGGGTCTCCACTAGGACCTCAGGGGCAGCTGAGACACTGCCGTGACGGGTGGCCTGCCTGGGAGGCCAAAGTGCCCCTCGGGTGCTAGAACAGGCCCTACCCCCCCCAGAGGGAGCCGGCTGGAGAGGAGGAGGTAGGAAGGCTAACAGCCCACCACGTGGACTGTTCACATTCCTCTCATTCCAGGAGAGGGAAGGGGAGGGCGGATGTCCATCCCGGGTGTCCGTGTGGACAGAGGTGGAGAGACCTCAGTCCAGCCTGCCTGCAGGCGGGTGGGCGTCCATCTGTCTGGCCACCCAGGAGAAGAAAATGGGGAGAGAGATAGGGCTGGGGATACCAGGCCCAGGTGGGAGGCACTGCTCTGGACTGCCCCACAGGAAACCCAAATCGCGCAGAGCAGGGGCCAGGCCATAGAGGCTACGCTGCACTGCCGGCCACCAGACCCGCTCTGGGTGCACATGCGTTCCGGGCTTAATTGCTGATGTCACCAGTGACACTCCCCACTGGGCTGGAACCCATCAGTGGCCCAGGCATGAGATAATGTATGTGTGTATGTATGTGTGCACGTGGGCGTAACAGGCAGTGAAGCGAGTATGTGGGCATTCAGGGTGTGTCGGCGTGTGTGCATGGCTGAGAGTGCATATGGGCAATGGTCACGCACACAGGCTACAGATGTGCATGGAGGTCTGGGGCCGGGGCTCTGAGTGTGCGCTCGGGACACGGGTGTACACACCTGGCTCTGAGTGTGTGCGAGGTGGTGACTTGTTTGCATGTGAGGGACTCACACACAGGCCGGGCCAGCCCTCAGGGACGCTGCTTCCCAGGGTCACACCCCCACCAAACCGGTCTCCTTACTGGCCCAGACTCTGAAAAAGGCTCCCAGCCTTGGATTCCATGTGACGCCCACAGTGGCAAGTGAGAGACACCAGGACGCCCCTCTCCTTCTCCACCATCGGGGGCTCATCCAGCTTGCTCGTGGTGGAAGGGGAACTCAAGCCTTAAGGCTGTACCAAACTGTGGTCCCAAGACCCCCGACTCCCTGCTGCCTGGGAGTTGGCCCCCTCCCCAGCCCAGCGACTCAACCCATAGCCACCTGGGCCTGACACTGAATCCAGCAGTGGTGTGGGTTCTGGGGGCAGCAGGCAGGTTGCGTGGCCATCTTCCCACAGACACCCGATCCCTTTGCGGTGAAGAAGCAGCTCAGGAGCCCCCTCGGATCTGAGACCCCCTCCCAGCAGGGTCGGTCTTACTGACAGGCTCTCAGAACCCAGAAATTGTTGGGATCGGGAGCATTCCCCTCTGTCCTCGAATCGGGGGCCTCCTGTCTGGCTCCCCTCACTTGCTGGGTCTCAATGGACACAAAACCTGCCCTGCTTTCGGCCATCCTCTGCTGCCCAGCCCGAGTCCCTGAGGACGCCATCCAATAATCCCAGCTGCTGTCCACAGCCCTGCGATGATGCAGGGACCAGAAGAGGAGGCAAGACAGGCCTAGGGAGGGAGGAAGGAAGGGCAGGAGAGAAGGAAGAGGCTGGAGGCGGGAACAGAGACAGCTGCAGCGGTGGGAGAGGGGGTGCTGGTGGGAGGCGGCATGTGGGGGCCAGCAGAGGGGACAGAAGGCGAGCCTCCGCCAGCCCCGCCCTGAGATGTGGGGGTAGCCCTGGTGAGGGGTGTCTGCCCAGAACATGCAGGCGTCACATGGGAAGCCCCTCTCCGCTGGCCCAGGAGAACCTTCCAGAAGACCCGGTTGGCCCAAAGGCAGCGTCTCTCAGGCCATAATAGGAAAACTCTGTGGTTGCTGAGCCACCAGGCCCACAAGTGTAGAGGCAATGATGACAGGGGACGGGCCCAACCACCAACAGCCCAGAACTAATAAAAGAAAAGGAAAACCGGATATAAGTCTGGTTCTTATTAAAAGGGTAAATTTAGCTTTCTGGCTGGAGGGGGAGGGGGGCAGCCAACACTCCCCCCTGGGGCCGCCCTCGGACTCTGGCCGAGAGAGTGACTCAGAGGGTTGCTCTCCCTCCTCCTGTTCTTCGCACCTTCTGGGGTCTCCACCTCGATTCCCTCTCACACCCTCCCTGGCAAGCGGCCAGCACTCCTCCTCCAGGACACCTCTGAAGGCTGGGGCGGGGGCGGGGGGGCGGCGTGGGGAGGTGACCAGCGCCACCCCCTCCAAACCCCGCCAGCCAGAGAAGGAGCCTCAGCCAAAGCATCATACCATGTTGAAATAAGCCAGCTGCAACAAGACGAATGCCCTAGGGGCTGTAGTCCAGTGTGAGCATCAGGGTGCGCGCACACACACACCCCCCCGAGCCCCTGGACAGGGTCCTAGGGGCCCACCCTGTTCTCCTACACCACATCCGCTGGACCCCGGCACTCAGCACCTTGAGCTAGTCTGGGACACTCCTCTGTCTCAGCTATGAGCAGGCAGGGCAAGAGGGGAGCAGATGGCAGGGTTGGGGGCAGGGCTGTGTCTCTCCAGGCAGAGACCTTCAGGGAGCCCACATTCTTGAATGTCTGACAGGCCACCCTCTGCAGCCCATCCCTGTCTTTTGAGGCTTGCAGTAGACCTGGCCTCCCCACCCGACTCTAACGTCTGTGACCAGAAGCAGGAAAAGGCCTGGCACTGGGGATGGGGCTGCTCCTGGCTCCAGGCAGGAGGAACATTGTGGAGGGGGCAGCTCGCTGGGGAGCGGGATCCCCCACAATGTGTTCCTGGGGGCAGCGCGACCCGCCCCACATGAGAAGGGAGATGGGGCAGAGGGCAGGGTTCACCCAGGGCTCCTTATCCTTGTAGCTTCTTCTAACAGCACTGCTCTGACAAACCACCCCACTCCCTTCAAAGTACAGAGATAAAGTATTTTAATTTCTAAAGACGGTGAGCGTAAGTAGAGAGAAAACCTCAATTCTCTGATGTACAACTACAATATTTCTGGGAACTGTCGAAATGAGCAGGGCAAGGAGAGCTGTTTCTGGGGTGGAGAAGGGCACCCCACTGATCGAGGGTCCCAAATAGGGATGGAGTGCCAGCCAGCCCTGGGGAGCCGGTAGGGGAAACAGGCTCAGGGCAGCCCCGCAGGAGCTCCCAACGGAGAGAAGATCCCCAGCACACGCAGCTAGCCCACAGCCTGTGCACCCAGCCCCACTGCAGGGCGTGCGGGGCAGGGGATGGGGGGAGCTCAGGCAGAGAACCAGACTTGAATCTCCAGCCCAGAAGCCTGCTCTCCTGTCTCCCGATGCGACCACAGAGCAAGCAAGTTGGCTTGCTGAGTCTCCACCACCTGGATCCCACCTGCTTCAGGGGCAGGAGGCAGCAGGGAACTCAGCCCTGAGACTGAGAACTGACTCCCTCGCCTGATTCACAAGCTGGGCTTGACGCAAGTGTCATTGGCAAAGGCTCTGCTGCCAGAGCAGAGGAGGGGGCTCTGTGCTGGGCTGCCCGAGTGGGACAAGGTCTCCAAAGGGTGGCCCCCACTCCAGTCTAGAGACCACAAGATGCACCATGACCCTCCTAGCCACCTAGTTCAGCAGCCGGTACCTGGGCCAGCTGCCCACTCCCCAGGAGAGCCCAGGGCATGGTTGGGCTGCCCTGAATCTCCATTGGCTCCAGGTAGTCCAGTGCAAGTGCCCAGGGAAGCTCGGGGCACATGCTGACCTCGCTAGGGCAGGCAGCTGATGTGGGAATATGGGGAGAAAGTGCTGCCCAGACCAGACAGCATGAGCGTCCTTGTCACCCAAGCCACAGACTGGGTCCGGAGTTCTGGCCGGAGAACGAAATTCTAACCCAGCTCATTTGTTAGACAGTCACTGAGCGGCCGCGGTGTGCAGGGTCACCCACCCTCACCCTGGCATCCAAGGAAGCCGCAGGCTGCCCAGGCACCCGGGCCTTCAACAACAGCCCTCGGGCCTCTCCGTGACCCACACTGGCCTCATGGCTGCTTGGGACCATCTCACTGGCCTTTATCTTGGAGCAGACGTTTGACAGGTAGAAAGACGCTGCTGCTTGTGTGCACCTTCCAACTTTTCTTGATTTTACCTGTATTCACGCTTGTTAAGGGCTTTTTAAGAGTTCGCCTAAAGATGCATTACAATTTAATTGAGCTTTAACTTTAATATTAATTTAAAACAAATTAAAAGCTTATTTTTAGGAGACCCAAAGGGATGCAAAATGTCTTGAAAAAGGGACTGGCTTCAGGCAAACTGCCCTCAAGTGACCCGCTGGCCAGGCATGTGGCAGGTCAGCTGGACAGGGCAGCTGCCCCATCGGGCAGACTGGGAAGTCCTGGGGGACCCCAGGTCCGGCTTCTTCACCTGCATTCTGTGTAGGGCGAGGAGGGCTGTGCCCACGAGCCAGGGACAGAGGGATCTGCTGGCACCCTTCCACGTGGTGCTGCCAAGGCCAGGAGGCGCCACGGGCAGGAGCCTGGTCCTGTCCTCACTGCACCCGTGTCCGAGCCTAGGTCCTGAATCCTGCCTGCCGGCTGCCAGGACCCTATAGCGGGTGATGAGAGGAGGCATCAGGGCCCGTGCCCCACCAAGTGAGAGCTGCAGGGACGTGAGCGCTGCCTGGGCAAGGAGAAGTGACCAGGATCTGGAGTGGCAGGGCTTGTGGGAAAGAGCCTCCAGGAGATGTGCAGGCAGCGGGTCCCACTAACTGCCACCAGCCCCAAGCAGCCACGCACTCCTGCCAGGCCAGGCTGGGCGCTGAGGCTGAGAACCTGGAGCAGCTCCTAGGCCTCCTGGTGCGTAAATGCTGGAAAACAGAGTGGTGTAGCATGGGGGCCCCACCTGGCTATACAATGCTCGGGTGCCCACAGCCCCTCGCCACCACACCTGCTGGCCAGGGAGGCACACGGAGCAGAGGGTGAGGGGCCACAGCCCTGCTCCCTCATCTCTCCTGAGCCCTTATTTTTCTCTTGTTGGTTGACCCCTAGTTCTTGCCTACTCAGTCACCCAAACAGCCACCATAGAAGGGAGGGGAGGGGGCAGCTCTCCCCAGCATGTGTCCTTCCTTGCCCCCCAGGCCCTAGGGCCCAGGTGAGGCCATTGGCTTCTACCCTCTGATCCATCGTAGGTGCCCCATCACACACAGAATCTCCTGTTGATGGTGAGAGAGACACCTGCAGAGGGTGCCAGGGCCAGTCAAGAGATAGGCAGGAAGTGGCCCCACCTGTTGCCCAGCTTTTGCTCCATCAGGTCCCTCCTTTACTGGAGCGGGATGGGGCAGGGGAGTCTCTGCAGGGACGGTCCCCATCCTGAACCTTGTTCCATCCCCACCGGCCCCTTCTCTCCACAGCCCGACCTCACGTGTGCACCCAGGGGCCAGCCCTGGTGCCATACAGATGACGCTGGGCTGTACTGCCTAGCAGACCACTCCCTGCCACGCTCTTGCTCCTGCCATCGAGTATGGAGCTAAGAAGGAGGGGATTGCCCTTCCTGCCAATCTGTTTAGCTCTGACATCTTTTTAAAACACAGTCTAGGAGCCTCTGAAGATGACAGAAGGTGCTTCTGGAAGGAGAGTAGATGCTGACCTGATCCCTGCGAGGTGGCCACGCAGGCTGGAGACGCTGCCAGCAAGACTGTCTACAACATGTGGTCAGGTATGGGGCAGTTTCTAGTGTAGAGACAAGGGCCAATCCAGACCCCTGTGTTTCCTGGCCTTCTCTTCCTAATGAAGTTCTCCCAGAGCGTTATCTTCTCGATTTTCCAGTGTGGCGGCACACTGGAAGGAGAAAAACCGAACAGCCCTCTCTCTGTGTCTAAAGGCACGTGCGTGCTTTGCCTCGGTGTGCACAGACAAGCATATCCCCTCTCGCCCCAGCCGTCCTGCAGGGAGGGAGGCCTGTGACGGCCAGGCCCAGCTCCGGGGAAACAGAGGGATGGAAAGCAGAGACACCCAGACTTGGGACCCTGCCGTCCCTCAGGGAAGGTGGCTCCATGTAGAGGAGGATGGGGCTGCCGCAAGGCCTGGTGAGAGAGACTGCTGAGGGCAGTCAGGGCCGGAGGTCACAGGGATCTGAGCATTGGTGACTGTGGGGGCTGCCCAGGTAGGAAGATTCCAAGAGGGGCAGGGGAACGGGGCAGAGAAGGTACTTGAGGCAGCAAAGAGGGGCGCAGGGGTGGCCGGAGCCTGTGGGTAGCTGGGCATAGGTGCTGAGTACTGGGAAAGCTTGGGGACAGTGGAATGACAAGAGTAGGGGGGTGGGAGCTGACCTAAGGTGTGGGGAGGGTGGGGCTAGAGGAAGGGAGATCTTGAGGGAAAGAGAAGCAGGGCTGAAGGCTCAGACAGGCTTGGGACTAACTTGTAGGTCGGGAAAGGGCGGGGAAGCTGACTAGCACCTCCTAGAGGAACTGGGCGTGGGCGCAGCAGAGACATGACTGCCAACCAAGGTCCATCTAGTCAAAGCTACGGTTTTTCCAGGAGTCATGTATGGATGTGAAAATTGGACTATAAAGAAGGCTGAGCGCCGAAGAACTGATGCTTTAGAACTGTGGTGTTGGAGAAGACTCTTGAGAGTCCCTTGGACTGCAAGGAGATCCAACCAGTCCCTCCTAAAGGAAATCTGTCCTGAATATTCACTGGAAGGACTGATGCTGAAGCGGAAACTCCAATACTTTGGCCACCTGATGTGAAGAACTGACTACTTGGAAAAGATCCTGATGCTGGGAAAGATTGAAGGCGGGAGGAAAAGGGGACAACAGAGGATGAGATGGTGGGATGGCATCACCGACTCAACGGACATGAGTTTGAGCAAACTCTGGGAGTTGGTGATAGACAAGGAAGCCTGGCGTGCTACAGTCCATGGGGTGGCAAAGAATCGGACACGACTGAGTGACGGAAATGAACTGAACAGATTCATTGGAAGAAGCCTGGGGCAGGTGCTGGGAAAGGACCAGCTCCAGTTCAGTGGAAACCAGAAGATGGGTTCCATGGTGACAGAGGGAAGGAGGGGGGTGAAGCAGGGGCAGGCAGCTCACCAGCACCAAGCCCGGAATGTCGGGCTCTGAGTCTGCCATCCAAGGTCACTGGGGACCTTTAGGCTCCACCTCCGGCAGCTGGCCAGGAGCTGCAGGATGGAGCAGGAGGTGGGAAGTGGAGACAGACCAGAACACACATTCTGATCACTGGGCCCGCTGGCTCTCCCCTAGGCCAACTGGGATGTGATGTCCTTTGTATCTTGAAGGTCCATTGTGTCTGTGAGTGAGTGTGTGTGTATGAGTGTGAGCACATGTGAGTGTAAGGACATGCCTCAGGGTATGAGCACACGTGAGCCAGGTGTGATGAGTGTCCATGCATGTGTGAGCTCAGCTAGTTAACATGCTGGTGAGACTATGGAGACGACGACAAGGTCTATGCCTCTGCCCCCAAAGGGGACACAAGCAGGGCCAGACAGCAAGGCTGGTGCTAAGTTGGAGCCTGCCACACAGAGCTGCCCTGAGATGCTGGTGGAGAGCAGCCTGGCAGTGCAGCTCCTTCCCCACCCCCATCAGCACATCCCCACCCTGGGTCCCGCCCCTAGGGTCTCATCCCACTGTCCCCAACCTGCCTTCTTTTCACCCCCATCCAGCTGGGCTCCCAGCACACCTGCCTTGAGGGTAGGGGGCCCTCCCTGGCCTGGCTGTGTGATATTAGGGCCATGGTGTCCTCCCCAGAGCTGCCTTTGAGAACAAAGTCCCAAGGAAGAAAGGCCCTGGCTTCCCTGAAGGAGGAGCACAGGGATAGAACCAAAACTGCCTCTTCCCAAGGAGATGGCAGAGGGTGGTTTAGTCCATAAACCACCACTTAAATGTGGCTGATGATTCTCTTTCACTTGGCGGGGTGCCCCAAGAAGACAGCCCCAGGCCACCCTGGGGGACCCCAGTCTGCCGCACATGGGCCTCTCTCGGCAGCCCAGGCATCCTCTGCCCCTCCCCTGCATTTCTGGTAATTTCTACTGGAAACCAAGTCCCTGCACTTGGATGGAACAGGACTGCTGTAACTTTCCTTTCGGTTCCAGGCACACAGTGGGTCCCCCTTCCCCAGCATCAAACATCTTTGGATCTAAAGACACTGGACTCTTTGTTGGGGGCCCTGGGGGGAGCGGCGAGGGGGCAGGGAACCCAACCCACCTGTTCATTCCCTCCTCCTCCGCCCCGGCTCTAGGTCAGAATGAAAAAAAAAAAAAGCTTCCTGGCTGATCCAATCTGGAACCTAATCGTCTGGACAGCTGCAGCAGCCCTCGGATGCCAGCCCGGCTGGCTCCCTGCTTGAGCACTGGATGCCTCCCCGCCAGACCCTCAGCCTGCTGCAAACCCACACCAAGCCCCTATGTGGGGCTGGGGCAACTCCCACCCTGCGCCCCCCCCCCCCTTCCAATCCCACACCCAGTTCCCGACTGGTCCCCATCCTCTGGTGGCAGCTGCTGGCAGGGCCACGGGAGGCAGTAATATTATATATTACAACAAACAGGGGCGGCCCACTGACAAATAGGCCTGCGTGATCTAAACGGTATATTATCCCATAAAAACGTCAGCGGGTAGGGCGTCAAAGCCAAGATGGAGCAGCGGCCCCAGAGCACAGGCTGCAAGGCCTGAACCTTCCTTGGCACAGCCCGGAGCTGCAGGGATGTGTTCTAGATGGTGCATGCTGGTTGTGATCTTGTTTGCTTTTAATCCTGAATCTTTGGTGGGAGAAAGAAGGCCCCATCGGTTAATAGGGACCAAGGAACCCTGGGGGAGCCGTGCCCTGGCGGGTGAGGCAGGTGGAGCGCAGCAGTGCGAGTCACCTACTGCCCAAGAGGGCAGGTGCTGCACCCTGAAGCCCTGGCATCAGCTCGAGAGCTCTGGGATAAGGCCCAGCAAAGACCTCCTAGGACGGCCTTTCCAAGGGGCGCCCACCTTTCCAAGAGGCTGCTGGTAGTGGCCCGAGTGAGAACTTTCTCTGGATGGGTTATGACGGGCCCCCTTCCGAGAGGCTAAGGCAGCACCTCCGCCCTGGGGGGATGGTTTCTAGTCATCGGAAGTCATCCAAGGTGGATGCTGGTCAATATGGCATTGACAGGGCTACTGCTGCCTGGTGACGCAAGGCTGGAAAGAGGAGCGACGCTCCAGACGCTGTGCAGGATTTTCTTGTTGGACTCTCTAGGCAGAGATCAGCCCTGAGGCCACCCAGGTGGAGTCCCCAAATCCCTTCCATGCTGACCTCTGGCCAGTGTATCCAGGGCCCCTCTGAGAAAGCCCTGTGCAAAGGGCTGACATCAGGGCAACTGGTGGGAATCCCCCTGAGACTCCGGCCATGCCAATCAAGGCAGCTGCCTGCCCTGCCGCACAAGGTCCCTGGGGTAGAGTGGCAGCTCCCATCTTTGGGGGCCTATATTCAGGTATTTATGGTAGGGAAGGGGGGGGGCGGGGGCAGAGGCCGCCCAGAGGCCTCTTTCAGAAGAAAGGGCAAGGGGACCCTAGGGGTGGTGACCAAGGCCCCTTTCCACCCAGAAAGCACTCATTCCCAGTGGTACTGGCTGAACTCTATTTGAGCTTGGGAATTCCCAGCTTAGGGCCGGTCCCAGGCTCAGACCCTGGAGCTAGACCAGGGGCATTCTGGGAAGTGTAGTCCTTTGGGAGTTGAGCGGGCCTGCTGGGATTTTGGGGGGTGGGGTGGGCATCCCATCAAGAGCAAGCAAATAAGCAGAGAGAGCAAAGGAGGTTACCCTGACCCTAATCCCAAGGTGGAGGTCTGACATTCCTGGGAAATGGCTGAACTTAAGACATCTGCTCCCTGAAAAGACACCAGCCAATATTGGATTCCAGCCTCAGATCACACCCGCAGTGGTTTCCCTGAGCAAACTGTCTGGAGCTCTTATTTTGGTGAGGAGCTCTGGGAACTCCCCAGAGAGGAAAGACCCGGCCTGAATTCCCCAACGCCTTTCCTCCTCTGGCAGCTGCCTCCAGACCGCAGGAGAGACAGGGGTGCTACCTGCTGGGCTCCTGGAGAGGCTGCAGCGCATCCCGCACACTCTCGCACATTATTTATGCTCACAGTCCGCGCTGATGACATATGTAAGTTGACAGCGAACATCCTATCAACTTGCTGGAGTGTATCTTGATTGTTAAAACACACTCTTAAAGGTGTACGATCATTTATCAAATTAAAATAGCGGCGCCTTGCCTGTCCCTTTTCTGCCTTCCCTGACCACTCCCCTGTACCCTCCCTCCTTCTCTGGCCTCCTGGGCATCCTGCCCTTGTACCCAGGCCCTGCTCCTCGGGTGGGATGGGGGGAGGAGAACCCTGCCCCTGATTCCAGGGACCCAGACTCAGCACCCCCTCCCCATCCCACCCCAGGCCAGGGCAAGCCCACTAATCGCCAAGAAGTGACAAACGCCAGAAGCCCCACCAATTAAATCTAAACTCAAGCAAAGCTCAGTGGCCAGTAAATTATTATTTTTATTAGCTTGAACCAAGTTCCCGTAAGAGAGAAAGTCAACTTGCTCCCATGAATGGCTCTTGTATAATTTATTTAACTCTGTGCTCTTTGCCAAAGCCTGGAATATTTTTAGCTCGTTCTGTTGTTGGATTTGGCTTTTTTATGTGTGTTTCTGAGGGGTATTTTTAGCTCCCTCCATGTTATTCTAACAGCCTCCTGTGCGTTTTGTCCTGTCTGTGCGGGCTGTTGAACCCAGTCTCACAGCAGACAAGGGAGATTTCTAAGAATAAACGGGAGCATTTGGGGGTGATTTGGGATCCGCACAAGGCCACTCCCTGCCTCTCTGGCTAATTTGCCTTAGTGCTCACGTGACCTGGATATTCCTATAGGAATATCCCTGTAGGAATAATCAGACAAGGGGGCAGTACAAGCCCCACTGAGAAAAAACCCACATTCCAAAAATGGCTTCGCTGGGGTGGGTGAGGCGGCCGCAGCCTGGCCAGTCCACGCGGCCGCCGGATTCTGGGCTCCACACGGTGGCCGTGGCTTTGATGTTTGCTTCTGCCACTTACAGAGCAGGACGAGTAGAGTCTTCGGAAAGTAACTCTTTTCACACCTACTTAATGTTGGTAACGGTTGCCGAAACACTCCATCGTGTCATTGAGTTAATGAGGTATTTACGAAATTGTATTTTTTTTCCTATATGAAAAAATATCACATGAGAAAGGAGGGGGATCCTTTGATGGGGTCTTTTCACACCAGGAAATTATATTCCCCACCCCATCCCCCACCACGTTTTTCTTCTTCTTTTTGAGATTGAGGATCAGAAGCACTTTTAGCAGGAGAGAAGTTTGTGGTTCTCCCACCAGAAGGAACCTGCCGCCCTGTATACTCCCAACAACAACCACAGGCCCAGGGCACCTGGCTTCCAGGCCAGACCATTTACACGCCAAGGAAGCCAAGAGAAGGGGCGGAGAGGAGAACCCACTCGCAGTCACATTGCCCAAACCTCCGCCTTCCTTGGGTGGAGACCCAGTGATTCTCCTTTGGCCCCAAGGGCAACGCACAGAGAAGGATGAAGGGCAGTAGCTGTAGCTGACCGGCTGGAAGAGGGGGCGGGGACCCGGCTTCTCCCAGGCAGGGCTGCCTCCTACTAGATGCACTCCCTCCAAGGAGAGGCACGATCCCCAATCGCTCCAGGCAGTAGCGCTGATGAAAAATCTTGGGTTGGTGTGTTGTTGATTTTCATTTTTTCCCCCCTAGATTTCACAGCTTTGCCTCCGGACCATCTGTATTAGAGACAAAATCTAACACTGCACTAAAAATAATGATTCCAAACATTCTAATTGCACCTTTTGGTGACAAGGTTACTGGAACAGCACTTTACCATAAAACCCCACAGCCCGATGATAAAGCTATCCGCACTTTCATTTTTAGAAAAACAATGGGAGAAGCCCTGGAGCCCAACATCCCATCGGGGTCCTTCAAACTGACATTTTGAAAGCGCTGGGTGGGGGCAGCACTGGAGGAGCGCAGGGAGGGAGACCTTGGCCCAGGCTGGGGGGCCGAGCCAAGACGAGGAATCCTCAGAGGCCAGGGACTCGATCTCCGGTGGCTGGATCCTACTCCCATGTTAGAGCCGAACAAATAGGAAGAAGCTCGGTGCAATTTTCCTTTCAGCAGGGTAGTCAGTGGAGGGAGGGGTAGGCTGGGCTGCTGCAGCCTGGCTTATGGACCTGAGGCCGTCACGGAAATGGGAAGAAAGTCCGCCAAACTGGCCATTTTGAAATCCGCACACGAGATGCAAAAAAAAAAAAAAAAAAAATTTAACTTAATTATACTTTTTCCTTTTTAAACTGGATCATATATAGATACAGACCAAAGCAAAGTAGTCTGAGGTATAATTCTTTTTTTTTTAATTGATGTAGCTAAATTTTAAAAAACCAATACAAGATCCTGGTTTTCAGCAATTTCAAAAGCCTTTCAGCGGCAGATGTTTCTAGCTGGACGCCCTCTAGGCCAGCCTTCCCATCACAAATGGGTTGAACATCTCCAGGCACAATAGGTCTCTCTGGTCCCCCAGGGAGGTAGAAGCAGCCTCCAGGAGCAGCAGATGTGTGGGCTCCCAGTTGCCCCCTCTGAGGGTGCCCTGGGGACCTCCAGTGAGCTCTAGAACACCCTGTATATGGGGAAGGTGAGTAGGGTCTGGGTCAAGGACACAGTCCAGGCCAGCGCCCACCTGATTTCTCCAGTCCCTCCATGGCCTACAATCCAAGAACCACGTGATCAAACTTGGAATGAGCTAGACAATGGTTCGGGTCACCCAGACCATGTTCCCACCTGGCCTGGTGGTGCCTACATCTGGATATAAGAGCAGAAAGCAGAAATGGCGGCTGACCAGGATCTGGCGAGGGTTGTGGGCTGTTGAATAGGGACAAGGGAGGCAGCAGTGACTTAAACTGATGGGGAATCCAGCTTGGCCAAGCCCCTCTCGCCCCCCCTCCCTGCCTCTGCCCCTGCCCAGCCCCCAGGAGGGCATGGCCCCAGCCTGTCTGTGTACTACCGGGACAGCCTTGGTGTCAGGGGCCCTTCTGAACCCTTGCTTCTGTTACCCTCCAGGCTAGAGGGCATGGCATATGGCATGGCGGGGGGGGGGGGGGGGTGCATCCAGAAAGGACTAGGGACACTGTGGCACTGTCCCTAAGGCTACCACAAGCCCTCAACCACAGCCCCTCAGTGTGAGCTGAGCTGGGCAGGCAGCATCTCCAATGCAGGAGCAGGAGAGACAACCACAGGGACAGTAAGGACAGATATTTAAAATCACCGATTGCCCAGGCAAGTGCTTTTGCTCTTTTGAGTTATAAATCTATAAGAGGAAAAAAGCAAGGAAGAGGGAAGAGTGAAGCAGAGGAAAAAAGCAGCCTTGCAGAAGGCTCACACTGGAACAGGAAACGCGGGCGAAGTGCTGACTCCAGGAGAGGGCTGAGTCCAGCCCCTCCACTTCCAGCTTGCTCTAACTTTTTGAATCTCATGTGGTAAATGCTAAAAGCCCATTAGTAATTAAGCAATTTCTCGTTATTTTTTTTCTTTTTAGGAAATTTATGTTTTTCTTTCTGACTGCCCTCCCTTCTGACATTTTCCCTTCTAGCCTGACTCTGCCATCCGTTTTAATCCACACACTAATTGTAATCCCATTAAAGCAGATATAATTTTATTAGTATTCACAGTTCATCAAGCTAGCAATAATAACTGTTACTGCCAAATTAACAACAACAACAACAAAAAAAAGAGGCAAACAACATTTCTAATGTTTAGAACAAACTGTAAACAAAAGCAAGCCAACCTTCCAGGGTGACCAGCGGGTCCCCAAACGCGCAGCCACTCGGCTTCCTGCAAGCTCAGCCGGCGCTGGCCAGTGACCTCCAGGGTCTCGGCGAGGTACAGCCCCCTTTGCCACCCTCTGCCTGGCCCTGCTTCTCCTCTGACCTGGCTCGACAGTAGTATCGAAGCCACCCCAGAGGGGGACCGCTCTGGAGATCTGCGTCAGCTCTGCCAAGGAACAGCTCTCTCCCGGGAGAGGTCTGGAGTGCAGGGAGGCCCCAGCTCGCTCCTCTTGGAGCAAATCTGCGGCGAACTCGCCTGCACCGAAATCCGGCGGCGGCCCCCGCGCCGCCCCCAGCTGAGCCGGCGCCGGCGCTGCCCTCCCCGAGAGCGCAGGCCGAGAGGCTGGGCCACGATCTGGCCATGCTTTGTCCGGCTTTAGCAGGATACCAGAGGCACTTGTTAAAGCAAATGCATCCCCTGCAAACCCATTCTCGCCCTGACACTTCAAGGCTTTATATAGAAACAGGATTTGCTCGTCTTACACCAGCAGTCCCTATTAACGCTCACCCCGCGCACACACCGCCCTAATCCGAGAGGCCGCGGCACTCCCCTCCCCAAGTCACAACAGCCGTTTTTGTTCCCGCAGAAAGTGGCCTCGTTGTCCCAGCCCCGGAATGTCTTAAGGATGTGAATGCAGAATGCAGAAATGAGGTTTACGCGGAATTTAGTTCTTCGGCAGGAAGGGGTGGGGGAGGGTGCAGGAGGGGAAAGGCTTTATTTTTAGCCGGCTCCGGGGCTGCCCCTCCGAGACCCTGGGGGACCCCGGGGAAGGGCACTCTAAACCGCGATGATCGGGCTCGGGGAGCCCCCGCAGGACGCGCGGGCCGCCACCGGTGCCGGAGCAGGGAAATGAAACCGAAGGCTTCTCCGCAAACGCTCCGAGAGAGGAGGGGCAGGCTCCCATCCGACCCTCGACCGTGCCCACCTCGCGGCAGGGTCTCCTCTCCCGCGCCCGCCCGGCCGGCACTGACCTGTGTGCGAAGCCATGGGCAGCGGCGACGGGAAGTACTTTCCGGGCTGGAAGTGAGCGGGGGGCTGCGCGGCGGGCCCGGGCGGGGCGAGGCGCGCGGCGGCGGCGGCACTGCGGTGGCCCAGGCTTCCGCGCTCCGACAGCAGATGAGGCGGCGGTGCGAAGTCGCGGCCATCCATGCCGGGCCCCGGCCCCGGCCCGCCGCCGCCTCCTCCCGGGAGCAGCACGGCCGGGGCCCGGGGGCGGCTCGGCGCGCGGGCGGCACGCAGGCGGCGCGGAGGAGGCGGTGTCTGGGGTCACCGGCGGCGGCGGTGGGGCCGGTCAGCACGCGGGCGGACTGGGCTCCTCGGCGGGCGGCCGCGTGCCGAGCCGGCGGTCGCCGTGCGGATCCATAGTCTGCGGAGACAAGCAGAGGAGACTAGGTGACTTGGGGGTTCGGCTCGCCGGGGGGTCCCCGCCCCCGCCCGCCCGCCTGCCACCCTTCCCACCCCGCCGGCCCGAGTCCCGCCAGGCCGGGCGGCCGGGCCCCGAGCTCCCCGCGCGTCTCCCCGCTGCACGCGCGCGCGTGGGCCACCCGGGCCGCCCCGATTCCCCCCGCGCACACGCACCGTCCCGGCCACGCTCGGTCCGGAGGAGCCTGAGGGAACCCGGCCGTACCGCTCGCCGCTTCCCCTTCGCGGGTCCCTGCGGCGAGGGCGCCGCGGCGAAAGGCTGCTGGCTCCGTTGGGTGATAAAAACCCAAATCTGAGAAGCCATCACGCATACACACACACACACACACACACACACGCACACACGCACACCCTCTCCCCTCCCCCGCTGCCCAAAGGTGTCTCTGAGGAAAGGCCTGGGGTCCACGCTAGCTTTTTTCCCCTCTCTCCATTCCGAGGTCCAGCTTTTACTGCATTCTGCTTAACCGAATAACCATGCTAATTAAGCGAGTAATTTTATTGATTGTAACTCAAGAGGTTTTTTTTTTTTTATAACCTTCCTTTTCTCCCCTCTCCCATCCCCCCCATGCGTCTTTTGGTCCATTCTTTTGAACCCGCCGCTCCTCTCCCCACCCCTGCCTCGCCACAGCCCTAACAGGACCAAGCCCCCATCCCGCAATGCCGAGCTTGGACCCCGGGCCAGCTCCCCGAGCCCCAGGGGCTCTACGTCCGCGGGCGGCGTCACCTGGGCCGCCACGCCGCAGTGCCCGGCCGGCCGGCCGGGAGCCGGGAGCTTCCTAGCGAGGCTCAAACAATCTCCCCTCCCCCCGGTGAAATTCGCCCAGGATCTTCCTCTGCGGATTGGGGGTTTGGTGAGGGCCTCTTTGAGAATCAGAAATTGTTCTTCCTCAACGCCCCAAATCGGCCACGGAATTTCTCCCTTCGGCGCCTGCCCCGGCTCGCTCGCTGAGCCAAGGCCGTTCTCCGCACGGCCCGGGGAAGTGGGGTTTGCGACGCCGGGCTCCGCCGTAGGGCCGCGGACAACTGGCCCGGCCCAGGGCAACCTTCGCCAATGCCCAGGTCTCAGCGGACCCCTGGCCTCCGTCGTCCACCTCCACCTCTCGGCTGAGCCACTTGTAATGTCCCCCACCTCCCTTCTCTTCCACCCCGACGCGGAGAGTCCACTCGGAGGCGAAATTGGGGACAATTTCAGACGCTGAGTGTGAAACGACGAAGCAAGCAACATAAACTGAACAGCTGTGCGCCCGCGTGGACCTCTTGCATTTTGCACATTTCTCATTTCCTCAATCTGCATTGTTTTAACGTTTCATACCACTTCGAACAAAAGGGAGATGAGATGGGCAGGCTCAATATTCTTAACAGTGAACTTTGCAGAAAGTCTTCGCATTTTTTTTTAGTCGTCCCACCGTGACAACAAAGCGATTAAGATGTTTTCCATTTTGTGAATACCATTTTAAATTACTATATTTAATGCTACAGGTTCTACACGTCTTATTTGCAGACTGTTTTGTGTTTGATTTAATCTATAACCGAAAACATAATGTATTAAGCGAATACATATTTGCTCAGCTGATAAGCTTTTTAATATTTATTCGGAAAGCTTTTGCATTGTAAATAAACGGGACCTACACAAAGACTTCTCTTTGTCTCTCAACTTCCTACAAAGGGGTTTTGGGCTTCCTCCCCTCTAGGGATCGTCAGCTCTCTACCCCGGTCTAACAAATCACTCGACTCGCCGCCGCTCGGGCCTACTGAGCGAACGCCTGGCCTCAGGACCGGGAGAGCGCCGGGCGAGGGGGCTGCCCGCGCTGGGGTCAGGGGAGGGAGGGGCTGCCCGCGCGGGGCTTAGGGCCTCCGGGCAGCAGCGAGCTGCGAGCCGGGGGGCACGGGGCGGGACAAAGGGAAAGAAGGAGGGGAGGGAGGTCGAGAACCTGCGGCTTCAAAGGCGCCGAAGGCCCGCGGCTGCGCGCAAGGGGGGTGGGGGGCTTCCCAGCGGCCTCCGGGGAACCGCGTATACTTTGGTTTTGTTTTGTGGGGTTTTTTTCCAATAAGAAATTCCAAAATTGTCGAGAAAGGGAGTTGCTCTCGATTCTCGGGACGCGGGCTTGGCTACCAGCAACAGCTTTAATCTTCACCTTCTGTGGGCCGGACCGATCCTTCCCCATCAGCCCGCCAGACTTTTTACTCGGAAGGGGATGGGTTGTTGTCGCCCCTCCGTGCCGCGGAGATTCTCACCAGGTCAGAGGGGCTTTCCTTTGTGTTCTTTGCTCCGGGGAAGAGGCCGCGCCGCGCCTCCCAGTCCGCCAGAGAGCGGCTCCCGGGGGCCTGCGGAGCACAAGCCCGGCAGAGAGAGGGGCGGCGACGCGCGGCCTCCGCCGCCGCCTGGGCCCGGAGTCTCGGATCCCAGGCGCCGCCATCCGCGAATCCCAGGGCTCCGAACGTCCTCCCCCCAGCGCCAAGAGAGACCGCAGCTCGCGTAGGGCCAGACTCGGAAAGGACACCGAGCGAAAGCGGTGGCGTGCCGGGCGGTCCCCGCGCCGGCTGGAAAATCGCTGACAAGGGTATATTGCAGAGTCGAACCTCGAAACGCCGGGTCCTCCCCAGGACTCCGCGGCGCGATCCCAGGAGTCGCCCGTCTCTCTGCTCGTGGCTCGAACGCTCCAGGATTGTGGGAGCGGCTCCTTCGGTTTTGCTTCGGTTTTAAACACCGAAAACCCTCCCTTTGCTTCGGCCACCCGCATCCTCCGGCGCCGTCTCCCGGTGCGCTGGCGCTGTGGGGCCCGCAGGCTGGGCTGGGGCCCGCGCACACCCGGCGCAGCTCGGGCGCCGCCGTAGAACCCGCTCCCTGCGAAACGGTCGCGCCCGACACCCACCCTACCCCCGCCAGGAGAGGCCCGAGGCCCGTGGCCTCTCCGGGCCCCCGCACCCCAAGGCGCACCCACCCGCAGATGCCGCCTCAGGGGTGGTGGTCTGAGCCCTGCACGCCACCCGGAATGCGGTCGGTGAGAAAGCCACTTTGCGCTGGCCTCGCTTGGCCCCCTCCGCCACCCTCAGCCGCCCCGGAAATTTTTTTCTGAAATGTCCTGAAATGAATTAGGCTCTAGAAAGCGAACCCCCACGAACCTCGCCGTTACCCCTCTCCGCCCGATCCCTCGCCCCGCACGCCGCTGGCGGCCGGCAAGACCCTTTGGTAGGTGGCTCGGCCGCCTCGGCCAGCGCGAGCCAGCCGGTTCCCGGCGCCGTGGAGCAACCGGGCGGGGCTGACCCAAGGCTGCTCGGGGGAGGGGAGCAGCGTGGGGGGGGGGGGTGCAAACAATTGGGGTTCATTCGTGGTGCCGCCAAAGCCGGGAGCGCGTTGGCTGCGTCGGGGACCTCGCCGACTGTCTAGCCGGAGCGGCCCGCGCGGCTTTCGCCGGACGCAGCCTGGCGGTCCCTGTCCTGTCGCGATTATTTATTTTTAATACTGGGTGTCGATCGACACAACAAGCGCTCAGAGCAAAGCAAGGACGCATTACGGGGGGAATTTTAAACCGATCGATAAGATTTTTCAGAGGGGAAAAAAAATCGCTCTTACATATAGTCCATTAAAAAAAAAAAGCCTGTTCGACATTATAACGGATTTTTAAAAAGGGAAGATATATACTTCTTAACATCGCAACCCTGAATTTCTCTTACTAAAAAAAAAATTGTAAATCCCCAAAGCCAAAATAAAAATAAAATAATAATAAAAATACAAAAACAAAAAAAAATGAAAGCAATTTCAGTTACTTACTGGAGGTTGTTTCCTGGATACAATTGAATGCAATACAATTAAACCAGTAAATGTGACTTTGTTTTGTATTCCTATTGGTATTTTCAATGTGCTGACTGTTGCACTGTAAATGCACCGCTTCCACAACAACGACTCTAGCGAGCCCATCCAGAGCGGCTCTCAAACCTGCAGCCCGGCGCGGCGAGCCACGGGCCCTGCATACTAATAAGCTCGTGCCACTCAGCCCGGAGCAGCCGGTGCGCTGATTGGCCGCGCGGCCCTCCGCGGCCGGGAGCTCGTGCCACTCATTCGGCGTAAACAGGCCTCCCAATAGGCTGGCGCCGGGCCAGGGAGCTGCCAATCAGGGAGCAGCAGGGCTACTACCAAGCCCGATGGCGCCTAATTCAAGCCCGGCGACTGCGCAGCTCCTTTGCGCAGATCGTTGCTGCTGAATGGGAATGTGTTGGCGCAGGGCGGGAGAGGGAGCAGGGGCGAGTGGGAGCGTTTATCCACGCCGAGGGGAAGGCTTTTGCTTTTTTTTTTTTTTTTTAATTTAACCCAGCAGGTCTAACGTTTGGCGTCCGGTGCACAGAGGCCAGATGATACAGCAACACGCGTTGAAGCAGATGCTTTTTAAAATACTTGGGATGTCTGGCAGGTGGCTAAACCCCGCACAGGTAGGCCTGAGATCCAAGCATAGAGGCCTCCTCGGGTTGCCTGGCCCTACTACCACTTCGAGGCCTCCACCTGCTCTGACCAAGCTCAGGAATGCCTGCACTCTCGAAGTCTGGGTACCACGGACTCTTGAGTCACCGGCCTTGTCCTCTCCTCCTCTTGCCCCAGGGATCAGAATCTGGGGAGAAGTTCTTGTGTCTCTGGCCACGTATGTGCGGTCCCTCAGTTTTTATTCCCCTTGGCTATATTTTTGCAACGGAGCACTGATGAAAATGAAAATCGGGGATTTAATGCCATGACAAAGATTGCCCTTTCTTCATCTGCAACTAGATTTTAAAAATATGTTCACCTTGATACCCACAGTGTGAAAACCATGCACAGTATTTTTCAATGTCGCTCTCCTGCATATCTGCTAAATTCTTGCCCTAAATAAAAAAGCCACTAAACAAATATCTTCATCGTAATCAGATGCAAACTACTTTTTAGGTTATTCTCCAAATATTTCTGTTAGAGTTTGGTTTCCCAACGATCCTATTTATGCTCGGGAGTCAAGTCTATGTCTTAGTGGCGATGGATACATTATTTTTACTCCTCCAGGTGCAGCTCTGCTTCCCCCTCAGGGGGGACAAAAATGTATTTAAACTAGATGCCAACCACCTCGGGCACGCGCGGTAGAAATTATCCACCGGCTCATTCCGGTAGAGACCGCCGCTGCCGTCGCCGCTGCTAAGTCACTTCAGTCGTGTCCGACTGTGTGCGACCCCATAGACGGCAGCCCACCAGGCTCCTCTTCCTGGGATTCTCCAGGCAAGAATACTGGAGTGGGTTGCCATTTCCTTCTCCAATGCATGCATGTCATGCTAAGTCGCTTCAGTCGTGTCCGACTCTGTGCGACCCTATGGACACAGCCCACCAGGCTCCTCCGTCCACAGGATTCTCTAGGCAAGAATACTGGAGTGGGTTGCCATTTCCTTCTCCACCGGTAGGGACAGGAACGGGTTAAGCCAGAGGCCTTCTGTTGTCACCTTTCTTTCCCCGCCCCCCCCGCCCGCTCCCTGGGGACCGCCAGGATTGGCTGGCACTCGGCCAGCAGGCTGTCAATCACCGAGTGTAAACAAGGCGCTGATTGGCTGTAGTCCAGTCCGCACAGGGCCTCCTGAAAAAAGCAATTACTGGCTCCGCGGTTTCAAGGCGGCCCCAGGCCGCTTGATGAAAGGAGATAAGCTAGGGACCGTTTCCAGGACCCCCGCGGGCCGACCCTGGCAGCCTTGGAGCCGAGGTGCGGCGTAGAGCCTGCGGATCAAAGGAATCCAGAGAGAAAGGGGAAGCCGGGCGCGCGGCTCAGGCCGGCCTTCCCCCGCGGGCATCTCTGACCTGGGTAGGGGCTTGGGCCGCGGGCGGGGCTCGGAACTGGGAGCCCGCTTTGGGCAGCGCGGCCGGGCAGCTCCGGAGAGTCCGGGGCTGGCAGGTAAGCGCCCAGCTCCGCGGCCCGGGCCTAGGACGCAGGACTCGGCCGGCGCGGTCCTGAGTCCCGGCTCCAGCGACACCCCTGCCAGGTGACGAGGACCCCTGTCCCCCACGGCCTGAGCCCCTCCCTGGCCAGTCCTAAAGCCCGTGCCTTCGGAAGCCACCGGGGTGGCGCGCGTCTGCAGCGGGAGAGGAGGCGGCATGTATAAATCCATAAAGCGCTCGGAGATCCGATTAGCGCACGGCTATTCATTAGGCCGGGGGCGATTGAATTAGGTCCCGGGTGCGGGCCCGAGGAGGGGGAGGTGCCGGCGCGGGTTGGGCGCAGCCGCCAATGCGGGGCGTGGGGGGGGGGGGCGGAGGGGAACGGTTCTGGCGCAGACCTCCGGGCTTGGGCCGTGGCTTCCGGAGGAAGAAGTCAAAGCATCGGCTCCGGAGCGAGTTGAGGGGACGGGTTCCTCCAAGTCCTGCCCCAGCGGGTGCTTGCGGGGGCGGCCGGCTTCCTATTCACACCGTGCAAAGCCAGCCTGAGCCCGGCCCGGCTGCAGAGAAATCGCGTCCTCGGAAGGGTGGGCGGGCGGGAGGGGCGGCCATGGCTCCCGGATCCAGCGCAGGGCCAGGAGCAGCCGGAGGTAGGGCTGGGAGCGGCTAGCTGTGCAGTCCCGGTCCCAGAGCACAGCGGCCTCGCACCGCCTCCTCGGAACCGGTGACCTGGCACGCTGAGACTGCCTGTTCCGCACGCCCAGGGGTCCCGCCAGCTTCCCGCAGCCCTCGGAGTCCTGACCCCCAGCAGGGTGCTCCTTGCCTCCGGACGTTTGGAATCTGGGTTCCGGATTACTGTCTCTGATGAGTTTGTTTTCTGGCGCAGAAACTTTTTCTTATAACTGAAGTTTTTAAGCTCCACTTGAAATTTTTAAAAATGAGAAAAAAGTGTATGAGAGAAAAATCCTCCACCCAAGAGAAAGAATACCTTGCCTACCCTCAGTGTCCCTGTAGTTGCGCCTAGCTCCCTGAGCGCCCGCCAGCGGGGGCCCCCGGGGTGCGCTGGAGTCGGAAAGGGGCTCAGCCTTGGACCACCACGTGGGGGAAGGGCCTCCAGGCCCCCACTCTCCGTCCGAGAGTGTGAAGAGGGGCTCCCAAACCCCCATCCCCCACGGGCAAAATATTGTCTGAGGGTCCTGGAGCCTGGCTGATGGGCCCCACCCTAGGCATAATCCAAGATGTGCAGGCTGCCAGCGAGATGGAAGGACAGAGGATGGCACGGCTCGGGTCCTCCCCGCCCTCGGGAAGGCTGGCTCATATCCTTCCAGCTCGCCATCGCCAAATTCCTAATTCAGTGGGAGAGAACTGGCTTTCAGAAAACCCACTGCTGTCCCCTGCCCCTCCCGGCCCATCGGGAGAGAGAGGCTGCCTGCCTGGGGGAGGCGAAGCACAGCCCCATGTCCGCTTGGCTTCCTCCCCTCTCCTCCTCTCCCTAGCATCACTTGAAAACAAATCTAGTGGGTTTTTTTTTTTTTTTTTCTTAATACTGTTTCAAAACAGTTGTTACAGCAAATAGCTGCAGACGGGCCTGCTGGATGCGGCAGGGGCTGGCAGCTGCCCAGCGCGGGCGCCTGGCCGCTCAGCAGCTCCCGCAGTACCAAAATAAGCTCCCCGTGTTCCCCTTCAGAAGACGCGGCCTACCGAGGCTCCGGCCGGCCGGGGCATGTTTGGCTGGGCGCACTATCAGCTCAGAGGAAACCTCCCTGGTTTCCTTTTTTATTCTGCCTGCTGTCCAGAGCTAACAAATGTTTTTAATTTTAGAGGAACATGGTGTAGGGATCTGCAGACCAGCTTTCCACTGGGGAGGACGAGAGAGCCAGGGAGTGGGTGGGGAAGGAGAAAGGAGAGGGGATAGAAATGTGAGATCAGGGTTGAGCTGGGTGTCCAGGTCTCTGCAGTCGCCCACAGTTTCACAAATGAATGGGCTCCCAGTCAGGCGAGGCCCACACACCCTGCCCAGCCCACATGCCCTGCCCCAGCCTGGAACACTACCCAGGGGTGTCCTTGAACCCCCAGCTTGCTTCCTCCCTGGCAGGTACCCAAGCTTGCCCTATGGCCCCATGCAGCCAGCTGTGCCCTGACACCTGGGCATGCACCCTTGCACATCACCCATCCACACACATGTATGTGTGCACACATGTAACACAAACACATCACGGGCACACACTTGAGCATTATACAGCACATCACACACCGATACGTTCACAGCACACACTGGCACCAGTGCTCTGGAGAACCTGCTTTCCCTCACACAGCCTGGGGGCCCCCTGTCACCCCAGAACCTAGCCCAGCTGTGGGGCCCCTCCCGGCACTTGCCCCCACTTCCCCTGAGAGCAGCTGCAAATCCAGGGCTCCTCGCTCCCCAAAGACCGCCATCCAGCTCTGTCTGAAATCATGAAATAAATAATCATTTTTTTAACGCAAGGGGGTGGAGGTGTTGGGTGAGTTACATAAAATTGTGAATTAGTCTCTGCTCCAAATAAACGCCTGCTTGGGCCGGAGAGCGGCAGAGCTGCGCTCTGGGTAATTGTGTGTCGGGTGTTTCTCCATTGTTCCCTGTGCCATTAGTCAAAGGGCAAATTAGAAACAATTTCTTGACAAAAATTGACTCTTAATTTTTCCTACCAGAGGCACAGGGGGCCAGGTCCAGAGGCTGGGCTCATGGACAGACAGGCCTGTCCGGAGGGGTGCTGGGGTCACTGATTTGCACTTGCCCAACCTGCAGTAGGAGAAACTGGGGGCCCCGGGTGTGGTTCACAGCAACCACCCCCCCACCCGCCCTCAGCTGGAGGGCAGCGTTACCCCATCTCAGCCCAGAATCTAATGCAGGGGTCAGAGGTTTGCACTCTTCCTCTCAAGTAAGTGGGGTAGGAAAAAAAAAAAAACAACCACATTCCCAGAGATGCCTGGATTGGAGGAACTCAGCCTCCGCACCCCTCCAGTCCCAGGAAGCAGGGTTAGGCCCCACCCCATCCCCTGAATGAGATCTTCTGCCACAGATGTGGTTCTTTTCACCAGGCCCTTTGGCTGGTGGACTGAAGGGGGCAGGGGTATGGGGGGAAGGTTCTAGGGCACCAGCCCAGCCCAGGATTCAGAAGCCCCGGGGCCCCACCCTGGCTCCACTCACTAGGCAGCCATCAGAGCAGCCTGTACCCCTACCTGCCCAGGTGCCTTCAGCTTTGGCTGTGAGTGGAGTTGAGAAGTCCCTACTCCATCCCCAAGGGTCCTCCCCAAGGTGCTGCACAGGGAATTTGTGCCTAGATTGGGAGTGGCCTTCTTTTTGGCCATCTTCTGTCTTTAGGGGCTTAAGCTTTGTTGGAGTTGGCCTATTTTGGAGGAGAAAGGAATACGAAGATCTCCCAGACTGCCCTCCCACTACCAAGGGGAGGGGGCTGCCCCCACCAAAAACAAAATCTCCAGTCACAGCCCCTTCATTATCTAGCAGGGCCTGCGGGGGCCCAGAGGGCCAGGTAGCAGGGGAGAAGGCCACTCTGAGGCCGAGGGTCAAGGGGAAGGAGCCGACAGAGGATGAAGAGTTGTCAGGAGCCAGGCCAGGAGGGAGAGTCCTCTGGTCATGCCTCCCATGAGGCCTTCCTCCAGCATCTCCTGAGCCCTCTGTGCTACCTTGAATCCTTTCTAGAGGTCCCAGCTCCCGCTTGAGCAAAGGGCCTGCATGCTGAGGCCTGAGCCCTGCTCAGTTGGAGCCCCTGGAATGTCAGGGAGGCACAGCTGGTCTCTGCAGACCACAGACAGGCTCCAAGACAGACTTGGGGATGTGGCTGGAAGTTTTAAAAGGCAACAAGAGCAGCAGGGGAGCCAGACTTTGAAGTCAGATGAACAGCTTTCCTGGGACCCCTCCCTTTTTTGGGGGGTGGGGGGAGGTGTAATTCTGTTGCTGGTTTGTCCAACCAGGTCAGGAGGCTGCCCAGCCCCCTCCGCTCCGGAAAGGTGCTTGTTAAACACAGTCGTAATTTGTGGCTAAATATAAGCCAGTGTGTTCACACGGAAAGTATAATTCAGGGTGCTGGTTGTGTGAGGTTATCAACCAGGAGGCCCATCTGGGTTAAATTGAAGTGATTTTCATAAACGAGTAGGAGCATCCTATTGCCAGGCTCCTCCCTGACTTTTTATTAGTGACTGCATGATTATTGTTTGTGTTAAAGGGAATAATAGGAGTGGGGGACTCCTGGGACCCCAGGGGAAGGGGAAGAGGGGAGCCTCCCCACTCTGCTCTGTCCTGCCCCTCCAGTCTCGGCCACTTTCTCATCTAGGCTGAAGGAAGGCAGGGGACCCTCCAGGGAGTCTTGAATCAGTAGTGCTAAGCTGTCCTCCCCAAATACAGCCCTGCTCTTGCCCCACAGGAAGTCTGGGAGTGACTGGGAGAGTGGGAAGCAGGTTCTCTGGGGAGAACTCTGCTCCCCCTGTAAAGCTGAAATTAGAGGGGGGGATGCACTGGGGTGTCTTCTTGCAGGAGGATGACCCAAATTGGGCCCTCTGTTTTCCTGCTTATCAGGAAGGACACTACTGAGAGCCCAGGCTTGGCCTGCACAAATAGGTGTGGGAGATTTAGTGGGGCCCTAATGAAGGGTGGGTTACTGGCTACTTGGTGCTTCCAAGCACACCCCCCAACCAGGGCCTGACTGCCACCCTTCCTGGAAGGACACCTGCCTCCTTCCAGACAGGACCTCACAGCCCAGCCACAGGAAGTGCCGAGTAAGCAGTTGCTGCCCTAGCTGGTCTGCTCCTTTGCAGCAGTGTTTGGGTGTGTTTACACGTGTCGCTGTCAAGGTAGTCTGGACAGGGCCTCCAGGGCTGGACTTCCCGGGTCTGGTCTCACACTAGCGGGAGAGCCCTGGGAAAGGGGCGCAGGCTGGGTGTCAGGGTCTCCTCTGATGAAATCCAGCTGGCCCAGGCAGAGCCAGAGTGGTCCAGCCAGGCCAGGAGGAGAACCGAAAGACAGGGACTGGGACTGGCAACCCTGGATCCACAGGGCCACAGCTGTCAGCAAACCCCCCCCCCCCACCCCGGCCACTCCTCCACCACACACGTTCAGCAAATTCCTCTGGGCATCAGTTTCAGAGCCCAGGCAGCAGGAACAGCACCTGCCCCTTCCCACCGTGCCCATGATGGGCAGGAACCTCGAAGCCAGCTTCCCCACTGGATTTCTTCCAATTCCCAGACCTAGAAAAGCCCCAGACCCTGCCAGACATCCCCCTCCCGATTCTGCCCCAGCAGAGGGCTCCAGAGGGTAAGGGGCTACCCTTTCAGACTTGTTTCTGATCACAAAACAAACAGAGGCCTGGGCAGTTCTGGTCTCTGGGACCACACATCCCACCATCCTATTCTCTTCCTGCTCTCAAGCTGGGCCTGCCAAGCTCCCCACTCACACACCAGCCCAGCAATCTGGGCCCCCACCCCCACAAACCCCCTCCTGCCCTTGGGCAGGGCCACAGCCCCATCCTGTCCTCTGGACTTCTTCCTGTGTCTGATGGCCAAGGGTGGGGAGGGGGCGGTCCCTCCCCAGGCTGCCTTTGGGAAGAACCCAAGGCTGGGCATGAGGCCTGGGAAAGCTACAGACACATCTTTTCCTCCTCTCTCTTATTTCTGGGGAGGGTGGGTGTTGAGTCCTTGGCCTGGTTACCTGCCGCATATACAGACCAAAAATAAATTATTCCCATCAAAATTCCCACAGAGCAGCTAAGGCCTGCAGCAAAGCACTCTCCTCCCAGTCCTCAAAGGCAGGTAGCTGGGCTTGGCTACACCACCACCCATCAGGCCTGGTCTAAGCACAGCCACCGCCTCTTTTGTTAACAGGACAGTCACACCATTTAATTAAAAATCATTCAATAGGTCTGTTTTCTTCTGACCTGCACAAATACATATTCCACCTCAATTCATGACTCAACAATACCCGCTACAGGCGGTAATGGGAGGAAGCAGGAAAGTTTCCCAAAGGATGACTCCCCAGAAAACTCCGTTTCAACGACGCTAGCCCGGACAGTCAGAGGAGCCTGCCTGGGGTCAGCGCCACGCCGGGCCCTGAGCCGCCTGCCCCCGCCAGCCACTTCCGCTGGAGCCTTTTTTGAGCACATTGCACCAGGACTGGATCTCTGGTAGGCTCTGGGCCGAGGTTCCTTTCAATAAGCAAACCTCGAGCCTGGCCGGCCGATTTCTACTCTGGCGGGTGGAAGCGCAGACGCAAAGAGAGGTTTTTCTTTCCACCGGAATTTGATTTTGTTTGGTTTGCATTTGTATTTTTTTACTAGCAGGAATTTTCGATGTAAAAACCCTCCTGAGGCGGGTGGGGAAAAATCAAAGTCCCTACATCCCAGCCAGAAACAAAAGCCCTTTGGAAACGGCGCCGCAGGGCGGGCGGAGCCGGGCGCCCGGGTCCCGCGTCGGGAGAAGCGGCGCGCAGCACCTACCGCTCGGCGGCTCCAAGGCGACTCCGGCTCCGGTCCGGGCGGCCGGTGTCCGACCTGCTCGCCGGAGTGCGCCGGGTCCCTAGAACGCGGAGGCGGCCGGAGGCCCCATAATCGCAATTTATGGCCTGGGTGACGTGCTTCCCTCTCCCACAATGGGGCCGGGTGACATTAAACAGAAAATTGATGAGAGCGGAGCGAAATCTAATCTGTTCCCCCCCCACCCCCAACCCCAGGCCGACTCTCCGCGCCTTCGGGGAGGGGCTGGGGGACACGAGGCAGAGTGGTCGTTAGTTGGTGCGCTCGTGAGCCCCGCGCCAATGCTTCCTCCCGAATTCGGGCTCCCAGCCGGCGCGCGGGAGGAGGGAGCACGACCCTCGCCCGGATCCCCATCCCTTGCGGCCCGCCGCCTCTCCGCTGGGCTTCGGGCTGAATCTGCTCTCCTTTGCATTCGCACCGGGAGGAGCGGGGAGACAAGCATCTCTCCCTTTTCCTCGAAGGGCCCCCGGCCCGGGTAGGGGTCTCCAAGCGCCTCTGGCCCTTCGTCCGCTACCCAACCTTCAGCCCCCTCCATGAGCACCCCCCTCAGCTTCCAGAGCGGAGTTCCCCGCCCCCACCAAGACGAGCCGGCGCCAGGAGAGGAGGGGAGGACCCGGGCCACCCAGCCCCCACCGCAAGCAAGTGGGGAAAAGAGGGCAAGTGACCACGCAGGGCGCGCCTGGGGCCTCTGGCCCGGAGCACCCGCGCTCCTCCACCCGCGGCACGGCTCCCCTGGGGCGCGCCGGGCGCCTCCTGGCACCGACCCCGCCGTGCCGCGTCCTTAAAGGCGCCGGCGGCCCTGCCGGCCTTTGTCCCTTTGACTGGGAAGGTCACGCCAGGGACTCTGGGCAGCCTCATGGGCCCCTCGAAGCGCTAGCCCTTCCTCCACTCTGTCCTCCAAAATTTACACTAGGGCACTCCCCGCCTTGCCTGCTGGCCCGGAGGAGGTCCCCTCTTAGCAACCACCTGGCCACGTGCTGCCTGTGACCTCCAGACTTGCACAAGATACATTGTCCTGCTGGAGCACACAGCTGGGGCCAAGGATCCACTTTTTAACAAGAGGAGGTTGAGGGGAGTGCTTCTCAGAGAGAGAATGAATGAGGGAGCCCCAGTGGGGCCACAGCGGGAAAGAAGCGCTAATGCTGGCAAGAGAGAACACAACCTCACCGACCAAGGAGGCAGGCTGGCTGCCCTGAGCACTGCCTAGTAAGGGGCAGCCCCGGGGGGATGGACAGAGTCCTGGTTGGGGGTCCAGATTGGGATCCAGAGGGTAAGGCTTTGGATGAATGCACCCACAGATGGTTGCCACCAGGGCCCCATTCTCCGTGGAAAGCCCCCTCTCCAGGCTCTGCCAGCCCAGCCTGTTTGAGTCACTGGGCTGAAGGCTCTGTGAAGCAGGTCCCCAAGCATTGGTCAACCCCTCTGGCCTAGATGACAACTTGTGCACCTGGGTGCCAGATGGCATCCTTAACGCTCAATCTCTGGACAGACTGGGAAGCAGATGTCATGATGATCATGCCCATTTTAGAGATGGGTAAAGCCCCGGAGACAGTGAATAACTCTATGTTCTCCCCCGAGGGCTAAGTACCTGGGCCCCAGGTTCTTCTGCAAAGCCAAGACATGGATTGGCTGCTCTTTGGTCCCCAACAGCCCCAGGGCTCATGGGGGCAGACTTGTATCCTAACTTCCACGTGCCTCCTACCCTTGGAGATGTGCTGTGCTTAGTCACTCAGTTGTGTCTGACTCTTTGCAACCCCAGGGACTTTAGCCCGCCAGGCTCCTCTGTACATGGGGATTCTCCAGGCAAGAATACTGGAGTGGGTTGCCATTTTCTTCTCCAGGGGAATCTTCCCAACCCAGGGATCAAACCCAGGTCTCCCGCATTGCAAGCAGATTCCTTTCCGTCTGAGCCACCAGGGAAGCCCACCCTTGTAGATGGAGAACAGAAAAAGGTGGGCCTCGTGACCATAGTTGGGTGCTTTGGATCACAGCACCCACAGAAGGATGCCACCAGGGCCCCATTCTCCCTGGAAAGCCCCCTCTCCAGGCTCTGCCAGCCCAGCCTGTTTGAGTCACTGGGCTGAAGGCACTGCGAAGCAGGTCCCTATTCCTGCAGCTGGGAAGAACTGCTGATATATGACAAGAATCTGGAAGCCAGATTCCAGAAGGTCACATTGGACTGAAACCAACAAGATTACATTTAACAGGCTGGATGTGAACGTCCACTTTTAGGTTCAAAAATCAGTTGTAAAAAGGCAGGCAGCTTCCCACTGAAGACGTGATGAGCGACCTGCAGCTGTCTGTACCATTCAGGCAGAACGGGCTCCCCAACGCAGGCCCCTTATGAATTTCCCAGAGCCCCAGCAGCTGAGCCTGCAGCCTCTGGGGCCCTCCCGGGATGTCAGGCTCACTGGGGAGGGGATGCAGCTGGGGACAGCAGAGAATGGGGTTCTTGTGCTGCTATCATCAAACCCGGGGCTGGATGAACACAGCTTTGTCTGCACCCACACTCCCGTGGTGACCACGGGACTAGATATCAGCGCCTGGGGCTGGGGGCGCTTCAGAACTAGAGTGGCTGCTTTTTGGCCTCTGTTAACCCTTGAGTGAGTGTTGGATGCACAGTCTTTCCCCAGCTCTGTGCCTTGGGTTCAGGGGGGCAAGCAGAGCAAGGGTTAAAAATCCGTGTCAAGTCCCAAGGTTCAAAACAGCATGTTGTTAAACTCAATGTTTTCCATATTTAAAAAGCAGCAGCCTTTGGGGGAGATGCTTTCCTCGTGGCTCAGATGGTAGAGAATCTGCCTGCAATGCAGGAGACCTGGGTTTGATCCCTGAGTTGGATCGAACAGAGAAAGAAACAGCTACCCACTCCCATATTCTGGCCATGGACAGAGGAGCCTGGCAGGCTACAGTCCATGGGGTTTCAAACGTCAGACATGACTGAGAGACTTTGACTTTCTTTTTCTTGGGGGAGATGAGAGGGTGGTCCTGAGTAAGGTAGGGGGAAGGCTGAGCAGCCTTCCCCACAGAATCCCCTCCCACACCAGGTCCAGCTGGGAATAGGGGCCACTCATGGCAGCACCCCAGTCCTGGCCTGGCACTAATGTGCTTTGCTTCTGCTGAGTGCTTGGTCATCCAGAGGCAGGTGCCCCATGCTAGGCATCCATTGGGCAGGCCTGGATCTCAGCCCCAGTGGGAAGAGCAGGGAGACCCACCTACAGGGGGGACAATTGCTGGAGCGCCTCCTCCCCCCGCCCCGAGCTGGAAGACGGTGCAGTGACTCCAGAGCAAGTGAACCTGTGGGTCAGGAGGGGTTTCCAGGCGGCAGGACAGGCGGGGGTGGGGGGTGGGGGTGGGGCGGGCACCCTGAGGGCTATTTGTGGGCCTAATGGCTTGAATTCACTGTAGTGGGTCTGGGTTAGGAAGTGAGTAAGCATTGTTCCCTCTCAGTGAACAGAGGGGGTGACAGTGGGGCCCAGAGCCACTCTGGTAGGGAGATCTGGGGCGCCTGCTCCCCTGCTGGCTGTTCTGTGAGCCTCCCTAGCTCATTGATCATGGTTCTCCTGAGACCCCAGCTTCACCTCACAGACTCCATGAGGGGTCATAGGCCCTGGGGTGCCTCGGTTAGCTCCACCCCCTCCCCCAGGCCCTATAGAGGCCACCAGCTGGACTCAGGGCAGGTGCCATCTGCTCCGGCTCTTGTCCCTTAGTCCACAGCACCCAGGGGAAACCCAGACCAGCTCCCAGAAGTCCTTCCCACTCCACCAAAGCTGGGGTGTGGCTGGTGACTGAGCACATTTATCCTGGACCCCCACAGAACAGCGAGCCCTTGGTGGCCAGGCCCCTGCACACCAGAGGCCCATACTCTGAATGTGCCATGCTAAGACCAAGGGCTCCGGATGCCCTGTGACAGTGTCTCTGTGGGGCCTGGTCTCCTAGGCTGAGGCCTGGCTCCCCCACAGGTTCAGGGGCTGCTGGAAAGGCTCACCCAGGGGTCAGGGTCCACTGCTGAGAGACATGCAGAGTTCAGTGCCCCCCAGACATCTGTTTGGGTTGGTTGCTGACCCCCAGCCCCACCCAGATGGCTGGGGGGCGCTGCAGCCCCGACTCCCTCACTCCTGCTCCTAGTCACACAGGCAGGAAGGAAGGAGGGGAGCCAGGACTCAGACCCAGGTCGTCCACACCAGCCTATCCTAAGTCTGCCACACACCCAGGTCCTCAAACCTTGAGAAATGCAGGATTTGGGTTCTGGTGGACGAGATTCAGAGGGAGCTGCTACTGGCCTCTGACTCAGGACAACCAGGGTAGACAGACATCCACATGGCCAAGAAGAACTCTGAGAAGTCTTGTGGGGGCTGTCCCCCTTCTTTGCTGACTGAACCCAGCCCTCAGATGCGGAAAAGGTGGGTCAAGGAGCCTCTCACCTTCCATCTACCTTGCCTCCAGGTGTCCTCGGCCTTCCTCACCTGGGAAAGTCTCTAGTGGGGAGGCCAAGGCTGAGTGATGGGGTCCCTGGGGAATGGACTGAGCCAGAGGCAAGAACTCCTGGGAGAGAGAATAGGAGTGGGATCCCATCCTAGGGTGGGGGGCAGGCAGCTGCCACACTTGGCAGGCCAGACCCAGCCCAGTTCCTGCTTCTTTCTCCTATTGGGTGATTTGCATTACTAATGAACCCGAGGTCCTGCGTTCAAAGGTTTGAATGGCATATCAGTGGCCAAAAGGCCGATGGCTCCCCAACCTTGTCTGCTTCATCCTGCTTCATGCTTCATCGCTGCCCAAGGAGAGAGGCTGTCCCAGACCCCAGTCAACTCTGCCCTCCTCTGCAGTCCAAGAGGGCCCATGGAGACAGGACTGCGGGAGGCACCAATCCTCCTGTCCACTCTGGGCGAAGGCCGGGCAGAGGGGAGCACACACTGTCGAGGAGCGTCCACCAGCCGGTCAGGGAGGATGAGGGTCCCAGAGCTGCTCCGAGGAGGAGAGGGGCTCTGAGTTGTGGTGAGGCCTGGGTTGGGGGCAGTTCATAGGGGGTTCAGGCAGCAGTTGATTTTCTCCCTGGAGAAAGGCTGTTCTTTGGTCTAATCACCTCCTCATCCTGTCATCCTGCTGCTTGTCTCCTCCCTGCCACACCTTCTAGATCTGTGCCATTCAACAGAAATACTATGTGACCCACACCTAGGGAATGGGAGCATTTCCAATGGTCACAGGCCTCCATCTTCCTCTCCCCAAGGTTAATTTCCAATTAATTTATTCACGCATGTGCACATATGAACACACGTGCTCACGCATGCACACTTATGCACCCATGCATGCAAACCTGCAGATTCTGGTTTCAGCCTCCCGCCTTGGCCTGGCCCTGGATCCTCCTCAAGAGCAGATGGAATGAGACATGAACACTCCGTACTCACACATGTGGGAATTGCCATCTGTGAGGCAGGGCTCACACGCCCATTTCACTGATGGGGAGACAGGTAGAGGGAGGTATCTGAGGTTAAGCTTTGAACAGTGGAGTCACTGACCCTGCCCCTCCTCCCCCCGGGTACTTGGAGGCCCGAGCTGAGCGCCGAGACTGGTGCTCCCCCCAGCCCAGTTCTAGGGGCTGTGATTGTCCTTACTCTACATCTGACTCCCGGTGGGGTCAGCTCCCGGAAAATCCTGGAACCAGAGTTGCTTGGTAAGAGCACTCACATTTTGGGGACAGCTATTGCTACGTGATAATCTCAGAAGGCTGTCCCAATTCTCCGTCCAGCAAACACTGACAGCGAACCCCAATCCGGGACACTTCACAGGAAGTTTTGGAGAAGCAGAGCTCTGGAGCATGGTGGGCCATGAGATGGGGCTCTCTGGGGTATGGATGTGGCCTGGGAGTTCACACAGCTGAGCTGCCGGGGGGCTGGGCCCACGCCTGAGCTGGGGCCACATGGTAGGGAGGGGACTCCCCTGGGCCACTGCCCCAGGCGGGTTGATGGACGTGCAATTAACCTGCCTGTGGTTATGTTGGCAACTGAGCTGGAACAGGAAGTTAGTGTTATAAACCAGGGCCTTTCAAGTTATGACAAATTCATCAAACAAATGAACCCATGAGCACAGAGGGCAGGCGCCTCCATGCACTAGGGATGAGGAATGCTCGAGCCCTTTCCAGTCCCTCCCCCAAATCCAGGCCCCAGAAAGAACTGTGTAGGGGGCAGAACCCAGGGCTGGTCCCAGTGCCTAGACTGGCAGTAGTCTCACTCTGAGCCCCAGCTCTCTGGTGAGAGCTTCCCCACCACCCACCCTCCCACCTCCAAGTGGCTCAGCATCTTCTGGTTTCCCTCTTGAATTCCAGATGCTGCTAACACCTGAAAACAATCCCAACCCACCCCCACATGTGAGAGAAAGTTCCAGAACCCCCATTCTCTCCAGGGGCTGCTGCTGCTAAGTCACTTCAGTCGTGTCCGACTCTGTGCGACCCCATAGACGGCAGCCCACCGGGCTCCCCCGTCCCTGGGATTCTCTAGGCAAAAACACTGGAGTGGGTTGCCATTTCCTTCTCCAAAGCATGAAAGTGAAAAGTGAAAGTGAAGTTGCTCAGTCGTATCCGACTCCTAGCGACCCCATGGACTGCAGCCCACCAGGCCCCCCCATCCATGGGATTTTCCAGGCAAGAGTACTGGAGTGGGGTGCCATTGCCTTCTCCGCTCCAGGGGCTAGCCAGTGCTTAGCAGCACCTCTGGGGAACACCCCTGCTTGCCCTCCAGACATACGGCCCCCTCTTCCCCAACAGGCCTGAGCAGCCAACATCTTTCTGCTCAAAGCACGTGCTTGCTGGGCTGGGGCTGTCCTTTAAGCTTTAGACTGGGGTGGGTTTCAAAATGGCCCTGATGCCATACAGAGCCTGAACGTCAGGGGAGGGGGGACATGTGGCCATCCACATTGGGAGCCTCAGCCACTCATTTTACTGGTAGGAATCAGCCAGGGAGGGTTCAGCTCTTGACCAAGGTCACTCAGCTGTCACACCTGGGAGCAGAGCTAGGACTGAGAGAACCTGTGCAGACACCCCTGGCCAGCTTGCTGCCCTCCACTCCCTCCAGCCTGAAAGAACCTCTCGGGCCTGTCTTGGCCCACCCAGACCCCAGACCTTAGGTCTCTGCAGCACCAAGGTTGAAAGAACCTCCTAGGGCTTGGGGCTCAAGGCTAGCTGCAGTGCAAAGGGTCCCCGAACCAGCAGTTCCTGGGCTCCAGGTACAGTTATCCAACATTGTCCCAAACAGGGTTCCCATGCCCTGCCCACCCTGCCCACAGCCTACCCTGTCTCCAGGGCTCCAGGTAAGCGCTGCCCATGGCTCTTTCTATAGCCTTGCTTCAAGGCCACCGATTCTGCCCTTTGGTTCCAGGGCCTCCTCCCACTGAACTCAGACACTGAGCCCAGAGGTCTTGAGAGAGCAGTGAGCCTCTGGGGTTCTCATAAATGCAGATCCACTGTGCTGTGGGCCGAACTGCCTGAGACCTAACCATTCACACCTATGAATGTGAAATTACTGGGAAACAGGGCCTTTGGAGATGTGATCCAGTTAAGATTAATTGACCTCCCTGTGGTTATGTTGGCAACTGAACTAGAAGAGGAAGTCAGTGTTCTAAACCAGGGCCCTAATGCAATGACTGGTATCCTTGTAGGAAGAGGGACTTTTTCATACAGACACGCAGAGGGGAGAAGCCGCACGATGATGGAGGCAGAGACTGGAGTGATGTAGCCATAAGCCAAGGAACACCAAGGGTTGTCAGTAGCCACCAGAGCTGGAAAAGGTGACAGATTCTCTCTCAAAGCCTCCAGAAGGAACAAACCCTGCTGACACCTTGATTCTGGACTTCTGGCTTCCAGACTGTGAGAGAGTAGATTCCTGTTGTCCTAAGCCACTGTTTGTGGTAATTTGTTACAGCAGCAACAGAAAAGTAATACACTCTCCTCTACTTTGCTTTTTGTTTCTTTTTTATTTTCTTTTTCTTTTTTTTAATTTGGAGCCAAGGAACTGGCCTACTCAGGCATGTAGTTGGAGAGCTAGACACAGGGCAGGCAATAGGTAAGTGTCTGGAAGATGAGCAGTCAGGCTTCTCACCTTTGAAGAAAGGGAGTTTCAAATGTGGGCAGTAAGAAGCCTAGAATTAGTTCTATGGAGCTGGACAATTGTGGCATTGGTATGAACTCATGTTTTGTAATATAGAAACATATGTGTGTAGGGGGGTGTTTCTAAGTTCTGTTTGCCTAAAGGGCCCAGAAACAATGAAATCACAGTAGCACCTAGTGCCCAGATCTTGCTTGCTTTTCTTATTTTGGCTGTGCTGCGTTTTCATTGCTTTGCACGGGCTTTCTCTAATTGCGGCGAGTGGGGGCTGTGCTTCATTGCAGCGCCTGCGCTTTTCATTGCAGTGGCTTCTCTTGTTGCGGACCACCCACCGGCTCTAGGCAATTTCAAGATCCTTCTGGGCTTCAGAAGCTACAGTATGCTGGCTCGGTAGTTGAGGCCGGCAGGCTCTGGAACATAGGATCAGTAGCTGTGGAACACGGGCTTAGTTGCTATCTGGCATACGGGATCTTCCCAGACCAGGGATTGAACCCATGTCTCCTGCATTGGCAGGTGGATTCTTATCCACTGTACCACCAGGGAAGTTCAGACCTTGGTTTCTAAATGCCATTTATCCACTAGACGGAACCAGGTTTTTTTTATTTTTTCTTTTTCTGAGAAATGACTGACCCTGTTGCTGGGAAAGACTGAGGGCAAGAGGAGAAGGGGGCAAGAGGAGAAGGGGGCGACAGAGGATGAGATGGTTAGATGGCATGAACATGGAAGCCTGGTGTGCTGCAGTTTAAAGAGTCAGACACGACTTAGCAACTAAACAATAACAACAAGAAGGGCTGGGACAAGGAATGCTCCAAATGGAATATCTTGTGGTGGCAGAAAGTAAGGAAGCATTCAAAGAATGACGGGAGTGTCAAAAGGTGGGAAGTACTTTGAAGGGGCTCCCACTGACCAAATCCAGAACAATGTGAACAACCAAATACAAATCATAATGGATTGTTATCTTTATGATGTAAATAATTCATGATATAAATGAGTGAACGAATATATAAATGGGAGAGAAAACTGGCTCTTAAATGTAAAAGGAATGGTGGAATTAGAAAACTTCCATTTGGTGAAGAGCACAGTAATAATTGATTCAGGAAAGAATCAGTGACAGAGGCTCAAACCGCTGGTGAAAGGCTAATGGGAAACAGGATATTTACATGAACTCTATGTATCTCCTCGTGAGTGTTTACTCATTATCCCTTGTTCACTAGTGAGTTCAAATTCTTATTAATTAGCTTTACAGTGGCGAAACCTGGCAGACATGACCTCACCGGAGTGATGAACATTACTGCCACCAGCACTGGGGCATCAGACATCGCATGCCTCCAGATATGATGCAGCGAGGAGAACACAGCATCACTTCTGAGATAGTCTTGCCAAAAGTGCAGAAGTGGAATCTAGGCACCAACCCAAACTAAGGGATATTTTACAGAGTCACTTCAAAAATATCACAGTCATGAAATGTCGTGGTCCGTGCGCGGGTTGGAAAAGGATTTCCAGACATGAAGCAAAATGAGAGGAGAATAAAGTTTATTAGAGTGGGAGACGCTGTTAGAACAGTCGGCCGGCTCAAAGGAGAGCTGAACCCTTTCGCAGACTAGTAGCCAATTTTTATAGCCTCAAGACAGAGACAATTCCTATTGGAATGGTGGCATTAGGTGATGGGTTAGGATGCTATAGGGTGGGTATTTTACTTAATATAGGGTCAGGGAACTGGGCTGGTTTAGATCTGGAGGCTCATGGCAACAGTTGCTATGAGGCTTGTCAGTTCCAGAGATTTTTGTCTTATGACTTTGGTACCTGTGACCTAGGTATAGGACTCCACATGAAATATAAAGACCAATTCTAAAGATAGAGATTTTTTAAATCAGATTTTAAATTAGATTTTTCAAAAGTGATCCTCTAGCAACTTCCCTGGTGGTCCAGTGGCTAAGACTCCTCACTTCCAGTGCAGGGGGCCCAGGTTCGATCCCTGGTGGGGGAACTAGATCCTACGTGCAGCAATTAAAAGACACTGCACATGCCACAACTAAGACCCAGCACAGTCAGATAAATCAAATAAACATTTAAAAAGTGACTCTCTAGGCTACTGAACTTCTGAGTTGTTATATCAGCTGACAGCAATGTTCAGGGTCCTAACTTGGGCTCTGTGTGGTCTTGAGAAGAGGCTAGTGAGCTTGAAACCCCCTTGTGGGTCATTTTGACTGTGCCCCTCCACTTGTTCTCCACACATGTTCTGCCTTCCTCCCTGAATTTCAAGGTGCTGACCCCAACTGTCAGACCAAAGTGTGGAACACAAGCTTTCTCAAGCCTAAGTGACAAAACCACAAAGAAAGACTTTGATTCCAAAATTAAGTAGACTCAGGAAACTTGAGAGCTCATTTGGAGGTTCTAGCAGGGGAGCGCGGCCACCTGTATACCCTTGCCCGAAGACCAGTCCTCCTCTATTGGCGATGGTCGTCCTCGTTGACTGAGCATGCAGCTTTGGGAGGGACACGCGTGGAGTGCTGAGGGAGGAAGGGGACACTGCCTAGCCAGTCATATCAGCTGAATCAACCCTGGCGATCAATGGGGTGACAGATGTCACAACCAGATCGCCCTCCCAATCCAACATGTGACCTTGGATTGGCTTCTGGATAAGACATTTGGGGGCAAGCTGTGAAACTCTGCTGGAGTCTGTGATAAAGGGTGTGCTCAGTCACTTCAGTCGTGTCCCCATGTGGCCCCATGGACTGTAGCCCGCCAGACTCCTCTGTCCATGGGATTCTCCAGGCAAGAATATTGAAGTGGATTGCCATGTCCTCCTCCAGTGGATCTTCCCAACCCAGGGATTGAACCTGCGTCTCTTGGGTTTCCTGCATGGCAGATGCATTCTTGACCACTGAGCCACCTGGGAAGTCCATGATAAAGGGCAGTGTCATATCAATATTAACGTCCTGATTTTGATCATTATATAGGTGCTTGTTTCAGGAAATGTGCAGATGAGCACTAAGGGATAACAGGCTTCACGGCTGTAACTTGCTCTCAAATGGTTCCGAAAATTAAAAACAAAAATTAGAATAAGAAAAAGTGGTAAAATGTTAATTCTTAAGGAATCTGGGTGAGCAGTATCTAGGGACTCTTTGTACTATTCTAGCAACTTCTGTAAAGTTGGAAATTATTCAGAAGTTAAAAGTTTAAAAAAAGAAAACAAACCCCAAAACCACCCTGTTCAGAGGATGAAAAGACGAGCTCCAGACTGGGGGAAGATCCCTGCAAACCACAAATCCGACCAAAGACTAGTATCTAAAATATGTAAAGAATTCTTAAAGCTCAGCAGCAAAAAAGCAAACAATTGAATTAGAAAATGGGTAAAAGACATGAGCAGACATTCCCTGAGGAGGCCACACAGATGGCAACAGCACAGGAGGGGATGGACCACATCATTGTCAGAGATGCAAATTAAAACCATTTGAGACACTGGTACACACCTATCAGAATGGCGAAAATAAAAAATAGTCACAAAAGAAAATGGTGGTGAGGATGTCGAGAAATTGCATCACACACACACGTTACTGGTGGGAACGTGACATGTACAGCCTCCTTGGAAAATGGTCTGGCAGTTTCCTTAAAAACTGAATATACTGGGACTTCCCTGGTGGTCCAGTGGTTAAGAATCTGCCTGCTAATGCAGGGGATATGGGTTTGATCCCTGGTCAGGGAACTAAGATCCCACATGCCACAGGGGAACTAAGACCCAACACAGCCAAATAAATAAATATACTTTAAAAAACAAAAAACTAAATATACAACTACCTTAAATCCTGCACTTGCATTCCTGGATCTTTATCCCATGGAGTAAAGACTTATGCTCACACAAAATCCTGAACTTGAGCAGTTTTATTCTTAAGGGCCAAACACGGGAAACAACCCAGATGACCTTCCAGGGGTGAATGGTTAAACAAACTGATCTGTCCACACTGGGGACTGAATCCATCTCGGCAATAAAGAGGAAGAGCTGTCCACACACATAGCAACCGGGATGAATCTCTAGGGAATTGTGCTGAGTGAAAAAAGCCAGTCTCAAAGGTTACATTCTGTAGAGCCCACATACATAACATTCGTGAAAAGACAAAATTACAGAAATGGAGGAAAGAATGGTGAAGGGGGCTAAGGCGGGGGGAGAAGGGAGTGGGCGTGGCTATAAAAAGGCAACTGGGAGATTCTTGTGGTGACGGGATGTTCTGTATCTTGACGGTATCAATGCCAAAATCCTGGTTGTGATATTATAGTATAATTTTGCAAGATGTTGCCATGGGAGGAAACTGGGTTGAAGGGTATGTTGGATCCCTCTGTGTGTTATTTCTGACAACTGCATATGAATCTATAATTATTTCAAAATAAAAAGCTTAACCCAAAACAATCCTAACTGATTTTTTGTTTGTATATATACTGTTTACATATACTATTATATAAAATAATGTGATTTTAGATAATTGCTAAATATATATTGCTGTATTTATTGCATACATTTGCATACACTTAAATAAAACTTTAAATGCTTAGAAACAAAGGCCAGTTCCCAGTCCTCCAGAACCTCTAGACTGGAATTGCCAAAGATTTGGACTCTTGGGATTTCTCTGGTGGTCCAGTGGTTAAGACTCCCAGTTTCAAATGCAGAGGGCACAGGTTGATCCCTGGTTTAGGAACTAAGATTCCCACATACTGTGCAGCATGGTCAAAAAAAAAATTTTAAGTAAAAAAAACCAAAGAGCTGGACTCTGTGCCAGCAATTTCCGAAGTTGATTCTTGTTCCTGCTCAGACAGAACCACAAGAGCTCAGGGTCTCCAGAGAAGAATACTGTCTTTTCAAGCCCTCAACCTCCATTAGGCCACAAGGCACCATACCACTCCAGTGCACTCATGTTATTTGAGAATGTCCTGTGAGGAGGCACTGGGTCCAGAGACCTTACCCATAGCACAAGGCGAGGAGGGGACAACCAGGGAGCAAGGCCAGCAGCCAGTGACCAACGGCCCTCTGCCCAGGGCCTACATCTTGCATCTCACGCCTCTGCTCTACTCTCACAGACCCTTGGCTTATAGGCTGTTCATCAGTCCACCCTACCCAGCCAGGTCCTGGGAGCCACCTCTCAATCACTCATTTGCCCAGTACTGCATGAGGGTTGGTGTGGTGACCTGGATCACTCACGGATTGGAAGAAGAAAAAAAAAAAGAAAAAATCCTGTCTCTTAAAGTGAGGTTCCTCTGGGAACCTGCATCAGGCTCACTAAAGGAGCATATTATAGGAGCTTTTTGGACCCCCTCTCCCAAAATTCATAGACCAAATTTTAAATGAATTTTAAATGGACTCTTCTGGGGATCCTTCTACACACAGACTGAATCTCAGCAGTTAGACTCTCCTTCCCTAGAGTTTTGACTCTTGTGCAATGATTGAAAATTGGACATTTCCCTCATGTGTTGGTTTGAAAACAAAAAACATGATCATAAATTCTCGAATACTCCTTCCATGGACCTCTGTTCCCTCAACTCCTCAAATCAGGGCTGACTCGGCAGACAGCCTTTGCTCATTCAGAAAAGCCTTGTTATTTCTATCTGGTTCTCTTGGGATACTAGCCTTTGGAGCCCTGAACTAGGATGTAGGACACCCCTAGGCCATCATGCTGTGAGGAAGCCCCGGCCATAAGGACAGGCCACAGCCTACAGTGAGCCTCAACCACCAGATGTGTGAAGGTATTTCCAGATGGTTTCAGTCCCCAAGCCCTTCAAGTCACACCTAGTTGCTTCCTCAGCCAAGGCCTCAGATAGCATGGAAGCCATCCCCACTGTGCCCAGTCCAAATTCCTAACTCACAGAACGTGTGGGCATCATGAAATGGTGGTTTCAGCCACTGAGCTGAGAATTGTTTGTTATGCAGTGCTACTAGCTGGAACAGAGATGATATATCCTATGGTGAAGCCCACCCAGAAGACTCATGGATTCCTGCCACTTGGATTTCAAGAGTATCCTTGCTTCCTGTCCTGTTGGAATCCTGGGTGTACAGCTCTCCCCTCCTATCTATCAGCCAACCTACATCCTTCCAAGTTAGCGCCAAAAACTCTAATGATGCAGCCAAGCTGACCGTGAGGTGCTGGCAACAACCAAGTGGGGGTGACCAGTGGACCAGGTGGTAGTGAAAGTGGCTAGAGTACAAATTTGGGAGTTCTCAGTGCAGAGGTGCGGTCAAAACTGCAACCTGCAATGTGCTGATCCAGAGAAAGTTTGCAGAGAGAAGAAATGGGTCCAGGGCACCACATTTCAAAGGGTGGGTGAAGGAAAAAAGACCCATGGGAGGACATCAAGATGGGAAGACTGGAGAGAATGGTTCGTGAAGAAAGGGAGCCCCGGTGATCAGAGCGTTGCCTGGGGAGATAAGGGCTGAAAAGCCACAGGACTTGTTCGGAGACTTTTTCCTGAACAAGGAGGGCGGAAGCAGAAGCCAGATGGTGGTGGATTCAAGAGAGTGTGGGTGGCCTTGGATGGGCAGCACCCTCCATGTGCGGCTGCAAACCAGGGCCCCATGTGAGTCACATCCAAGTCAAGATAAGTACAGAAACGGAGAGGGAGCGTTTAGCAACTTTTATAGCACTCGGACAGTAATTTATGTCTGTTGATTCCAATAATAAAAAATTAGGTCCTGCATTTGGGATGGCTTTGGGGTTTTAATTTCATTTTTCTACTAATTCGTTTTATTATATTTTACAGAAGTATTAGTCTGCATAGGATTGGGAAAACGAAACAAAACAGAAGCAGTGGTGTAGACAAGTCTTGTCACATGTTTTGCCGGGAAGAGAGAGAAAAAGCATCAGCTGAAGGGCATTCAGCATTAGAGGAGGGGTTTTTGGTTGGCTGGTTTGTTGCTGATGATGAAGTTTACTTTTAGGATGAGAGAAATCTGAGCATGTTTACATGATGAAGATAAAAAGCCAGTTGAGAAAGAAAGAGATGACAGGATATAGCAGAGAAGATATAATTGATGGAGTGAGGTCACCTCTTGAGCTAGTGGGAAGAAAAATCAAGAGCACAGGTGCACATGTGCACACACAGGCACAGAATAAGAAAAGGGAACAAAAATCCAAATGCAGAATTGGATAAAATAGGGTTTTATTTATTTTTATTATGATTATTATTTGCCACACCACACAGCTTGTAGAACCTTAGTTCCTTGCCCAAGGAGTGAACCTGGGCCCTCAGCAGTGAAAGTATGGATCCTAACCACTGGACTGCCAGGGGAGTCCCAGATTTTTTTTTATTATTATTATGATAATCTGAAGTACACCTCTGCACCAACAATATAAAAAGAAATCTAGATTAGACTATTTTCTAGGGGGGTAAAAAGCTAAAACTGACTCAAGAAGAAGTAGAAACAACTACCTTTCGTGGAAAGGTAGTCATGAATTAATCCATTAAAATGTGACAAGGCCCAGATAGTTGTAAAGCAAGGTCTACCAAAATGCTCAAGGCACAGGAACTTCCCTGGTGGTCCAGTGGCTAAGATTCCAGGCTCTCAATGCAGGGGGCCCTACCGGGTTCGATCCCTGATCAGGGAACTAGGTCCCTCGTGCCCCAACTCTGAGTTCGCGTGCCACAACTAAACATCCTTCAAGCCACAACAGAGATTCCGCGTGCTGCAACGAAGACCCGGTGCAACCTAGATAAATAATTAAATTTCAAAAATTCTCAAGAAACAGACAATCATCATACACATAAACTCCTCCAAAGCACAGAAGAAGACAGGATATTTCCTGACTCTTCTACAGATCCAAAGCAGGAGCATGAAAAGAAACCTCTATTTCAACTTTCTTTATGAATGTAGACAAAAACATTCTAACTAAAATGTTGAAATTTGTTCTTCTTTTTTTTTTTTTAGAAACGTCACCAGTTGAAAGCTTTATTTCTCTTCAATCTTTCTTGTTTCCCAATAAGTGTATTAAGAAGAGCATGTGTGTTAAGTCACTACAATCATGTCTGACTCTTTGCAACCCTATGGACTGTAGCCCGCCAGGCTCCTCTGTCCATGGGATTCTCCAGGCAAGAATACTGGAGTGGGTTGCCATGCCCTCCTCCAGGGGATCTTCCCCACCCAGGGATTGAACTCGCGTCTCCTGCAGCTCCTGCGTTGCAGGCAGACTCTTTACTGCTGAGCCATCAGGGAAGTCCTATATTAAGGGGTATACATTTTCAATTCTCCCTTTGGGATATTGCATATGTTTTCAGATACAGAGTTTTCGTTTCTTCTACTTTCCCCCCACAACTTCTGTTTTGATTTTCTTCTTTAGCCAAGAGTTACCTAGAAGGGTGTCCTTCAGTCAGTTCAGTTCAGTTCAGTCACTCAGTCGTGTCCGACTCTTTGTGACCCCATGAATCGCAGCACGCCAGGCCTCCCTGTCCATCACCAACTTCCAGAGTTCACTCAGACTCACGTCCATCGAGTCAGTGATGCCATCCAGCCATCTCATCCTCTGTCATCCCCTTCTCCTCCTGCCCCCAATCCCTCCCAGCATCAGAGTCTTTTCCAATAAGTCAACTCTTCGCATGAGGTGGCCAAAGTACTGGAGTTTCAGCTTTAGCATCATTCCTTCCAAAGAAATCCCAGGGCTGATCTCCTTCAGAATGGACTGGTTGGATCTCCTTGCAGTCCAAGGGACTCTCAAGAGCCTTCTCCAACACCACAGTTCAAAAGCATCAATTCTTCGGCGCTCAGCCTTCTTCACAGTCCAACTCTCACCTCCATACATGACCACAGGAAAAACCATAGCCTTGACTAGATGGACCTTTGTTGGCAAAGTAATGTCTCTGCTTTTCAATATGCTATCTAGGTTGGACATAACTTTCCTTCCAAGGAGTAAGCGTCTTTTAATTTCATGGCTGCAGTCACCAACTGCAGTGATTTTGGAGCCCCCCAAAATAAATTTTTCCACTGTTTCCCCATCTGTTTCCCATGAAGTGATGGGACCGGATGCCATGATCTTCGTTTTTTGAATATTGAGCTTTAAGCCACCTTTTTCACTCTCCACTTTCACTTTCAAGAGATTTTTTAGTTCCTCTTCACTTTCTGCCATAAGGGTGGTGTCATCTGCATATCTGAGGTTATTGATATTTCTCCCGGCAATTTTGATTCCAGCTTGTGCTTCTTCCAGCCCAGCGTTTCTCATGATGTACTCTGCATATAAGTTAAATAAGCAGGGTGACAATATACAAATGTGCATATTTTTTATATTATCTCCTTCCTCTTAATTTCTAAATGATTTTATTGCAGTCAAAGAATGTGAACTGTATGATTTTTGCTCTGATAATCCATTAGATTTCCATGGCCCCCAAAATGGTCCACTTTTTGTGACTGGTCCATATGTATGAAAATAATACAGTCTCTGTTCATTGGTCACAAAGTTCTATTATACAGATCTGTTGGATCAAGTTTGTTAACTGTGCTTTCAGAATCTGCTATATCTTATTTGTTTTTTGTTTACTTGGTCTCTCAGTTTCTGAGACTGAAGTGTTAAGGTCTTCTACTAAATGTGGATTTGTTAATATAGGCATGCTGTAATTTTTTTGCTCTATATGTTCTGAGGGTATATGTTGGTTGGTCCACAGCAGTTCACAAGTGGTGTGACAGACTATAGAAAGATGTTCACCACCTACTCCAAGCCTTTCTCTTTTGTCTGCTTCTCCTCTATCAAGAGGAAATGTCCAAGTGGTCCAGGGGTTAAGAATCTGCCTGCCAATGCAGGAGACATGGGTCGATAACCGATCCAGGAGGATTCCACGTGCCACGGAGCAAATAAGCCTGTGTGCCACCGCCACCGAGCCTGTGCGCCAGAGCCCGGGAGCCGCAACCTGGGAGTTGCAGCCTGCGTGCTGCAACTACTGAAACCCAAGTGCCTAGAGCCTGTGCTTCACAAGAGAAGCCACCGTATTGTGAAGTCTGCACACCACAACTAGAGTGTGCCCCTCACTCACCGCAACTTGAGAAAAGCCCATGCACAGCAAAAGGACCCAGGGCACCCAAAACTAAAAATAATTTTTTTTAAAAGAAAGGAAATGCCCAGATCCCTGGTCTCCCTGGAAGACACAGGGTGACCTTATGACCTAGTCCTGGCCAAGGAGATGCAGACTGAAATCTCTGAGGGCTTTTCTTCCTAAAAATGAAGGAGAAGATTTGTGGAGATAAGGTTTAGGCTTTATCCCTTGGCCCTTCCCCCTTCTTCATTTTTTGGAAACAGTACATAACCAGAGATACAGCAGCCATCTTGCAACCATGAGGACAAATCCAGATGCCATCAAAAACCAGTCGAGGTATCTCTGATGAGTTCCTCCAACAACTGTGTCTTAATTGTGGACTCCACCTTCTGCACTTCTTCCACCAACAAACTCTGTTTGTGCCGCTCATTATATGTTGTCTGGTCTCTACAACTGAAACTACAGAAACAGCTACTGCAGACGGACACAAATCTCTGTGATGGGGCTAAAAATGAGAAACAGTGGCGTGTTTTGGGGGGAGTTGTCTCTTTAACTATTTTTTGCTTTGTGTTCTTTTTGTCTCTTGTTAGCATTTGTCTGATATAGCATGCTTTTTGTAATCTTACAAATTTTGTTTGCTTTTTTGGTTTGTTTTTTTAACAACTTCTACCTGAATTCTATATGAATTCCATATGAATTCCTTTATGTAAAAGAAGAATATATATTTTCCTTCCATATACGAGCATACAATTCCTTATATATGTGTGTGTGTGTGTGTGTGTGTTAGTCGCTCAGTTATGTCTGACTGTTTGCGACCCCATGGACTGTAGCCCGCCAGGCTTCTCTGTCTATGGGATTCTCCAGGCAAGAATATTGGAGTGGATTGCAGTTCTCTTTGCCAGAGGATCTTTCCAATCCAGGGCTCGAACCCTGGTCTCCTGCACTGCAGACTATTCTTTACCGTTTGAGCCACGGGGAAGTCCTATATATATGTACATTTTATTTGGCCGCACCACGTCTCAGTTGCAGCAAGTAGGATCTTCAGTTGTGGCATGCAGGATCTAGTTCTCTGACCAAGGATCAAACCTAGACCCACTGTACTGGGAGAGTGGAGTCTTAGCCACTGGACCACCACGGAAGTCCCTTTTATTTGCTTTTTTTGAGGTAAAATAAATGTATGAAATTTATCATTGTAATCATTTTAAAGCATACAATGCAATGACATTCAGAACTGTCACACTGCTGCACTGATTGTGTTGAAGTACAGCATACACATAAGTAAAAATGCACCCACGTTAAACGTGTAGCCCTATGGAGTCTGGAATATTGAACACACTGGTGCAATCAACACCCAGGCAAAGAAACAGAAGGTTCCCCTGGTATCACCTTTCCCCCTTTCTCTGTGGTGTTTTCTTTCACATCCGTGTGCAGGTAGCAGAAGCTCTGCCTCAAACTGGAATCGACAATAATGGAGTTGAATGTTTCTGCAGGACAGAGGTGGGCAAGTGTGACTCAGAATCCAACACTGTCTCTCAGAACCAGGGCCTTGCCCCAGCTCAGGAAGGTTGGGGGGCATTGGTTCTGCTCTCAGTCTGGGTGAGGTGCCTGGAGTTGCAGGCTTCCTGCCCAGACAGACAGCATCTAGGAAAGCCCCAGGGCATCTCCTCCTGCAGTGTGTGTGAAAACCAGGAGCTTGTCCTGGAGTCCCAGCATACGTCCCCTTGCATGCACTGTGCCCCCTGCCCACCCAACTTGGCTCTGGGTCAGCAGCCTGGGCCCCTTTTGGCACTTATTGAAGTCTGTGGACCCCTACTTAGAGTAAGGGCTTTTTTGAATATTTATTTTTTGTCTGAGCTGGGTCTTTGTTGCTGTGCACGGGCTTTCTCTGATTTTGGAGAACAGTGTTTACTCTCTAGTTGCAGTGCGTGGGCTTCTCATTGTGGTGAATTCGCCTGTGGCAGTGCACAGGCCCTAGGGGCTCAGGCTTCAGTAGGTGCTGCACGTGGGCTCAGTTCAGTTCAGTCGCTCAGTCGTCTCTGACTCTTTGCCACCCCATGGACTGCAGCATGCCAGGCTTCCCTGTCCAGCACCAGCTCTTGGAGCTTACCCAAACTCATGTCCATCGAGTCAGTGAAACCATCTAACCATCTCATCCTCTGTCGTCCCCTTTCTCCTCCTGCCTTCAATCTTTCCCAGCATCAGGGTCTTTTCCAATGAGTCAGTTCTTCGCATCAGGTGGCCAAAGTATTGGAGTTTCAGCTTCAGTATCAGTCCTTCCAATGAATATTCAGGACTGATTTCCTTTAGGATGGACTGGTTAGATCTCCTTGCAGTCCAAGGGACTCTCAAGGGTCTTCTCCCAACACCACAGTTCAAAAATATCAATTCTTTGGCATTCAGCTTTCTTTATGGTCCAACAATCACATTCATATATGACTACTGGAAAAAAACCTAGCTTTGACTAGACAGACCTTTGTTGGCAAAGTAATGTCTCTGCTTTTTAATATGCTGTCTAGATTGGTCATAGCTTTTCTTTCAAGGAGCAAGTGTCTTTTAATTTCATGGCTGCAGTAATCATCTGCAGTGATTTTGAAGCCCCCCAAAATAAAGTCTGTCACTGTTTCCATTGTTTCACCATCTATTTGCAATGAAGTGATGGGATCAGATGCCATGATCTTGGTTTTCTGAATGTTGAGTTTTAAGCCAACTGTTTCACTCTCCACTTTCACTTTCATCAACAGGCTCTTTAGTTCTTCTTCGCTTTCTGTGATAAGGGTGGTGTCATCTGCATATCTGAGATTATTGATATTTCTCCCGGCAATCTTGATTCCAGCTTGTGCTTCTTCCAGCCCAGCGTTTCTCATGATGTACTCTGCATATAAGTTAAACAAGCAGGGTGACAATATACAGCCTTGACATACTCCTTTCCTGATTTGGAACCAGTCTGTTGTTCCATGTCCAGTTCTAACTGTTGCTTCCTGACCTGCATACAGATTTCTCAGGAGGCAGGTGAGGTGGTCAGGTATTCCCATCTCTTGAAGAATTTTCCACAGTTTATTGTGATCCACACAGTCAAAGGCTTTGGTGTAGTCAATAAAGCAGAAGTAGATGTTCTTCTGGAACTCTCTTGCTTTTTTGATGATCCAGCGGATGTTGGCAATTTGATCTCTGGTTCCTCTGCCTTTTCTAAATCCAGCTTGAACATTTGGAGGTTCATGGTTCACATACAGTTGAAGCCTGGCTTGGAGAATTTTGAGCATTACTTTGCTAGCATGTGAGATGAGTGCGAATGTGCGGTGGTTTGAGCATTCTTTGGCATTGTCTTTCTTTGGGATTGGAATGAAAACTGACCTTTTCCAGTCCTGTGGCCACTGCTGAGTTTTCCAAATTTGCTGGCATATTGAGTGCAGTACTTTCACAGCATCATCTTTTAGGATTTGAAGTAGCTCAACTGGAATTCCATCACCTCCACTAGCTCTGTTCATAGTGATGCTTCCTAAGGCCCACTTGACTTCACATTCCAGGATGTCTGGCTCTAGGTGACTGATCACACCATCGTGGTTATCTGGGTCATGAAGAGCTTTTTTGTGTAGTTCTTCTGTGTATTGTTGCCACCTCTTCTTAATATCTTCTGCTTCTGTTAGGTCCATACCATTTCTATCCTTTATTGTGCTGAACTTCACATGAAATGTTCCCTTGGTATCTCTAATTTTCTTGAAGAGATCTCTAGTCTTTCCCATTCTATTGTTTTCCTCTATTTCTTTGCCTTGATCACCGAGGAAGGCTTTCTTATCTCTCCTTACTATTCTCTGGAACTCTGCATTCAAATGGGTGTATCTTTCCTTTTCTCCTTTGCCTTTAGCTTCTCTTCTTTCCTCAGCTATTTGTAACATACACAAGTAGTTGTAGCGCACGGGCTTTATTGCCTCATGGCATGTAGGATCTTCCCGGACCAGGGATCAACCCTGCATTGGAAGTTGGATTCTTAACCACTGGACCATCAGGGAAGCCCCCATAGAATAAGTTTTTTAAATACATAAAATGCACGGGGTTATAAAGGAAACCATGTGATAAGACCATAATCAAAGTTAATTTGACATGTCTTGTACACGTGTGCATGTGTGTGTGTTCAGTTGTGTCCGACTCTTTGCGACCCTGTGGACTGTAGTCCGCCTGGCTCATCTGACCATGGGATTTTTCAGACAAGAATACTGGAGTAGGTTGCTGTTTCCTCCTCCAGGGTATCTTCCGGAATCTCCTACATTGCAGGTGGATTCTATACCCACTGAGCCATAGAGAAACGATGTGATAAAATAATCATCAAAGTCTTTATATGACTTGTGTATGTCTCGTATATAATGTATTACTATATCACAAAAATTTGTGATATTTGTGCTTCCTCATAACAGATTAAATAACTACCCAAATTTTGATGTACTGATGATAGAAACAGTACTTCAAGATACCTGGAATCATTGCAGCATGATTTGAAAATAATTGTCATTTCAGTTGAGCCAGGATTCATGAAAGAAATGTCAAACTGTAGCTGGAGATCAAATAAAGGAAAGGTGTGATAATGTGGTTCCATCCAAGGCCATGGACCCCAGCCCCCCTCATCTACCATCCATGAGTCAAGATCAGGCGCCTCTGGCCCAGACCAGTCATTGTTGCAGGTCAGCTTCATTGATAGCACCCTCAAGATATCAAATTTTAATCTATCCCAAGTGTTTCTATCTTCATTTCTTTAACTTATTAGCACTTATTGTGATTATTGATATACTTAAACCTATTCCTGTGACCTGGTTTCAGGTTTTGCAAGTTTCTCCCCATTTCCTACTCTTGTTAGGTAAGTCAAAATGTCTTCCTTCTAATTCTTCTTATGGTTTGGAAGTTTTATTTTATATTTCTATTTACCTAGTAGTTGAAAATCTTTAACATGCATATTTGAATTTAGCTCTCCCCATCCGTGTCTGTCCCCATGAACAAGATACACCACTTTTCAGTTTTATTTCACCCCATCCTCTCCCTTCCATTGCCCAGAATGAGATCATTTGGATTCTCCTCCCAGACTGCTGAGAGTATTTTCCAGGCTTCGTCCCCTGATAAAAATAGTTTCACTGGCTCCTGGAGCCCATGTCTTCCTCTCGGGTTCATTTTTCGTTTTGCTAGAGTATCTGAGCTAGTAATTATTTTGGATGGTATTTGTTGGAAATAAACTCTCCTAACACTTGGCACGACCCAAAAAAGTGTTTATTTTCCCTCCTAACTGAATGGCTGTTAGGCCTGGTCGAGAATTATAGGCTCAAATCACTTTCCCTCCAAAATGTGAAGGTGCCCCTCCATTGTTTGGAACTCGCAGCTGTCTCATGTCAGGCTTATCCTTTTCTTTTTTTTCGGAGGTAATGTGTTTTTTTTTTTCCCCCACTGGGAGCTTTTCTTTGATCCCTCTCTCCTCTGTGTTCTAAAGTGTCCTCCTGTGTCCCCTTCAGCCCAAGGCTGCTCCCGCGTATTCTTTCCCGAAGCATTCCTTTCCTTCTTCTCTCTGTCCTTTGGAATTCCTTTACAATAACTGAATGCAGAGAACTGGGCTCATGTCCCATTTCTTAACGTTTCCTTCCTACATTATAACTTTTGGTCTCTGACTCTGTGTTCTGGAGAATTCCACAGTTTGACCTTCCAGCTCACTAGTTCATCACTTCGATGTGTCCACTCTACTTCTCAGCCCACCTATCAAGTAGTTTTGGCATCCAAACTTTTTTATGTCCTAAGACATTGACTTGATTTTCGGAAATGTCTTTAAAATACTTTTCCCCATTTACATTTCCCCTGGCTGTTTCCTATCACCTCCCCGGTTTTCCCAAATGTTTAGCCCTGGCATAACAAGGCAAGCATGTTATTATTTCCAGCTCACCATATTCATTTCCCTACCATCCACAAGCCAGCCACTCAGCTAACACCGCATATTTTAGAGTTTTGTCACACCAGCTCCCTGGGTGCCCATTTCTGCACTAGTTAGACTGGGCGTATTAGTCAGCTGTTGCCACAACAATGCTGCATAACAAACCACTCCAAAGCTTCTGTGTCTTAAACAACAGTCACTGATGCTCACACTCACGGCTCTGAGAGTGGATGTGGGTGGGTTCAGGACTGCTCCAGGGCTCCCTCACCCTCCTTCGACCAGTGGTGTCCCATTAGCACATGCGAAGGAATTTGGGAGGAAGGGGGCCGGGGGTGGACAGCTGCAATCTCAGCCCCACCTCGTGGGAAGTCCTTCATTTGTGGCTTGCTCTTCATTTCCTGTTTGTCCGTCAACAAGTGGTTACTGGCCTTGAAATTGTGTTTGTGGGTCTGACCAGCTTCTGGGGGCATCAGTGACTGTTCTGGGGACATGTGGTTCTCTGCTCTTCTAGGCATTGTTCATTAATGTGATTTCCCCCGTCTACTGCCTGCTGCTTATCACAGCTGGGGTGGGGCTGGTCCCAGATACCCCTGTGCATCACCCTGACAGTACCTCAGGGCCCTTCAGCTGCTGCCTCAAACCCACCCATCAACTGCCAGCAGTTTCTTCCCTGGAGGCAGGGCAACCACCCACCACTCCTAGGATTTCTTGGGATATCTGCACTTCAAGGGAACCCTTCCTGTTCTCCTGGTTATAGTGAGTTTTTTCATTTTTCTGTCATTTCTAGGCATTGAGGGCAGAGTACAGACTGTTAGGAAGCATCTGGACCATCAACTTGATTTTTAATCTCTTTGAGGCATCTAAACCAGTCCAGTTCTCAAGCCTTGGATGCTTAATCCCTGGGAGCAGAATTTCCAAGGACCTGCGATGGGTCCGCCGGTTACAGGACCTGGGTCTGGACCAGGACAGACTGCTGGAAGGGGCTGTCTGCTTCCACCTGGCTGCTCCTGGCCTCCTGAGGCCTAGTTCAGGATCCCCATGACCCCTGGAGGGAGGAACCCCAAGGTGGTGCCTTAGAGGTCACTGGGAGAACCCCAAGGTGGTGCCTTGATGGTCACTGACTAATGGCTTTAGCAATAGGGAATTGGACCGTAACTTTGGTGGCAGCAGCCCAGTGATGTGGACACTGACAATTCTCAGGCCAAACACAGCATGTCCCAGGACATCTGTGACAGGGCAGGTCCCTCTGTCATTGCATCTTACCCACATACAAGGTTCAGCTCACCCCTGGACCGACAAGATCCTGAAAAGAAGTCCCTTCCCCACCTCTATGTCCAGTGTTTTCAAGCAGAATCACTCCCAGCTCTTTTGCTCCAGTTTCTCCTCTTATTTGTCATCAAAATTTGAACAGAGGTTTGGAATCCAAGGGCTTCCCTTGTAGCTCAGTTGGTAAACAATCTGCCTGCAGTGCAGGAGACCCATGTTTGATCCCTGGGTTGGGAAGATGCCATGGAGAAGGAAATGGCAACTCACTCCAATATTCTTGCTTGGAAAATCTCATGGAGAGAGGAGCCTGGTGGGCTGCAGTCCATGGGATCGCAGAGTCACGCACGACTGAGCGACTAACACTTTACTTACTTACTTGGAGACCAAGAAAAGTTTAGAAAGCACCCTTCCTGAGGCCTGGGACCACAGGTTGGGTTTCCTTCTCCTGTCTTTCTGGTGCTTTCAAAGAAGGTGCAGGACTGCACTGGGCTCAACTTCTCTAAAAGCAAGCCAACCTGCTTTTTACGAAAAGATGGGAACTAGTAATTTGGGATTACCTTCCTCCTTTCTGGGGCGGCAACAGGGAAGTAATTAAAGGGTCAGAACTATGCTCATCCCCATAGGGCTCAGGTGAGGACACAGGCAGAGGCCCTGGCTGTGACCCCCTCCTCCACCCGTAAGCTGGGAAGAACCCCACCTCTGAGCAGAGTGCAAAGAGCAGCAGATCTGCAGCCCCAGCCGTGGAGGGTCCATATCTCAGAGTCCCTGGGCGGCGTCTTTCCTCCCTTCAGTATGACCCAGCCCGGGAAGACAAGGGCCACCCCTCATTTCCGGTGACCCTGAGACAGACGCCAGGCAAGAAGTGAGGCCAGGACTGGCTCCTGGGCCCCAACCCTATCCCAGTGGACAGTTCCGGGTGGCGAAGCCCTTGAGTAGCGCCCCACTCTGGGCCCCCGGGACGCTCTCAGGGCATCCTCTCTTTCCCTTCCGGAGTGCTGCATTTCAAGTCTCCGGAGAGATATACCCCGGGGCAGAAAGCCATGGGCGGTTCTTAAGCAAATCCCCTGGGACCCCTCGCTCCGGAGCCGCCAAGCGGTGTCACCCTCACCCCCTCCGCACTCCAGGGCATTTTTCCGGAGAGCGGATTCGGAGGTAGAAAGCGCGGGGGCCTTGGGCGGCGAGTCAGCCGTTTTCGAAGCTCCGCTTGGGCCCCGGCGCAGGCCTGCCCGACGCGGTCCTGCAGCGCAGGACTCGGGGTCTGCGGCGCCTTCCTCCTCGACCCACCGGGCCAGTCCATTGGCTCAGACGCGCGCCGCCCGCGTCTCCGCGAGATCCCATTGGCCGGCGGTCGCGGCTTAGACAAAGGGAGCGGCGGCGGCGGGCGGCGATTGGGCCGGGAACAGGATGGGGAAGGCGTGGAGGGGGCCAGAGGAGAGGGGAGAAAGAGAGCTGGGGCCGGAACCCGGGGAACACCCGCACAGGCGGGGGCGGAGGCGCAGACTGAGCAGGGGAGGGCGCGGCGGGAGGACAGCGAGTGGGGGAGGGGTGGAAGAACGAGGATGTGGGGGAAGCAGCGAGGGGCGGGGGCGCGGAGCCGCGCTGGGAGGGGAGGACAGGGGGGCTCGAGGTCGGGGGCGGGGGGTAGAGGCGAGGGGTTTAAGGCGAGGAGCGGGAAAGCGGGGGTGTTCGAGGGGGAGGACTCCAATGCCGGGTGGAGGCGGGGGCGGAGCCCCTCCGCGGGGGCGGGGCCGAGCGCTCCTGGAGGGCGGAGGCCGCAGGGCGCGGGGCGGCGGGAACCCGCCCGCCCCTCCGCGCAGCACCCCTCCCGCCCCGGGGCTCCTGCGCGGACCGCGGCCGCCGCTGCCTCCTCGTCTTCCCCGAGGGTTCCGCGACCGTCTCCGGTAGCTCGGCCGCGAACGTGGGAAAGCGGGAACCTGGGTCGAGAAGGACGCGCCCGGACCCAGGTCTGGACGTGCAACCGGAGCCGCAGCCTAGCGGCGGGACGCGCCGCCCCTTGGCCTCGGAGCCCCTCTCCGGGACTGCTGGGCCGCGGGGTTCCTCTGCTCGTCCGCTCGCAGGGAGGAGATGCGGGGCCTGGCGCTGGAAGACGTGTCCGGCGCGCGGACAGGAAGCTCGTCGCGCTTCCTGGAGAGTTGGCTCGGCGGGGTGCGTCGCCTGGGAGGGAGGGATGGGCCGTGGGGCGACCGGCCGGGCGGGGAGTGGCTTCTGGGGGCCCCCTCGCCAGCGGCGGGCCCGCGAGGCCGCCCTCGGAGCGCCGCCAGGTACGTGCGTTTTCCTTTTTTCCCGCGCGCCCAGAGCGCACTCCGGGTAGGGAACGAATAAAAACCCGGCTGGTGTGTAAGAGCCTTTCGCTGCACACGTGTCTTTCTGCAGGGCTCGGGGAGGGCCGCTGAACTCAGGGTACACACTGGCCTAGTCTGTGCCTGTGGCCTCGGTCAGAGGACTGTCCTCTACTCCACCTCGGGGCTCGGAGCAAATGTCTCTTTGCAAAAGCCTGTCCCTTTCTTCTAGGTTGCGTTTAATTTGCCGAGGAGACCATGCGCCCTACCTCGGCCCCGGGGCTGGGGCTATGGGGCTTTGTGCAGTCTCTCCCACCCCTACCCCCTGGAACCCCATGAATTTTCAAGCAGGGCCGCTCAGTTCTGAGAGACGATCGCTGGAAACTCGGGATGGGGAAACCCGACCTTGGTCCCGCGCTGGGCGGACAGGTCCCCTTGTCCAGTAGTTAGCCACACGAGTCCCAGACTTGCTTGTTAGGGGAGGCCCTTGGGCTTTGCTTTTTGGTGGTTTGGGGAGGCCCTTTAGCTGGCCTGGGGCGGACTCGCTCCCCTCCCCCATGCCCACTTCAAACAAAAGAAGTCTTAGGAGAATCGTTTCCTGGGGAGAACTCTTCCGAATGTGAATCTCTAGTTTCCCCCGCCCCAGTTCTTAGGATGGGACAGCCTTTACAACAAAGGGGAAGGTTGGAGACAGTTGAAGGAAAGGGCGCGCTTTTATTTAGGGAGACTTTGAGAGAGAGAATGCACATTCCACTTTCTTCCCATTTACCTGATTAATGGAGTTTTAGGTGATGTTTGGATATGGGATATTTTTGTTTGGAGACTGTTTCAGGAAAAGAAGAGGGCTAGATCGATGAGAAATTGGCAATTTGGTCTCCACCCGGTGGGGAAAAATATCCCATGGAGTGAAACGTATTGCTTGCCCTTTAGGGGAACACTGAAAATTAGGGATTTGATGGTTAAAAGGGAGGGGTTTATTTTGTGTCATTTTCTACGGTGCCCCCACCCCCACCCCCGCCATAAGTCGGAACAAAGGGGCCAGGTGAAAGGGTTCAAATCGGGCCCTCTGTAAAAACCTCCCAGTTCTCGCGCACCAGCGAATATTCCCATCGGAGCTTGGGTTGGAAAGAAAAGGAATCAACGCCCCAGAGTCCGCATGTGTACCAATACCCAGCTCTCGAGCCTCCACCACTGTGGGGAAGCCTGGTTACCGGGCTCGGGAGCGAGGGACCCGGTGGGCGGGAAAGGCCTCTCCTGGGGATAAAACGCAAATTCAGTTTCCACCTTCCCCGGAAGAACCGAGAGGTTCGCGGTGTCCCGGCGGCGCCCGTCCCCGCTCGCCCGGCGTGGCGCTCCCGACATAGACCCGCATCCACCAAAGCCCGGGACCACACTTCTCTCGAAATACTTAAAACTCAACAAGCCATAAAAGGCTCCCGATTCCAGTGGAAAAGGCATCGAAGATTTATGGTCCCCTGGATTCCCCACACTCTAATTATGCCTGTTTTTAGTTGACTTATGGGTGGTGACCACTAAAATCATTTTCCATTTGGATTTTTTTCTTTTAACATGAAAAATGCGAACTTCACTTTTTCTTACCGGCTTGGGCAGGCATTTTTCCGTTCGGGAAGAAAAATCCGGCCTCCTGCCTTCTCTGTGGCCTCTGGCTGGGTGTACTGGACCTGTGGAACCCCTCCATAGCACCCTTAATTGCAATTTAGGGGAAAGTATTTTTTTTCTTCCTGCGATCGTTAACAGGTATTCTTCCCTTGAAGCATTTCCCTGTAGTTTCCCTGCGGATTGCTTGGGGTTCAGAACCCTACTCCCACTAACTCTGGCCCAGCGACTAGGGGTGACCCTAGCCAGAGAGCAAGTCCCCCCATGGTCCCAGCTCCAGTAGTCACCCTCATCTGCCCTCCTGGGAGCCTGGGGCATTGAGGGGTTCCCCCCTGCTCCACGGTCCTGAGGGATCCGGAACCGACCCCACTCCACTGTCTGGCGGCCCCATCCCCCATCTTCTTCCCTTTGTTCGCCACTCCGGACTCTGAGTTGAAAGTGGCAGGAAAAAAATAATTAGATGGAAATCAAAGATTAGACGGGGCACGCTGGCTGGCGGCCTCAGTGAGGCCTGGCCGACACTCTGATGGAGCCTCATAAATCTTCACGGGCCTGACAAAAGCTGTGTCCTCTGGTTCCCTGGGAATTTGGGAACTTACCGATCTCCTTCTCAGAGAGCCCTCAGGGGCCTTAATTTCTGCCTGGCTCAGAGTTCTCAGAAATGGATGAAGGTCTGGAAGGGGAAAGGGGTGGTCTGGCCAGCGAGTGACCAGGGCCCAAGACCCTCACCCATTTTGCTAATAAATATTACAAGGGTGCTGTATTCCCCTACCTGAACTGCTTTAGGAGGGGTGTGATGGGGAGGACAAAAAATGGCATGTGTTGGGGGGCCGTTAACCCCTCACTAGCGACTCCTTTGTCTGGTGGGTCCACTGCTGAGACAAGTGGCATCCTGGCCTGTGCACTAGGCACCAAGGTCGGGAGAGCAAGCCTGGCTTCCAAGGACCCCCTCCCTGGCTCAGGTGTGCCTGCTGTGAGTGGGGACCGCTGATGCGGGTTCAGCTGAGTCTGGAGGTCTCTGCACCCTTCTCCAGAGGTCCCAGCATCCGAGGTCTTGGGGCCCACGTGCGATCCACCCGGGAGCTGTGCCCCCGACCAGCCTGGGTGGGAGAGAATGTGAAAGAAGCCCGTTTAGATAGTTTTAAAAACTTGAATTAATTGGGAAAATAGTAACCGAGCTTTCCAATGCGGGGAAGAAGGGGGGGGGTCTTTTTTTTTTTTTAAACTATACCCCCTTGTGCCAGTTTTTGACCTTTTCATAGTGTTATAAGAAATGTTGCAACGTTTAATTTCTATTGCCATGAGATATGGAGAGGGTAGCCCAACATTCTGAAGTAATTTGATAAGGCTTCGAGTAGCAAATCCGAAAGGAGAGCTGGCGGCCCAGGTATAGTTTCTTTATAACCTGAATTTACAATGAAAGCATTCTCCTTTATGGATATAATAGATTAGATTTCACAACTTAATTCACCAGAATGGCTCCGTTTAAGGGAGCTCCGGCTGATTTTATTACGCCAAGCCAAATTGGATGTTTGTGGTCTTAAGGAAAAGCGATTGTGACATAAAATATATAATTTTTAAAGTAAAAAAACAACGGGTTCGACCCTGTCCCCTTCGTTCTCCATCCTTCTTCATCACCCTCGGTTCCCCAGTTTGGGAAATCCCGAGAATTATTTGTTGATTTCTGAGGGTGAGACAGGAACTCACACTCGGGAGGGGGCGGTCAGGGAAAAGCCACTCGCGACCCGGCCGGGGGCTCCGCGAAGCAGCCGGCTTCATCGCCCCCGTGAGGGCCAGCCAGCCGGCGGGCCTCGCTGGTGGCGCGCACGCGGTGCCATTTACCCGGAAAGGATTGGGGCCCCGCTCCTCGAAGTCCTTGTAAAAGTCGAAATGCCGGCCCAGGCACCACAGTCTTGGGGCCCTCGGAGCTCCCGCGGAGGGCCGAAGCCTCCGCTTGCCCCGGCACCGGACAGCCTCCCCCGACAGCGCTGGTGGGATGGAGAAAGCGCCCCTTGGAAAGCCAGGTGCGCGTTCCCCTGGCAGAGCCCGCGGCGGGACACCGGGAATGGAACAGTCTCACGCTACTTTGTGCAAAACAACTGCACTCCCGCTGGGCCCGCTCCGCGCCTGCCTCGACCACAAGGGCTGGCCTAGGGCGACCGCAGGGGCTGGCTCCGGGACCCGCCTTGTCCCGTGGGGAGTGGGCATCACGCGCAGGACTGTCCAGGGCCCGCCAAACCCCCGCCTCAGTGCAGATCCCGGAGGCCGCCCCCTCCGCCCCCAGCAGTTGACAGTCGCTCCCGGCGGCGGAGACCGGCGCGGCCCGCCCGGCTGGCGAAGGACCGTGGGGGGATGGGGGACTCGGTGGCCCTGCCCGGGCCTGGCCCGCCAGCGCCCGCGGCCCATTCTGCTGTCACTTCTCATTACGATCGGGCTCTATTCTCCCGACCGCGTCGTCCCCTTCTCCTCCTCTTTCTCCCCCCTCCCCCATTTACTGGGTGGTTTTAGCCTAGATTTAGCCCCCACCCCCTCCCCGAGGATCGGGGGCGGAAGGCAACCCTGAGAGCGGTCCATCCTTTACCAGGTCGATTTCTGACCCGAGACCCAGCCTCCAACGGGGGAGCCAGGCGCGAGCCCGTGTTCCCGGGGCCTGAAGGGCCCCCGGGCGCTCCACGTGGCGTCCTCGCGGCCGGGAACCCCGCACCCTGCGTTCCGGTGCGTGGCTGGCGGGCTGTGGGTGCGCGCCTTAAATTAAATCTCCGCAGCGTCTGACCTTGTTTTTTCCTCGGCCTGATAGCGGCAGCAGCTGTTTTGTTTTGTTTTGTTTGTTAGTTCCAGAATTCCTACTGCTGGGGGAGGGGCGTTATTATTATTATTTTTGGTTGTCGCAACCTCCTGGAAAAATTCCCTGGTCTCAGAAAGCGTAACAATAGACTGGCGGATTTCTGGAGGAAGTGCCCCCTCCCCTGTTTTCTCCTGGGACGCTTCTGCCCTCAGGATGCTAAGGAGACTTCTGTGGGGAGTGGGAACCAATTCCCCTACTCTGGCCCCAGCCCCCTCCTCGGTCTTCAGAACCTCTCAAGTCTACCTCGAGTCTGACTCCCAAATCTACCTTGGGGTCCTGCCCTTGCCCCCATCACTCCTGGGAGAGGTCACAGCTCCTTGAACTGGGGAGTAGTCTCCTCCAGCATCCGTGGGGGTAGGGACAAGAAGTAGAGCGTTCCAGCACCTCCCCCTTCAGTGGGGGCGGGGAGGAGGGGTGTCCTGTCCCCTGGAATCCTATCCCTGTTTGCTTTGGGGGTCAGCTTTAGACCAGAGGCAGTTAAAAATTAATGGGCCTGGGCCCTGGGGGATGGGATGAAGGGGCTGGGGAGGGAGTCTGGCCCCTCCCTGGGCCATCAGTCCCCTGCTGGCCTCTGCACTCTCTGTGCTGGTCATGAAGTCCTGTTCCCTGATGCTGCTTCCCCACCCTTAGGGCTGAACCTCGGCTTCAAGCGGGCAGCAGCAGTCGGGGCCCCACCTGTCTGACCCAGGAGGAGGTGCGGGGGGCAATGTAACTCTGGCTGCTAACTATACACATGACCCCAATTCCAGCTTCACTCCTAGGGACTCCCTCTACCTGGGTTGGAAAGCAGAGGGGAACTCTGACCCTCCTGGCCACCTCCCCTGCTGGGGCAAGAAGCCCAGAAAAATGGCGGAGGTCGAGCCCAGGAGGGGCTGGGGAAAGCCAGGCTGGCCAGCAGGTGTTGCAGTGTGTGTGGCTGGTCTGGGTCTCCCTGTACCAGCCTCACTGGGCTTCTCTGGCACTGGAGGTGTGGGGATAAAAGTAGAAGGGGCTGCTGGGGGCTCTTACACAGCCCAGCCTGGGCCTGCATCCCCCCCAACCCTCGTCCTTGGATAGAAAGGGGAGGGGGTCCAGGGGAAGAGGCCTCTTCATGTCCAGTGGTCCCCAGGAACACCTGACCCCTCACTCAGGAGGGGCCGCACTGCAGAGCTCCCAGGACCTTTCTTGAAGCCCCTCATCCTGCCCATAAATGTATTTACCCTTGTGTGACACCAGGTGCGTGGCTTCTGTGACGCAGTGTCCCCAGCCTGCACGAAGACAGGAATTGAACTTTAGTCTCCAGGCAATTAAGGTGGCAGGGACTATAGTTCATTAATGGTTGTTATGCAATAAAAATGATAAAATGGCCCTGATTTTGCAATTTAAAAATGCAATTTATTTTAATTTATGTTTCTTAGTAGTTATGGGGTTTTATGGTGGGGGCAGCTCGGGTATCACTGAGGGGGTTGTGGCCGAAGCCCATCCATTTGGAGGGACAGGGAGTGACTGAGATGAAATGGGACCTGGAGCAGCAGAAAATACAGAGGAGACTGAAGGAGTGGGCCCTGGCTTTAGGTTGGCGAGAGCTAGACATTCTGGGCTGCCTTTTACGAAGCGGTGGAAACTGACTCCAAGGCCTCGCCCTTCTGTCCCTGGCTGCTGCAGAGTGGGCCAGGGAAGCACTCCTGAGCCAAACATCCAGAAGCGTGCTGGGCACGCTGGGACCCTGGGATCTTGGACACAGAGGCTTCCCCACCCCGGCCCACTCGCGGCTGGGCAGGTTCCTCAGGTCCTGAAGTAGCCTGCCTGTTGCCTTTGGAGGCTCCTTGTGTCAGGAGTGTAGCTATGGCTCTGTCCCCCTTTCCCTAGCCTTATGAGTGGGTCAGATGTCTGTTTCCACAGCCTCTGGAGGGTCCGGCTGTCCTGTCCCAGTGCTGTGTGCCTAACCCAGACACCATATGCACTGCCAAGGCCTGAGGGCCCAGACACTCTCTGTAGGTGTGTCTCCCTGGTTTCCTTCTGCACCCCTTCACCCCCCACCCACAGACAGACCTCAGGCACTTAAGAGAACCCAGGATTATGACAGCAACATTCCGAGCCCAGCCACAGACCGCAGCGGACACTTGAGAGGTGAGGACACCTGCGGGAGAGTTTGGAAGTCGGCTTTGAAGGTGGAGGGCCCTGGCTTCAGATGAAAAAACCAGGAAAGAAAGTATGGGAAGGACCATGACTGGGGACTGTTGTGCAGAACATCGGAAAGCTTGAAACCCACTCCATCCTTGGTGGTCATGGGATCCTGGGCCATGGGCCTCTGCCATTCAGACCCAGTGTTAGATGAGTGACTTTGTCGCGAACACTGTCAAAGCCAGGGTTCCCAGCCCAGCTTGTCAACCTCCCCACCCCCAATATGCGTGTGTGCACACGCGCACACACACACACACACACCCCGATTTTAGCACACAGCCAGGAAGACCAGGAGAGAGGCAGCCTTGGCCCCTTCTGCTGCTCACTCCCACGGGTGGGTGCCTGGGGGCTGGGGAGCAGCCTCCTAATTCCTTCTTCCCCTCCAGACTCTTAAGGCTCATGGACTCCACCCCCGCCCCGCAAGGATTGTCCCAGGCCTCTGCCTCCCTCTTCCTTTTATTCTGGGCACCTTGGCCTGCCGAGTTAATTGGCAAACTTTCCCAGAAGTAAACTTGATGGATAGAAATTAATAATTTTCCCAATGATACAGTCATTGCTAATCATGCCAGCTGGGAGGAGGGGGCCTGGGTGAAGGCTGGTGGGGTGCGGGGGGCACGGGCTGAAAACCACTAGCATGAATGATATCTGCTGGGGCTGGGGGGTCCCTTACGCAATTTAAGAGTTTTGCAGCCCCAGTGCTGGGTGCAGTGCTGGCAGCGGGGAGGGTGTTTGGGGAGGGTTTGAGCCCCCTCTACACTCCCACCCGAGTCTCTTGCCATGTAACCTGGGCCCCACGGAGTCCACGGGGGTGCTTCCAGCTGGGTTCTCTTACACAGCAGAGGTGTGAGAAGGGGAATCCTGACTGTATACTTGGAGACCTGTGGGGGGAAGGGGCCCTGAAAGGAGAGAGAGGAGAGAATGGCCATGGGGGCTGCAAGTGGCAACACAGCCGCCTCCTCCATTTTAGAGCTCTTCTTTTGAAGATGACCGAGGTCTTGCTGGTCCACCTAAGGCAGAGGGTGCCTTATGCTTGGGAACCTTGCTCCCAGGACTCCTGTCCTGTAAAGAGGCACAGTCCCCATCGCTCTCATTGTAGAGCTCTGGGCCTCATCCTGTTGGAGCTGGGTGGAGAATCAGTGCTTGGACAAAACAGCCCTCTGCTCAGGACTTTGCATCCCTGGGAGCAGCGAGGAAACAGTGCCCGATGGCTGGGTCCTCAATACCACTTCACCACAGTGAGGGCTTCTTGGGGCCCTCAGCGAAAGCCTGTGCTGGACAGTGGCCTGAGAAGTGTGGGCATGACCAGCATGTACCCCGGATGATTCTGGCTCAGGCAGCCCAGCTACTGCCCAGGAAGCCTGGACAGGCTGCAGTCAGTGATATGAGGCAGGCAGGACAGGGGACTCTTCACACGAGAAATGTTTTGTTGGATGAATGAATGATGGATGGATGGATGGATGATAATGTTTCACCAGGCACAAAGATGATTTCCTTGGCCTTTTCAGCATCCACAGCCTGTTGGTGGCAGAGCTGACTTCACTGGCTCCACCCAGAAATTTTCTTTGGAGAATCAGAGAGAGCAAACCCCTAGGGAGAAAGATGAGGTGGGGAGGGTTGAGAAGGCCACTTGGCGTCTTCCCTGCAGTGACCAAGCTCACAAGGGACAAAAGAAAGACCCTCTCCTTGACAAGGGCAGGGGCATATAGAGGGGCCTGGGATGCAGTCTACCCCCATTTATGACCACACCACCCTAGCATCTCCAGGCTGGTGAAATGGGACCAAAATGAAGCTGGAGGAACTGGGATGTGATTAAGGAGAGGATAGTGTAGATAAAGGGAGCGATGAGAGGAGGAGAAGGGGGTAAGTCCCACTTGTCCAGGCTGACTGCCACAGCTGGTCAGGGCCTTTCTACCCATCTGGCAGGTGTAGACCTCTCCTTGGGGTTGGTGGGCTTGGGCTGGCCCCACACTGCCTGCCACGGGCACCCTATGGGGACTGCCAAATAACTTTGTCCCAAGGCAGCAGGGACATGGGGGAGGAAGAAGAGGAGAAGGAAGAGAAAGAAGCTGGCTCTGTTGTCACTGGACAGCCGTAGCACATTAAAGATGAAGAGGCCCAGAGAGGCTCACTGTGTGCCTAAGGGCACACAGCAGGATTTGAACCAGGCCTGTCTGCCTGGGAAGCCTGCCTTTGTCCAAGACAGGACATATTGCAGATTAATTAAAGTCGTCAGCCCAGCAGGGCACCTAATGGTGCCCCCCACCCACCCCCACCTGAGCCCATGCCTGTGGCCCAGAGCCAGACAGCTGACCCAGCTTCCCGGGCTAAGCAGCTTCTGAGGGCAAGGCGCTCATGCCTCACCACACAGCTCTGGGGCCTGGAGCCAGCCAGGGCCATGGGGGAGGGGAAAGGGGGGATGGGGTGGGGAGGGGGAGGCTCCACTTTGAGGACATCCCTAGAAAAGGGGGTACCTCCCCTCTGGGACCTTATCTCCCTCTTCACACTGACCAGCTCTCCCTGTTCACACTGACCAGCCCCCATCCAGCGGAGCCTTGCTGGGTGCCTGGGTGACATCAGCATCGGACTCACTAGTCTGATGCTTCTTTGCACCCTTATGGGAATGTAGCCCTTTGAAGCACAGATAGTCTCCAGCTCCGGCATTCCAGCTCTGGTGAAGTCACGTCAGACCTGTTGTTTGCTCTCTAAGTTTTGCAGCGACCCTTTGGCCATTCCCTGGTGGCTCAGATGGTGAATCTGCCTGCGGTGCAGGAGACCTGGGTTCGATCCCTGGGCTGGGAAGATCCCCTGGAAAAGGGAATGGCTACCCACTCCAGTATTCTTCCCTGGAGAATTCCATGGACAGAGGAGCCTGGCAGGCTACAGTCCATGGGGCACAAAAGAGTCAGACGTGACTGAGCGACTGACAGCCCTTTGGCCATTCGGCTCTGATATGAGTGCCCTCCTCTCCTCTCCTCCCCACTGCCAGCATGACTGGAGGCTTCAGTGCATCTGGCCTGGTCCCTGCAGGTAATGGTGTCCTGGCCTCAAGAAAGCTGAGGATAAGTTTCCACGGACTTAAGGATATGTTGCTGATCCAGCTGTCCTGGCATGGTCCCTGGTCCTGAGAACATCACCAGGGTGCTGAGCAAAAGCATGAAAGTGGAGGGGTGCTGGCTGTCTCAAGTTGTGGTGGCCCAGACACTTGGACCACTTTAGAGACAGTGCCGGAGAAGGCCATGGCACCCCACTCCAGTACTCTTGCCTGGAAAATCCCATGGATGGAGGAGCCTGGTAGGCTGCAGTCCATGGGGTGGCTAAGAGTCAGACATGACTGAGCGACTTCACTTTCACTTTTCACTTTCATGCATTGGAGAAGGAAATGGCAACCCACTCCAGTATTCTTGCCTGGAGAATCCCAGGGACAGGGGAGCCTGTTGGGCTGCCGTCTATGGGGTTGCACAGAGTCAGACACGACTGAAGGGACTTAGCAGCAGCAGTAGCAGCAGAGACAGTGCTGTGAAGGCGCCACAGAGGCCTCAGACCCCCTAGACCAAGCTGACAGGGCTCCCTCCTCTTTTCAGCCACACAGGTCACCTTTGGGATTCTGCCCTCATTAGAGAAGACCTTGGAAAACTGGTGATACAATCCCTGCCCTCACCTCCTTTCTGGACACTGGGAGCTACAGGGGCGGAACACAGGCTGGTCCCAGCTAGATGGCAGGCCCACCCTATATCCCAGGGGCCTCATCCTGGGCCCTTTGCATGCTTCTTGAGTCTCTTCTTAGGAAAAAGATGTGCTGATTCTAGTCTGGACTTTTCCTGGCTCCGCTCTGCCCACAGTCCTCCAAGATCTGGCTTGAGCCCCACACATGTCTTGGTCTGAGATTCAGCACCCTGGGGACACCCATGACAAGCTCCTTGGGGACCCCACCCTTTGCTGCCAGCCATCCTGCATCCTCTCTGCTCCCTGCTGGCTCCTGGCCAACTCAGAGGTGAAGCAAAAGGCAGGTGCCACCTCAAGGAGCCCCCAGTCCTCAAAAGAGAGAGATCCTTGAGCAGACAGCTGCTGCTGCAAGGGGAAGCCTTGCCTTCCAGACCTGCAGGTGGCGGACAGCACCCACTGGAGCCCCCGCAGCAGCAGGTGAGCGGCCAGGCCTGGCAGTGATGATCCTGCCACTCCATCTCTGAGCCTCAGTTTCCTCCAGGTGGTTCACGGTGTCATCTATGAGATGCTTTTGTCCAGGATGCTTAACCTGAGTTGAGTCACAAGGGAAGAATAAAGGAAACCCAAATTGGAAGACATTTAGCAGAACAACTGCTCTGGATGCTTCAAAATGGTCCATGTTAAAAAAAAAAAAAAAAGCCTGGTATGGGATTCACCTCTGAAGGGTTTCAGAGAGAAGCGGGGCATTTTGCACACGGGCCGCATAGGATCTGAGAGATTGTGCTGACTACGTTTCCAGGGCAGGATGAAGTTAGAAAGCCCTTCCTGGAGTTGAGATGCTGAAGTATTTAGGGCTGGAGTGTCGCAGTGTCTGCAAGTGGCTCCCAAATAGTTCAGCAGTTTTGTATAAAGGGAGAGAGAGCGAGCAAATGCAACAGTATTGCTTTAAACAGAGCTGTTAAAAAAAAAAAGAGTCAATATACACAAATATATTTTATTTATATACACTTAAAAAAAGATATCTTCTGAGGTTTGGAGAGGCCAGACCCCCGGTGCTTCCCTGAGACCCCACCCCACTGTTGCCTTGCCCTGGGGACCTTGGGAGGTGCCCAGAGAGGACAGGCGAGAGCCGAGCCCAGCCCAGCGCTGTGCTGGCGTGTACACTGTTTGTGTCCAGGCAGGGAGGGCATGGGGTCTGTTTGCTCAGACGCTCCTAGAAGGAGCTCTTGAATCTCCCTGGGCTCCTGTCCTTGCACCCTGAGACACAGAGACTCCTGGGGCTCACAGGAAGGTGTTGGAAGAGGAAACTGTCGCCAAGTCCCATCTCAAACACTGACATACTGGGGCCCAGTGGCCACTGGGAGTTTGCTGTTTTTAACCCGTTTTTAAATAAGGAAACTGAGGCTAAGGGAGAGTAAAACTCGGGGGAAGGGACACAGCGGCTGCCACTGATTTAACCTTCACTATGTATAGACCTCTAGAACGTGGCCTCGTCTGACCCTCACAATAATGCTGTGAGAAAGGTGTTGAAAATGATCCCATTTCTCAGATGAGAAAGTTGAGGTGTAAGGCACTTAAACACCGAGACCAAAGCCCCAGCAAGGGAAAAGGGAGCTGGGTGTGGCCAGTCCAAGCCCCTGCTGCACACAGACTTGGGGACATTCCCACAGTGGAGACCTGCAGACCCATGCAGGCACACACACGCCTCCAGGAGGAGATGGAGGGAGCCCTGCCCAGAGGGCCTTGCTCTGGGTCCTGCACTGGGCCGTGTGTGTTACTGACTCGTGCACGTGGCATCTCAAGATGGCAAAGTGCAATCCCCAGAAGAGGAAACAGGCTTGTTAGGCTGACTTGGATCCCCCAGAACCGCGGCTGTCCCCTGTGCTCCGCAGCTCCAGGCCTGTGCCACTGGGGACAAGGGTTCGTCCCTGAGAGGCGGGTGCAGTGAGCCAGCTGTGGCTCGGGCAGCCTGGGCCTTCTGCACTGTCCTCAGGCCCACTGTGTGGCAGAGTCTCCTCGTCACCTTTGCTCATTAGATCCTGGCCTTCCCTTCTCCTGCTTCTCGGGATTGTGATCAGCCTGCAGAATTCTGCTCAGCCTCCCCAGGGCTACGTGGAGGCCAGGGGCCTGCTTTTGACTTGCTTTCCTATGTGTGAATGAGATCTCTGCTCCCAGGAGGTAGCTGAGGGTCCTTGTGGAGAGGACCAGGGGGAGGACGAGGACGAGGACGAGGCTGGGGCTCTGAGTCCAGCTCACTCACCCTCTGCAGCCCCTGCTCAGCCTGAGGTTGAGCCACTCAGAAAGCCTTCCCAGGGCAGGTGAGGGGGTAGGCCTTGGCCCCAGAGTTCACATTGCAGTCTCTGCGCAGCTCCAGGCTGGTGGCTGCCCCAGGCCCTGATTCTGCTGGGCCTGCCTGTAGATGTGGCCATGACTGTCCACACACGCCTCCCCCTCCTCGGCCTTCTTCCTGGTCGGGACCAACGTCCTCCCATCCCTCACTTGACATCCATTCCTGGGCACCCCAGTTCCTCAGCCCTGCCACCAGAGCAGGTGTTCCCCTGCCCAGGACAGCGCTCCTGAGCTGAGCTTGCCCGGAAAACGGCCTGGATCTTGGGTTCCAGGCCTGGGGAGTGGCAGCTGCTGTGTCAGTGCGGGGACGTTGCCAAACCAGGCTCAGACGCCCTGGCCCAAGGCCTGTGTGGGTGTGGGAGGGAACCCGACGCCCAGCCACACCTGTCCCGCCGCGGGCCCTGGGGTGGGGTTTCCCATCTGTGCTGGAACCTGGTCAGGTTTCTCACTTCACCCCGAGGCAGGGTGCAGGGCACATGGGCCCCGGCCAGCCACGAGTCCCCGCCCAGACTGCCGGCCTGCCTGCCAGGGCTCCTACCAGACGGGAAAAACCTGCGGGAAGGAGCCAGGCTGGGAGCATCCTCACTGGGCCTGGGGCAGTGGTGGGGTGGGGTGGCGGGGGCCCCCTTCCGCCCAGCCTAGCATCTCCCTCCCTTCTCTAGCTGGGCCAGGAGCCGAGGGCTGCCCAGGCCTCTGCGTGGTGGGAAAGGTGGACCTCCCAAACCTGAGTCAGTCTGGGCCTGACCATCCCCAGACCCCATCCCATTGCTTATTTAACCCAGTTCTGAAATTTCACGGCTCCTTTTTTACCTGATCTTGTCCCAGGCATCGTTAAGATCTGTGAAATCGCGGGCTTGATCTGTTGATTTTGTTTCTTCTGACAGACGCTAAAAGAAATCACACGTTTCGAAAAGTTTCTTGGGACCATCTGTGGATCAAGTCAGGCACAACCGGCCTGGGGGAAGGCCGACCCTTCCTTTGGAAGCTGCAGAGCCAGAGGGGGTCCGGCTGCAGCTGAGACGATCTGGGAAGGGGGTTTCCCCAGGGCAGCCCCAGAGCATGGAGACTGTGGCTTTGAGTCCAGTCCAGAGCCCCCTCAACCCTGTCTTCAACAGGCCTGGACCCTAGAAGCAGCCTCTGCAGGCAGCCTGGAGTCCCCTCTCCATTGGGAACAGTGTGAAAGGCCAGGGACACCCCAAGGGAGACCCAGTCGGTCTCACACCTGACCATACCTCCCTTGGGCTCATCTCTTTGGGCTGCATCTCCAAGCCCCTCCATTCCAGGGGCCTCCCCCCGGGCAGGCCTCAGCCCTTGAGAACCCTGCAGCTATGAGAGCCCCATGTGGCCAGGCCCCCCAGGGCCTGCCCCAGGTCACCGCCAGCTGTCCATCACTGGACCAGGAAAGGGTCACTGCAACCCCTCAGGAAAAGCAAGGGAGAGGCAGAAATGCAGAGATCGCCCCCTACTGGAGAGAACCTACATGGCATGCAGCTCCCCCAACCCCTGACCCCAGCCCTAATGCCAGGCAGGTAGCGGAGGACAGAGGAGGCCCCGTCTCCTCTGCTCACGACATTGCCCCCGAGGTCCCTCCTCCAGGCAGCTGGTAGGTCTTCCTTCCAGGGGGCTGTGAGCTCAGTCCCTGCCCTGGGGCCCTCGGGAACAGTTTGGAGGGAGGAGATGAGCTGATAGGGTCCTTGAGATATGGGCCAGGTGCAGGGTGGGCTAGGACAGCCCACCTTGGCCTGTCTCCCCCAGAGTAAGGCTGTGGGCACTGAGGGCTGATATTCCTGAGTGCTTCCGACACACTAATGCTGGTCTGCACACTGTACCTGCCTCCTTGCTCAGAGTCTCTTAAGAGGTAGGTGTCGTTCTATCCATCTTTGACAGACAAGGAAAGCAAGGCACCCAGCGATGGAACCACCCACTCAGGCCCTGCAGCAGCCCCAGAGTTTCAGAGCTGAGACTCAGAGCTGCAACCTGCAGGGCCCAGGCTGCCGGGGTCCCTCTGTTGGTTTGGGTCCTGGCCATACAGCTTTCTAGGCCTCCTCACCCACTGCAGCAGCTCCCTGGGCACTTCTCACCCTCACACATTCCCCTCTGGCTCTGGGGAGGGAATGGAGACAAAATCTTTTCCTGTGAAAGATTAAAATCTGAGTTGAAAAAGGAAGGGGTATCTGTCGGTTCTCCAAACATAGAATCACCTGGTGGTCCAGTGGTTAGGGATCCGTGGGTCCACTGCAGGGGGAACAGCTTCGATCCTGGGTTGGGGAACTAAGATCCTGCAAGCTGTGCAGCGTGGTTGAAAGGAAAAGAATCACCACATGACGCAGTAGTGCCATTTGCACGCTGGCTTTCAGAGCAGCTGAAAGGTGGAAGCAATCCAAGTGTCTACTGACAGATGAAGGGTAAACAAAATGTGCTCTGTCCATGCAGAGGAATAAAAAGGAAAGGAGTTCTGATACATGCTGCTGCTGCTAAGTCGCTTCAGTCGTGTCCAACTCTGTGCAACCCCAGAGACAGCGGCCCACCAGGCTCTCGTGTCCCTGGGATTCTCCAGGCAAGAGCACTGGAGTGGGTTGCCATTTCCTTCTCCAATGCATGAAAGTGAAAAGTGAAAGTGAAGTCGCTCAGTCGTGTCTGACTCTTCGCGACCCCATGGACTGCAGCCCACCAGGCTCCTCCATCCATGGGATTTTCCAGGCAAGAGTACTGGAGTGGGGTGCCATACATGCTACAACATGGGTAATTGAAGACATTATGCTAAGTATTCAGACAAAAAGGACAAATATTGTTTGACCCCACTTATATGGGTTCTTGGGCTTCCCAGGTGGCGTTAGTGGTATAGAACCCGCCAGCCAAAGCAGGAGACATGAGACGCAGTTTCGATCCCTGGGTCAGGAAGATCCCCTGGTGGAGAGTGTGGCAGCCCACTCCAGTATTCTTGCCTGGAGAATCTCCATAGACAGAGGAGCCTGGCGGGCCATAGTCCATAGGGTCGCAAAGAGTCAGACACAACTGAAGAGGCTTAGCATGCATGCACACATATGAGGTTCTTAGAATGGGCCAGAAAGAATGGGCTACTTTCCTACAGAAAGTAGATTAGAGGTTACCAGGGGCTGCGGGAGGGAGGAAAGGGGAGTTATTGCTTAATGAGTAGATTTTCTGTTTGGGATGATGAAAGTTTTAGAATTTGATAGTTGCGATGGCTGCACAGCATGGTGAATGTAGCTAAAGGCACTGAATTGCGCACTTTAAAAGAATACTTAAAATAGCTGCTTTTATGTTATAGGTATTTTTCCACAATAAAAATATTTTGTTAGGGGAGGGGCCCAGAGAGAGACATGTAGGGGGCCCCCTGGGGCCTCCCTGTCTCTCTGAGGGTCAGAGTCCACCTCCTTGGCTGCTCCCCTGCCAGATAGGCCCAGCTTCAGTTCAGTTCAGTCACTCAGTCGTGTCCGACTCTTTGCGACCCCATGAATCGCAGCATGCCAGGCCTCCCTGTCCATCACCAACTCCCAGGGTTCACTCAGACTCACATCCATCGAGTCAGTGATGCCATCCAGCCATCTCATCCTCTGTCGTCCCCTTCTCCTCCTGCCCCCAATCCCTCCCAGCATCAGAGTCTTTTCCAATGAGTCAACTCTTCTCATGAGGTGGCCAAAGTACTGGAGTTTCAGCTTTAGCATCGTTCCTTCCAAAGAAATCCCAGGGCTGATCTCCTTCAGAATGGACTGGTTGGATCTCCTTGCAGTCCAAGGGACTCTCAAGAGCCTTCTCCAACACCACAGTTCAAAAGCATCAATTCTTCGGCGCTCAGCCTTCTTCACGGTCCAACTCTCACATCCATACATGACCACAGGAAAAACCATAGCCTTGACTAGACGCCCAGCTTAACAGGAGATAAACAGCAATTCTGTCTACTTTGCTTCTTATCCAAAGATGGGTGGGGGAGAAGTTGATACCATTGGCACATATGTGGTGTGGGGATCTGTGGGGATCTTGTGTGGGGTTCTCACATCCTGCACCCATTGCAGGAGGAGCTGCCAGGAGCCGGGGTTGATGCCGCCATCCTCTATGCCTGGTTTCGAGGGGCAGTATCCTCTCTACCAGTGCTCCCCTCCCCGCCCCCTGCTGCCGGGAAAACCTGTCCTGGGGGGGGGGTCCCCTGCCTCCCTGCTGCTAGGCTCAGTGTGCACCTGAGTTAAGACTACTTCTGCAGCTGCCGGCTGTGTGGCATTGGGAATACTTGTGACCTCTGTGAGCTGCTGATTCTACATGGAGTCACCCACGAGATGTGCAAGGAACAGTCAGTCATCTCCCCACGTGAGCAGGAGCCGGCGGCTCATGATGGTGCGTGGTGGTGCTCCTCCTTAAGCGGCATTTCGGTGCGTGTTTGGCTGTCACGAGGCCTTATTGCCATTTTTCAGGCTTTATTCTATAAGAGAGCACAGTGTCCTGTAGGAAGAGCCCAGGTGTTGTTAGAATGGGCTCCACTGTTTCCAAGCTGTGCCACTTCCGGGAGGCTGCTTAACATCTCTGAGCCTCATTTTTCTTACCTGTAAAGTAGGATAATAACATCGCATCCCAGAAATGATGTGAAAATGAATGTGGGCAAATCCTTATTTACATGGTAACTAGTACAGACTGCGCTCTCAAGGGTAGATAGGGGTGAGGCTCTCACCGTGTCAGGGGTCAAATGGTAACAACCCCCGCCTCTGAGAAAAAAAGATACGCCTACCTGAAACCCATGACTGTGACCTTATTTGGAAAGAAAGTCTTTGCCAGCCTCCCCTGCAATACCCCACTGAGGGTGGGTTCCTGGAGCTCACTCTTGCGCCATCTTTCCTGCCCTTGGACACACTGTTTGCCCTCAAGGCTGGGCTCAAGGGCTGCCCTGGGGGCCTTCCAGGCTCCGGGAAGGGGTCAGAGCTGCCTGCTACTCCAGCACTTTGTCCCGTCCATGGTGTTCAGGGCCCAGGCCCGTTCCAGAGGGCTTGCGTCCAGTCCAACTGGCTGGCAGTGTGCAAAGAGTCAGCTGGGAGCGAGGATCTCAGGAAGAACAAAGCGAGGGTGCCGGTGCCCCAGCCCACCGGCTGTGGGCCCTGGCACATCAGGGGTCCTCTGTGAGCTTGGGTTTCCTGGCCAGCTAAATGGAGAGGGTCCTTCGGTCCCATGGGTGCTGCAGAAATCTCTCAATCATATTTACCAAAAGGCCTCAGTGCCTTAGGAGGCAGTTGTGTCATTGCGATGGGCCTGCCAGTATTTCCCAGAGGAGTGAAGTCCCCAAGGCCCCGGTCTCGAGATGGGATGGTCAGGGTGGAGACAGGAAGTTGGGGACTTGCTGGGCCCTCCGACCCTGGTAAGACCTTGACTGACCTGGCTTTAACCCCAGCTCCTTGTTGATATTCTGAGACCTGAACTGGCGTGATAGGAGGGCCTGGGCCTTCCAGCTTCACCCTCCAGAGTGTGTTGGGGGTCACAGAGAGAGGAGGAGCCCCTTGACGGTTCTCACCCGCCACAGGAAGCAGGCCCTGGCGGCGGCGGCCTTGGCCTGGGTGCCTGGGTTCACGCGCTGGGCTGCCCGGCCCCACGGGTGTGGAACCGATTTATTCGGTAGCTTTGCCGCTGATTAGTTGCAGGTGAGTGGATGGCACGTGGTTTGTGTTGTAACAATATTTTGGGACAATTAGATTGAAACCACATTGTCTTGGCCCTGCTGGCGGCTCGCCCCAGTGCTGCACTCTCCATGCCCTTTGCGGCTCCCGGGCTGGCTGGGCCACCCCAGCCTTCCTGGGGCCCTGGGGCACAAGGCAAGGGGGAGGGGGCCCTCCTACTGGGGGCAGGGCCTCCCATTCTCAGCCCTACCAGGGCTCTCCCCACTGGCCTCCCGCTGACCACAGCCTCTAGTTGTTCCAGAAAACAGTTGCTGGGAGATTCCCCAGGTCTGGTGGGGGGGGCGGTGCCTGGGGGACCCGGAGTGGGACTTCTAGGCTGCAAGGCCACCCCATTCCCCTCAACATTATCTCAGTGCATCCCTTTCCTACCCCGCAAAGAAGTGCTCTGAGCACCCCCATGCCCCCACAAACAGTTAGCACCCTCCAGACTGCATGATCCAGGAACAGAACCCAAGGCCAGGTCTGCCCAGCTGCTGGGTGGGGGAATCTCTTGTCCTGACTACCCCTCTTGCCCCACACCATGGGCAGAGAGGCCTGGATGCCAGGTTATATCTCTCATGTTGAGGGGAGCATGTTCCTTACCCACCCTCCTGGGAAATGCTGAGGGCTCAGGGCCCACCATTTGAGGGGTAAGGGGCTTCAAGGGGGCCCCTGGGGCTAGGCTCAGGCTCAGGAAATGGGTGGTTGACAAGGCCCAAGCACATGGGAGCAGAGTGGGACCCAAGAACCTGCCCACCTCCCAAACAGCCAGCAGCACCCCGGAGCAGGGGGCTTCCCCGGTGGCTCAGCATTAAAGAATCTGCCCACAATGCAGGAGCCACAGGAGACACAGGTTCTATCCCTGGGTTGGGAAGATCCCCTGGAGGAGGGCAGGGCAACCCACTCCAGTATTCTTGCCTGGAGAATCCCATGGACAGAAGAGGCTGGCGGGCTATACAGTCCCTGGGGTCACAAAGAGTTGGACACGACTGCAGTAACTTAGCAAGCGCACATGCATGCCTGGACAGGGCCATGTAGTAGGGCTGGTGTCTGCAGATGTTTCAACTCAGATGTTACCCCAAACCCTTGTGAGTCTGGGGACTTGTGCAGAGTGGGAGGTGGGGGGTGGAGTGGAGGTGTGGTGTCTCCCGCTGTTCTGGGGAAGTTCAGGCCACACTTCAGGCAATAGTCCTGGCCCAAAGCATTCTGGGACAGCCTCTGGGGTTGGGGTGGAGCCAGGCTGGTGGCAGGGCCGCCCCAGGTGGACGGGCAAATGTCTCTGGGGCTCCACTTCTCAGTCTCCCCAGCCCTCAGACAGCCTGCTAGAGGTCCGACCACTTCCCGTTCCTGCTTGCATCTTTGTCTGGGACCTGTGTTGAAATGGGGGTGCCGTAGCCCCCACACCAGAGAACTGAATTAAGGGGAGGACTTGCTTTCTGCAACAGGATCAGAGTCTGTGGGGTTTCCAGTTTAATTTGAATAAAGATCGTTAGCAGTTGCAATGAATCTAATGCTTTCTGAACACTTGGAAATGTTTCCAAATGGGATTTTCCTGGAGTTCGGCTCACTTTCCCACTTCAGCCCGTGTTGTTCCTTCCCTGGACCTGAGGCTGTCTGCACGGCCTCTGCTCCAGCCTGGGGTGGCTTCATGCTTCCCAGTGACTCTTAACTTATGACACAAAACAGATGGGAATACAGGTCCAGGGGCTGAAACGTCAGGTGTGTCTGGTGTCTGTGAGGTGACCTGGCCAGCCCAGGAGCTGGTGAGTGGGCCCCAACCAGGGCACAGGGAGTGGAAAGCCAGGTTTCTGCTTCCCTGCATACCTGCTCCTTCACACACACACACACACACACACACACACACACACCCCCACCCACCACTGCAGCCTCCTCCATCCATCCTGGGAGGCCTGGCACAGGGACACTGGCCCTCTGTTCTCCCAGCCTCCGGTCCCATGCGGACCAGAGCCCTCCCTGGGACAGGATTGCAGAGCGGGCATGAGGGCCAGGGAGTGGCCTCTGACCCTGTCCTACTCAGCCCTTGTTCGCACCAGGCAGGGGCTTCTCAGAGTCTTCCTGCCTGAGGGTCTCTGCTCAGTACAGTAAGGACTACGGCCGGTGGTTGTGTGCCTGTGTCCCTGGTCAAACCCTGTTGTTCTAGGTGAGGACCCAAGGCAGGCTTGGTTTTGGGGAGATGGGGAGTTTGTGAACCTGGGTATAGGTTCCATTGCTTTGGAAACCCCTAAAAATAAGGAGGGTCACCCTGAGGGAACCATTTCTGGGGGCTGAAGCCATCACGCTTGGGGTATAAAAGGAAACTGTGACAAAACTCCAAAACCACAAACAGAAAGAGAAATGTATTACACAAAATGTTTGAAATTTCTCCACAATAAAAAACATCGTTATTAACAAATGCCAAACACAGCAGAACTGACCCGGGAAATAGCAAGTTACAGCCACAAAGAGATGCCACTGCACACCTCCCCGTGGGACTGCAGTCGGCGTCGGATGCTGGAGAGGATGCGGAAGGCCTCTTGCTCTGCCTGGGGGAATGGAAAGCAGGGCAGCCTGGGGATAGGGGTCAGGAAATAGGAGACGGGTCAGGAAAGGTCTTGTCCACTTGCCCTGTGACCGAGTTCTGCACTCAGGTGTTTGCCCAGGAGTTGAAACACGTTCACACACTTGTACTTGAGTGTTCACAGCAGCCTGGCTCATTAATACACTAAACCGGACCGGCCCAAGTGTCTAAGCCACAGGTGAATGGTGCAGACGCGGCCCCCAGGCAGTGGGCCCTACCTGGCAGCGCACAGGACACACGTGACAACGGTCTGGAGGAATCTCAGAGTGGTTTGCTGAGCAAAACGACGGGTGCGTTTCACATGGTTCCATTTATGCGAAATCCTAGAAAAGGCAAAACTATTCTACAGGGACAGAAAGAGCGGGTCATGGTGGCCCAAGGCTGGGCGGGAGATGAGGATTGATCAGGGGCCTGAAGGAACTTTCCCAGGGCTGCTAGGGATGTTCTGCATCTTGACTTTGGGGGTGGTTACACAACTGTACCGATTTGTCAAAGCTCATCAAACTGGACGCTTAAAGTTAGCGCTTTTATTGTTATCTAAGTCTTATAGCCGATTTCTAAAAAAATCCTACCAGACACTATTTGTCACCTATCAAATGACAGAGGCCTAAACAGTTGATTGTCTCCAGCTTTATCAAGGACAGAGGGAAGCGTGAGCTTTCCCACTTACTGCAAGTGTGTCTATTGGCACACACTTGCCCAGTGGTTTGGCAATAGCAATCAAAATTTGAAATATGCATGCTTTTCACCTAGCAGTTTCTCTTCGAGGAATTTTATCTTCTAGACACATGTGCATAAGGGCACAAAGATATGTGAACAGAGATGTCCTTTGTCAGGTTGAGAAACTAGCAGCGACTGAAATATCCAACAGTAGCCGCTGGCCGGATACATGGAAGCTGACCCATCCTAACGTCTCAGTTTCCCTGGGACCATTCTGGCGTTAGCATTGACATTGCCACATCCTGGGATCCCATGCCCCCTCAGACTGGGACACACCACAGTATAGACAGGCAAGGGAGTACTGGGAAGACAGGAAAAATGACCGGTGGGCTTACTAGGGCCAACAGGCAAGATGCCCGAGACATTGAGTGAGATCAAATAATCAAGTTGCAGGAGGCATGGGGCAGTCCACAGACGTTGCCTCTGGAGACTGAGGCTCTGGAAGATACTACTTTCTCTTTGTAACCCTTTGCGCTTGGAACTCATTGGCCTCCTTTATTCTGTGCGTGTATGGGTTTTGTGCTGGAGAAGGCAATCCACTCCAGTATTCTTGCCTGCAAAAGTCCATGGACAGGGGAACCTGACAGGCTATAGTCTGTGGGGTTGCAAAGAGTCGGACACGACTGAGTGACTAACACTCATGGGTTCTGTAATTTAAAAAACATATTCCAGAGGATATCCCTGGTGGTCCAGTGGTTAAGACTTTGCCTTCCAATGCAGGGGATGCAAGTTTGATCCCTGATCTGGGAGCTAAGATCCCACATGCCTTGCAGCCAAAAAACCAAAACATGAAACAATATTGTAACAAATTCAATAAAGACTTTAAATATATATATGTATATATATATATATGAATACATATATGTATATATATTCTAAAGGACAGGTGACCTTGGTCTGTGTGTGTGACCTTGATCCAAAGTCAAAGGCAGGTAGGTGGGGGCTCTGAATTACAGTCACAAGAAGGCAGGTGCAGGTCAAGGGAGGGGCCCGAGGCTGTGGGCAGCCGGGGAAGAAAACCAGAAGGGGAGAGGAGAAAGGGGCACCCTTAGATCAGGGCTTAGGAGATCCCTTCAGTCCTCCAGGCCCCTCACCCAAGACCCACCTTCCGGAAACTGACTCAGCCCCTCTTGCTGCCTTTGAATCCCTTGCCATTAGCAAGCAACCCCTGGGCCCCAACCGAAACACAGCAGCTCAGGATTGTTACGCAAATTGACTGGTGGGGCCCTGAGCCTGGCTAATTCCTGTGTCTTAATGAGTGGGAAGATGAGGTTTTTATTCATCACTGGGGCTTTAAAAATTGCAGTAAAGTGGCCCACTTTATAAAGAAAAAAATCAATAGCTAAAAGAAAACAGGAGTATGTAAATGGACAGAGTGACAAAAAGCAGGCCAATTACCCCCCCAAAATGAGACACAGTTATGGCTCCATTAACTCAATTATATTTTCAAAAGGATTTCTTACGAGGCCCCCACCCCACCCCACCCTCACACGCCTGTAATTTTTACATCAACTTCAAGCCATTAAGTTGCATTAAATTATTTTGTGGGAGAGAGAGGTGTGTTCGGGAGAAGGGAGCCGCGGTCCTTCCCGGCTAGCCTGGGGGCCTGGGCTCAGGTGTGAACAGGCAGGGGGACCCGGGTGGTCAAGTCGAGTCTCTCGGGGAGGGAGCCCTGAAAGATAATGAAGAGGAACCACAGAGCTCGACACATGCAGCGGGGGCAGCTGGGCTCCCCAGCTCCAAGGTCCCCAGTGCACGTCCCCCTCTTGAATTTTTATTCCCAAATGATTCACGGCTCTGTAAGCCCCACTCTGGACGGTGGGTGGCCCAGCACATGCCAATCCAGATGTGAGCACCTAACCTCTCCTTGGCTTCGTGAATTTTCTCTTTATCTCATTAGAGTTAAGAAACTTAATTTTTTTCTTTTTTAAGAAACAATTTTTCGAAGACATGGAAAAATTAAGTGTATTAAAAGAAACCATGCCAGCAAAATGGGGGCCTAAATGGGAATATATTTGATGCCTGCTCTTTCTGCAGCCCTTTGCAGGCCCAGAGCCCCCACATGCGAGGATCCTAAATGACATTGGCAATTGTTTACTTAGCTACCGCCTTCCAGCTGCCCCCGAGATGCAGGCGAGGCCCTGGAGGCCTGACAGTGCCCACTCGCGTTTCCTGATGCTTCTTAAGAACGTGCGGGCCCTGAGGCTCGCTGGCTGTAACCTGCTTTTCTGAATCTGTCACCCCCGGGGAGCCGGAGCCTGTCCTACATAAGCCTGTGTGTCTGGGCCACCCGGGACCCAGCACTTAATATGGAGGATTTCAGGCGGGACGAGGAAGAGGAGGAGGAAGGGGTGGGACCCGAGGGGCAGTCAGACAGGCTGCTGCTGGGCAGGATGTCCAGGGTCACTGGGCCAGGTCACTGGCCAGAAAATATAAAACCAGTCAGTGGTGGACAGATAATCGGGTAGAGGCTCAGGCTGAGCAAGGGATGGGGGGTGGGGAGGGCAACCCTAAGGCACAGCCAGGGCCCCCCACTTCCAGGGCTGGCACAGTGAAGAGTGAAACCACAATACAGATTAAAAAACAAACAAACAAAGAGAATTAACCCCTCTCTGCCCTGTGGCAGACCAACCTAGGTCCTAGTGGACCCAGGACAAGCTGAAGAGAGGGCCAACCTGGGCAGGCTGTACAGAGGGGTCCTCAGAGGTTCCCAAGGACTGTGGGAGGAACAGAGATGAGTCAGGGAGTTCCCCCCAGCCTGGAGAGGGGCCATCGCAGGGTGACCTAAGGGGAAGATGGCACCTTGGGGTGTGTGCACGAACTTTACCCTCTCATAACCTTCATCACCCCACCAGCACTCCAACCTTGCTGTGCCTGTTGCAGCTGGGAGACAAGCCCTCACTCCCTGGGACTCTCATCCCCTTCAAGAGCCTGGAGCCAGAGACTGACAGGGTGGGTGGGAAAGGGCCACGTGCGTGGATACCAGTGTGTGCACACTGGTGTGAGTATGTGCGTGCACGTACTATCCATGGACAGGATCCATGCCAACTTCCACTGCCTGCCCCCATGTCCTTGGGAGCCTGAGGCACTTGCTCCCAGACCTTGGAGTGTGTGTGCAAGTGATGGGTGAGGCTGCTTGGAAATGGATCACCACCTCCATTCAGGATATGATCTTTTGTGTTCAGTCTCTCAGTCGTGTCCGACTCTTTGCGACCCCATGCACTGCCGCCAGCCAGGCTCCTCTGTCCATAGGATTTTCTAGGCAAGAATACTGGGGTGGGTTGCCATTTCCTCCTCCAGGAGATCTTCCTGACCCGGGGATCGAACCCTCATCTCCTGCGTCTCCTGCATTGGCAGGCAGATTCTTTACCACCGAACCACCTGGGAAGCCCCAAGGGTGTGATCTTGGGTCTTCAGCAATAGCAGGAAGGAATCCCAGGGTGGGAGAGTAGGTGCAATGGCTGGGGCCACAGCAAGCCTGGGAGATCCCAGGAGAGGGAGACACAAGGCTGGGAAGGTAGCTGGAAGTGCAGAGGCCAGCAAGAGGAGAGCTGGGCAGTGGCAGGGAGCCAGAGCCTCAGCCTGGGGAAGTGAGGAGAGGGCTGGCGGGTGATGGGCCGCCTGGGTGCTGGGGAGGGTCTTGCAAAGAGGGCACACCCCCTCCCACAGCTCTGCCCTGCACCAGTGCTCCCCAGCTTTTGCCTTTTTACTACTACACCAGGCCCCTCAGGCTCACCAACCCTCCTGACCTTCAGGGACCCCCTCCCAGTCCCCCAAATCTTGAGAATGGAGTGTAGCTCAGAGGGAGCAGCTGAGTCCCGCCCCCCTTAGCTGCCTTCCAACCTCCAGGTGTCTGCCATCCCAGGGATCTAGGGGACCAGGGGACCCCACCTTCCTTGGGACTGGCCGGTATCTTCTTACTCTCTCTCCTGCCTTATCAGTCATCTGCCTGCTCACTGACAGGCCACAGGGCCAGCCCCCGGGACCCCAGCCAGGCTTGCCTCTGCCAGCCAGTGGCCTCTTGCCCACGCGCTAAAAGAGTCATTGTTCCAGAGGGGATGAAGGAGAAGGGCACGGGGACACAGGAGCCTTTGGCCAGTCGGTCAGGGTCAGACCCAAGGGCCTGGGCTGGGCCACACTCAGGATACTCCCCAGGGCCACCTGTGCCTAGGGGGCCAGCGGGGACCCTGGGGCAGTGCTTAGAGTGAGGCCTGAATTCAGGGGCCTCCTCCCCTGTTCTCTGCTGGAGGGAGAGTCGGCTGCTACAAGTCTCAAGTTGAGAGCCCAAGCCCCCTGGAGCCTCTGGCCCAGCTGAGACCCTGGAAAATGACATCAGATTATTGACTTCCCCGGCAGCCCGGGACCAGGATGGGGCTGGGATGGTTTCTGCCTTGCTCTGCTCAGCACACAGCCGTTCGCCTCTGCCCTCTGCTCTGGCCGGCCTTCGTCCTCCTGGTCTCTCCTTCCTGTCTGTCTGTCTCTGGGTCTCTTTCCATCCCTGTGCCCCCTTTCCATCCTGCCCCCAAAAGCACATCCACCAGGGCAGTCAGTCTGCTGGGGGGACTGACAGTGGAACGCACTGTGTAGAGGTCTGTGCCCTAGGCGACAGTCTCCCACAGGAGGCCTGGCCCCTGATCCTCGGCCTGTGTTGCCACCTTGCTTGGGCATGCCCATCCCTGGCACCCTGACCTGCTTCCTGGCCTTCAGGTCTCTGTGCCCATCCCACCCCCCAACACCCCAGCGCCTTCCAGAGATCCTTGAAGGCTGGTGCTCACCTGGACCCTTAGCTCCCAGAGGATGGGGATGTTTGTACCTTTTTCTGCACCTTGTTGCAGAAGGACGTGTGTGGTTCTCCTGCTGTCTTCTCCCCAGTCCTGTGGGCCAGAGCAGTGGCTCAGGACTAGCGAGAATGGGAGGCCCCAGGAGCCGTACAAGGACTGCCTGAGACCAGTGGCTACAGGCTGGTGTGTGGAGGAGGCCAGAGTGCCCCCCGCATGAGCAGACGGCAGACGGGCTCCTGCCCTTCCCCTTGAGCTGGCAGCCGCAGGGGCCCACGTCCTGCATCGCTCAGGGCTGCTGGAGTTGCAGGTGGTGGGGTGACCTTGGAGCCCAGCTTGCTCCCCTCACCCCCACCTGCTGGCTGGCTGGCGTGCTCTTGCCAGCACAGAAAGCTCCTCAAGGTGAAGAGGGCGTCCTTGAGGGCTCCTGCGGCCCCACGCCAAGGTCCAGGCTCCAAGGTCACTGCCAGTCCGCAGGAAGGGAGAGGGGTGACCGGGAGGTTACGGGTACGGAGGGAGGAGGGGGCCGGGGGAAGGGAAATAAAAAGAGATTACATTTTTTAAAAGGTACTCTAGCTGTCTGCTGACACCATCTCTGGTCTCCATCCGTTTTATAGCCTGCCGGTTCAGGCAGCTGGGCTTAGCTGTCAGGCCGTGCGGGGGTGTGTGTGTGTGTGTGTGTGGGTGTGTGTGTGTGTGTTGGGGGTGGTGAGGAGCCAGATCCCCCCAGGGGAGCCTTATAGACGCACCTCCTCCCCCCTCCCTCTCCAGCTGACTTCTGCTCCAGGGCTGCTCAGGCCATGGCACCCAACCCTTGGCAGGGCCGGGTTGGGGGGGTTCGAGGGGGAACCCGGCGCAGGTGGGATCCTGAGGGTGGAGGGGGATCTGGCCCCCAGCTGGCGGCCACTATCACTGCCCATCTATCCCCCTGACAGGTCAATTTTCTCCTGTGTTTTACAGGACCTTTCAGAGCAGGAAATGTGATCCGGTGGTTGATTTATGTCCTTACCTGGTCTTTGCTCACAAGCCGGCTCAGTCCCGTGCTCTGCAGGGCTGAGCCTGTCCAAGTGTCCAGGCCCCCCGTGCTCCTCCCCGGGGGACCCCACAGTCGGCTCCTCCTGGGTACTGGGACTGACCCAGCCTGAGTTCACCTCTGACTCTGGCCAGAGGGTCCCAAGCAGCGTTTCCTGGGAGGGGAATGGTCTCGGGGCACTTCAAATTGCCTGGCAGAGGGGCTGCCCCCCCATCAGCCTCCTACCACCTGCAGTGTGGGGAGTGGCATCCTGGGGAGAAGGATGGGGACCCGCATCTGGACTTGGACAGGAGGGCTGTATCCCTTAGCAGCACTTCTGGGTTTGGAAGGGAGGGACGGTTGGGGTAACTGTGCTCTTTACACGTTAAGTTGACTTCTGTTTCTCAAACTGAGCTCTTCCCTGGTGTCTCAGCATGCATGGTGACAAGGGGAGATGGGGGCCTCTCCCCTGGTTTCCTCTGGGGGAGGCAGCAGTTGGAGGATTTTTTAGCAGCCGCCTTCTGAAATAACAAAAATCTTTTGTGTACATTGACAAGTTCTCAGTCTTTTATAAAATGACACAGCCTGTTTAGAAGAATGTTAATGGACATTCCGAGTGCAAACAGCTCTTGGCTCCTGCCCCGCCCCCTCCTCTGCCAGGTGCCACCCCTCCATCCCTCCCCAGGAGGAGTCTGGGAACCTGGGATTGAGGCATCTTCCTCCATATGGCCCTTGGGTTCTATGTGATTTCGTCACGTGCTCCAGGTGCTAACCGAGGTGACCATGGCTAACATACAGGCTGGACGCTGCCCTCCTGTTCCCACTGATGCCCGGGGCTCACCCCCAACACACTGCCAGCTGGCCCCCAGGGGCCCACGACCACTTGACTGTGATCAAACAAGTAAGTGGGTCAAGAACCTTAAGCCCAGGTCTATGTGGGCATCTTGAAGAAGAGAGGGGGTCCTGCCTTGCCCACTAGGGGTCCCCAAAGTGGGGAGATGCAAAGACGGCATACTGGGAGGCCAGCATGAGCGGACGGCCTCCCAGTGGACCCCGCTCCTGAGCAGTGGGCTCTCCCTCGAGACTAGCAGGGGCCACGCGTGATTCTTGCTGAGGAAGGACCCCCAGCCCGTGTGGTCTCTGCCCCCACAGGAAGCCCAGACACTGGGCACCCTTTCTCTGGTAGCCAGGACCTGTGTGTGACCCAGATCTTGACCAGCAGACTCTCCCTGGCTCTGGAGCTTGACCCCTGAACAAGTCACCTGCCCACCCAAAAATGGGTAACATTCTTCCCACTTCTTGCTTCCCCAGGAGGCCCAGTTTCCCGGCTCCACTTTCCAGCGACCTGTTTCAGCTGTGAGATCCCATTATCCTTCCAACCTTATCCTGTTTAATGGTGAGACCAGTGCTGGTTTTTGTCTCCAAAAACTGACTGAAAGCATTTGGCTGATTTAAGACCCGCCACGGTGAAACTAATAGGGTTGGGACTTGAGGCTCCTCCCAGAGAGGACTGTAGTCCAGATCGTGCCCACCAACCCATCCTTTTATCCATCCGTCACATGTACATTTACTCATTCATCTGTCACTCACTCACCAATCGACCAACTCCCCCGATTCATCCACCCATCTACCCATCGTCCACTTATTCGTTTACTTGTTCAGCAACCCACCCATCCAAGTGTCCATTCATCCGCGCATCCACCCTTTATCTAACTATTCCCCCTCCAGCAAGCCACTTTCTTGTGAGGAGCACTCACAGTATTCCAGGCCTGGTACCAAGTACCAGGGCCACAACGGTACATGAGAGCTTGCGTTAGTTCCCATTTGGTAGAAGAGACGGCATGTAAATCCAGGGGGGTCTGGGGACATGAGCCCACTTAGGGGAAGGAGAGCGCCTGGCAGGCTTCCAGGAGGAGGAGTCTATGGAGTTTCAAGATGGGTAGTGAGGAAGGGCCTGCTGGGCAGAGGCCAGGAAAGGTGGGTGGCTCCAGGAGGCTGGAGACAAGGGTAGGGGGCTGGGAGCCAGGCAGGAAGTGAGCCACAGCTGCAGAGCTGAGGTGACGGGCCTCATTCCCAGACCATTTGGGAAGGGGGGAGGCGTGACCACCGACCAAGGAATCTATCCTGTCCTTTCTTCCTGGTGCTCCCTCCAGTATCAGCCCAACAGTCCCGCTGGAAATGATGATGTGGAAGGAAAGTGGGGATAAGGCCCCTCTTCCCGCCCTTCCCCCATCAGGCACAGCAGGAAGTGAAATAAAAACAGTGGAGTTAGTTTTGTGGTCTGTCTGTACTGTGTTTGTGACAATAGAAAACGAGAGCAGGTACCAGCTGTAAAATATGAGTTGCGTGATTTCAGGGATTCTGCCTATGTTTGTGTTTCAAACGGGCATCACCTGTTATAAAGATGAATGTAAAATGCGTGCTAACGATTTAAATTTTTCTTTACTGAGAGTGACATTAAATAACAAATAAAAAAAAACACCAGGTCAAATGGAGAGACCATGGAAGAAAGGGAAAAGGTTTATACTTTCCTACCGTTCGTGGAATTTCCCCCGACTTTTGAGCAGGCCCCACACTCTCTTTTAACCGGGCCTCACAGGTTATGTAGCAGGACCTGCAGATCATAGAGGGGGCTCACTCTTCCCTGGGGGTTGGGGGTACAGTGTTAGGAAGGTCTGGCCCTCTGGGGTAACTCCCCCCACCATAGCCTTGAACATGGGTGACTTCAGTTCCTGTCAGCTGGGAATTGAGGTGATCTTATGGCCCAGGCCCCAGAGAGGAGCTCACCACACAAAGGGGTCCTTTCAAGATCCCTGCTGGGGGCTAGGGGACCTCAGGAAGGGTGGGGGAAGCATGCTGCGGGTCTGTCCTGTGACCACCTTCCCAGGGGACTGGAGGATGGAATGGGGCCAGGGGCTTCTTGCCTGCTTGGACCTCACCCCTACTTGCCCCCTCCACTCTCCCCAGCTTGGCTGCCTCCAGCCCCAGGGATGTGGAGCACAAGAGAGTTGTCTGTGTGGAGCCTGGACAGGCTGGGAGCTGGGGCGACGTGTGATGGAAGGCTGTGCGGCTCAGAGTGAACCCTCCGGGAGCTGTACTCGGCCAGTCCGACTGCCCGCCCTGCACCGAGGGAAGAGGTCACGCCCCTCAGTAGTGTAGGGACAGCTGGAGGAGCCCGGCTGGAATCTGAGCCTAGTGGCCCTTGTCATCAGTGCCAGTCTCTGATGGGCCCTGGACTTGCAACAGGTGTCAAGCTTGGGGCTCAGCACCCTCTAGCCTGGGATTTCATTAGCTCCTCTGTTACCTGAAAACCCTGCCTGTGTTTGGGCACCTAAGCAACAGTACCAACACCAGCTGGTGGTGACGGTGCCCACCTCCCATGCTCACCTGCTGCTTCCCACACGCAGGACCCGCTCCTCCTCCATGGCACCTGACACAGCAGGTGTGCTGACTGCCCTCCCGTCCCTGGGGCCGAGGTCCTGTGAGCTGCCAAGTGCCCACAATCAGAGGCTGGCCTTTTTCCTGCAGAGATGGCAGCAGGGCCCGCCGTGGCTGCTTCCAGAGGAACGGGTGGGCAGTGCTGGAGGAAGGGGACTGGAGCTCCTGTTGTGGACCAGGCCCTATGTGGACCTCTGTGATTTAACTGGGGCTTCCCTGGTGGCTCAGAGAATAAAGAATCTGCCTGCAGTGCAGGGGATCTAGGTTTGATCCCTGGGTCAGGAAGATCCCCTGTAGAAAGGAATGGCAACCCACTCCAGTATTCTTGCCTGGAAAATCCAATGGACAGAGGAGACTTGTGGGCTACAGTCCATGGGGTCGCAAAGAGTCAGATACGACTGAGCTGCTAATACATAATTAACTTATGTGGCCGTGGAGAGGTGTGTGTGTGTGTGTTTGTGTGTGTAACAGTATATTTCAGGTGAGGAAACCGAGGCTAGATGAAGATGCCCAGCCCACTGGCTGGAAGATGGGGAAGGGATTTGAACGTTGCCTGGGGCCTACAGCCCTGCCAGCAGCCACAGCTCCTCTGAAGGAGAGTTGAACACTGAGTCTACTCCAGCTGAGGGCCAGGTGGGGGTCCCCCAGCTCCTGTGGGAGCAGAAACTGCTCCTTATCACACGGGGGGTGCTGAGGATTAGACAAAGCCTGGGCGTGGATCCGGAGGGCCCAGACAGATCCACTGCCCTCTGCCCTTCCCGCCACTGCCCCGGACCCCTGTGTCCATGAAGGCTGCGCTCTGCACCCACCCCCAGCTCTGGCCCTCTGCCTGAGTGGAGGGGCCTGGCTTCCCAGGAGGGCCCATCCTAGAACCTCCACCTGCCTTGTCTCCATCAGCCCTCGGCTGTCACTGGCTCTGATTACCCAGGCTCCATCTGCCAGGGCCTCCGCACAGCTGGGGAAGCTCTCAGAAGCCTAGCCCCACGCCCGGGCATGTCACATTCCTGCATCCCGCCCCACAGCCCACTGTCCTGCCGACTGCAGGGCAGCCACGGGCGCAGGGAGCCTGGGGGGCTGCAGCTGTTCGATGAGGGAGCTGGATACGGCCCAACTGTGCCCCGGGACTCCCAGCTGTGTCTCTCTCACCTCCTACCATTCCAGTTCTGTCCCCCAACCCAGCAAAGAGAAGTCAGAAATGTATCCCTCCAGGTCCGCTGGGGCCACCTGGAGGAGCTCAGTGTTCTAATGATGAGGGCAAGGGACTTCCCTCACTTGAAGGGGGCCACTTGACTTTCCCGTGTCACCTCCCACCCCCTGGGTCACAGCCTTCCCTGGAGCCTGAGTGGGGACCCCGGGCTCTGTGGTGCCTGGGCAAGCCCTGTTTGGGGCACACCTTTTAGGGGAGAGAAGTGACATTTTTGATCCTAGGGCCGCTGTCCTGGAAGGGGTTTGATCCCTGGGAGATCTCCCTGCTTTTATGGCCTGGGAGGCCAAATGCAGAAGGGGCTGAAGAGGAAGGCCGGCAGGTCTCCCAGGCCCTTCCCTGCCCCTGAAGGGTGCATTTGCCAGGCTTCGGCCACCACTACTGGCCTTCCCTTTTCTGGAGCATGAAATGGCAGTTTCCTACTGGCTCACAAAGCCTCTGAGTCCTCTCACCCTGGCAAGCCTGGGGCTCGTACATCTGCAGCCAGAACATCCTACCCTTTGTCCCCACTCCTGAGATGCAGCCTGGGGAGCGGGGGTGAGGCCTCGTGTGCCTCACTGGCCTGCCGCACAGAGGATCCATGGCGCAAGGAGGAGGGTGGGCTGAGTGCATGCTGGGGTCTCAGCCTGACTTTGTCCCCAGCCTACCAGACTGAGGCTGAGCGAACAGTGGCCATGGGACAGCTTGGCATCCCTGCTTAGGGAGGATGGAGGCTCAGGGCAGGCAGGGGAACACATGGTTTGCTGGTTAAGGCTCCAGAGCTACTGGAATCAAGTGCCAGCTCTTAACCTGCTTGGTGCTTCAGGAGAATGAACTTAGACACGACCTTGCCTTTCCTGCACCCCCAGATCTGCCTCCAACCCCAACAGAAGAGAAATCACTTGCAAAGTTCCCAGGGACCAAGGTGGGGAACGCACTTGCCCTGGAGGGGCTGCGGGGAGGGGGCCTGGGGCCTGTGCACGCGGCTCCTTGTGTCTGGACGTGTGATGCCGCACCTGTGGGCCCAGGCAGCTCTCGCCTCGTGTCTGGAATTTTTAGAAAAGGGTAAAAAAAAAAAAAGTAGATGAAAGCAGGTTTTCCATCTTGTTGAATTCTCAACCACCCCCTCTAATTACAAGATGATAATGAGATTCAGGGGGAGTTTTCTCCTGGTGGCCAAGATGATAATCTGCAGCTTTTGTCTGAGACCAGGGACATCACAAAGGTCATACTGTCCTTCCAGCTCACCCTGGCTGCACAGAAGGCTTTCCCTATGGAGACACACTTCCCGTTCCTGGTTGCTGGATAGGACCCGGTCAAGGGCTCCCCTGTCGGACCAGGGACAAGGGAGGCCTTGGTGGGAAACAGGTCTGCAGAGGCCACATGAGGCCCCAAAGCTGGTGTGCAGGTGAGCTTGGGGGTAGGTCTGGAGTGGTGCAATTGTGTTCCTTGTGTCCTTTCTCCCCTAATGTGGCCAAAAGCGTCCCCAGGAGCCAGCCCCACAGCACGGTGCTGGACTTGACCACCAGCTAGAAGATGCTGCCTCCCTCAGCTTGGCTCAGTGGGCAGAGGCCAGTGGCCCTGAGTACAAGGAGTTATGGAGCCACTATGACCTGGGTCCAGGCCATGTAACTTAGGAGTCACATGGTCTTGAGCAAATCACCTCACCTCTCTGAGCCTCAGTTCTCCCTTCTGTAAAATGGGGAGGGCAATAGTTAGGGATTGCCATTGACTGCCTCTAGCAAGAAGTCCAGAATTTGCCCTGTGAGAAGGGTTGGAACAGATACAATCTGATGACCTGGGCCAGGGAGGATGTCCCATGGACCCTCTCTACCTGCAGGAATTAGGCAGGAATTTCACCTGGGCACACATTTTAATGGCTCCAAATCCTGTGGTTCTCTAGGGTGAGTGCTGCAAATTAGGTGGTGTGGTGAAGGAGGTCATAGTCAGCTCTTGCATCAAGGAGTGTCCAGATGCAAGAAGAGACAGGGCCAAGGCTTGGGAGAAGCAGTGGCAAAGGGCACCAGGGGACCAGTGGTCAAGGAGGGGAAAGATGAGCATGTCAGATGGAGCAGGCGAGGCTGTGGCAGGGGCTGTGGCGTGTGGACACTGAGGGTCCTGAAACCTGAGAGCGTCTGGAAAGCGCAGTATGGTGACATTCATGTCCTGGGGCTGATGGAATAAAGTTCTTATAGATTTAACAGAAATGTATCCTCTCCCAATTCTGGGGCCAGAAGCCTGATATCAGGGTGTCAGTATGGTCGGTTCTTTCTCAGAGAGAATCTGCTTCATGTTCCTCTCACAGCTCCCGGTGCTGACGGTGGCTCCCGGCGTTCCTTGGCTTGTAGATGAGTCATACCAATCTCTGCCAGTGTTCACAGGTGTTCGCTCCATGTGGGTGCTTGTGCCCAAATTCCCCGTTTTTATAAGGACACCAGTTATAATGGATCAGGGCGCCCCACATGCTGAGGGACAGGGGTTAGGAATGCACATGTGAATCTGGGGTGGCCCCACATTCACCTTAAACTTGCAAGGAGAGAAGGTGAGGGTGGCCTTGGCAGCAGTGGCCCTGGGCTTGGGCAGTGGCAGGCCCTCACTGGTGGGGCATTGAGAGGCAGCTCTTCTGATGGCTGTTTCTCAGTTCCTTGTAGAAAACACCTCTTGGCCCTCTCCCTCCCCACCAGGCATCCTGGGATGGGTTGGCCCAGGGGGGTCCCCTGGGGAGGACGAAGGGAGGGCACCTGGGCCAGGCAGCTGGCTGGGAGAAAATGTAGGTGCTTCTCCTAGCACCCCATTCTGGCTTCCTACTTTCCAGGAAAGACTGGAGGGTGGGCCTCCCTGGGAAGCCCCCGCCTGGGTCCCAGAGCCACCTGGGGTGGGGGAGGCCTGGTCCACTCTTGGCCCAGCTGGCTTCTGGTCTCCCTCAAGGCTGGGTTAGCTGGTCTGGCCTCTGCTTTCCAGGCTTCTAGCTTGCTTAGTCTCTGGGAATTTGGGGCCTGAGTCGGGGGGCCCCTGGAGGATTGGATAGTTAGTCTGTGGTTTTCCCAACAGAGGGTCTTAGAGCTGTCCCTGCTCAAGAGAGAGGCCCCTGAAGCAGAGGGAAGTGGTGTTAAAACTCCTGAAAGACCCTGCTGGGCCCCCTAGGATCTTCCAGGCCCACCCAGCCTAGGTGCCCAACAGCAGCTACTCTCCTGCCTTCTTCTCCTGGGCACCTGGCCCCCAGCCCTCCTCCCAGAACCTGAGCCAACAGCCCAGGGGTCACCAGTGGCTTGAGCTGCTGGAAAAACCCTTGGTCCCTGGCTTTAGGGGCTGAGGCCAAGGACGGACTCTCAGAGCTGGGCCCATTCAGTGGGGGACTAAGGGTGGCCCAGCCAGCTCCCCCTTTCAGCCCCAGGAAAGCTCCCTTGCACCTGGGCAGCTCCCCAGGCATCTCCAACTTGGGGGGGCCCCGACAGAGGACAAGGGGACATAATCTTCCTCCAGACCACAGTGGGGCCAGCCCCAGCCCCACCTCCCCCTCCTCATGTTCTCCCCTCCCCCACCACAAAGGGGAGTATAATGTGGATGGAGTAAGCGCACTTTGGAAAACACCAGGGCTGACCCTCTCTCCCCTCACACTTCATTAAGGCCTGACTGCCCGTACCCAGAAAACCAAGGTCAGGGCCGTGTGTGTGTGTGTGTGTGTGTGTGTGTAGGGGGTGGGTGCAGCCCCGAATCTCCCCGTGAAGCTGGTCCTTCTGCGTAGTTTTTGCATGACCCCCTTCCTCTGAGGAGGCAGCCTGGCAGTTGGGGGGTGGTGTTGGGGTTTGGTGGATTCCTCCGCAGCACATGATCCGATGGCGCCCCGCCCAGTGGATGCTAAGTAAGATCCAGTCCTGTCTGCTAGAACTGTGTCAGTTTTATGGCTCTGGGGTTATATAAACAGCGGGGGGAGCGTGCAGGGACTCAGGGCCATCAGGCCTGGGTTCCCTCTTCTTTCCCTTGGCCACCTCCCTGGGCTCAGGACAGCCCCCAGGCTCTGCTCCTACTCAAGACAGCCTGAAAGAGTGAGGATCCAGCCAGAGAGGGGTATGGAAATGGCCTTCTGGACAGTTCAGCCACTGGGCTAGAGTCAGCATTTAAGTCCTGCTTGCTGGGGTGATGAAATCTCAGGCTCCATACCAGGCAGGGTCCCTGATGCCATCTCGTCCCAACTGCCCAGAGCCCCCCAGTGTTCATTTCTGAGGGACCATCCTGGCCCCCATCATGCCTCCAGTTTGGAAACTGGAGACTGATGGAAAAGCTGTGTGTATGCTCAGTCGCTTCAGTCCTGTCTGACTCTTTGGACCCCATGGACTGTAGCCTGCCAGACTCCTGTCTGTGGGAATATCCCAGCAAGAATACTGGAGTGGGTTGCCATTTCCTTCTCCAGGGGATCTTCCTGGCCCAGGGGTTGAACCCAGGTCTTCTGCATTGGCAGGCGGGTTCTTTACCACTAGCCACACCTAGAAAGCCCCTTGGAAGAGGGCATGGCAACCCACTCCAGTATTCGTGCCTGGAGAATCCCATGGACAGAAGAGCCTGGTAGGCCACAGTCCACAGGGTCACAAAGAGTTGGACACAACTGAGGTGACTTGGCAAGCACGCACGCACCTGGGAAGCCCTGAAAAAGCAGAAGATTGCAAAAAAAAAAACAATGATGCTCTCCAGGAGAGAAGGGATTGCACCTGTGACCTCACGGAGACTCGCAGAGCAGGGTCATCAGCCCCATTTAGCAACTGAAAACACTGAGGATTGACCCAGTGTTCTGGTAGCCAGGTCCCAGCCGGTGCCACAGCTCTGGCTCTGCCCACAGCTGCCTCCCGGGCCCAGGCCACCTTCTCCAGGAGCCCTTCTCTAAAGCAGCCACAACTGTTGGGTAGATTTAACCCAGGCTGGGTCCCTGAATGTCATTGGTGAGGGTTGAGGTGGGGGAGAGGGAGGGAAGGGGAAGGGGTGGTAGAGGGGTTCCCTCTTGGTAAAGCAGGCACCTATGTGGGAGAAGCAGGATCTGTCACCTTAATACAGGTGTGCTAGGTGGGGTCAACATCCCCCTCTGTCTGAAGTCTTGAGTCGCCAGCATCCAGAAGTGGGACCCTAGTCCAGCCCCGTCTGCCTCCTTCCCCAGATGGTGCCCATGGCTGTCACCTCCAGCAACCAAATGGAAAGTTGCTGCCTCTTCAGTGATGGATGCCCCAATAATGGGCGCTCAGAGAGGTTCTTTAACATGCCCAGGATCACACAGCCTTTGTGCTTCAGAAGGCTCCCATGGAACAGCGGCGTCACATTAGCTCTGCTGATTGAACTCACATGTGGGTAGTGAGAATGGAAGGGGAGCAGGTTCCGAAATGGCCATGACCCTGACTCTCTCTGCTTTACACATCAGTCCTAAAACCTTTAGGTGGTGCAAGGTGAGGTGAGTGTCTGTGCCAGTGGGAATTGCCGGTGGGGGAACACTCAGAACCAGAGTTGGGTGGAGAGGGAGTCTGGGATGGGGGTGGGGCAGCCCAGGGGAGGGTATGGGAGCCTAAGTGAGGTGGAGAGCATCAACTCAGGCATTACAAGTATCGAAGGGGAGAATATCAGGATGAAGACTGTGGCCCTGGACCGCCAGCAGTGTTTGGAGATACTGCTGTGAACATGTGACTTTCAATATGTACATGGACCTAGGAAGACATCTAGATGTGAGTGTGGTACACACACGTGTCTTCTAGTTCTGCCCATTGAGGAACAGTGGCCAGGATCAGGGCCCAGATCTTGGTCTCTATGACTAGTCTCCACTGAAAGGACTCCTTGGAGTTCTTGGAGAAAGGATTGATTCTTGAAAAGTACACGATGAGCTTGGAACACCTTATCATGCAAGAAAGCAAGGAAGTGCTCAGAGAATGACAGGGACCCAGCACAGGACAAAGGGGCCAGCTGAAGGGGCTCTCGCTGTCCAAGTCTAGGAAACTGGCACAAAATAGCTTGTGATAATAATGGATGATAACCCTCTGAATACAACTGGAAACCAGGAGTCCACAGTGCTGTCGATATAGTCATAGGTTGCAAGTTTGACAAGGACCAGGACATTTAGTTTCAAAGTACCTCCCCACAAACCACTCATTATTTACTAAGGAGAAAGACATAACTATCTAATCAAGCAATCAGAGAGAATATAGCCAGTAATGGGACAAATCAAAATCGTAGGGCATCTGATAGGATTCAGTGGAAACACAGCAGCACATCCACGATATTTGTGCCAAAGAAATGTAACTTGAATTTCACCATGAGTGTGGGTAGGCAGACTACTGGCTCCCCACAAAGACGTGCACCCCTTAATCCAGGGAACCTGTGAATATGTTACCTTACATGCCAAAAGGGATTTTGCAGCTGTGATTAAGGTTACAGACCTTGAGATGGGGAGATTATCCTGGATTATCCGGATGGACTCAATCTAATCACATGAATACTTAAAATTGGAAAACTTTTCCTGGCTGGGTCAGATATGTGAAGTGAGAGGGAGTTGACCCCTTCTCCGCTGTTGCTGACTTCGAAGTTGGAGGAAGGGGGCCATGTGCCAGGGAACATGGCTTCTAGAAACTGAGAAGAGGCCTCAGTTTTCAGTTTGCAAGACAATGGGGGCCTTGGTCCTACCACCCAAACGAATTGAATTCTGCCAACTACCCAATGAGTGGGAAATGGAATCTCCCCGAGAACTTCCATAAAGGGGGTGACCTGCTCACATCTTGATTTCAGTCCAGTGAGATGCATTCTGGACTTCTGACCCACAGAACCATAAGAACAGGTTTCTGTTGGTTAAGCTGCTAAATTTGTGGTGATTTGTTACTCTAGCTATGAAAAACTAATACAACGAGGAGGCATCAGAAAAACCCCAATTGAGGGACACAGGGTTAGTTATCAAGCACATTGAAAGAATGCAAAATTCATGAGATCAAATAGCTAATTAGAAAAATGGGCAAAAATGAATAAGCATTTTGAGAAGAAATATGAATGGACAATAAAAATAGGAGTAGATAATTTATCTCATTTGTAACTGGGGGAACAAATTAAAAACCACAGTGAGGAACTTCCCTGGTGGTCCAGAGGCTAAGACTCTTCACTCCCAATGCAGGGGACTTGGGCTCTATCCCTGGTCAGGGAGCTAGATCCCACACGCCAAAACTAAGAGTTGCTGCCGCTGCTGCTGCTAAGTCGCTTCAGTCGTGTCCGACTCTGTGTGACCCCATAGACGGCAGCCCAACAGGCTCCCCCGTCCCTGGGATTCTCCAGGCAAGAACACTGGAGTGGGTTGCCATTTCCTTCTCCAATGCATGAAAGTGAAAAGTGAAAGTGAAGTCGCTTAGTCGTGTCCGACTCCTAGCGACCCCATGGACTGCAGCCCACCAGGCCCCTCCGTCCATGGGATTTTCCAGGCAAGAGTACTGGAGTGGGGTGCCATTGCCTTCTCCGAAACTAAGAGTTAGCATGCCACAACTGAAGATTCTGCATCTAAGATCCCATGCAGCCAAATAAATAAATATTAAAGATAAAAAATAAAAACCACAATGTGATTCCATTGTATTCACCAGATTAGCCCAACTGATGATACCGTATGTATGTGACAATGTAGAGCTGTGGCGAGTTCCTTGTGCTCCAGGTCCTGAAAGAAAGGGCTCAGGATACCAGGTCCTCAGGAGGATTATTAGCTGGGCGCTGGAACAGGTGCTCAGACACCGGGCCCCGCCCACAGGTCCCGCCCCACAGACCCAGCCCACCTCTCATTGGTTTGCTTCCCACTAAGCCCCGCCCCACTAGGTCCGCCTCTCTCCGTAAGAGCTCTGCCTGAGCACCGCCTATTCTCCGTCACTTCCGGGCAGAGGAGCCCGCGGAAGGAGGAAGTGTGTGTCAGGGTGGCTGCGAAGCCGGGCTGAGGTGTTCCTGGCTGGCACCCCGCAATTCTTCCGGGTCTATGCGTGGGGACACGGAGGTGGCCGGCGAGAACCAGCGGGGGAGGAAGACATGAGGCGGCCGTGGGGTCTGGCGGGGTCTGGAGGTTGACTGCCCCTGCCGCCTTCCCAAGAGGCCGCCTCCTCCAGGCAGCCAGCCACCCGTCTCCCTCAGGGTCTCACGCCCCACCGTCGTCCCGGCGCCTTGAACTGGGTGGGGCTCCCGGGCCTCTAGACCCCGCGCTATGACTGCGGCCGCCGCCTCCAACTGGGGGCTGATCACGAACATAGTGAACAGCATAGTAGGGGTCAGTGTCCTCACCATGCCCTTCTGCTTCAAACAGGTGAGTCCAGCAGGCAGTGGTCACCCCCCTCGCCGCCCCGGGCTCACCCCCTCACGGGAACTAGGACTTGGGGAGGCGGCCCTGCAGCTCGCCCGCCCCGTGGCTGCAAGAGAAATAGAGGGAATTCCCTCGACGAAAAGCTTCAGTCGCTCAGTCCTGTCCGACTCTTTGCGACCCCATGGACTGCAGCACACCAGGCTTCCCTGCCCATCACCAACTCCCGGAGCTTGCTCAAACTCATGTTCATCGAGTAGGTGATGCCATCCAACCATCTTATCCTCTTTTCTCAAGGAGAAGCTTAAGAACAATTAATAATTTCAGATCGAAGTGCAAATATAGCAAAGTAATATGATCTTTCAAAAATGGAAAGTGACCAATAGATTTCAGTGTTATTTTTCTTTATTATTTCTGAAAACTCTGACCTGACTGCACATGTATTCAGAAGCACATCAGTCAAACCCCCAGGCCTTGTAACTAGTGGGGTGTTGGTTACAAGGTGATTACTCCAGATTGTGTGCTTAAAATTTGTGCATTTCACCATATGCAAATGTTACCTTGATTGAAAAAATCCAAAATATTAAAAAATTGGTGTCATCCCAGCATTAAATACCTCATGAAAGAAACTCACCATTTTTGAGGTGTGGGTTCATTTGGCTTCTGTTTAATTCACAAATAAATAGGCATTTGGTATGGTAGAAAAGGGAGGTGATAGAATTATCAAATTGGGTAACTTCTTTCCCAAAAATGAACTTCTTAGCTTACTGTGTGCCATGCTGGAAATACTGTTACCTCTGCCTCTTGGGGCAGGAGCTGTCTTCTAGCTAGGTTGCTTGAGGATGGAGGAGGAGAGGGACACCAGAGAAGGACAGGTGGCCAACAAGGCCTCGAAGACCAGTCTTACATGATGAAACCAAATAGGTGGAAAAATGAAAATAAATAAGATGGATATTTTGGAACTGAAAATCGGCATCAGCATTTAATTTTAGAGTAACACTGCACTTTTCACATTTAGCATCTTTTGGATAAAAATAGCAAAAAGAAAATGCATTTAGCGTTCCCGTGTGAGTGGTTGTTCTGACTTGGTTGATGAGCATGTTGGTGGGAGGATGGAGACTTCAGGGCTATGTAGAAGGCCACGCTGGCGGCTTCAAGAAGCAACATCTGTGTCTTGGCTTGTGAATCCCAGCGTGGGCCAGCCACCTCTGGGTATTGGAAAGACTACGTGTCCCAGCGTGCATTGCAACTTAACTGGCACAGAATTGCATCCTGGGATGTGTAGTTGGCTGGTTCTGAGTCTGTAAATGCAGTGCTGCCTTCCTTGACTCCTCTCTGCCAAGTGCCACTGTGGCAGGGCTCTGGTGATTCAGATTTGAGTGTCTTACTGTGTGCTGGGCGTGAGTCCCCTGCCAGAGCATTTAAAAATGGGCCAGGCTGAGTTGTCGGGGGAGAGCTGATCGGTGGGTGCCCTCTTGCAGGCAAAGACCTGGAAGTGGTTTGCCCTGCCCCGAGGGCCTGGCCAAGTTAGGACATGCTGTCACTCATCACTCAGACTCAGCGTCTTCTCTGAGAAGCCCGTTGGCAAGAACACCATGTGAGGCCAAGAGGCAATTTGGAGATGTGTGTATTTATTGGTAGCCAGGTCACTTAAAAGTTTTTGTTTGCGTTTTTTGTTTGTTTGGTTTTAATAATTTGGGGTACTTTTCTGAAAAAATTAGCAATTTATTAAAGTGTAACATGCATACAGAAAAGTGAACACATTTTAGGTGTACTCTTGATGGATTTTCATAATATTAACAAAGACATGTAGCCAGCTCCCAGATTGAGGAACACAGCATTGCCAGCACCCCCACCCCTGCCTCCTTACTGAGGGTCGCCCTCCCACCCCCAGACCCCACTGGTCAGTGTTGCCAGGTTTTACCTGTATGTGAATGCATCATGTTGTAGGTGTCTGGCTACCATTGCTCAATTTATCTGTTTTTTAACCTTTGCTAGGCAGGCGTGGCGTTTCCTGTTTGGAGCAGTTAGGAACACATGCATGGGGTTTGACCACATGGACCTGTCCTGTGGGGTGGTGACCCGCGCGCAGGAGAGCTGGCTGGTGGGCTGTGTGTGTATTCCACTCTGCTAGATGCTAGTAGGACAGTTGGTTGTTTTTTCAGTTTTTGGATTACAGATAAACCTGCTGTAAACATTGGCATGCAGGTTTGTGCATGAACACATGTTTTCATTTCTTTTGGGTAAATACCTAGGAGTGCAATTGCTGGTCAGATGGTGAGTGTCTGTTTAACTTATAAGAAAGGCGTAAATGTCATTTTTAATCTCTTCCTTCCAGAATGTGTTTATCACTCATAGCTGTTGATCCAAGTGGCTGGAAGGTGGTTTGCTGTAGGGTGTCTGCAGGGAACTGGGGAGACTGGCAACCCCTCACCATTCCTTGAGACTCTGGGAAGGAAACGGGGTCCCTGGTGCTCTTTTGGGGACATGTATACGCTTTATGTCCCTGGACAGAACGTGTTGACCACTCCATCCAGGAACTGTTACCCATTGGCGTGGGAACAAAGTAGAGCTGGGGCCTCAAGTCTAGGGAGCGGGGGCCAAGGGGAGGGCTTTTGGTCATCGCTTGTGCTATTCACCTGTGTTCAGCGTGTGAGATAACGATGCTGGGTAGTTTTATTTTGTTCAGTTCAGTCGCTCAGTTGTGTCCGACTCTTTGCGACCGCATTTGTTCTGTTAACATCTTTCTTTTGTCCCAACACTCCAGTGTGGCATTGTCCTGGGGGCCTTGCTCTTGGCCTTCTGTTCTTGGATGACGCACCAGTCTTGCATGTTCCTGGTGAAAGCTGCCAGCCTGAGCAAGCGGAGGACTTACGCTGGCCTGGGTGAGTGCATTGCCTCCCTGAGAGGGGCGGGACCTTTCTCAGCACCTTCTTAAAAAGTGCAGCATCTGGGGGTGTGGGCCTTAGTCTTCTAAGTACTTTTCTTGCACTTTATTCTTTTTTTTTGGTCATGCCGCACAGCATGAGGGATATTATTTCCCTGACCAGGGATCGAACCCACACTCCATGCACTGGAAGCATAGACTCTTAACCACTGGACCACCAGTGCTTTATTCTTTATTCTACTTTATTCTTAAAGAGTCCTTTGAGCAGCAGTTTCTTTTCTTATTTTAAAATTTAATGCAGTTAAAAAAAACAAAGCTGTTAACGTCAACACGTTTTAAAATTGAGTTAATGCTTGTCCTCCTGCCTTCTCTTTATGCACATCCACACAGAGAGGCCCCTCCCGGTTCAGGCAGCCTTGGCAGCTTCTGCTCCTATGCCTGCGGCCCCAGAGCCTTCCTTCCGAGCTGCCTGACCCAGATATTGCTGCACGTCTCCACTTTGAATGCCATGGGCAGCCTGTCCTTGGGCTCAGGCTTGTAGCGGCAGCAAGTCATCAGCTCCTCCTTGGCATCCTCTAAGTCCGGTTGCTGTTGGTTGCAGTCTCATTTCCTCTAGTTCTTTCTTCCTTTGATTTCAGCTGAGGCAAAGAAGGCTGTGCTTTCCACCTGGTTTCAGTTTGATCTATTTCCTGGGCAGCCTGTCTCTGAGGGCAGGGCCCCCACTCTCCCGCCCGCCTCAGGCTGGTGTGCAAAGGCTACATTCTCTCCGCCACCTCGGACCTTTCGACTCCATGTTGCATTCTGGGGATATGTGGTGTGGGTGTTAAAATTCCAGTACACGTGGTCTCAGAGGCTGCCCTATGCATGTCTGGGGAAGACTCCCATCCTCTGGCTGGGACCCCCTGACCATCCAGCTGGTGTGTGGCCCGGATGCTGGGTCCGCTTGCAGAGGCCCCAGTGGGCCCTCGGCTCCCAGCTCTCACAGCAGGGAGGAGGTGCCGAGAGGAAACGGTGTGCAGGGTTCCCAGGGCCAAAGAAAATAAAAACACCTGTGAGCCCCACGCGTGGGCTTTTGGCAGCGTGACCTCTGGTTTCCTTCCAGTCTGCCTACTTTGCATTGGCACCGAGATACTCACATTTGTTCTGACCTCAAAACTGAAGGACTGCTTCCTTCTCTCTCCGTTCTGATAAGAGTGGTGCTGTCAGACTCTTTCATTGCTGTTGGAGTCACGTGGGGAAGTGAAATATAGTGGCTAAATGTGACTCGCTCCCATGAGACCCAGTTCTACTTGGGATGATATGTGCACCAGGGCAGGTCCCTTCCTCCCTCTGCGAGGCTGTGGCTTTTGGGGTGACTCTTTCTCCTTGCTCAGGGTTCCCACCAAATGCTTGGCTGTGCCCTGAAAGAGGGTGAGTGACCCTGGACTGGGGAGGCTGTGGTTTTTGACAGCTGTCCATCTGAACATTCTTAGAAAGTCCTTGAGAAGGCAGACCGGTTTGACGAGGTGTGAAAGATGGAAGAAAACCACCTGTGGACACCTGCCTGCGTGGTTGGCTGAGGCTCCTACCTTTACCTGCTTGTGGTGGCTGCAGCCCAGTTCTGACTACCCAGCAGCAAAAAAGATCTGAAACCACCTGTGGTCTCTGATTACGCCTTTGGTACCAAACAAGATGGTGCATTTGTGTGACCTCCCACAGTACCCCCAGGCCCAGCCTGCAGCATCAGCTGCCCTTTGTCCTGGCTCCATCTTGGCACCATCTCTGACATGGAGAGACCCCCCCCCACTTGGAAAGGAGCCCTACACAGGACGAGATGGGAGTCTCTGGAACCCTGTGGTCCAGCAATTCTCCCACACCTCCTGGGCCATTTCCACTGCTTGTAGGTCTTCTGTCCTCCTCCTTCTCCTGGCCCAGAGCTTGTGCTGCTGCCAGAGAGGGTGGCCTGGGAGGAGAGAGCCCACTGCATGCCAGTCCTGCAGGCCCGGGACAGATGGCCTCTGTCCACGGAGCCCCCAGCACCACATGTCTGCTGGGCCCGTGGGCATCAGACAGCTGGGGGTGGGGGGTTGGGGGGGGGGCGGAAACGGACAGGCCTGGAGACAGTGCAGTGCAGGGTGTGGAAGCTGCTGAATGGCAGAGGCGTCCTCAACAGATAACCTTTTTAAGCCGTCCGCGCTCCAAGAACGGGTGGGTGGTTTTTTCAGGTTTGAGTCTGTGACATTTCTCAGTTTGGTTCATCCCTGGAAGTGACCACAGGGCTGCCCTCCCTGTCCTGGCCTGTGCGTAGGCATCACTGGAGAATGAATTTTGCCAGTCTGGGGAAATACTGCCCTGATATGTCTTGTGTTTTCTGTTGGTGTTTTGTGTGTGTGTTTTGTGCTGTTCTGTTTGCTGCTTGTAGACCCAGTTCTGTGAGTTTTATCTACTTTTTATCTGCTGTTCCTTTGCCTTGTGTGGCTGACTTTCAAGTAGACTTTTCAAACCCCATTTTCAGAAGATATACAGCTATACCAGATAGTCAGCTGTCCCTAGAAGTCATGGCCCCATGAGGCCACTCTGACCCGGGCCCTGCCTGCAGAGGTGACCAGGCCTTGCTGCCGCCTAGTAGCACTCAGCCGTGTGCAGCAGCTGCTCTGGCACCGCGTCTGTGGTCCTGTCATCTGTCCGCCCAGGTTTCTGTGGCCCTGGTCAGCCTGCTGCCCGATCATGGCTGGGTGGGGCCTGCAGAGGGCCTATCCCTCCCTGCCTGTCCCAAGTTGTGTGACCTGCACCTGTGGATACTTGGCTTGGGAAATGAGGGTCATAAAACCATCCTTTCTGACACCCAGTATTCTCTGCATTCCCCACCCCTTGTTTATCCAGCAAATGGTCATCATACCTCCCAGGCAGATGGCAGCGGGAGTCAGGTGGCTGGCTCTGGGGAGGGCTGGGTTGAGGTCACCGCCCTCCGCGTGAATAGCACAGTTTGGTGTGTGCTTCCCCATCTCTGCCCAATAAGTGGAGGCTGTGGACTGTGGGCAGAGAGTGTGGGGTGGGGCTGGGGTCCCAAGTTCTACAAGGTGGCCTGAGAGTCACTTCTGCATGCCCAGCGGCCACAGAGCCGTGGGCCCGGCTGTGGCCCCAGGAGAAAGCCCTGAGCCAGCCTCTCTGGGGAGACTGGGGAGCCCCTCCTGACAGCGCTCCCGGCTGCACACCTGGCAGAAGTGCCAGCTCCGGGTCCCCGCGGGGCCCAGCCCATGAGCTGCAGTGAGCCTGCTGCAGGTGGAGAGGGGAGGGCCGACCCAGGAGCGTGGGGAAGGGACCTGCCTTCTTGGAAACATCCAGCAGATGCCACCCAGCCTCGTGGGGCGGATCTGGTGCTGTGGTTCCGGCCCAGAGGGGCGGGAGGGCAGTCTCTGGCTTGCCAGGCAAGAGGCTGAGGGCCGGACACTTGGAACAGTGCGCGGGGTGTGTGTGGGGCTGTCCCGGCTGAGAGCCGGGTGGGAACCACAGGCCTTCTCAGCACAGGCAGCGCCTCGGGGGCAGCCGCACTAGGATCGTACTTCTGGGAACCGGTCGAGTCTTTCTGGGTGAAAAGGTGCCGCCTCATGACTTTTCTCTGGCTTCCTAGAGCAACTTTAGTTGCCTTTGTCCAGAATGCGGGTGTGTTCTGGAACTCTCTCTGGCAGGGTGCTCTGAGCACTTAGAATATGCTGTAGATGCTCAGCTTCCTTTTGGAGAAGGAAAGGAATGGGATGGCTGGGCCCCAGCCGCCTTCACATTAGGGGCACTGGACTGTGTGTCTTAGAGGACCCTGAGGTGCTCGTGTCTGTGTGGTAGTTGGACAAGCCCGGAGGCCGGAATGACCCCCGGTTTGCTTCCCAAGGCCGCCTGCCCGTGGCCGCGTAGCCCAGAGGTTCCGTGTTCACTGGCTTTTGGCAGTGCTGTGCTTTTTCCTGAGTAGCTTGAAAGTAAAGGATTGTTTTTTGGCCTCGTTCACGTCAGGCGGCCTGCGTGTTCCCTGCTCTCTGGTCTCCTGCTCTGCCCGTGTGAGGGAGAGGGCTGTGCTGTCACGCGCCCCCTCCTGCTTGCTCCTGGGGGATCAGAGCTTCTCTCGGTCCTCGTCCGGCTCACCACGGGGCTGGGTTGCAGGGGTTCCCGGCCTCTGTGAGGTCCAGGGAGGGGCCTGCTGAGTCAGCTCTTAATCTCTTCTCTGCTGGAAACGGCTCCACTGTCAGGAAGGACAGGCAGAGGGGCTCCTCCAGGCTTGCGTGCACTTGTTCCCTGGTGTCCCAAAGTACCTTGCTCGAGATTTTCTGCTAAAACCACAGAGTGAACATGAAGGCCCTTAGCCAGGTCCCTTTGTTATGACTGGGAAAACCAGATGTGCTGGGACTGCGCTGACCGCCTTCCCTGGGCACCCCCCACCCTGTCCCGGGCAGCCCCTGACCCAGGCAGGCCTCCCTCGGCCTCCTTATTGGCAGCCTAGCTTGCCCAGAGGGAAACTGCTGCTTCCCTGGGACCGTTTTTCTTTTCTTTTTTCTTTCCTTTTCTTTGTGGATGTGTGAGTGTGAAAAGTGACCCACCCTAGTTTTGTTCTTATTTTCGGTGATTCTTATTTGTTGAAGGTAGATCTGAAAAAAGCACGGGACCAAAATTTTCAAGTATCCCCTTATACCCATAGAACTCCAGACCCACAGGTTTTTGTCAGATTGCCTTTCACAACTTTCACTGGTAATATTTTTACTGATGTGCTTCTCTCACTTTAGACTGAGCACTCATTCTCTTTTTCCCTCCCTGCACTAGCATTGCACGCCTACGGGAAAGCAGGGAAGATGCTGGTGGAGACCAGGTAGGTGCGCCGTTCTATTGGGGGTAATTCTCTCTGTCTTTCACTTGTGCCCAAAGAGAAACAGGAGGGTTGTTACACAGGGAGCCGGATGTTTCAGACATGGATTGGTCCATAGCTTAAAATATTTCTCTGAAGTGTTACTTACTAAATAGTTGAAAGTTTAATTTATTGTACCCTTAAAATGATTAGTGTCAAGCCTAAAAGCCTTATTTAAGTCTTACTAAGAAAAATATAAAAATGGAAAACCCGAGCACAGCGATGGGGGTGCTCCCTCAGTTGTACTTCATCTCTGGGTTCTGTTCCTGAAATCAGATGCCTGCCTCCATCCCGCCCCTTGCCCCGAACACAGTTGCATAAAGGTGGCATTAAACTGAAAGTGTCATATTCTCCCTTTGGAGTAAAATTTTATGAGATGAAAAAAAATGGCTGAGAAATTGCACTTTTAGGCTTCTAAATTAGGGAATTGCAAACTGAAAAGAATAACCCTTTTCTGAAGCAGTTGATTGTTCTTTTAACTTGTCTTAACATCACAGTGCATTTTTGTACCACCTGAAAGAACTTTTAGAACCTCCTGCTGAGAGAAAAAGGTAATACCACATAAAGAAAAGTTTAGTGTTGCCCAATATTCATTCTGAGTAAAATAGCAAACTCCGCAGCCAAACCCTGAAAACTGTTGAATGTTGACACCGTGTCTCCCGTTTGACCCTTCCCTTGGGTTGTTACGTGTCAGCGGCCAGGGGAATGTGGGTGCGTCTGGGACCCCCGGTGCTCAGCTCTCAAGCTTGCCTGCCTTTCTTGCAGCATGATTGGGCTGATGCTGGGAACATGCATTGCCTTCTACGTTGTGATTGGTGACCTGGGGTCCAACTTCTTTGCTCGGCTGTTTGGGTTTCAGGTAAGGACATCTGCAGGTGTGTGGTACGTCGGAAACCTCACAGCTGCTTGCGTGGCAGCCCGGGGACTGTTTCAGTCCACATCTTGGACGGGGAGCGGTGGGAGGGGCTCTGAGACCAGCACACCAAGAGGCGAAGTGCGCTGGGCCCCAGTCAGTCCCGGGGCTCGGGGTGGGAAGCCCGGGCCGTCCCTGGGCCAACGCCTGGTACTCTGCCCAGGTCACGGGCACCTTCCGCATGCTGCTGCTCTTCGCGGTGTCCCTGTGCATTGTGCTTCCGCTGAGCCTGCAGAGGAACATGATGGCCTCCATCCAGTCCTTCAGCGCCATGGCCCTCATCTTCTACACCGTGTTCATGTTCGTGGTGAGTGTCGGGCCGCCAGCTGCTGCTGAGGTTGACAGGAATGTGACGTAGAATCCGCCACAGGAGCCTGGTGGCCAGATGAGGCCGCAGGGGAGGGGAGCGCTCTGAGGCAGGGAGTGAAAGCATGATGCTCCCCAGTTCACGGAAGACCTTTTATGTGGGCTTTGTGGCCAAGAGTCAGGAGGCCAGCCTTTTGTCACAAGGGGTAAGAGCAGTTGTTGTCTAACAAGTGTTTATCACTGACTCTTGAGGGGGCAGGAGGTGCAGTCTGGAGTTGATACTCAGGGCACCCCTTGGGAGCCCCCGGGCCTGAGCCCCTGACCACTCCGGTGGGAGCAGAATGGGAGAGTCTGTGCAGTGGGCTCTCCTTAGAAGACCAAGCCCCGGGTGGTGTCTCCAGTGCCCCTCGGCTCTGAGGGCCAGCCCAGTGACCCTTCCTCTGCTTCTCCTGGCAGCCCTGTCCTTGATGGGTCTGTCTTTTAAATTATGTCTGCGCAGGACTGGCAAGGACCTGCCAGCTTGGGGGACTGTCCTGACCTGGAGGCGACTGGGGTGGGCACAGCAGGTGGGCCTCATTGCTTACCATCTGCAGCCCTGGATGGGCAGCCGCCCCTGGTGCCAGGAAGCCCCACAGCTCCTCTGGGTAGCACCTGGCCAGCTGGTGGCACAGCAGAGAGCTGAAACCCCGGGGCCACACACCACTCCCCGCCCCTCCGGCTCCCCCAGCCCCTCTGGCCGGTGGCACCAGGCTGCACTGTGCGGGGCCTGCACTGTGGTGCCGGCTGCCTTGGTGCCCTGCCTGGCCCTGGCCCGAGTCCCGCCTGTGTGTGCTGCCCTGTGCCGAGCTCCACTTCCTTCTCCTCGCAGATCGTGCTCTCCTCCTTCAAGCACGGCCTCTTTGGTGGGCAGTGGCTGCAGAGGGTCAGCTATGTTCGCTGGGAAGGCGTCTTCCGCTGCATCCCCATCTTTGGCATGTCCTTTGCCTGCCAGTCGTAAGTACCGCCTGCTCCCGGGGCCCTGGGGGTGAGTGTTACAAGGGGAGGCTGCCATCCTGGGAGCGGGAAGCACCATTTCCTTCAGTGGATGATCCAGGACACGAGGAGTAAGGTGTTCTTCACCTTGGCCTCTCCCTGCTCCGGGTTCAGGGCAGGAGTTCTGTGTTTACCAGAAGAGAAATTGACTTTGTTCCTGAGATGTGTTGCCGGCACTGTTGGCGACAACGCCCAGTTTGCCAAATCCCCCACGAGCAGAGTTGGCTGTGGGGAACACAGCACAGCCCCGAACCATCTGACTCACAGAGTCCCGAGCGTTTTGCCAGAATTTAGCTATTCGTGTGAGAATATTTAAGAGGGAATTGCACAAACATTGACTTCAGACTGCTGCTGGGATGCTTTCAGAGGCACGCGTGTGTGTGTGCCTGTGTGCGCGCACACGTGTGTGTGGTTGAGCAGGCGTGCGCTCTGGCACTTGGGGCTGTGTAAATGCAGAGCAGTGATTTCCATAATTCCAGCAGCCTTACCTTCTCCACCAAATGACAGGAGCCTACGATCCATGCCAGGTTGGGTGGTAACCTTGCTCAAAAGAGGCATAAGTCTGGCCGGGACAGGAAAGCACCATCGGTGGTGGGGGTCTGGCAGAGCAGCTCCCCGCAGCTCCACGGGCATGAACCGTGCCAGTTGTAAACTAACGTGCCAGATGAGACTTGTGTTTACACCCACACGCGAGATCCAAATCGTCGTTTCCCACTTCTCATCTCACTTGGCAGCTCGGTTTCCGCCAGAGCACACTCCGCTCTTGCTGTTTAGCGTCCCTGTTAGAGCTGGTGACAGAAGCTATATGCTTTTGCCGTGTACCTAGTTACCGATTGTCCTTTTCTCCTGTGCTTTGGTCTGGCTTTCCGGTGGGGGCTGCTCTGTCATCAAGTGGGTCTCTTGGGCTTGGTTCTCCGGTTGAGTTATGGGTTCCTGAGGGGGGCGGGTTGTGAGCTCACATTCTGTCTGCCGCTCACGGAGGGCACGGGGCCTGAGGATGTGCCCACATCCCCTGGGGAGTGGAGCCGAGAGGTCCAGAGCTGGGGCTCTTCCCCGCACATCTGGCCCTGAAGTGCATAGGCTGGGAGCCCTGCTGCCCTTGCCAGGTGGCCATGGGCCCCGCTGCGTGGCTGGTCTCCCCACCCTGGATGGACTGGGCCTCCGCTGGGCCATCAGTGTGTGGCCCTCCCTGGTCTGACTTCGAGGGAGACAAGTACAGGGCGGCATAGCGCCAGCAGGCCCCCAGCGCAGCTCAGAGAGAGCAGGGAGCGTGTGGAGGCCCAGGCTGTGCGGGGGCAGGTGGACACCTCTGACTCAGGTAAACTGAGTCACGGGCTGCTCGGTAAGATGAGCAGGTGCTCTGCGGGTACCACAGGCAGGATTGAGGAAGGCGAGCACCACAGCCTTGCCACACCCATCCATCCCCACATGTGGGCACAGCCCCTCTCCTCAGTGGCTCCTGGCAGGGACTTCTCCCCGTGTGTGCTGGGGATGCCCCTGTCCTGAGATCTGGTGCTGGGGCTCCCTGGTGTGGCCCTGGCCCTGACCCTGACCCTAGGAGCTGGGCAGTCCCCCTGCAGGTCCTCTGCCACCTCCCTAGTCTGCATGGGTGTATGTGCCCGTGGCCGCGGACTGCCCCCTCTGTAGCACGGAGGTGGGGACAGCTGTCCACGGTGACTCTTGCCCACCAGCAGTGGCCAGTGGGGCAGTGTGCAGGGCCAGGGACGGTGCCCGCTTCTGCCAGCCAGGCTCCCCCCGTCCTTGTCATTTGCTGTTAGTAACATTAGCGGGTCCTCTTTGTTCTCCTTTTACTTTTTTTTAAGTTGGTTTTGGGGTTTGGCTGCGCTGACTGTCGTGCTTTTCACTTAACATCCTGCTGCGCCCCCTCCCGGCCTCCCATGTGGCGTGACCGCTGGCCCCGGCTCCCTGGGTGCCACGCCTGAGCCCTCAGCACAGCGTCACCCTGCTGTCTCCTCTCAGGGCTGCACAGGGCACCCGCCCCTCCCTGTCTGCCTCCGTGTGGCTGACCTCTCACAGGTGCCGGCTCCCTGCCTGCCGTTTGCAGAGAGCCCACTTGGACGCATCCATCCCTCACCCCGCAGTGCTGCCCTGCTGGCCCTGGGCCGTGGGGCTGCAGCCGCTCTTCCGTCCCAGAGCTGGGTCCATGCCGGCTCTGAGCCCCTCACTGAGGCGCTGAGATGGGCAGGCGGCCCGGCTTGTTTGTTTAACTTTCCATTCTTTTGACAGCGACGCTCTGTACCGCTTCCTGCTTCCCCTGTAAACACGGGCTGCTTAGCCCAGCCCGGAGCTCCCCGGAGCGGTCACGCTCCTGCTGCAGTGGAACAAACGGCCTTTCATCCTGTGGCACTTCTGAAATGTTTACAGAGAGTGCACGCGGGGAACGCGCCGAGTGCCGTCGTAGTATTGTGTGAGCCCAGCCTCGGTGCTGGTGGCGGCCGGCGTCGTGGGAAGGCAGGTGCTGGAGACTCGGCTGGGGGCCTGGGAGAGGCGAATCGGCTCCGCGAAGTCGCTCGTTATTTTTACAGCCAGGTCCTGCCCACGTACGACAGCCTGGATGAGCCATCAGTGAAAACCATGAGCTCCATCTTTGCCTCCTCCCTCAACGTGGTCACCACCTTCTATGTCATGGTAAGAGTCCTTTCATGCCCCTTCCCCTCCCCCAGCCCCTCCAGTCCCCAGTAACGCCCTGTCCTTGCTTCTTCCCATCCCTGCGGCCGAAGGGCAGCTCTGCCCCTCCACTCAGCACTAGGGCTGGCAGGGATCTGACTCTCCAGGTGGTGTTGGTGTCCCCATCCCCGGAGGAGCGTGGGCACCTCAACCCAGGGCCTGGAGCCTCCGCACGACCTCTGCTGACTCACTCTAGAAAGGTGGTGCAGCAGTGAGAAATTCAAGAAATAGCAGAGAAAGAAAATCACAAGTTCCAGCCCGTAGATGCAGATACAGTTCATGTTTCAGTAGATGTTCCCCTCCAGTCTTCTTAATTCTCTTCATTGTTTTTTTACATGTCAGATAGAGTTATAAATTCATTGAGAGTCTGACTTGTTCTCCTGAACCCTGTGGTTCCGCCACTCTTGTCGGTTTTTCCGAATGGTCCATCAGATTGTTGTCCATTCAGCCCGTGGGGACAGCAGTTTACCCCTCGGTTCCCAGGTTTGGGTTTTGAGCCACGTTAAATCCAGCCCCTCTGTGGGGCTTGTGGGGCATGCCTCTGCTCACTTTCCAAGCAGGCAGCTCCGTTCTCTTGGTGCCTCGCTGTCCAAGCAGGGAGAAGCCATGTGGGACTCGCACCTTCAGGGCTTCTGCCTCTGCTCATCAGAGAGGACTTGTATGAGTCAGGAGCTGGTGGGCCTTGGTCCTGCTTCAGCTGCTCATGACAAGGTTCGAGGCCATTCCAGAGAGGGTGTGCCTCTCCCACCACACATCCCCTGCTGTTGGTCCCCCTGCAGGTGGGCTTCTTCGGCTACGTGAGCTTCACCGAGGCCACCGAGGGCAATGTGCTCATGCATTTCCCCTCCAACCTGGTGACGGAGATGATCCGTGTGGGCTTCATGATGTCCGTGGCCGTGGGCTTCCCCATGATGATCCTGCCGTGCAGACAGGCCTTGAACACTCTGCTCTTTGAGCAGCAGGTAAGGTGCTCAGGGCCCTCAGATGGCGTTCTGCCCAGAATCCTCCCTGTCCTGGCCTCAGTTACATTGTCCTCCAGTGGCTTTTGCTAGTTCCTTATTTTTCTGGGCAGTAGCAGGCAGAGCTTTTTCTAGTAAAAAATCAGAAACTCCAGTTAAAATGGAATCTTTTAATAGGGATTTTTTTTTTTTAAACCAACCAACTTTGGAGAAAAGAGTGCCAGATCAGCCAGGTTGATTCCTGAAGGAGACGTGGAGTCAGGCTCAGCGTCCAAGCAGCTTAGGCCCATGTCCTGTGACTGCCCTGCTGTCCCTCGTTGGAGGAGTAGTGGGAAATCAGGGGCTTGCTGCAGCATGAACCCACGGGAGAGGAGCAGGTGGGGACTCATGAGAGCTGGCTTGACTGACAGGCGTGTATAGTGGCCGGCCAGGTGGGCCGATCGGTGCTGGGGTCAGGCTACTGTTCTCTTTAGGTTCGTGTGACAGAAAGTTTTAACAGTTTGACAGAAGACATCTGAGCCCTGAGAGAGGCTGTTTCATCTGCTGTCGTATGTGTAGGCTGGCTCCATGTAGTCCTGCGTGAGCAGTTTTCAAATGTACAGTTGGAACCCAGACTCCCCCGCTAACTGCTGCCCAGATGACAACAGGTGGTACAGGTGTGGTAGCTCATGCCCCAGGGCAAGGGCATGGGATTGGCCCCGTCTCTCTGTGGTGGTTCTTGTGTTCCTGCCCAAATCCTTGAGCCTGGTCTATGGCGTCAGCCAGGACTCCTAATGGTCAGTTGAACTGCTTAGGCCACAGAGGCGGGGAGGGGAGAGTCCAGCAGGCAGGCAGGGAAGGTGGCTACTAAGGACAGCTGGAACCAGGCTTGTGGTCTAGAGGCTGGCATGTGGTCAAGTCAGCCTCCCTCGGATTCTGCCACCAAGGCCAGCACCTTGAGGCAGAGCCCCCGCCCCGAAAAGCTGGCTGCCTGACCCCTGCCCTTGTTGGGTATCCAGGCGCCTGGACACCACGCGAGGCTCTGTCCCCTTGGGGGCACAGCAGGCTAGCTCATGGAGCCCTGGGGTCCTCGTTTGATGCACATGTGTGCTTCATATCTGAGAAGCATTTGTGTCTCTGTATGTAACCCATTTTTATCATTTTTAAAATTAGAAAATTAGTACCGGTGACAAAGGCAATGTTAACTCGAGTGGAAAGCTTACCTGCATGTCTCCATCCTCACACGAATGACCTTCTGCTCCCCTCAGCGTCTGTGTGCATCTCTGCAGATTTCCTCTCGCTGCATTTTCTCCTGTCTCCAGTCCACGTGTATCCATAGAAACCCCCAGTGTCACTGCGCCCTTGCTCTCACCTCCTAGTCGTTGCTTGACGTCTCCTGGTCACCCTTGACCTTTCACAGATAACTCCTGTGACCCCTTGGTGCACGTAGCTGCTTGTTTCTTCTCCTCTTAGAGTGTTTCCTTGGGAAATTTCTGCAGGATGCTGAGCCAGAAGGTGTAGACCTAACACCCTCCCTCTCTACTGTTCTGAGAAAGCCACCGTTGCAAGTCAATTCTGGATGTTGGGTGCCTGCAAACTGTAGCTCGAGAAGGGTTGAAGCTTCACTTGAGTGGTGTTTTCCTAGCCCAGCAACAGTAATCACGGTCGGCCCCTCCTGTGTGCACAGTGCTGTTCTAGAAGCTTCTCTCCCATTACCTCCCACCACAGCCTGATGAGATGCTTCTGGTGCCTCTGTGCCTTTGGGTGCAGAGGCTGAGCCGGAGATGGTCTCTTGGGCTTGACTGTAGCATGTTGTGACTTCTCCCCTTGTCTTCTTCCTGGACTCACCTGCTGGAGGCAAGGATGGCAAAGCTGAGCATGTCTGTGCACATGGGGGGCCCACCACACCCTGAAACTGCTGCGTGTTACTGTGAGTGGGGCTGTGTTCTGCCTCCTGTGCTATGCGGCGCTTTTAAAAATCTCTGTCACAGCACTGCTCTAAAGGGAGGACGGAAGGATTTGTTCCAAGTTTCTCAGAATGAAGTTACCCCCATAGCTGCTGTGAGGAGCAGCCTGGGCCTTCTGGGGCTCCAAGCTTCTGGTTGTAGGGTCACATTCAGGCACAGCTGCCTGTGCTGGGAGTGCTCACCCACCACCTCACAGGCCGACCCGCCTGGGGTGTTGGCAGAGCCCTTTAGGGATGTGCTTACAGGAGAGTAGAGAGGAAATCGGTCATTTCTAAATCTTGTTTTTATTTTCTTTCATATAGCAAAAAGACGGGACCTTTGCCGCTGGAGGCTACATGCCGCCCCTGCGGTTTAAAGCCCTCACCCTCTCGGTTGTGTTCGGAACCATGGTCGGTGGAATGATGATCCCAAACGGTAAGGCAGGGGGCTGCTCCAGTGACCGGCCTCCCACCGGCTTACCTCGCCCTCCCCGACCCGTCCTGCTGTTGTGCGCCCCTGCCTCTTCGGTGTTCAACCAAGACACTCAGAGTCTTGCCACCGTCCTCTCTGGTCAAAAAAACAGGTCCAGAGACTCGGGTGCTCTTTTCTTTGACGCCCTGAGAAAGGCTAGGGAGAAAACGCTGCAGCTTGATGGGACCACAAACACATGGGTAGAGCTGCACTGTGGGGTCCAGGCCTAATGTGCAAGTTAGCGGTTACCAAGCAGTTCCTTCCTTACTTCCGACTCCTGATTTTGTTGACACGTCACTGAGGGAAAAGGGCAGGGCCCTGCTCCAGCACAGATAAAGCTTATTATCCTCAGACATCCAGCGGGCCCCACATGCCCTCCAGGCAGCAACCCCAAGGCCCCCACACTCCTGGCTTCCCCACAAACCAGGACAGGCTCTGCTGGGTCACTCGCTGGGCACAAGGTGGGGTGATGTAAGATGAGCTGGCCCGGCGACCCCCGCTGGGTGCCTGGACACTACAACGAGCCCGAGCAGCAATGTGGGCCCCGCATGGGGCAGGCGGTGCTATTAAGCTCACCTCGCTGGTGGGGAAGCCGAGGTTCAGAGAGGGAGGGCTCTCCTGAGGCCCTGGCCCCACGCAGCCCTTCATCACGGTATCAGGGTGGACAGCCCTGCTGTCTTTGTGAGCACAGCAGGCTGTGCCCTGCTCCTCGCTGCTGTCCAGCAGCACGTGCAGAAGGGTCCTCGTGGGAAGACAGCTCCTCACCCTGCTCGCTGGAAGCTCACCCCTCCCTGTTGCCCTCTTGCCAGTGGAGACGATCCTGGGCCTCACAGGCGCCACCATGGGAAGCCTCATCTGCTTCATCTGCCCGACGCTGATCTACAAGAAGATCCACAAGAACTCACTTTCCTCCCAGGTGCGCGTGGCGTTCTCACCCCACTCCTGGCGGGGCTGGGTCGGGCAGAGCAGGAGGGCATGTTCTCTGATGGCTGCTTGAACTAGTTGTATTCCTTACACAAAAGGATCGTGGTCCCACAGGTCTGGGAGACGTGGGTCTACGCCGCGGTGAGCAGCCTTACACCCCAGGTACACCCCAGGGCCGCCGAACTGAGCCAGGCTTATCTGAGTGTTAAGTACTGAACAGCTTTTCCCTGCCTGTCTGGTGACTGGATTATCCCTGTGTGCCTCTTGTGTTCCACGACCCTGACTCCATCCTCTGCTGAGGTCACCCGCAACTGTCTTGCTAGGGACTGTGGGTTTTTTTTTTTAATTTATTAGGCTGACCCGGGTCTTAGTTATCTGACATGTGGGATCTTTAGTTGCAGCGTGCACGATCCAGTTCCGAGACCAGGGACCAAAGCCAGGCTTCCCTGCATTGGGAGTGTGGAGTCTTAACTGCTGGACCACCAGGAAAGTCCTTGGGGACTGTCTTGTTGGTGTCGCCTCTCCAGGCTTTCACTATTATGGACAAAGCCACAGTGAATACGTGTGTACACGAGCATTTCTATACATTTGAGAAAGTTCTGTAGGAAGCTACCTGGGTCTGGGATCCCTGTATCAGAGAGCAGGAGCTTCTCCTCAAGGACCCATGTGCAGGTCGGCGCTGTAGCTCCGCAGCTGAGCTCAGCCTCTCCTCTCCATTGGCCTGAGGGTGATGGCAAGTCTTGGCTTCCCTGGAGTGAAGGTGGGCATTTCTCTTTCCATGAACTGTCTGTGCTTTTTGCTCACCTTTTATGGAGTTGTTGAGCTTTTGGTAAATTCTTTGGGAACATAGTATACGTAAGGCAAAGCACATAAACCTCACATACAGCTTGATATATGTGGGCTAAGTGAAATGAAAAATGTGAGTGTTAGTTGTTCAGTCATGTCTGACTCTTCAGGACCCCATGGACTGTAGCCCGCCAGGCTCCTCTGTCCATGGAACTCTCCAGGCAAGAATACTGGAGTGGGTAGCTATTTCCTCTTCCAGGGGATCTTCCCAACCCAGGGGTCAAACCCAGGTCTCTCAGATTGCAGGCAGATTGTTTTCCATCTGAGGCGCCAGAGGGTGTGGCTAAGTGAACACAGTCACAGAACCACGTCAAGGGCAGATACAAAATATTCCAGCACTCGAAGCTTCCCTGGGGTGCCCTAGTCTTTCCTCCACAGAGATTACTGCCTGTCTTCTTATGTTTTGGAATAATTTTGCCTGCCTTTCAAGTTAGTAAAAATGGAGCCTCACAGGAAGTATTGTTGAGTGTCTGGCCTCCTTCCTTAGCTTCACGCCTGAGTTCCCAAGTTACTGGCTGGGCAGCCAGGGGTGGTCTGCCCATCCTCCCTGCCATATGCTTCTCCACGTAGGAGTCTGTGGTCACCCAGAGCTGAGTGTCCTGGGTGGGCTGCTCCGCCTTTTTCTTCTGGTGCAGCCCGTGTGCACTTTGGTTGGCAATTCTCTTAGGTGTGGAATTGTTGGGTCCCGGGGTTATGTCTGTCCAGTTTTGGTAGATTTTTCCAGACTTTACCCAGTTTTCCAAAGTGGTCCTTGGGCACCATATTGGAATTTTAGTTACGTAGACATTTATGGTCCCTTTTTCAGTCTCTACCCCTTCCTCTGGATATATAGCAGTACCTCATTTGGGTTTTAATTTGTGATTTTCAGGTGACTGATGACATTGAACATCTTTTCATGCTCTTGTTAGCTGTGTGGGTTTCTTCTTTTGTGCCTTTCAAGTCTTGCCCATTTTTTATCTATGAGTTGTCTTTTTCTTATTGATTTGTGGAGGTTTGTTAAAGATTTGAGATACAAGACTTTTTTCAGACATGTATATTACAAATGTTTTCTGTGACTCTTGGCCGCCTTCTCACTTTCTTCTGATCAGCAGATATTCTTAATTTGAGTGTAGTTCAGTTTTTTGAGTTTTTCTTTTGCTTTGTGCTTTAAAAAAATTTTTTTTTTTTTAATTTGACTGTACCTGGTCTAGTTCCCTGACCAGGGATCAAACCTGGGCCTTCTGTAATAGCACAGAATCTTAGCCACTGGATCACCAGGGAAGTCCCTTGCTGTGTGCTTTTGATGTACTATTTAAGAAATTTTTGCTTATCCCCAGGTCCTGAAGACAGTGTACTCTGTCATATTGTAGAAGCTTTTTATTTTCTCTTTCACATTTAGATCCATGCCCATCTGGAGTGCCTGGTGTGTGGCAGGGGTCAGGGGTCATGTTCTGGGTGGCTGTCCAGTTGAGCAGCACCCTTTTGCTCCGGCACCATTGTGGTCAGTCCCCTGTGTACGTGTGAGAGTGGGAACTCCCGTCACTGGTCTGTCCATCTCTCCCACACTAGAGCTGCCTGTGTTGATTGCTGAGGCTTGTAATGATTCTTGATGCTGGCAGCTTTATTCTTCTTTAGGGTGGTTTTACCTATTATTAGTCCTTTGCATTTCCAACTCAATTTTTTTTGGCTGCACCGTGAAACACGTGGGATCTTAATTCCCCAACCAGGGATTGAACCCATGATCCCTGCAGTGGAAGCCAGGAGTCTTTAACCACTGGGCTGCCAGGGAAGTCCCCCAACTCAGTTTTAGAAGTGGCTTCTCAGCTGTTGGTGTTTGACTGGGGTTGCATCAAACTGTCGATTGAAGATTGACATCATCATTCACTTTGCGACTTTTCCTAATTTCCATCCTTATTTCTCCTTTCACCAGTGGCTTATTTATTTAAACACTAAAATTTTAATTTTTCCTAGAACAGCATTAAGTAACAAACAAAAAACACTGTAATAAGTTGGGAGAGAAACCACAGAAAAAAGGGAAAACATCTTAGTACTTTTAATGGTACTGTTTACCTGATTTTTGGATCAAAGACCCCACGTCTTTATTTTTCACTGGTCCTCCATATTAGGTAACCAGCCTTGCTCTTGACTGCCCTGTGTCTCTTGAGGCAGGTCTCAGACCTTTCCTTATCGGAACTCCCTCCGTCTGCAGCCCTCTGGGGACTCCATCTGATTTCCACCAGTGGTCTCTCTAGATTTCCAAACTTTGGGGGATTTCCTAGTACTCTTTTTGATTGATTTCACACAGTTCCAGTGTGGTTAGAGAACCGAGCTGAAGAACTTCAGTCCTCGGACGTTTGCTGGGGTCCAGCAGGTGGTTGACTCCGATGGATGTTCAGCTGTCTGGCCGTCTGCAGTTGTTGGTGCAGAGCGCATCCCATGTGTGGTTGGGTTGAGTTTGCTAACTGTTATTTTTTTAGATTTTCGTGTATTCTTACTGATGTTTTAATCTCCTTGTGTGTCAGTTATGAGAAAGGTGTGACGGTTTCCATTTGAATCACTTAAAGGTTCGTGTATCTTTTAGTTCTATCAAGTTTTGCTTTTTGTCCTGAAGCTATGTTACTAGGAGCTTACAGTTTTCAGATGGTTGTATCTTATTAACCTGACCCTTTTCTGGATGAAATGTCCCTTTTTGTCTTTGGAGACGCTTTTCTCCTTAAAGCAGCCTTGTCTGATACAGTGTAGCTAATCCGGGTTGGTTCTGGGTTTGTAGTTGCACAATATCGTTTCTGTTATCCTTTCTCATTTGATGTCTCTGTACCTTTATATTTAAGGTTATGTCTTGGGTAAGAGCATATAGTTTGCTTTTGTTTTGTCTTGATCCAATCTGTTAATAGGAGTGTTTAAGACTATTTACAGTTAATACCGATTTGGGGGGTGGGGATTAAAGCTTCTGTCGCACTCTGTTTTTTATTTGTCCCATCTGTTCTTTTTTCTGTTTCTTTCTTTCTCGCTGCCTTTTGGATAAATCAAGCATTTTAAAGTATTTGTTCTCTATTCTCTTAGCTGGTGTTGTACATTTCTGTTCTGCTAGTGGTTATACGAGGCAGTTTAATATGAATCCTTGGTTTATTAGAGTTGACCATAAATTAGTTGTTTTTCTTTTACTAATTCCCAGATGAAGTAACCATCCAACAATATTTTAACTCCATTTATCTTTGTCTTTGGCCTTCAGTGCTATTGTTTTTATGTGTTTTAATTTTACGTGTATTTTAAACATTACAAGACGTGATTTCTGTTTTTCGGATAGTTGATGTTTGTTTATTTTGGTCCTTTGCACCCTCTTGGTTTTCTGGGGCCTGGTCCCATCCCCTGGTGTGCTTGGTAGTTCATGGAGGTGGGTGTGAGAAATCGTCCCTGGATGACGATGTCCTGTGTCCAGCAGACAGAGGACGGGCAGGAGGCCTGTGTCCACTTGGGAGCAATCTATGTCAGGTTTGCCCTGACTCCTAGGGTGTAGCCCTTCCTGAGTCTCAGCTCGATCACCCGCAGGTTGCTAAATTCTCTGCTTAGCTTTCATCCTCTTGGCAGCTGATCTCTGCACGACTCGGTGCAGCTGGTGGCTGGCACGTGCCTCGGGGAGAGCTGCTCACAGAACGTGGGTGCCTCCTGGAGGGTTCCTCTTCTACAGGATCCAGTTCTGGCTGTGGGGAGCCTGGGGCTTGCCCCGTGTGTTTGCCGGCTCCAGGCTCCTGCTCTGCTGTCCTGGTGCCCAGCACTGCTGGCCAGGAAAAGCCTGCCCTGGTGGGTGGTGCTCGTCTCTGTTCTCTGGATTCTCCCTCCTCAAGTCTCAGCCGCCGAAGCGGTTCACCCATGCCTTCAATTGAAGATTTTAGTGACTTTTAGGAACTCCTTATAATATGAGGCGGTTAGTTCATTACCTGCCAAATGGCAAATGTTTTCCCCAGTTTGTGAAGTCCCAGTGTTTTAGTCTATCAGACTCTTATTAGGAGAGAAAAAAGTCATTATTAAAATGACCCTCCTATGCCGGTGTTATTTTAAGGAATTTTTTCATCAGTTCCTGTAGTAATTCCAGAACTTCATTTTTCCATTTAAATCTTTTACTTTTTTTTTTTTTCTGTGCCACATGGCACGTGGGATCTTAGTTGCCAGACCAGGGATTGAACCTGTGCCCCCTGTAGTGGAAGGGTAGAGTCGTTACCCCTGGACCACCAGGGAAGTCCCCCATTTAATCTTTGCCTCATCTGTATTCTCTTTTGGTGTAAGAAGCAAAGTAGGCAGCCTCAGTTTTTTCTAGATGACTGCCTAGTTGTCCGAACGCTGTGAGTCCGTCACTGGTATGAAATGCTACTGCTTCTGTGTATTAAACTCCTGTATGTATTTGGGCTTGTTTGGGACTTGTATTTTAGTTTCCTGCCTGTTCTGTCCAGTGATGTAGCCATCCGTACTGTTGTAATTACCCAGCCTTGCGATGGTACTCCCTTGCCTTGTCGTGTGGCTCTGAAAATGTTTTAAATCTAATCTCTCTTCTTTCATTAATGATGTTTCTGGTTGTTCTTGATGACTTTCTTTTTTTTTGGCTGCGCCACATGGCTTGCGGGATCTCAGTTTCCTAACCAGAAATTGAACTCAGGTCATGGCAGTGAAAACCCAGAATCCTAACTACTAGGCCACCAGGGAACTCCCTGTTTACTTTCTATGTGAATGTTCCAATCAGCTGATCTGACTCTTAACAAAAACAAGTCCACCTTTTTGGTTTTGGTCTACTTGGAATTCATTGAAGCTGTAGATAAATTTAGGAAGAATCATTCCCTTGATACTCCGGCTATTCTGCGGAGTGTATTTGTGAGCCTCCCAGTGTGATAATGGGGTGTGGCGTTCAGTTGTCACGGCTGCTCTCAGCCCACCTTCCCCGTCTCCATCTGCTGGACCAGCTTCTGTCTGCTACGTGTGCCAGGGGTACTGGGACCTCCCTTTCCTCTGGCTTTTCCAACTGTTTGCACATAGGGAGGCTGTAGATTCTCATTTATTGATGTTTTACCCACTGACCTTACGGCCTCTCTTGGTAATTTCACCTCCCCTTTCTGGTTGTTTCTCGTCTATGTCGTCTTTTGCCTCTCTCCGTGGCACTGGGGGGTGAGGGGCCAGCTCATTGTCTTCCCAGCTGAGCTGGGACAGCTTGTAGTGTTGAATCGTCACATGTAATGCTGGCTTTGGCTTCATGTACAGAAATGAACATGTGCATTCAAACGCCCCCATGTTTCTGTAGATGTGAACACACTTAGAATCACGTTAAAGTGGCATCTCTCTGTGCCTGTTTTAATATGGATTGTTAAAACTGGAAAGCACATTGCATCATATTAACTGCTTTCTGACCATGTGCAGAGAAGATGGTAGGTTTCCCCACTGGACTTGGTGTTCTGGTGAAGTGCATTGTGGGTCCATCCTGGGGTGGACCATCTGACTGGGGCATACTGTTTGTATGTGTTGCTCTTTTACTTCTGTTTTGAGAAAAATGAGCTTTGCAAGGGGCACACTCAGAAATGTAACTGGAGTCTGGTGCACAGACCTCAGGCCTGGAGGGCACCCGCTTGGGGTGCATCCCTGCTCTCCCGGGAGCCTGGCTGCTGCTTTCCTGGATGGCACAGACCTGGTGTCAGCCTGAGTCCACTTGCCCCACTTGCCTGAGTGTTGCCGGCACTGAGGTGCTTGTTCCTGGCCCTGGCTCTCCAGAAGAGGCAGGGAAGGTGGGGGGGCGCAGGTTATGGGCCCATCGTAGCTGTGCTGGAGAAAGGCACCAAAGAGTGTTCTGAGAAACATCCTCAGAAGCATAAGCAGTGGCCGTGGAAACACTATGGGTCCTCAGCTAGGTGAAAAGAAACCTTACCTGTCATCACCAGTTCATCCTTCATGTTGAAAATTCAAGAACTTGGAGAAGCTCTTCAGTGGGGCTGAGTTAGAGGGGTGGGTTTGCCACGCGGAATTGACACTGTGGCCGGGAGCCAGCGGGGGGAGCAGCGGGGGGAGCAGGGTGGCTGCTGGGAGGCAGTGGAGCCCTGAGCCAGAGCTGCACCAGCCTCCACGGGAGGGTCCGGAGGCGTCACTGTGCTCCTGAGACAGGGATGTAAATGCCCACTGGGACCTCACCCAGAATGTGACGCCTCCGCCTCAGGGCTGGGGTGCCTGCCATGCCCTGATCACACTGCACTGAAGACCTGGAACGGGGCGCACGCGGTAGACTCCGGAGCCCCTGCCTCGAGGTGTGAGCTGTGTTTGAACTTGTACATCCTCAGTCTCAGGTGTGAGCAGTGAAGGGGGACACCTTCACTCTGGGTCGGTGCCTCTCTCTTGTTCTGAGTTGGGGATCCCAGCAGACTGGGGGCCCTCGGGTGTCGCCCATGGTCCCCAGGCCAAGTCCGTGGTTTTGTCATAAATACCGCGGCTGAGACGTCAGGATGTATTTGCATTTCTCCTCCTGGCGGCTCTGTAACTGGTTAAGAAGAACCGAAGTCAGGGCTGCGTGATCAGATGTCTAGTGCACCGGGTTCGCTCACCAGTCTTGTCCCATTTGGAAGCAGCTCTTGGACTTGCAGAAGTTGTACCTGAAAGATGGGTTTTGCAGGCACGAGCCCCTCCTGTCCCTGTCCTGAGGCCGTGGCAGCCCGGTACCCCTGCTGGCTTCCACTATGTCATTCCATCACGGCTGGTTGGCGTGGTGCAGACCTCGGCTGTGGACCCGTCTTCTGGGAGCAGCATCTCTTTCTTGCAGAACTTTTGGGAGATGGGTGGTCATCCCTGTTCACACACGTGTGGCCCTCAGCCTTCCACACTTTATGGCAGAGCGGCGACCCGCGAGTTCTGGCCTCTTGTGACCTTGGGGCCTCCCGGATGCCTCAGGCCTTCGGTGGGGCTGGGGGTCTGTGGTCAGCGCATACTTGTCATGGCTGCCCCAGGGGCTTGGGCAACACCTATGCCCTTTGCAAAGTTGGGCCCAAAGGGCTTCACTGGTGGCTCAGAGGTAAAGAATCCCCCTGCAATGCAGGAGACCCAGGTTTGATCCCTGAATGGGGAAGATCCCCTGAAGGAGGAAATGGCAACCACTTCAGTATTCTTGCCTGGGAAATCCCATGGACAGAGGAGCCTGGCAGTCTACAGTACACAGGGTCACAAAAGAGGCAGATATGACTTAGCGACGAAACAAAGTCCAGCCCACCTGGAGCATCTGCCATGGGGGCCGTGTTCCTGCAGACTGTCACCTCCCAACACGTGCCTGCTGGCGGACTGCGATCTGGTCCCTGCAGCAGCACCGCCCGTGGACCTCGATTCCCTCAGCTCAGGCGTGGCCCTCCCACGTCCTCACTGATGCCGGCCTGGCATTAATCCTCTGCTCTCTTCAAGCTGGGGTGGTTTGGCTCCCTGCCTGGGGGGGTTTTCATGGACCTGCGGCATTTCTTTAAAAGAAAGGGTTAGAGTGGAGAGCTGGGATCGTTACAACCACTCTGCTGGGGCCAGCGGGCTGCTCATGCTTAAGACAGTGGTCGGCTGGCGAGTGCCCTACAGAACCCTGGGCAGCTCAAATGCCAGGTGTGTCGGGATGAGGGGGTTCCCAGCAAAGGGTAGGGTGGAGACGGCTGCTGGGTGGGGGAGCACAGGTGGGTGTCTTCATGGACAAGGTGGAGACAGGAAACACACTTTGCTGGTGGGGTCATGAGATGTCTGGGCCGGAGGCAGAGACAGGTGTGTGCGTGGCGCCATGCAGCACTTCCTGGCTCCGTGCAGGCTCTTCTTGGTAAGTTGAACTTAAGTTGACACTCTCTTGGCCTTTTTAAGCTTGCTGTCTCCCAGCATTGATGGAGTTAACGTTTTTTATTTTGTGTGCGATTTGTTTCTTTAAGGCCAGAAAGCCTAGGGTTGAAATAAATCATTCAAAGCCATGGATGAAATGTTGGCTTTGGCTTGTCGGTCTCCCGTGGAATGTTCAGTGATGTCCCCGTAAAAATAACCCATCACAGAAACGACCAACCAGCTGTCTTCATCTCTGTGTCAAAACCATTTTAGGAGCCGCCCAGATCAGGGCCTGGAGGGGACGGGCTTCTGTTGGTGAAGCCCAGGCTCACCTGGCTCTGTCCTGGGGGCTGTGCCAGAGCGCCCCTCCGGCTCTGGCCAGCCTCGCAGGCAGAGCCCCTCCGGTCATCTGAGTGCTTCAGCTGGGTGCTCGCTCGGTGCCCTCGTCCTGTCGGTGCCACGGGTCCAAGGCGGGACATGAAGTTCTTTTTGTTGTTTCTCAGCCGTCAGCTAGAGAAATACAAGATGCAAGGGATTTAAAGTTTCTTTTTTATTTTTAAAAAACTACTTTGGTGGTGTCCGCTGTTGCTTCTCGAACCTTCCCTTTGTGGTGAGCGGGTATAACATGCTACTCTTTGAACTCACAGCTGAAGCTAGCATCCACATGTTATCAAGAAAATTATCTGAAGTGGGGGACAGGAGTCAGGAGCCCTGACCCCATGCTATGCTCAGTGTTTCAGTGCTGCTCAGACACCAGGGGCTCAAACCCCACAACATCCTCATGCACACCTGACTGAGGCCGGCTGGTGGTCAGTACCGGAGGGGCCCTTTGAGTCCACGGCACTGACCGGGCCTCTCTGAAGCATCGCGGACCCTGGAGCATGGCCAGCATTTTGCCTCTGTGAGCCCCAGACCAGCTCAGTGTTTCCAGAGCGACTGTAGAGAAAACAGACTTTCTGAGGTTCTCCACGTTGGTTGGCATCCACCTTCAGGAGCGCAGGGCCTTTCTTCCTGTCAAAAATCTTTCTTCTGCAGTTGTGTTGAGCCTGGGAAAGTCTCGCCAGTTCTTTTGAACTGATATTTTTTTAAGGAGTCAACGTGCCTTTCAGGAAAGATTTGAGTTCTGGCTCTGAGAGTGCGTGGAGGTGGGTGGTGGGGTCCCCTGGCTCTTCGGGCAGGCTGCCTCGTGGCTCTTCTCCGAGGAAGCAGGAGTTACTGCTCCCCAGGGAGAGCCAGGTGGGCCAGGCCAGGAAGGGCAGAACGAGCTGCGCCCACTGCCATGACAGCAGAAGTCACGCGGAGAGCGTCGGTGGGCCCCGCGTGTGCCGGGGCTCCAGGGCAGACGGTGTCACAGCACGAGGGGTTCCTGTCCTGAGGCGCTGAGGGCAGCACTTACGATCAGCCTCGGGGCCATCACAGGAGGGACGGGGTGGGGACAGGGCCTCTCGGTGAGCAGCAGCGCATCCAGCTCAGCTTGCTGGGTAGCACCGATGGGCACAGACCGTCAGAGGGGGCGAGGAGCCTCCTCACAGCCGTCCCATCTGTGCCCTGCAGCGGCAGGCATGTCCAGCCTGATGGGTGATGTTGGGACTATTCATTGGTAGCTGGGCACCCAGTGGCCTGGGCCCTCTTCTGGGTGAGGGGGTGGGATAAGCAAGAGCCCACTTTAAGTTGGGTCGAGGCCTCGAGATTCTTGCTCTTCTGGTGAAAACCATCAAGGGGCCCAATCTCTGCAGCAGTAAGTGTGGGCATACATGGCTGCCAGGCTCTCCAGGCTGCCTGGCTGGTGGGCCGGAGTCTCTCTGGCCAGCAGGCCCCTTCCTGTCACACTCATGCCCCCTGCTGCCTTCAGGCTCCCTCAACGCCCTGCCCCGCCCCCCAGCCCCATTGCCGGAGTGGCTCCTGCGGATGTGGCCCACGATGCTGTCACATTGATGAGTTAGTGACCAGTGGTCAGTGTGGTTGGGGCCTCTACGGGCTGTACCCCACGCACAAGAAGGGCAGGGGCCCTGGGACTGCGTGACTCCTTTAGCTCTCGGGGTATTTGTCTCATCCAGGTGGTGCTCTGGGTCGGCCTGGGCATCCTAGTGATCAGCACGCACACCACCCTGTCCGTGAGCCAGGAGACCCCCATGGACTTGGCAAAGGAGGCCGAGGGTGGCAGGCTTGAAGAGGCCGAGGGCGCAGTGAAGGTAGAAGCGGCCCAGCTCCCAGGTACGTGGCTCCCAGGTATGCACACAGGCCCGCAGCCTTCTCGGCTTCACCGTGGGTCATGGGGATGCAGTCCTCACTTTCCAGCTGTCTCACATGCCCAGCTGCCTCCGGCCTATCCGGGCGATGGAGGGGGCGGGGGGGCTCCTGGGGGCTGCTGTATGCAGCCGCCTCCATGTGCTGCCTGCGTGCGGGGACAGGCTGGACAGCAGGGCAGAGGTCTCAACGCCTCCCCCACCCCCATTCAGAGCACCAGCAGGTAAGTGAGCTTGCAGGTGTCACTCAACGTTTGCCTGTTGTAAGGATGTACATTGTAAGCCCGATTTTCCTGGACCGAATCAGCGATGCCCCTCAGCTCTGTTCCCTGCGGTCTGCCGGCCTTCCCCACGGGGGCGGCAGTGCTGGCTGCTGGTGGATTCCAGGTCCCTGAGGGTGGTGACGCCCAGTAAGCCCAGGTGGGAGTACTGGTCTCCCCGCCTACTGTGAGTGACAGAAGGAAAGCTCCCAAGGGCTGTCCAGGGAGGCAGGTGTGTCCAGGGAGGTGCTTGCGGGGCTGGGCCGCCTGTGGTTGGAGGCTCGGGCCTCTCGGACGTGTTGCCCTCTCTGTTCCAGACTTACCTGTCTATGCTCAGAGAGCCCCTGCAGTTACAGCGCCCCACACCAACTTCCTGCAGGAGAACAGTCTCTCCTGGGGCTCTTTTGGGGGAGCCCTGAGCCCAGAGTAATGGGGCATGCTCTCTTCTGCCTTCCTCGGATGGTGAGGGCCAGCGAGAAGACGCCCCCTTTGGGAGTCCCCAGCAGGGAGGACCCCTGGGGATAACGGTACTCAGCAGAAGTATTAATTGGAGTGGTCAGAAACAGCTTGGGCATCGCCACAGTGGTTGCACGGATTCAGTAACTTGGACGGAAAGAAGCTTCCTGGAGGAGGGAGGGAGATGGCGCCCCTCCACCCTTGTTAGCAGCCCCACTGGGTCCCTCACCCCCGGGGGTCCTGGCCCCAGTGCTTTGGGGACACCCCCAGCAAAATGCGACTCGGACACTGGTTTCCCGTCTCAGCTGGCTGCCGGCCCGCCCGGTAGTGGGCTTCTCGGCATCAGCTGACGCAGCCGGCACTGGGCTGCCTGTCCCCACGGTGCTGGGCGGCCTCCAGCCCGCTGCCGGCGCGAGCAGCTGCATCCTGTCGTGGAGGCGGGTCCCGGGCTCACCTGGAGCCGCCGCGGCCACATCTGGTTTCCATTTCTTCCACGAGTCTGTAACAAACACACGGCCCCTCTCGGAACCACATGCCGTTTGTTTAACTCAAGTCTCCGTGTTTCTCGCCCCCGGCCTCCCCGTCATTGATGGGTTGCCTCGTTGAAGCGGAGCTGGGCCCGTGGGGCCTGGGCCGCGTGCCCCGCAGCCGTCTGCCCATCAGCGTGTGAGGCAGGTTTATTGGTCTCTTTGATGTTGAAGAGGCCAGAACAGTACTAACTCCCCAGAGCCCGAGCTGGGCTTCGGACTGGGGGAGTCCTGCCCTCCTGGGGACACATGGGCCTGGCCACCCCCAGCCTGGCGCTCCCGGCAAGCACGGGGCCTGTGACACGCCTGGTGTGGACAGAAGAGGTGGGCAGGCCTTCCGGAAAGGCTAGGAGACCACTTAACCGTGAGGCTGGCAGCTCCCTCGCGGGTCTGGTGAGTGGGTTTGGAGTCTGTCATGCTCTTCAGCTCCTCCTCTGACTGTGGCCTCATCCCGTTTCTTCCTTTCCCTCCCAGCCCACGGCTTCTCTCGGTGTCAGGAGCCGCCTTGGCCACACACCTCGTACAGCTTGTCCGTCCCCCAGCAGGGACCTGGCCCTGCTTCCGCTGGGTGGGAAAGAATGGGAAGGGCCGGGACGGGGCCTGTGGGCAGCAGCATGTTGGTGCGGGGACACAGCTGGCAGAGGGTGGTCACAGGCCTGAGTGGGAGCTTGCCCTCCCCCATCTCCTTCCTAAATTTCTCTTCTGAGGATGCGTCCCTTGTGCTGCTGTGCCAGGCGCTGGTGCATGCGGGCAGGAAAGCGTCCGACCGCCTGCGACCGATGCCAGCGTGCCCGTGGGGAGGCCCGGCTGCAGGGCTGCCTCCCTCCTTGGTCCCCGCCGCAGCTTTCCCTGTGCCCCGCTGAGAAGGAGCAGTTAACACCATTGTGCCGCGTGACTTCTCAGTTTTTCTGCCTGTGTGTCAGATGCGGCTGTGAGCTCATCTCATCGGTGCTAAGATGACCATGCCAGCTGCAGCCGAATCTGGAAGGACTCCTCGGGAGGGAGGGGCGCTGCCTGCCATGTCCAGCCCCGAGGGACTGGCCCATGACCCCTTTACCTGCTGCGTGTGGGCAGACGTACCCATCTGCAGGAGAGTGTGACGAGTGAGCCAGACGGGGCCGCCCCAGCCACCCATCTGGGGCTTTGGGTCTAGGGACCCATTGGGATTCCTGCACATCCAATAGAGCGTGCTAGACAGGGTTTCCCTTGCTGCCTAAGTCAAGAAGAGCAGGGGTTCCCAAGTAGACTTCCTCACGGCAGCAGTGAGGCAGGCACTTTGGAGGTTGTCAGGAAAGGTACTTAGAAGCAGCACCGGGCCTTTTTAAAGGACTGTTGGTGGCTGCTCCGGCTCTCTGCATGGCCCTGGGGTCCCTTGCATCTCCTGAATTTGGGGTTTACTTCCAGTCAACAGGGATTGCATTTGTGGAACTCTGGTGTGATTTTAAGAGACACTTTACTTTTGTGCTTGGCAGTCAGAGGACTGCTTCCATCTTCACTGATCACAGGATACAGAGAGATGCCTCCAGACTCAGAATGGGGTCCTGCAGGGGAGAGTCAAGGAAGAGGAGCCCCTGGCCCTGACCCTGTCTTCCGAGGTGGAAGTAGTCTCGAAGGCAGATTCTCGTTGCCGTGGACAGGCCTGTTCTGGATGTCACACCCAAAAACGGCCGCACGTTCCCAGGTTTCAGATCTGTGGTTGTCTGTCTGAGCACTGAAGAATTGATGCTTTTGAACTCTGGTGTTGGAGAAGACTCTTGAGAGTCTCTTGGGCTGCAAAGAGATCCAACCAGTCCATCCTAAAGGAAATCAGTCCTGAATATTCATTGGAAGGACTGATGCTGAAGCTGAAACTCCAATACTTTGGCCACCTGATGCAAAGAACCGACTCATTTGAAAAGACCCTGTTGCTGGGAAAGATTGAAGGCAGGAGGAGAAGGGATGACAGAGGACGGGATGGTTGGATGGTGTCACCGACTTGATGGTCACGAGTTTGAGTAAACTCTGGGAGTTGGTGATGAACAGGGAGGCCTACTGTCCAGCAGTCCATGGGGTCACAAAGAGTTGCGTGCGACTGAGTGGCTGAACTCAACTTGGGTCCTGTGTCTCTCTGAGCCAGTCACAGAACCACCTGGTGTCCACACTAGACGTGTGACCAATGGCTAACAGTCTTCCCGGAGCTCCTGGTAGAAGCACCATCAGGAGGGTCTGAGTGTGGATGGGGCCAGGCAGGTTAGAAAGCTCCCTGCCCAGCAGTACTGAGGCAGACATGGAGTTTCCCTGCGTGGTGCCCACTTTGGGGAGTGGAGGCCACAAAGTTGAGGCTGAGAGGAGGCCCCGCCAGGCCAGGGCGCCCTCTGCTGGCCACTCCCTCTGATTCACTGCTACGTCTGGAAGGTGAAACAGGCCAAGCCCCTGCTTGGCCTTCATCCTTCCCTGGGGTGACCACCCTGGGTGAATGCAGGCTGTTCTTCAGTTGCTAATTAGGAAGTTTGGTGTTAGTTTTACTGTGGCCCAGAGGCATTGCTGGCAAACTGTCCCCACGAGGAGCTCTGGTTTGTTTTAGAAAGCACTGTGTCCATTGCCGAGGACAGCTGCGAAGTGCCCCAGGCCCGGCTGCTGTGGGCAGGGTGGCCACGTTGTGGACTCATGCCCCTTGCTCACCCGAGCCCCCGGTCATTCCTTTGCCTGGTGATGGATAGATTTTGAGTTGGTCCTACAACATGATGGAGATATGCTTTGTTTTGTTGTGGTTTTCCTTCCCTTCCTGGCCCCGTCTTAACGGTCTTCCACTGGACAGCACCTCTTGATTTTGACCCCCAGGGGCCTCTGGGGGCTGGGGACAGGGGTGTTACCATGGTGTGGAGCAGACACCACACACTCACGTGAATCAGTCGCTTGATTGAATTGTGGAGCCCTGCGTCCCGCTCCTGCCCAGCGCCGTCCCCCCTCTACTTTGCTTTGGGCACTAAGCCTCAGCTGCTGCAGGTGCCCCCGGCGAGCATGGCAGGTCAGCCCAGGTCCCTCCTCCTCCTCTGGGGGAGGGAGCAAGCCCGCCTGAACAGGATTGTCGTGAATCCCCCCAGAGCCGCTTTGGGGTCCCACGACTGCGGGGCATTCTGCCTCCCCTCTTGCAGGCAGCTTGTGCCCTGAAGGCGGAAAGCGGTTGCTTCGGGCCTCTGGGATGAAATGACTTGTTAAATCTTTTTTTCCCCCCCAGATAGTTTTTTAGTTTCTGCCACTTTTGCCTAATAGGTAGAGAGTGGTTTTGTTCATGGAGAGAGTTTCCTAAGGGGCTCCATTTGGGCCACCCTCGTGGCCCTCTCCCCGAGGGCCCGCCGTGACTGAACTGTTGGGCTTCTGGGAGGATGAGGAGGCCCATGGGATACAGGCGTGTGCATGAGGCCAGCTTTGTGGGCTGTGCCTCTTTTTCACCTTCCTTTGGATAGGAATTTTCACTTCTGCAGCTAGAAGTTGACAGAATTGCAAATCAACCTCCCATAGGCGTTTTCCTTAAGCATTTTTCTCCTCCCCTTTCCCCTTGGCCTGCAGCAAGGGCTGGTTGGGCTCAGGGAGGGTGACTGTCCCGGGGAGGGATGATGCTGGGCGCTTAGAGTTCCCAGGCCTCCAATGGCAGGCTCGTGCTGCCACCTGGTGGTGATGGCCGCTTTATGCGGGGTGTCGCTCTTCTGCACCCAGTTAGGTATAAATTGCATTTTGACATATTTTTGTTATGAATACACATGAAAAATGACAGTTTTCTGTGCTACTTAGCTGCTAATGATTGAACAGGAAAAAAAATATAACTGCTTAGGCTCTGCCATTCGCCTGGGAAATGTGATTACAATCCAGGGAAAACCGCCCAGTTGCCGTGCTGATTGGCGGTGTAGCCATGTGGAAACACCGCTCAATTATCTGTGCCGTGCTTACAGGCCAGAATCCAATTGTGGACGTGGCTGAGGACGGCCGAGATAAGCCGAAGCTGCCAAATGAGAAAGATGAGATGGAGCAAGCCCAGATTAAGGGCCCCGTGAATGTGCCCCCAAGGGAAGACGCCAAGGAGAAGCAGGAGGCAGCACAGCTGGATCGCCCTGGTCAAGGTGCTGCGACTGCCTGGGTGGGGGTGTGGGGGGCGGTGTTCACGGGGGCGGGACCTCAGCTGGACATCAGTCACGTGGTTGGTTGGTTCACAGACCTGAAGAGGGAAAGCTGCCCTGGGAGGGAAGGCTGAGTCACCCCCCACCCCCACCCCAGCTCCCCAGCATTGTCCGTCTCCTTCCAGGAGTTGCGGTACCTCTGGGCGAGGCCCACCGTCACGAACCCCCTGTGCCTCATGACGAGGTGGTAGTGGATGAAGGTCAAGACCAAGAAGGACTGGAGAAGGAGCGGCCATCCAAACACATGGATGAAAGGGCCCTGGGGGGCAAGGGTCAAATGGTACCACCCCTGCTGGATTCAGGACGAGAGAGACCCAGACAGGACCAGGCTTTGGAGGCAGCGGGCAGTCTTCCCAAAGATTCTCAGAAGGTTCCAGAAGAAAATGGTCAGCCAGCCATTGAGCCTGTGAAGGAGGACCTGGGGCTGGGCGACAGGGGCGTGCATCAAGGGCCCCAGGCAGTGCTCCCCGAGGGGCAGGACGTCCCAGTGGCAGGCGCAGGGGCCAGAGCAGATGGTGCCTTGCTGCCTGGCCATGCCGTGGGGGCCATGGGCAAGCCGGAGGAGAAGAAAGAGCCTGGTGGGTGTAGGCTCCATCCTGGTGGGGCCTGGGAGAGGCTGGGGACGGGGCGGGAGATGCTGACCACCCTTCCTTCTGTCGCGCTGCCTCTCTTTTCTCGCAAGAGAGCTTGTGTTTGTAGCAGCGCTGATGCAGCTGTCGGGGCTTGGCAGCTCCTCTGACATTTGTCACACACTTGTTCGCCAGACCCGTAAGTGCCAGGTGCTGGGCTGCTCCTGCGTGTCTGGGCGCACACGGGGCACGGCGCGGGCCTGACGGGTAGCTCCTTGTTAAGTGCCATCTCAGAGCTACTGATGGTGGTCCCCGCATGCTAATTGACGAATGTAGTTGACACTGGCTCCCTGCCACCAGACTGTGAGATGTTAAATATAATTTTTTTATTACCTCCCTGGTACTCATCAGGTTGAATATACAGTACCAGGGAGGGAGGGCCAACGTGGAGGGTGATTTTAGGAAATATCGGCCTCCTCCTCTTGTCCCCCCTCCACCTTCTGAGTTTTCCTGCAAGCCTCCTGAGTCTCTGCCTTGTGTGCAGGTGGGAAGGCTCCCCTCCTGGAGGAGAAGCCAGGCCCGGGGGCAGCGCCGCAGGCAGAGCCTCGAGAGCAGAGGACCGAGGAGGGACAGGGCGGGGAGCACGCTGGCAGCAAGCTGGAGGGTAAGGCCTTTGCTTTCTCCCTGCATCCTCCCAAGGCTTGGAGATACTGCCGCTTCCTTCTGGAAGCGGAATGTGGCCCAGAAGGAGACACGGGCCCGTTGTCTTGCCAGTTTCCTGCTGAGGAAGGATCTTAAATAGCTCCCCTGCCAACTAACAGCCTTCTCTCCTCCCTTTTCACTTCCCTAGGAATGTTTTTAGCTTCTTTTCTCCCCCTTTAAAAACAAACCTGTCACTGTCACGTGACTTTCTATTCCCATTTGTATCTCATTTCAAAATAGACACGTTAATATTTCCAATAAGTTGGCCAGGTGTGGGGGCATTGGCGAGGGTGGGGGGGCTGGTGGCTCACTGCTGTCTTAGCACTTCCCTGCCACCGTGGCAGCAGCTCCCGCCCCGTCTTAGCTGGGGCCGGGTGGGGACCTTTGTACCCACCTGCAGTGAAGACCTAGCAACTGTCCCAAAGCGAAAGCTCATTTAATCTTTTCTCTCCAGCGAACAAAACTTGCTCTGCATCCTCCTCCAGACCTTCATGCCCATTTTGGGGTGCTTCCGGCTCTCTGCTTTTGATGCCCCCCTCCTCACAGCCCCAACTGGTCAGGCACTGCCCTGCACTAAAGGAGGTGGTGGCAGCTCTCCCAGCAAGTGATCACTCTTCTGGTTTCTTTGGTCCCCATGCTGAGCCCCCGTGGGGTCACCCTATTTGCTAGCGGTGTCCACAGAGCGGCCCCCGGGTGTTTCACTGTGTGCTCTGAGAGTCTGGGTCTGTATGTGGGGATCATGGTACAGCACTCAGGTGGGTTCATGGGATGCTCATGCCTTGCTGCCCCACAAGCTGCTTCCCAGAAGGCCCTGCAGCCTCGGGATAGCCGTCCCAGAGCACCAGGCCCGGGAAGCCAGCCGAGCCTCTGCACGCAGAGGCCAGGAAGGCAGAGCTGAGGGTCCTGGGTTTCCTGGAGCTCGGATGCCGTGGAGTTCTGCATGTTGCTGTCTTTGGTTTCAGTCTGTTTACTGGTCCTGGTCCTCACAATCTGTTACCTAATCTTGTTTGATTCTTTGACTTTTTCTTTTCTGAAAGAACTTTGATGGTTTCCTATTCTGCCTTTCTCCAAACGCCTCTCAATGGGATGCACAGCTGAAATCAGAAAGATGGTGGCAGGTAGGAGTCGGGAGGAGCATCACAGTGAAGGTTTTTGTGGGGGTTTAAAGATGAGACAGCAGACAGTGTGAGCACTGAGTCCGGTAGCGCCTTGCATGGGGTCAGAGCCCGGGATCCACACATGGTCTGTCCTGCAACTGGGCTCAGCCGCAGCCCCTCAGGTGGGGTCCCCCTTGATGCCCCAACCCACTCGCTTCTAGTCCACATGCCCTGGTGTCCCTTAACCCCACTGGGGCTCCACCGTAGGGCGCCACCACAGGACAGCCAGGTGCAGCCTGGAAGCACCTGGGCACTCCCAGAGATGGGGCGGGTCCTGCATGTGACTTCCGCCATGTGCATGGCCTGGTATTAATGTGCTCTGCACGTGTGTTAATATCTGTGCAGCTCTCATGCCATCCATGAGTCTGATCCCTGTGGTCCTGGTGGGCCGAGCAGTTGTACATGGAGCTCGGGCTGAGGGCTCAGTTTATCACCTCCACTCTGCTTCCCATCTGTCCCATGTTGCTTCTGGCTGGACATGGTGCACTTCCCCCCCACCCCAGCCTTGGGCTAGGGCTAGTCCTCCGAGGAGCCAGTGAGTCAGGGGGCCTGCTCTTTAGGAACCCTCCCTTGGGGACAAGTGGTGTTGGCAGCATGGTCATGGTCAAGGGAGCTGGTCTGGAACTCTGGGATGGCTCTGTGCACATCCCTTGTCTAAAGAGGGTGGGGGGAGCCCCGAGATGATCCACAGAATGTAGGCTTTCTCAGGCAGGCATCTTGGTCACCTTAGGATGTCTGGATGTGTGTCTGGTGGAGAGCAGGGGGCTGGATCACCCGGGCTGGCCAAGGGACCCATCCTCCACGTGCTTAGCCTCAGCATGTTCTTCATGGGCACTGGCCTCTGGGGGGGAGCCATGGCAGTCCCTGGGAGAAGGCCAACCCTGCCCTGTTCTGGGGGGTCACAGGTCACTGTTGGGGAGGCCAGGCCAGCACACCTGCATGCGCTCAGCATGGGGGCCCCACTCGGGGGTGTTAGCTCTCGCCACTCCCAAATGTTCTCTTCTTCGGATTCGAGCTTTTCCATCTGACAACCTGTACAGTTACATCATCTTTCAAAGCTTCCTGTTTAAAGACTCGTGTTATAAAAGTTCCTTAAACCTGGACTGCTGGCTCTACAGAGCTGACCCAGTGCTGACGTGCTTGCAGTGCGTTATGAGCTTTCCACACCCAAGGTGTTCAGCCTTGGGGCCTCTTCTCAGTCCACAGTCTGTGGGGGCCCTTCCTACACACACCTGCTGCAGCTGGCCTGCTCCCAGCTCACCTGGCGCTCCTCCCCTGTCAGCTGCAGCCAGCTTCCTGGGGGAGGCGGGGCCGGCGGGAGCACTGGCGCAGCCTTCTCACTGAGGTCCCAGCTCTTGTTGCTGCTGAAGGGGAAGATGGTTCTGTTTGTCTTTAAAATTCTCACCTTGGAGGAAACTTTCTTAAAAAGCCAGTGTTCTTTTTTAGAATAGTTGATAGTTCGAGTCACCAGCCCAGATCACTGTCATTTGTGGTCACAGTGCGTGGGTGCTGGCTCAGCCGGGTAGAGGGGAGTGCCCAGGAGGCGTCCAAGGGAGGGGCCCACAGGCCACCTTGGCCTCCCTGCATGCATCATACTGCCCTCAGCCCAGCCAAGCGCCTTTGTAGCCCCCAGGCTCTGACCGCGTGTGTTTTCTGCACCAGAAGCCGGCCGGGCGGAGATGCTGGACCACGCCGTACTATTACAAGTGATCAAGGAACAGCAGGTGCAGCAGAAGCGCCTCCTGGACCAGCAGGAGAAGCTGCTCGCGGTGATCGAAGAGCAGCATAAGGAGATCCACCAGCAGAGGCAGGACGGCCAGGAAGGCGAGGACGGCAAGTCCGGGGGAGGGAGGGGGAGAGGGGCCGGGCAGGCCAGGGGTGGTTGCTGCACCTGCTCAGGGATGAGGGGTTGTCACTTTTAAAAAAGAATTGTGCTTGTTTATGTATGTATGTATTTTTGGCTGTGCTGGGCCTTTGCCGCATGGGCTTTTCTCTAGCTGCAGAGAGCCAGGGCCACTCTCCCACTGTGGCATGCTGGCTTCTCTCGTTGCAGAGCACAGGCTCTAGGCAGTAGTTGCGGAACTTGGGCTCAGTCGTTGTGGTCCTGAGCTCAAGAGCACAGGCTCAGTACTTGTGGTGGATGGGCTTAGTTGTTCCACGTCACGTGGGCTCTTCCTAGATCAGGGATCAAACCCATGTCTCCTGCATTGGCAGATTCTTTACCACTGAGCCACCAGGGAAGCACAGGGGTTGTCCCTTAATTCGTGAAAGCCAGAGTCGCCTGCCCTACCGCCTCCCCCCGCCCCCCATCCCCGTTGGATCTGTGGCTCTGTGGTCTAGAGTCCTGCTGGGCGAATTTAAGCAGGTGTTTGTATTCCTTGATTGCTGGTAAGCTGGCTTCATTTAATCACTGCGTCGGTAGCTCCTGCTCATCTCTGTGGCTAAACGGGTACCTGACTTCATTTGCAGTGGACGTGCAGCCTGAGCTGGGGGTGGCCGCACCCAGAGGTAAGGAGCAGGAGGTCCATGATGCGGGGATGGCGGAGCGTCCCCCGCCGCAGCCTGTGGAAGTCCTGCCCGGCGCTCCTGGGCGTCCCGCCGCTCCTCCCCAGGGGCACAGCCAGCGCTCCGTGGAGGAACCTGAGGGGGCAGCGGGCAGAGCCCCAGCTGCACCTCCCGGCGGTGCTGACTCGCAGCCCTGGGCAGCTCTGGCTGAGCCAAGGGAAGGCCGGCAGGGCGCTGTGCCTGAGGCTAAGGGTGCGGGCGTGCAAGAGCGGCTCCCTGTGCTGGAGCCTGCCAGGGTGCCCGGGAGCCCAGAGCAGCATGGGGCTGGGGATGTCCCCGGGCAGAGTCGGGATGTTTTTGGTGGAGGCGCCCATGAGAAGAAGAAACCTGGGAAGGAGGCAGCAGCTGCTGGTGCAGACACTCAGGAGGCAGATGTGCTGGGGGTGGGGGCAGCGATTGGGGCCCCTCAGGTAAAGTCCCAGCAAGTGAGCCGAGACCGGGCACCTGGAGGCAGGTTGGGGGTAGCCGCCCCCCAGGCCCAGGTTGTGTTACATCAGCCAGAACACCGGGCCGACCCTGCTGGAGGACAGGGCGGGCAGCAGGGTGGTCATTTGGAGATGAGGAAGGAGGCCCCTGGCAGGGAGCACATGCCTGCTCCCTGGGAGAACACCGCTGGCCAGGAGCCTGAGCAGAGGCCAGACCCTGAGCTCGGGCCCAAACCCGCCATACCTGGAGATCAGAAGCCGGACAACGCCAAACCCAACCGGGACTTGAAAGTCCAGGCCGGCTCCGACCTTCGGAGGAGACGGCGGGATGTAGCTCCTCTGGCAGAGGCAGGGCTGGCCCCGAAGGACGGGGTCATCATCAGCTTCAACTCACTGCCCGACGTGCAGGTCAATGACCTCCGCAGTGCCCTGGAGACCCAGCTGCACCAGGCCGCTGGGGGCGCCCTGCGGGTGGTCCCTGGCCGCCAGATCAAACAGCTGCCTGGGGCCCTGGAGGAGCCCTGAGCCCCACTAAGGCCAGGGTGCTCCGGTCAGCTGGTGAACCTGGACCACGGTGGGTGCCAAGCCCCAGAAGTCAGGCCCAGGGTGGAGTGATGGCTCTGCAGCTGTGGCCACTTCCAGGCTGACTCATGATTCAGCTCCTTTCCTGCAGCCTTGAGGAGAAACAGCCACTCCCTGAGACCAGGAAACGCGACTTGCCACCTCTGTGGCTGTGGGAGCCACTGGGGTTCAGGTGGCGATGTTGGGGCTCTGAGTGCTGACTGCAGCCCTGGCTCCCCGGCTGCCATGAGAGACAGGTGTTACCCCAAACTTTAATTCCTTATTGATGTTCTCTGTGACTGTCAGTACAAAGCCTGAGTAAATGCTTCTGCCTTCACCCCGTCTCACAGCAAATGCTGCGTCAAGACTGAGAGGCTGGACAGGCCTGTGGGTCCAGCCGCCTCCGCCCTGGTGCTCTGCTCTGCATACTTCGGTCTCCCAATTGAGTGGTTGTGAGATTTAAAAAGTAAAACAGACCACTGCTGTCTGGTTGGTGCCGAGGTGAATCACCCAAAGGCTCCCATGCCACAGACCAAAACCGTGACCATGAAACCTGGGTTCGAGGCCCAGTGGGGAGGGGTGCACGGCCTCACTTCTCACCGCTTCTCACTTCTTCCAGGGCAGCATCTCCCCTGGGTTTGCACCCATGGGAGTCATCTTTTGGGAGGGCTTTTGTGGTGTTTTTTGTTGTACTTTGTTTTAAGGTGCAGAAAGGCCAGTGGTCACCCCCGAGCCGGGCTGGTCAGCAGGTGACCTGACATGCTGGGCTGTGCCCTCAAGAGCCTGGGGCCTTCATCTGCTTTGTGCTTTGGGCTGTATGTGCCTCGTTCCCCTCTGGGGGCAGGGGCCGCTCCAGACCCTGCCCCAAGGGGTCCATGGTGGGGAGCCACTCACTGATCGCTAGCCAGGGCTGCCCAGGCCACGTGACAGCTTCAGCCTTGGTCTTGGCTCACCTCTCCCCTGTGCCTTTTGAAATGGTTTTATCGTTGACTGTGATTTCTATGTTATCTTGAAGCCTCAAAATGAATAATAAAAGGAGTGGAATCCTCTGGAAGCCAAGCTGATTCCCCACGAACCCCGGGCACTGCTCACACGGAGGGGAACTCAGTGAAAGGCGTCCGGGTCTCAGTGCTTCCCGCCCTCCATTCTTAACTAAAAACAATTCCAAGCAAACTGTACCGGCTGGAAGTTTCCCCCGGGTTGGAACACCGTTTGTGGTTTTGGGGTGGGATTGCACATCCAGCCCTGTTTACCTGAATCTCTCACCTTGACCCAGCGTTCTATCCTCTCAGTTTCTGCAAAGATAACTTCCTCCTCAGAGCAGGTGCTGCGGCCTTGAGAGCAGCAGTGCAGCCTCTGCCGTCGCCCGCCGTTCCCGCACCTCCGGGCGCTTGGGGTCCTCGGTCCCAGTCAGTGCTGTCCTCTCCTCCGGGTTCTCCGCTCCCCTCCCCTCCCATCCTCTCCTTTGGGAAAGATCTGGGCAGACCTCTGGGTGGGGTCACCATGACCAGTACTGCAGGGAGCCAGGAGGGCTGGGAGCCAGTGCTTTGCTTTCTGACCACAGGCTACCCCTCCAGCTGGGTCCCCTGGCCGGTAGATGTGGCCAGTGCAGCACACCGGGCCACCAGGAGTGACCCTCTATGTTGGCAGATACACTTGGCAGACACGAGGCCTGGCTGGCCTAGGTGACTGGGACAGGACCCTGTCTGTACTCCCGTTCTGGAATGGGGCCCCCAAGCCCAGCCTGGGGTGGGAAGAAACCAAGGCCGAGGCTGGGTATGGCCTCTCGTGGTGTAGCTGAGCCCCGAGGCTGAGGCCGAAACAGGTGCGTACAGAGCCACACGGGGTGCCTGCCTCCTGGTGACACAGCTGAAGCAGCAGCAGGAACCATTTTTCCTGCATCCTGACACAACTCCGTTGAATTCCCTCCCATAAACACAGTTTTGAAGACAGGTTGAGTTTGGGGAGGGGAGCCAGGGAGGTTCGTGAGCTGACTTCAGTGTGGTGAGCAGCCTGGCCCAGCCAGTGGATCACGTCCGCAGCCCTGGACCTGAGATGTGGCTGGTGGCCTCATCTGCCCCCGTGAACTGGAATCTGAAAGGATGTTAGGAGCACTGGGTGGGACAGTTCTAGAAGCAACCAGAGCGCCTGTGCACAGCAGAGATGCCAGAAGCTCTAGCCAGCAGGCTGCCAAAGTGCAGAGAGCACAAAGGGTCAGAAAGAGGCCATCCTCAGGCAGGAGGCACCTGCTGGGTGTGCATGCTGCCTCGGCAGACAGGGAAGGGGTGGCATTCTCAGCAAGCCTGTTTCCCTGGCCCACTCCTCCCTCCTGCCCTCAGCCAATCTGAGGGGCCATCGCCCCTGGCTGGGATGGGGGTCATTTCAGTGATGTCTAGTCCTGAAATCCAGTGGTGACGGTGAAACATGACTGCCCAGCTAGCCAGTCTTTTAACAGTCCTAAAAAACCTTGAACGGCATATGGCTCCCCTCCAAGGCTGCCCTGGGAACTGCATTTCACTGGGATGATAGCTCAGAGATAAGGGGTTTCAGCACTTTGTGGGGGAAGTGGAGGAGCCTTTATAAGAGGGAACAGCTCCAGGCCTCAGGGCATGGGTGCTCTGGGACAGTAGGGCCTGGGTGGAGCCAAAGGACAATGTGACCTCCACACCCTGGGGAAGGACGCTCTGGGATGACATGCCCAGCAGGCAGCACTCAGGATGCTGAAATCTTCCTGCGTCCCGCTGGGTTTCCCTGGAGCTCCAGCACGTGTGCTGCTGCGGCCTTACTGAAGCTCAGGATGAGGGGTGGGACCAGAGTGGGCAGAAGCCTGGCCAGGATGGACCTGGGCTCAGACTCCAGAGGCTGTGGAAGGGAGGGTGGGGCAACCCCGTGGAGCAAGTCTCACAGGCACTGGGTTCCTAAAACTGGACCCTCCCTGGGTTCTTCACCCCTTTGTCTGGAAGAGCAACCCCCACCTTTTTTTCTAAGTCAGAAAAAAAAAACCCATCAGTATCAGGTTCCTACAGCTCGGACCTGTCCTTCACGGTGTCACTGTTTTCTCTCTGGTCTGTGCTGTAACCTGGTAGTTACTTCTAGATGCTTCGCCAGACTCAGATGACATGCCTTTGGTGAGAATTCTTTAAAGAATGAGACTCGCAAGGCTGCTTGTTCATAGCCCATGCACTCATTCTGCAGATGACAAAACAAATCTTACAGTATCTGATCTGATCTTTACTGTGGGTTCACTGCATCTTATTCTCCCCAAATCCTTAGGTGTGCAAGGCTGGAAAACCCATTCTCTGCTCATGCGCGCCTAATGTGTTTCCAGTCCTTTTAGCCCCAAGAGCTTTCGAGGTTTTGGACGCTTGCTCCTTGAGGCCATGAGTGCCAGGCGCCCAGGGACGTGGATTGGAGCTTGTAGTCCTTCCTAACGGCCTCCTGTCAGGGTCTTCTTGGCCTGGAAGATAGAGGGCTGTGTCTGAATGGGTTGCTTTCAAGTTAGACATGGTTTCAAAGTTAAGAAAACTACCACACCAGAAGCCACCTCCTGGCAAATAAATGACAAAGAGCTTGGCCACGAGTATGCAGCATGGGGCCAGGCTGGTTGGGGCACTGGGGAGCCTGGGGCTGGGCTCAACGTGCTCTGTGGCCTCTCCCACCCCTGCCTGGCACTGTGCCACCAATGAGTACCATTTAGTCCTCCCCCTTCAATAAAGGAATCTCTAGATCAGAGATGCTGAAACACTTGCCCAGAGACGGGCTCCCCTCCTGCCTCCTCATGCACCCCCACAGAGCCTCAGGGTGCAGGCAGAGTAGACAAAATGGCTTGTCTTTAAATGAGAAACCCCCAGGTTCCCTGTCCTGAACTTCCAGTGCCTGGGGCCTGTGGTTAGGTTGCCCTCAATGGAAAACAGCAGGAGAGGCAGCCACGCGCTCCTGGGGGCAGGACAACATGACAGAGGCAAAGGAGCGTAAGGAATCAGAGAGGATCAGATACCTGTGATCCTGACTAAGAACCACAGGCGGTAGGGAAAAGCCTGGTTTGGCCAGGAGTGTGTGATCTTTATTTTACATGTGAATCCTTCCAACCACTGACCACAGGATGAAGGTTTGTACCTCCCTGAGGGAGTGCTCTGAGTAAAGCAGGGAAGCTGCCAAGAGCCAGGAAGCAAGTCCAAGTGACACGTGCATCTTGGATGAAACATGTCAGATCAGAGATTGGTGACAAGGGCGGAAGCCGCATATCCCAGCCACAATGATTGCTAGGAAGGTGCAAGGGGTTCTTTGAGCCCTCCGGGAAATGAAGTATGGCCCATGCCTTCTCCATGCTGGAACATAGGGAAACTGCCTCGGATTCCCTAAATTCTGGTGAGCTGACCCAACTGCCCCCTCTCAGGTCCAGTACTCAGCACCAGCAGCTCTGGTGAATAGAACTGACTGGGCATCGTGGCCCACCCCAGACCCACCGAGTCGAGGGAACCCAGGACCTTGACATCTTGGGCACCCCTCAAAACCTTGTGCTAGCCTCATTACAGGCAGCCTCCGTGGCGGCGGGGGTCGCGCCGGCTGGTGTGGGGCTGTGCCCCGTTGAAGCACCTGTTGGAGCCCAACATCGAACCCAGAAGAAAAGGAAGCCCGTTTCCCGAGCGGGTAACGTGGGTCCCCGCCCCCTAGGGTTCCACCCCCGGGCGAGGCCGGCGTTCACTTACCGCAGCAGCGAAGCAGCTCCGCAAAGCCTCGAACTCCTGAGCGCACAGATCCTTCTTCAAGCAGCCGCCCGGGGCCGTGGACGCCTGCACGCACCTGCCGTAGGCCGCGGCCTGGGGGCGGATGGAGACGGACGAGGGTCGCCACAGTCCTCGCGCCCGCTGATTACCCGGGGCTGACCCCGCCGCCGCCGCTCCCGGGTCACCACTACCCGCCCCCCGCCAGCCCGCACCCTGCCCCGCGCGGCCCTTCCTGCCCCGCCTGACGACTGCGCACCTCGGCCCCACAGGCAGCTAGACACTCGGGGAAGGCGCGGAGGCGGCTTCGCACGCGACCCCACACAGCTCCGTTCCCCGACATGAGAGGCTCTTCCCGGCACCTGTGGGCGCCGCCATCTTAGGTCCGGCCTCTTCCGGCGCCCAACAGCCTGATAGGCAGGCACTTCCGCCCACAACCTTTCTTGCGCTTTGTCACTTGGTCAGGCTTAGCCCTCACCTCTGCCTCTCCGGAACCGCTCTCAGTCTCCCAGAGCCCTGCAGTTGGCTCGTTGTCGGTCGCTGTCCTTGGACTTTGTATTCGTTCACGCGCAAATTGTTCCCCGAAGTCGGCCTCAAGGCCCTCCTCACTCGAGTAATTGGCCCGCGGGGTCAGACTCACGCAATGATTGGCGGGGGCCCGGGCCTGGCGGAAGCGGGGCGGGGCCGGAAGGTGGCCGGCACCATGGCGGCCACGCCGCCGCTGCGGGACCGCCTGAGCTTTCTGCACCGGGTGAGTGAGTGCTGGCGGCCGCGGTCCCACCACGCGCCGCCTCCTGGCCTCGCCCCCGGCCCAGGCCGACCGCCTCCCTGGCTGCGCACCTCCCCCGCGGGATCCCCGCGCCCTCCTGCTTCTGCCAGGCTTGGCGTCCCCTTCGTCCCCCTCTGTCCCCTCCCACCTCTCCTCTCGCCTCTTTCCCTGTCTTCCGGCCGCTTCAACATCCCAGAACACTCTTCACCTCAAATCCTACCCTTCGGCCCCTCCCGAGGCTGGGGAACCCCACAGCCTTGGGGGGCGGCAGGTCAGGCCACCCCTGTGTCGGGTCCACTGGGAAGAGTGAGACCCCCTTGAACAAAATCCAAGTTTTTCTGTTTTCTTACCCAGCTTAAAGTAGCTTTTCAGAAAAAGAAACTGATCCCCCGAACTCTGGCCGAGATAACCAGACGCTGATTCGAGGAGCGGCAGAAAACCTTTTATTAAGTGGTCCAGTGGGGGAAGCCCTGAATTCCAGTTCAAACTGTGCGGAGAGGACTGGGCGTTTTCAGGACAGGACAGAAGGGTGGAGTTCAAGTGAAAAATGGCAGGCGTTTGGGCGGTTTTGGGGGGATACGGCTGCTGTGCTGACAACTGGTGGTTACAGAAGCTAAGAGCCCATCGTACAGTGGGAACTGGGGGACAGACCCTGTCCCTCCTGGTGGTTACATTTCAAGGAGTGGCCTTCAGGTCCTTGAGAAAGACTCTCCCAGGTTGTAGGAGGTCTGGGTTCCTAATTGTAGAAAATGCTCCTGAAGTGAGCCTGAACCAGCCCAAAGTCCAGGGTCAAGAAAGGGAGGTTGGGGTCTGTCACCTGAAATAGACCAGAATGAACAGTGAATTCTGGCACTATGAGCTTCCGCAGGCAGGCACTGGGAGTGAGGGGGGTGCTGGGTTCACCCTCATGCTGCCGAGAGACCTGTCAGTTCTCTTTGAGCAGAGGTTTTGGTATGTGCCGAACATGCCAAGGTCCTGCAGACCTTTCCAGCTTCCCTCTGGGTCTTGGTGGACAAATAGCATAAGCAGCCTCTTGGAACATTCAGGCCAACGGTGTCTGTGGCCAGCACCTCAGAGACTGCACCTGAGGTCTCCTGTCCTGTCTACACTGAGGCTCATACCCCCCAGATGTGCCCTGAGGTGGAATGGGTGTTTCTGGTTTTTATCCCTAGAAATTGTACATCTTTGTGCTGAGTCAACTCAGTGTAAACACTTTTGTGCTGACAGATAAGCGTGAGACACACAGCTGAGTCGGTTCTTGTTTTGAGTTTTTTCTGTGGGATCCCTTCTTGGAAGTGGCGCTGTAGGTCTGTCAGGGTGAATGATTGTGTCACAGGGGCTCACCCGAGGAGTCTTTTTTTTTTTTTGCCAGTCTATAAGTTGCTATGCTAAAGGGGCTTTTAAGTTGTGTGGCTGTAGGCGTAGGGGCCTGGGGGGCCATGCTGAATCGTGACCTTTAGGGCCTGTCACCATGGAGACCACCACCCATTTCCTCTTCCCAGGCGTTCATCCTAGCCTCCAGAAGGGAGGCTTCTGCAGGCTCTCTGTGGCCAGTGGGAGCATTGCTCTCTTTGGGTCCCCTGACCCTGTGGCACGCCAACTATAAGTTGTGTGGAAACTGGGATCCCCAAGAATGAGGGCTCCTGTTGCCACTCACTGTGGGCTGGGCTCTCGCTCCCTTTCAGCTCCCGATTCTCCTGAAGGGAACGTCGGATGATGATGTCCCGTGTCCGGGCTACCTGTTTGAGGAGATTGCCAGTATCCTTCCTTGTGGATACATCTGGGGGCCCTGTAGCCTCTCCTACCTCATCTCCCAGGGTCCTGGGCTTCTCCTACCCTGAGGGGGCCCTGGCTCCTTTCCCATAGCAGCTAGGTGTGTGGGCTCTGAAAGTCACCTTACTGATGACTTGAGGCTTAGACCCTAGAAGCCGGGTGTTCCTGAAACCAGGGTCTGGGGTGGGTGTCTGTGGTGGAGGGGGCCACACTGAGGAGTTTGATGGCAAGAAGGCCCGGCTTCTCTCCCTGGCCAGGGCATTGTGTGGCCCAGGGTTAGCTCGCCCCTTCCCTAACCGAGCGCCTCCCAGAGATCTCCCACGAATCCCTGGGCAGCAGCCAGTGTCTCCTGGAGTACTTGCTGAACCGTCTGCACAGCGGCTCTGGCCGCGTGAAGCTCAAGGTGAGTCCAAGTGGCTCCAGATGCCTGCCCGGGGGTTAGGTCAGGGCCCCGTCCTACCCCTGGTGGTGAGGCTGGAGGGGAGGGATGAGCTGGGGGCATGGGGGGCTGTGTCGGGTGGGGCACCCTTCTGTGGACCCAGCTCTGCCCACCCCCCCATCCCTGCTGCCCCAGGTGCTGAAGATCCTGCTGCACCTGTGTGGTCACGGCTCCTCTTCCTTTCTGCTCATCCTGAAGCGCAACCCTGCCTTCATCCAGGAAGCTGCGGGTACTGGCCAGCACTGCCCACTGGAGGCGTGGGGAGGAAGGTGGCCAGGGCAGGTCTCGGCCAGATCCCTCAACCCGAGCCCCTGCCTCCCTGCCCCATACCCATACTCCCCACTCTGTGCTCCGTCCACACTGTCCTTCACTGCCAGCTCCTCCCTTCCTTCCCCTCTGTGTCAGCTTCTCCCCTCCTCCCAGCCAGGCCAGGCCAGCGAATTGTGTGGAATGGCTGGTGTCTGTCCGTGAGCTCTGCTGGGCCTTTGCGGCCTGGACCTTTCCTGTCCGTCCCTACCTTGGGTTCCCTCTTCTCCCCAGGGCTGCCCCTCCAGACCCTAGGAAGCCCTCCATTCTCAGAAGGGCTGGGAGGGTGGGGGACGGGACTAGTGAGGCTGTAGTGAGAGGTGGGGCCCTGGCCTGTGGGGATCCAGGTGACAGGTGGGTCTGGGGTCCCTCACCTGCCGTCCTCACCTGCCCCCAGGCCAGAGGTGTTCATGAGTCTCTTGTTAACAAGAACTGGTGGGGGGACGTGGCCTGAGGTCTTCTCCTTGGGTGGGGAGAAATGAATAGGAAGGCCTTGGCCTTCAGGCCAGAACCCACCCCGCCAAGCTGTCCCCGAGAGGGCAGTGCCACGGAGGAGACTGAGTCCTCCGGCCACCGCTTGCTTATTGGAGACTCTTTAGTGTGCTGCACCCACCAGGTGCTTGGACTCATCCCCCACCCCTGCCACCGCACCCCAAATCCACTGTCTTCCCTTTACTGCAGGCACGCTGAGGCCAGGCTAGGGCTGGGCTGCCTGTGGGCCCTGGGGTCCATGCAGGCGCCTTGGAGACAGGGAGTGGCCTTGGAGGGGGCACAGACCCTTACTTGGCAGATGCCTAGAGGCGCCCAGGGGGCTGGGGGCGCACTCATCACAGCCCAGCTCCCTGGAGTTTGTGCACTGAAGCAGCATGGCTGGTTCATTTTCACCAGCTGAAGGGTCAGAATGGGCCTGTCCTGCTGCACGGCTCACATGGTTGTGGCCAGTGCTGGGCCTCACCTCTATCCTGGTCTCCGGAGAGGGCAGAGAAAGCAGAGGGGGACAGCTGACTGTGGTTCTGTATTAGCACCAACATCTCTCAAGCTCTGAGCACTGTCCCCAGAGGACGAGTGCCCAGATAGACGGGGCTGTGAGAGGAACTGATCCAGGAGGCGGGGGTGGAGGGCACACAGAGGTTGGCCCAACTTTGGGGGCCCGGCAGGGGTCCCTGTGACTCCCACAGGGAGGGTGGGAGCTGTGGCGGGACGGCGGGGAGGTACCCTGCCCTGGCTGGTCTCAGCACCCTAAGGCAGGAGGAGCCAGCGAGGTTTAATGAGACATAAGCTTCCCAGGTTGGAGAAGGAAATGGCAACCCACCCAGTATTCTTGTCTGGAGAATCCCATGAACAGAGAAGCCTGGCAGGCCATGGTCCATAGCATTGCAGAGAGTCAGACAGGTGGTGCTGGTGGTAAAGAACCCGCCTGCCAATGCAGGAGACGCTGGAGACACGGGTTTGATCCCTGGGTTGGGAAGATCTCCTGGAGGAGGGCATGGCAACCCACTCCAGTATTCTTGCCTGAAAAATTCCACGGACAGAGGAGCCTGCTGGGCTGTAGTCCATGGGGTCGCAGTCAGACACAACTGAAGGGACTTAGTGCACACAAGCTTATCTGATGGGCCACAGCTGGAGCTTTATGAGCAGGAGTCCTTTCAGGCTGTGATAAGGAACCTGCGTTATGATCAGGCCCTTGGAAGCTCTTCAGCTGGACTAGAGCCTCCTCGGGCTTCCCTGATAGCTCAGTTGGTAAAGAATCCACCTGCAATGGAGACCCTGGTTCAATTCCTGGGTTGGGAAGATCCACTGGAGAAGGGATAGGCTACCCATTCCAGTATTCTTGGGCTTCCCTGGTGGCTTAGCTGGTTAAGAATCTGCCTGCACTGTGGGAGACCTGGGTTCAATCCTTGCATCGAGAGCCTCCTCCGGTCGCCTCTGGGTGGAGATGGTGTTGAGGGGAGGCAGCGAGGCTGCTGTTGCAGAGGCTGCGGTGAGGGGCAGCCTTGGGCCGGGGAGTGGCCCTGGTGTTCTGGAGGTTGAGCTGCAGCCTCACGGCTCTGGGTGTGGGGGGTGTGGGCCAAGGGGTGCCGAGGGGCCGTGAAGGCACAGCCACCGCAGGCCTGGGGCGGTGGTGCATCTGTGCTTTAGGAAGCCCCGAGGCACTTGGTTGAGGGGCCTGAACTGGGGGCTTCAAGGAGGGTCAGAAAAGGCCAAGGCTCACCGCCTGCGTCGGGTGTGGGCTTTGAGGCTGGGTGGTCGGCATCACCCAGCTCAACTCTGCTCCCATCTGTCGCGCAGTTTTCGCGGGGCCCCCGGATCCTCTCCACGGGAACAGCTTGTACCAGAAGGTGCGGGCGGCTGCCCAGGTGAGCCCAGGACCCAGGTCACTCCCTGCTCTCCCTGCCCAGTGCCCTGCCCCCTCTGTCTGCAGGACAGAGCCCCTGAGTGGCCCTCAGGGGAGAAGGAAGGGTGGGGGGACCGTGGGCGTGCTGCGCTGAGTGCCCTCTGCCTCGTCTAGGACTTGGGGGCTGCCTTGTACTCCGACGCCTTGTCACCTCCGCCTCCCTCCCAGCCTCCCAGGACCCTGCGTCCGGCAGGTACGCGAGTACGCCCAGCCCTGTCACCAGGTTACTCTGGGCGGGCCTGAAGCCTCTCCTCCCGCAAATGTCCGGGGTTGAGGGTCAGGTCCCCGCTGCTGCTGACGTGGGCCTCCCCGCAGGCATGGGCTCCCAGTCCAGGCCCCAGAGCGCCCTGCAGGGCTTCGGCTACAGCAAGGAGCGGGCTCACACAGGTGAGCTGCGGGGCAGGGGCCCGGCTGAGGGTGAGGGGCGGGTGGGGCCTGTGTGCCCCCACTGACTTCTGTCCCGCCCCGGGGCGGCTGGGGAGGTGCAGTCGGCTCTCCTTACCTGGCTGGTGAGAAGCCAGGCTGACGGCCAGCCCCACACTTGGGCCATCAGCCCTCGGCTCCTTTAGGGAGCCGAGCGCGGAGGGCGGTGGTCCTGTCTGTGACAGAGGTGACTTGGAGCTGGCGCGGTGCCAGCCCTGCTTGCCGGGAGAGCATGAAGCCCCCCAGGGCCACGCGAGCCTCTTATGGGCTCTGGGCCGGGTCCAGCTGATATGCTGAGCACTCCAGCCATGGCTCCTAGTTCCCCAGCACTTGTGATTCCTAAAGTGGGTCAGCCTTAGAGCCCACCTGTTCCTAACCTGGGGGTGACCGCCAGTTCACTCTCCATGGGGCACTCTGTGGGAAAGCCCCCAGCACTGGATGTAAGCACTCCTTAAGTGGCCAGGGATATTGTGGTTCTCTGGACAACCACCTTAGGTGGCCCCCTACTCTGAGGTGGGGACCCAGGAGGGCGAGTGGTACAGCTTTGCTGTGAGCTGCCGCTCATCCAAGCTCCATGGGGCCCAGATGCATTGAAGTGAATTCACCGCAGAAGCTTCTGGGAGGGCCCTGTTCCTCCATAGGGCCTCTGCTCTGTGACTGCATCTTGTGTCCCAGCCTCTTGGGTCCTGGGTGAGGAGCAGCCGTGGGCACCTCATCCTGGGAACACAGGGTGGGACTGAGGGGGCTGTGCCGTCTCCCCTCTCTCTGCTGCAGGCTCTGCGGGCGAAGTCTTCCTGTCCACCATCCAGAAAGCCGCAGAGGTGGTGGCCAGCGCCGTGCGCCCTGGGCCTGAGAGCCCCAGCTGCCAGAGGTCCCTTCTGCGGGGTGACGCCTACCAGCCGGCCGTGACACCTTCAACCAGCCTCGGCACCCACGCCTCCGGGAGCTCTCTCCCTGCGGCCAGCCCAGGAGCCCGAGGTATCGAGTTGGACTCCTCCCTTGGGGTGCTGGCTTCCCCCTCCCTGGGGCCCTGGGCTTCCAGTCACCTACTGTGGCTGGGCGGGAGCAGACGAGGGAGGAGGAAGAAAGCAGCGCACTCGTGGTGGGGGCAGGGGGCAGGAGCCCCATCCTGCCGGTCCCGCGACACCTCCCAGAGCCAGCACGTGACAAGCTTGCAGAGCCAGCCGCCCACAAGACTCGACTCCCTGCAGCCTCTGCGGTGGTGCGCATAGGGCAACCGTGCCTCGACTTCCCACGTCCAGTGTTCTCTGTCAGTCTCCTCCGGGTGGGAGCTCGGGTATTACAGCCCCACGAGATGTGGGGTCTGCCCAGGATCCCAGCTGCTCAGATATGGAAGCTTAGAGCTGGGACAGGAGCCATCCCCAGCTCTTGTGTGTTCACCCGGTGCCTTCGAGCAGCTTTGTAGCCCGTCAGGGCCCAGGGACAACAGGGAAGCCCTCCGCAGGGGACAGGCTCCATGCCGTGTGTGTTCTAGTGGTGTGCTGTGATACAGGAGGGAGCGACGGCTGCCCGCACCCTCGCCTCCACCTCTGCCTCTCCCAGAAGCGCTGTCCCATTTGCCTGGCTCGGAGGAAGGATGTCAGCGCTCGCCAGGACTTGAGAGCTGCTGTGCTGGGCGCTGTCTCCACTGCCCTGGCGTCTGGTGCCTGACGCTGCTTCCTCTGCTTTCTGGGCAGGCGTGTCCCGTGCGGATCCCCCACCCTAGCCCTGAGTGAGGGTGTGCCCTGTTCTGCCCCATTTCCTCTCGGGTGGTGTTTCCCGGAGCTGGAACCCAGGCAGCTACGTGTTCACATCCCAGGACCCAGCCCATAGGCTCTTCCCTGGTCTCCCCATCCAGGGCTCCTGGGGAGATGGACGTGGGGACAATCTGAGGCCCCCAAGGGTCTGACCTTCAGTCGGTGTTTCTTCCAGCAGCGAGACACCAGCCTGGGCAGGCTGGAGGCGGCTGGGATGAGCTGGACAGCAGTCCCAGCTCTCAGGATTCTTCCCAGGAGAACGATGATCTGGGCAAGGCCTCGGACTCGGGTAGTCGGTCAGGCAGCGACAGCCCCTCGGGGGCCAGCCGGGCACCTAGTGACCTGGCAGAAAGGTGATCCAGCACCCCAGGGCACCCGTCCCTCCCTACCCTGATGGGCGAGAGGTGACCTGGAGGGGGCTCACCCCTCCTGGCGTGAGGAAGCCCACCCTTTGTCCCAACCCGTGTGTACCCGGCAGGGTGGAGGCTGTGACCCTGAGTGACTGCCAGCAGGAGCTGAGCCTGGTCCGGACTGTGACCCAGGGGCAGCACACCTTCCTGAGCCGAGAGGAGGTGCAGCACTTCGTCAAAGAGTGAGCCCTGACCCGTTCCAGGCCCCCTCACCCCCGCACCCCACCCCCATCCCTCGCCCTGGCTCTGCACACACACCCCTGGCCCCATGGCCCCAGCCCTGTTGCGCGGTGCCCCCTTCCTGCAGGTGTGGCCTCCTCAACTGTGAGGCTGTGCTGGAGCTGCTCATCCGCCACCTGGCTGCCACCAGTGAGCATGTTCAGATGGTGAGGAGGGGAGTGGGCGGGGCTGGGGGTGTGCCGGGCACGGGGAGTGGGGAGAGTGAGCACAGGACACCCAGTCGATTGTCCGGTCGATTGTCTGCTGAGGGCCGAGAGGAGGGAGGGAGGGAGCTGGCCACACAGACCTCCCTTGGAGGGGGAACCAGCTGACATCAAGCCCACCCACCCTGCAGAGAGCCCTGGGTGCCATCGCCTCCCTCGGGTGCACCGACCTGCTCTCCCAGGAGCGAGTCCTGCTCCTCACCCGGCCTCGGCTGCAGGAGCTCAGTGCAGGCAGCCCCGGACCCGTGACCAACAAGGCCACCAAGGTGAGCAGCCTCCAAGGCCCAAAGGAAGGGGTGCAGGACACCCCAGCAGTCCCACGCCCTCCCCCGCCGCCTTCCTTAGACACACCCCCTCCCGCTCCTGCGGCTGGCACAAGTCATGCCCTTAGAACTGCAGTTGGTGGCCTGGCCTCTTCCCATACATAGGACCCCCAGGTTTCCCCAACCTTCCCCGGGTTTCCCTGACCTGCCCAGCAGATCTTCCTTTTGGGCAGTGCCTTCTCCGTTGTGGCTGTCTCCTCCAGGAAGCCGTCCTCCTGCGGGAAGCCCTCCTTGACTGCTTGGATGGTTCTCTTCCTGTACTCTGTCATGGGTCTAAGCTCTGCTCTCATATGCCCCACTCTGGGAAAGCAGAATAGTTTGTCTGAGTCCTCCTCCCACTGATGAATGTGGGGAGGCCACCTGCAGTCTTCTCTGGGGGCCTGCTGTTGGCCTCCCTCAGCTTCCAGTTTTCTGTATAGCAGCTGAAAGTTGAGATCCTTAGTCACCTGTCTCTAAAGCGCCCTTCGTCAAAGCACTTGTGAACCTGCCACACACAAAACACGTCGTGGGCTCATCACGGTGTTTCTAAAACCTGAGAAGGACCCAGGAGGCCAGTTATCAGGGATGACACTTGGGTGGGAGTTGGTGCTTCAGCCACATCTGTTCCTCTGCGTGTGTCAGGTGCTTGTGTGGCACTTGACCGGGAGGGGGCGCTCTTCTACTCTGGCAGGCCACGCAGCAGCTTGATGTGGGGGGAAGCATCTGTTTGTGTGACAGCTGGTGGAGAGCAGCAGCGCTACTGCCGGGGGATGACAAAATTGTTGTGAGCAGCCAATGGTCCTGCCCCGTGCTCTGGCCAACGACATTGAGGAGGGGACCCAGGAGCACCGTGTCCTCTGTGATTCCTAGAGGAGCGTAAGAGCCCTCACCAGTTCCCCTCTTCCCTCGTTCAGATCCTGAGACACTTTGAAGCCTCCTGCCGACAGTGGCCCCCTGCCCGGAGGCCCCCAGCTGAGCCTGGCCCTGCAGCTGCCCATGTGGACCCATCAGACCTGTTGACTGACACCCTGCCTTTCACCGGGGGCCCGGCCTTCCTTCAGCCTCTGAGTTCAGCTCTGTTTTTGCCCAAGGGCAGCACACCCCCATCAGGGCTGCAGCCCAGCCCTGTGCCCCCAACGTCACTGGACAGCTGCCCCCTTCCAGTCCCTGGGGCTGCCAGGGAGGCTGAGACCGGGCTTGCAGGTTCCACAGACCAGGGGGTTGCATCTGAGCAGGGCCCACTCTGCATGGACACCCCAAAGGGAGGGCCAGAGATCGGCCTGGGCCCCAGTCATAGCTGCAGCTCCTTATTTGCTGGCATGGAACTGGTGGCCTGTCCCCGCCTGGTGGGGGCTGGGACTGCTGCAGAGGAGCCCCTCCCAGCCCACCAGGCTCCCTGGACGTTGTCACAGAGGCTGGCAGCAAAAGAGCCTTCTGGCTCTGAGCCATCAGCTTTCGCATTCTTAAACTCATGATCTTGTCTGCCTGGGCCACATGCAGTCTATGTGCTCCCTGGCCCGTGACTCCCAGGACCCTGTGACTTTGTGCTGTCCCCTATGCCCACAGCCCCCAATGCCCCTTTCTGTGGTCGGCCTTGCCCTCCCCTGGCCTCTTCCCCTCACCCACTGAGGCCTTGGGTGTGGGCAGCCACCCAGCCAGGCAAGCTTAAGAGTGGACGGCCCACCCAGGGATGAGAATGGCCACCAGTAAAACCCAGGTGATATTTTAGAAGTCCACGCACCAGTCAGAGCCAGACCACCACTGCGGTAATGAGGTGCCCATGGGAGCTGCTCCCCAACTTTGCCTCTAAGGTGGGTTCCCTGTTTTTCTGCTGGGAGGCAGGACCCCCTGCTTACAGCCTGCCCCCTGGGTTTGGTGGCCCAGGAGCAGCACCCCCGAGCACCCTGCAGGACTTGCAGGGAGGGCAAGGCAGGCTCAGAAAGAGGAGCCGAGCACGAGCTAAGCCTGGCAGCCGGTGGGCCCTGGGGTGCTGGATCTCCCGCCTCATGGCCATCTGCTTTGGCGGGATGCTTCTCCCATCTGCCAGAGGGACGAAGGGAGGGCAGTGGGGCAGACAACATGACGTGGCCTGCCCAGAGGGCACTGGAGGGGAGCTCATGGGAGAGGAGACCTGGTGACTGAGCTTGGAGACCACACACCCCTTGGAACTGGCCCAAGTCCCTGGGGTCCTATGGGCACACAGAGAAGGGCACCAGGGGAAGACGGAGAGGACCCATCTGCAGGCTGAGCCCAGGCCCAGCTTCCAGCCAAGCTTCTGCTGTTTCCAGGCGACAATCCTGTGAGGAGGATCCTAGGGCCGCCTCAGTCATTCCCCTGCCCCAACCCTGCTGTCTCCTTGGCCAGAGACTGGCCATTTGGACTTGAATTCCTGTAGCAGCAGGCAGGCAGGCACGGAGCCTTGCATGCACTGACCTTGGGGTCCTCTGGGGAAACCCCTGCCTTCCTGGCCCTCAGAAACAAGGTCGATTTGGAACCACTGCTTGGGTCTTTGTTTTTGAGCTCAGATCCTTCCCTCTGGGGGAGGGGGGAGTCCTAAGCAGCCTCCTGCCTTCTTGTCCATCAGGATTGGGGGCTGGGTAGGGTTAGGGCAGCATCAGGTCCCTGTGTGGCCCGTGTCAGCACCCCCTGCCGTGACCTCTGCCTGCAGACTGCACAGCCACCTCAGGGCTAGGGCTGTGGTCGCTCTGGGGAGAACTGGGGATGGCCTGGGGTCACACTTCCCACATAAACCCTGCTGTTCACCGGAAGCTGCACTGATCGCCTTTTCATTTTCTATCTGCGTCTGTGAGTGAGAGAGGAGAGAAATGGCACAGGGGCCGAGCCCCTAAGGGGCACAGGTAGAGCCTTCTGAAAGCAGGGATAGGTATCAATTCTTCCTTAAATGTTTGGAAGGACTCCCCAATGGAACTATCTTGTCCTGTAATTTTCTTAATTGCAAAGTTTCTAACTACAAAATTCAATTTCTTAAGTAGATTTAAGGACTATTTGGGTTATCTAGTTCCTCGTGAGTTTCAGTAATTTGTGTCTTTCAAGGAATTGGTCCGTTGCGAATATGGCTATAGTTTTTTCAGCCTACTTTCTTTGTTCTTCCAATTTCTATAGTGTCCCACCTTTCATTTCTGATATTAATGTTTTTTTTTTCCCCCTTTCTTGGTTAGTCTGATTAGAAGTTTATTGATATTATTGACCATTTCAAAGAACTAACTTTTGGTTTTATATTTCTTACTGATTTTATGTTTACTATTTTATTGATTTCTGCTCTTTACTATTTCATTCTTCCTGCTGTGGATTTTTTTTCTTTTTCTAGCTTTTTAAAGGTGAAAGCTTAGATTATTGATTTAAGACTTTTTTCTTTTTTAATATAAGCATTTAAATTTTTTTATTTTATTTTTGGTTGCAGCAGGTCTTCCTTGCTGCGTGCAGGCCTTCTCTAGTGGCGGAGCGTGGGAGCTGCTCTCCATCGCAGCTCACGGGCCTCTCATTGGGGTGGCCTCTTTTGTGGTGGAGCACAGGCTCTCGGCACACCAGCGTCAGTGGCTGCAGCTTGTGGGCACAGGAGCGGCGGTTTGCGGGCACTAGAGCGCAGGCTAGTAGTTGTGATTCATGGGCTTAGTTGCTCCGTGGCATGTGGAATCTTCCCAGATTAGGGATCACACCCATGTCCCCTGCATTGGCAGGCAGTTTCTTATCCACTGTACCACCAGGGAAGTCCTAATGGAAACATTTTTAATGCTATACATTTTCCTCTAGACACTTTCAGCTACATCCTATGAACTTTGATAACATTTTAGTACTTATTCAGTTCAAAACATTTTCTAAATTCCCATAAGACTTCCGTTTTGTCTGACTTTTATTGGGGGGCACAGCACCAGGCAGAATGTGAAACCTCCTGGACTAGGGATCAAACCCATGCCCCCTGCAGTGGAAATGCGGAGTCTTAACCCCTGGACCACCAGGGAAGTCCTGATGGATTATTTTAAAATGTGTTTTTTATTAGTACTTTAATTTTTATATTGTAAGAGAGCATATAAGACTTTCATTATAAAGATTTCAGGCTTTTGCTTAAGTTTGTTTAGTGGCCCAGGATATAGTCTATCTTGGTGAATGTTCCATGTGCACTTGATTTGGAGAACTACAGACCAATCTCCTTCATGAACATAGATTAAAAAAAAGAAAAAGTCCTCAACAGACTATTAGCAAAACAGATCCAGCAGTATACAAAAAGTAATAATACATCACAATAAGTGGAGTTTTTCCTGGGGATGGAAGGCTGGTCCAACATCTGAAAATCAGTGCAATTCACTATATTAACACACTAAAGAAGAACAAATCACATTATCATTTTACACAGAAAAAAGCAAGAGATAAATTTCAACATTCATGATTTAAAAAAAAACTCACCAAACTAGAAATATAACAATTTCTCTCACCCAGTAAAGGGGATGGACTGGGTGCTTGTGTGTGTACACAGTTGGTTCAGTCGTGTCCAACTCTTTGCAACACCATACTTAATGTCAAAAGGCTGAATGATTTCCCTCCAAGATTGGGAACAAGACGGGAATGTCCACGCTCACCACTTTTGTTTAGCATTGTCCTGGAAGCACCAGCCACTTCAGTGAAACAATGAGGGAAAAGACAAATACAAAGGAAAGGAAGAAATAAAACTGTTAACCACAGAAAGCATGATTATTTATGTCGAAAATCACATAGATTCCACAAAAAAAATCCTATGACTAATAGTTTGGCAAGAACACAGGCTGTTGGGTAAAACTGAATTGTATTTTCATATACGAATGATATATGATTGGACATTTACATTTTAAAATCTGTTATTGGGACGTCCCTGGTATGGGAGGATTCCACATGCCGTGGAGCAACTAAGCCCCTGTGCCACAACTACTGAGCCCGTGCTCTAGGGCCCGATGCCACAGCAGCTAAAGCCCATGCGTCTAGAGCCTGTGCTCGCAACAAGCGGAGCCACCGCCATGAGGATGCAAGGAGGAGTACCCCCTGCCCGCCACAACTAGAGAGAGCCCACACGCAGCAACGAAGACCCAGTGTGGCCAAACATAGATACTTTATGATAGCATCCAAAACCTGAAATAATTAGCTATAAATCTAAGTGTATATATATATATATATATATAGGATCTGTATGCTGAAAAACACAAAAGACTGATGAAAGAAATCAATGAAGACCTACATAAATGGAGAGAAACACTATAGATTGGAAAATTTTACTGTTAAGATGTCAATTTTTCCCAAATTGATCTACAGATTTAACATAATTCCCATCTTGATTTTATTTTATTTTATTTTTTTGGTAAATAGAAACTGATCCTAAAAGCTACAATGAAAGTCAAAGCAATTAGAATAGCTAAGGAGGTTTTGAAAAAGCACACAGAGGGCTCACAGCACCTACTTTGAAAACGCTGTCCAGAAGCACTAGTCAGCACTGGGGTGCGTGGAAGTTTAGACACAGATCAGTGGGCCAGTACAGACAATTCAGAAACAGAGCCACAGGGCTATGGGCAGGTGGTTTTCCACAGGTGTCAAGGTAATTCAGTGGAGAAAGGATAGACTTCCAACACATAGTATTGAAACAACTGGAAGAAAAGAATGAACCTTGGCCCCTTCTCGTATCTTACACAGTATTTAAAGTGAGCCATAACCCTAGAAGTTAAACTTCCAGAAGAAAACCTAGCAGAAAATTTTCTGTCCTTGGATTGCTGCTACTGCTAAGTCGCTTCAGTCGTATCCAACTCTGTGCAACCCCATAGACGGCAGCCCACCAGGCTCCCCCGTCCCTGGGATTCTCCAGGCAAGAACACTGGAGTGGGTTGCCATTCTCTTCTCCAGTCCTTGGATTAGGCAAAGGCTTCTATGAGAGAGAAAAGCACAAACTGTAATAGAAAAAACTAGGCATCATCAAAGTTGAAGAACTTTACTTTGAATGACATGAGGACAAAAAGACAAGCCACAGACTGGAGAAGATGTTTGCACATCACAACTCTTGGGAAGGATTTATATCAAGAACATATAAGGAACACTCCAAACTCAATGATAAGACAACCCCCAGTGTACAAAGTGGGTGAAAGATGTGGATGGACACTTTGCCAAAGGAGGTATATGGGTATCGGACAGAGAAGCACACAGTTTCTCAACATTGTTAGGGAAATGCTGTTGAAGACCATGCGGAATACCACTATACACCTATTTTAGTATTTTTTAAGAATATTTTAGTTGCAGCATTCGGTCTCTTCATTGTGTCAAGATCTTTTGATGCAGTGTGTGGATTTAGTTGGCTCCAAGGCCTGTGGGATCTTCCTTGACTAGGGATCAAACCTGTGTCCCCTTCATTGCAAAGAGGATTCTTAACCATTGGACCACCAGGGAAGTCCTGACACCCATTAATATTTATATTAAAAATAATTTAAAAATCCAGTAATACCAAGTGTGAGGCCAAGGGGGATCAAACGGAATTCACAGGCTGCTGGTAAGAATGCAGCATTAACAAAAAGATGCATTGCCTTCGGGAAAAGTTTGGCAGTATCTTAGAAAGTTAAACACCTACCTACCTACCATACAATTCAGCAGTCCCCTCCTAAGTATTTACCCAAGTGACATGAAAACTTAAGTTCATACAAATGTTTAAAAGTGAATGTTTACAACAGTTCCATTCATAATTGCCCCAAACCCGAAACAACCCTTAAGTCCATGGGTTGCTGCGTAATAAAGGATGGTTCACCCACACAGTGGAATACTAGTTAGCAATGAACAAAAGAGGAATAGGGAAGGCTCATGTGACTAAGTGAAGGAAACCGGACTCAAAATGGTACACACCACAGGACTGCATTTCCAAGACTCTGGAAAAGGCAAAACCATAGTGACAGACTGACAGACGACAGGTTGGAGGTGACTGGGACAAGGGGTGGGGAGGATTTGGCTACAAAAAGGCAGCCCATGGTTTGGGGAGGGGAGAGGATGTTCTGTGCCTTGTTTGTGGTGGTAAAACAGCTCTCTGTGTGTGTGCTTAGTTGCTCAGTCAATTCCAACTCAGCGACCGCATGGACTGTAGACGACCAGGCTCCTCTGTCCGTGGGGATTCTCCAGGCAAGAATACAAGTTGCCATTTCCTCCTCCAGGGATCTTCCCTGGGATTGAACCCAGGTCTCCCGCATTGCAGGGGGATTCTTTACCATCTGAGCCACCAGGGAAACCTAAACAGCTCTCTGTGTCGTCAAAACTCAGCTGTACACCCCAAAATATGATTTTTATTGATATAAATTAGAATTTTTTGAAGTAAAAAGAGTATTTGATTTATAAGAATGGGACAAAAATGAGCAATGTGCTATTTGTTATTTTGAAGGGGAAAATGTTCGTGACACCAGAAGCTTCATGGAAGAGAGGGGGCTTTCCTGGTGAAGGGATCACAGATTGGGGGCGTAGCGTGGCTACCGGGTAGCGCTGAGCTGGGTGTGCCAGGTCCACCTGTGCACTGGGAAGGACGCACAGTGTAGGTAGGAAACACGCAGGATGCCAAAGAGGAGTTCCTGCCAGCGGGACAACAGACTGGTTCCAAATAGGAAAAGGAGTACGTCAAGGCTGTATATTGTCACCCTGCTTGTTTAACTTATATGCGGAGTACATCATGAGAAACGCTGGACTGGAAGAAACACAAGCTGGAATCAAGATTGCCGGGAGAAATATCAATAACCTCAGATATGCAGATGACACCACCCTTATGGCAGAAAGTGAAGAGGAACTAAAAAGCCTCTTGATAAAAGTAAAAGTGGAGAGGGAAAAAGTTGGCTTAAAGCTCAACATTCAGAAAACGAAGATCATGGCATCTGGTCCCATCATTTCATGGGAAATAGATGGGGAAACAGTGGAAACAGTATCAGACTTTATTTTTCTGGGCTCCAAAATCACTGCAGATGGTGACTGCAGCCATGAAATTAAAAGACGCTTACTCCTTGGAAGGAAAGTTATGACCAACCTAGATAGCATATTCAAAAGCAGAGACATTACTTTGCCAACAAGGGTCCGTCTAGTTAAGGCTATGGTTTTTCCTGTGGTCATGTATGGAGGTGAGAGTTGGACTGTGAAGAAGGCTGAGCACCGAAGAATTGATGCTTTTGAACTGTGGTGTTGGAGAAGACTCCTGAGGGTCCCTTGAACTGCAAGGAGATCCAACCAGTCCATTCTGAAGGAGATCAGCCTTGGAATTTCTTTGGAAGGAATGATGCTAAAGCTGAAACTCCAGTACTTAGGCCACCTCATGCAAAGAGTTGACTCATTGGAAAAGACTCTGATGCTGGGAGGGATTGGGGGCAGGAGGAGAAGGGGACGACAGAGGATGAGATGGCTGGATGGCATCACTGACTCGATGGATGTGAGTCTCAGTGAACTCCAGCAGTTGGTGATGGACAGGGAGGCCTGGCGTGCTGCGATTCATGGGGTCGCAAAGAGTCGGACACGACTGAATGACTGAACTGAACTGAACTGAACTGCCAGGGGGGACAGTGGTCTGGACGCGAGAAACGATAGGAAACAACCTCCAGGCGGTGGGGGGCGGGCGGTGGGGAGTGGAGGTGGGGGATTAAAACTTCGGAGAAGGAGGCAAAAAAAAAAAAAAAAAAAGGCGGTGGAGGGGAGGATGGTACTGTCAAGACAGGAGAAGAACAGGGAAAAAAAAAAAAAAAAGACAAGGCCGCCACCGCGCGGTCTTGGGTGTAAGGAGGGGAGCAGGCATTAAGGATGAGGGTAGGTGTCAGGGTCGCCCGAGGAAGGGCCCCTATTGACAGGCGGGCCTTCCTGGGACTCGCGGGTCCAGACCCCAAAACGGAGTTTTCAGAGGGTAACTGGACCCAGGTGTCCAGACGAGTCTGGGCAAGGAGGGAGCTCGGGTACCGCGCGAGAGCCCAGGGACCGCGTGGGATCCGCGGGACGGCATGGGAGCTAGGGGGACGACGCGGCCTGGGACTGAGTGGGAGCACGGAAGGCTGGCTGGGCCCACGGTAAGAAGCGCGGAGCTACCCTGCGCGCTCCACGGCCCTTCCCACGCGCCGTCCTTCTCCTCCTCGCCCACCCCTCCTCAGAGGCTCCGCCTAGGGCCCGCCCCACCACAGCCGAGGCCCCGCCTCCCGCGGACATATCCAATCGGCAGCCCGCCGCCACCACAGGCACCACCCCAGCTCCCTGCGGCTCCTCCCACGGTTGAACTTCTCGAAGGACAGCCGAACCACCCAATGAACTCCCGGGACGTCCGGAGTGGGCGGCCGGAGAGCCAATCCAGAAGGGGCGCGGGCAGGAAAGGCGGGCCTCCGTGACGGACGGGGAGGAGGTGCCAGGCTGTTTGGTTGCTAGCTGCCGCCGCTCTCCCGACCGCTTCATTGTCACTGGGCCTCGTAGTCAGCGCCGGGGCCTGGGGGCGCGAGGGCGCGAGGTCCCGAGGTCGTCGGCCCGAAGCCTAGGCTCCCCGTGTCTCCACTTGGAGGGCCCCGCGCATCCCTCACCGTTCGGTCGTTCAGGCCCCGAGTTCCAGGCCCGACTCACGCAGGTGAGGGTCCCTGTGCAGTTGGGGTGGCCCCCGCAGGTGAAGAATCTCCAGGACCGGCGCACAAGGGCTGGCCCACGCAGATGAGGGGATCCTGGCCCGCGCAGGGAGGGGCATCCCGGGCTGTGCAGGTGAGGTGGAACGTGCCGGTGAGTGGGCCTCGTGCCAGTGAGAGGGGGCTCGTGCCAGTGAGGGCGTCCCCGCGCCGGTGAGGTGGTCCTGGGCCCGCCTAGGTGGGGAGGCCAGCGCAGTTGAGGGGGCCTGGCACTCACACAGGTGAAGGGGTCCTCGTAGGTGAGGGGGGTTCTCGTGCAGTTTAGGGTACCCAGACGAGGGGGAAGATGCAGCAGGTAAGAGCCCCTCAGCGCCCCCACACAGGTGAGGAGGGGCTCATGCCCCAGGGCCCGTGAGCTCCTACCGCCTTCCTGGGAGGATGATCTCCCTGCCTTGAGCCAAACCCCAGGGACATGGGGAGTTGCCTGCAGGGAAGCTTCCTGGGGTTCTGGGACAGCTTATCCTGAGAGGTCCAGGTGGAGGCTCTGGACACCACCTTCAGACCCTGGGAGGGACACCTCTGTATGCAAGATGAGGTCTAGTCTGGAGGGTTCCATGGAGAGGTTTTGTTTACCATCCCAGAGCCCCCCACACTCCTTGCTGCTCAAGGGTGCCAGACCCTCGAGTGGGCCCAGTTAGGCTGGGTGTGGCTGGTGCCTGGAAGAGAGGAGGGTGTTAAATTTCACTCACACTACCGGAAACACATACCCAAGGACACTGGCCTAGTGAGTGGCAGGGACAGCCTCTGCCTTCACTCTGGAGAGTAGGGGCCAAAGCCTCTGCTGTGGGTGTTGGGGCTGAAGGAGGCTGCAGTGCTGACCCTGGGTGACGATGGTGTGTGCCCGCTGGCCCACCAGAGTCCTCTATGCCATGGAGGGCCATGCTCATTCCTTTCTGGTCCCTCCTGGTGCCAGCTCATCCCCTCTGGTTACCTGAGCACGTGCCACATGCCAGATTCTGGGGTTGCAGGGTCCCCACCCTCGTGGACCTTACATTCTTACGAGGGCATCAGGCAGTGCACAGACCAACCTGTGTGGGCAGGTGGCCAAGGGAGACAAGTGAAGCAGGATGAGGGAGTGAGGAGTGACAGGGACGGGCAGTCCTCTGAGCTGGGAGGCGGGGGTGCCTCGGGACATCCCAGGGAAGGGTCTCAAGCAGATCGAAGGAGTGAAAGGGAGGCAGTGAGGAGGTCACAGAAAGCAGGGTCAGGTCTGAGGGGCGTTGTTCTCAGTCCAGGTCTGGTGACTTTATTCCTCCTGCCGGAGTGTCCTCCCACCCTGATGTGAGACCTGGCTCAGAAAGATCAGCTAAGGATGCCTTGTGGGGAGAGGCTAGGCTGGTCAGGCAGGGCCAGAGGAGGAGTTGCCGTAGTTTTTCAGTTTGAGGAGATGGAGGCTCAGATGGGGGTTGTGGAGGGAAGGGACTGACGGGAAAGGGGCACCGGCTAGGTGCCTGAGGGGGTGGGGACGGAGGTGAGAGGCGGAAGAGGTCAGGATGAGACTTGAATCTTTGGTCTGAGCCAGTTTCAGAAAACACCCACTGGGGAGGGGCAGCTGGAGGTGGCAGTCAGGAGTCTGTTTGGGTCTGAGGTGCCATGTACTCCATGGTCAGCTAAGCTGGGAACTAGGGGATAAGGGGGTGGTGAGAGGTATGCCTGTGGGAACCGGCCATGCAGAGATGGTGTTTGACGCCAGGAGGCCAGAGGCTGTCCCCTAGGATAGAGGGAAGAGGCCCAGGGCTGAGCAGTCGGATGGGGAAGGGCCAGCAATGTACACTGTGAAAGTGCCACCCTAGGAGGGAAGGAGGGGAACCTCAACACGAGAGTAGATGCTGCCTCCCAGGAGCTCGTGGGTATTCTGGATGGTTCTAAGGAGACAGAGGGAGAGTTCCATGGCCAGATAAGTTAAAGGGCTTTAACAAATCCCAGTTTGAATATCGCCTGTGGGGTGCTCACCACAGGCCAGCCTCATGGCCGCCTTGTCTGAACCTCATGATACCTGTGAGGAGGCACTTTTGAAGGCCCATTTTATAGATGAGGAATATGGGGCCCAGGCAGGTAGAGTACCTGTCACGGGATGAGGGCTCACACCTATGACTTTCAGCAGCCCAGGGTCACCCCCTGCAGTGCCCTTCCAGGGAGGGTCATCTTGACCCCAGGAAACCTCCTTTTGCTGTTAATGCTCAGCATCCTGCTCTGCCACTTGCTTCTGCTCCTGATAAGGAGACAGCCACCGAGCAACAAGGGTGCTGGGCACGGCAGGCCTCTGGGGAGCTGAGTGGCATGCAGACTCGGACCCTCGGCCCTAGGCCCTTACGGCCGAGCTGGAGAGGGCATGCGCACCACCTGGTCCCTCGGAGGACGCCTGCTCACTGCCCTTATTCTCTTCTCAGGGCCACCTGTCCACCATGAAAGGCTCCAGGGCCCTCAGCGGCCCCGAGGGCAGCCTGGAAGGCGTGGACTTGAGTCTGACAGGCCTCCCTCCACCCATGAACCGGCGCCCCAATAGTGCTTCCGCCACCAAGCCCATCACTCGCTCCATCTCCGTGGTCACGGGCAATGAGCCAAGGAGGAAGATGCTGGTGAGTATTAGAGCTGGGTGTCAGGTCTGGGGGCTATTCAGGGCCCCCTGTCTTGGGGTGGCGTCTGACTCCTGGGTAAGCTGCACACCTCAGCAGGCACCTTCATGTCCATTATCCCATTATCCCTGGGGCTATCCGGGGGTAGGAAGGACTCTGGCTTATAGACTAGGGAGCTGACTCACCAAGAGGTCGCTGCTAGGGTCACCTGGCCCCACATAGAGCCTAGATCCTGCCAGCACCAAGTCCTCCATCCCTCCTGTTCCAGTGTGTGATTCCTCTGTGAGATTGATGTGTGGGGAAGGAGGAGCTCCTGGTGGCCTTGGACATACCGTGCAGGGCAGGCAGTCGGTGGCAGGTGGGTAGCCGGACGGCAGCAGGAACTCTGGGACGAGAGCTGCCATGGGGAGTGGACGGCCAGGCTCATTGGTGAGAAGGTGATGAGGAGGAGGGTAGCCTTTGCTGCGGTGCCTGGGCAGGCGTCACGTGCCTCCCCTTGGACCTTCCACCTGCCAGGGGTGAGGCGCTCCCATTTCACATGAGAGGCCGGGGACCTGCCCCGCCTCAGCCGGGCAAACCCAGGGCCCCCACGGTGTTCCCCCACCCACCTGTCACCTGTTCCCCCTGCTCATCTATCTACGTGTGACCCAGGAGAGCCTCTCACTCAATCTGGGTCCAAGCCTGGCCTGGCCCTGAGTGGACTCGCAAGGGTCTGAAACCTCAGCCACACGGTCAGTTGCTTCCCCTCCTTTTTGCAGGAGAACCCAGGGCCCGGAGGCTCCCGGGCCATTAACAACCTTCGCAGATCTAACAGCGCCACGCAGGTCAACCAGCCACAAGCCAACCAGGCATGGCCCAGCCCCCTCAGGTAACCTCTGACCCCCCAGGTACTCCTGTCCTGCTCTCCTGCCTCGGTTAGTCCTTCTCCCAGCCTCACCGGCGTGAGCGCCGGCTGGACAGGGGGGCCAGCGCGGGGCAAGGCAGGCAGGATGAGTCTTGGCCTGTCATTTCCTGCGCAGAGATGTGAATCTCAAGGCTGCCCGCCCCCCACCCCCCACCACCCGCCTGCTCCTCTCCCTTGTCTTTGTTGCACTTTCCCTGGGGCTATCATGGTGGCCACAGGACAGGGTGCAAGCGTCTCTTCCAGGCGTGGTTGTCAGAGCGGGGCTGAGAAGTGATATTTCATGCCGCAAGCTTGGGAGTAGGAGATCCCATCAGTGACCTGGCCCCTCCTGTCCCCTTGTAAGACGAGTTCCCATCTGGATTCCTGGAGCCGGGCTCTCCAGGCCCTGTGACTGACCTTGCTTGCCATCCTCTCTGTGACTCAGGCCGGCAGAGCCCCCAGACTTCCTGACTCTCTTCGAGGGCAGCCCCAGTGGGAGAAAAAGGCCAGCCAGTCTGAGCAAAGCCTCCAGTGAGAAGGGAGCCACGTGGAATGTGCTGGTGAGGCTGCAGCTGAGCTGAGTCGACAGGCCGTCAGGCTGTTTCATTGGGGCTGACGCCTGGTTCCGACTTTGTTCTCACTGCCCTGCAGGATGGGCTGGTGGGGGGCAGGGGGCATCAGTGTTAGTTAGCCGGCTTTGACCACAGTGGTCAGTGTGAGGAGGAGCAAAGACCGTCCCAGCCCCTGGGTCATCTCACAGCTCCCCATGTGTGGGTGAGGCAGTGGGGGCAGGGCAGGGGCCCCGTGTCAGAGGCGCGTGCAGTGGGGTGATGGACTGTTGCCTGTGTGCACTGACAGGACGACCGGCCCAGGGCCTTTACCTTGCCATCCGATGCCCAGAGTCCTGGAGCCCTCGACGTGCCAGTGGGCCCGAGGAGGAGAGAGTGCACGGTGCCCCTGGCCCCCAACTTCACCGCCAACAACAGGTGCATTGGCTGCACCCTCACACCTGGGTTCCACTTGGCCGAACAGCCTGATGGAGCTTCCCTGGGTCCTGAGAAGGGCCCCACCTTTGGGCATGGTGGCCGTGGAGGGGGCCCGGCAGGGACACTGGGACAGTGCCACAAGTGAGCCCTGTCACCAACTGCGTGAATCGGGGGTCCTTTCCAGAGCCTGAAGCCACCCCCACCCCCATCTCTCCCGGCAGGAGCAACAAGGGTGCCGTGGGCAACTGCGTCACCACCATGGTGCACAACCACTACACCCCCTCAGAAAAGGTGCCACCGCCCCCCAAGAGCTCCAACCACACGGCTCCCTCCCTCAAGTAAGGCCCTGGCTGTAGCCTCCCGCAGTCCATGACCTGGGCTGCACAGGCAAGCCCAGGCTCATCTTGATCTGGGGTTCCACTGAGCAAACCACAGCTGCCCCCCAAGTCCCCTGTCCCCATCTGAGACCAAAGCCAAGCAGGACCTTGAGCAGGCTGAGCAGAGCAGCCCCACCCCTAGTCCCTCACCCTCATGTCCAGTGCATAGCATGCTCAGGTCAGGGACGGCCTATGGGTGTTGAGTCACCATCCAGCTCTGGGATCCTGCTGTTTTAAGTATGGAGCCCTTTAACCCTGGGTGCCACCAGATGGGCCCTGGTGGGGGAGTAGGTGACCCTGAGGATGACCAGCATGTCAGAACAGGACCTCACCTGCTCCTGGGGTCCTCAGGCCCTGGGACAAGGCTAAGGCGGCTCCCCGAGCCACAGACAGAGCCGTCCCCCGGGAGCCAGGAGAGGGGGCCGTGTTAGGCGGCCGTGAATCTTTCTCCCCCTCCCGGTCAGCAACATCATCAAGGCAGCCACGGATGAGGGCGAGGGCAGCAGCCTCGGGAAGCCGCAGAAGAATGTGGCCCGCAGCAACCACGTGGTCCAGAATAACTCGGGGGGTACCACCGGCCTGCTCAGACGGAAGGAGGTGACCGAGGAGGAGGCTGAGAGGTGACCACCCCCGGGGCTGGGAGGAGGCCTGAGGTGCCAGGGAGAGAAATGTCCACTCAAGAATTGTTTTAAGATGATGCAGGCTGAAAAGACCACATGTTGTACAGTTCTCTTTATACAAAGCATCAACAAAAGCAGATCTGCAGAATCAGAAAGTAGAGCAGTGGCTGGCTGGGGCCAGAGGAGTGCAGAGGGGGTCTTTTAAGGATCAGTGGAAACATTCTAGAACTGGATCATGCCAGTGGTCATACAGCTCTCTAAATTTACTAAAAATCATTGAATTGTATATTCCAAATGGGTAAGTTTTATAAGTATATAATCACTTCAGTAAACTGCCAAGTAAAAAAACATTAAACAGAAGGAAGATAAAAAACTGCAAAGGTCAGAACACTGATGGGGCTGCCCCTGGAATCTGGCCCCCAGGGAGGGCGGGATGTGGGCGCAGTGGGATCTTCTGCTGTGGCTGCAGGTCTGTGACATGCTTGGTCAGAGCCTGGGCTCTGGGAGCCTCACCTGGCTGAGCAGTCATCACGGCTGTCCCAACAGAGCTCAGAACCGGGCCCTGGAAATGGGTGAGCGGGAGGAGCTGGGCAGGGCCCGGGTGTCCCCACTGGGACACCCCTCTGGGTGCATGTCCCACGGCCGGTGACCGCTCACATCCTGTATGGTCCATTAGCACCTTTGCCAAGTGAATCGACAAGGGGTCCCGAGAACCCAGATGAAGGCTTTGGGTTTAACCTGCTTTACTGAGTAAAATGTACATGCAACAGGATGCCCCTCTTAGGGCGCAGGTTTATGAACTCAATGCGTGTGTAGTCGGAACGACATCACCCCCTACCCCAGGATCCCCTCACGCACCCTCACCCAGCCCCTCCTGGCCAAGACCCTGGCCACACCAGCCTGTCCCCTCTAGTTTGCTTTCCCCGGTGGGCCATGCCTGGAGCCCCGGCCTGTGGCCCCCGTGCTCAGCCTGCAGGGCCTCTGAATTGCTGCTCTTTGTCTCTGAGCAGTGTCACCGTGAGGAGCACACAGCGTTCGCCCACAGGTGGTGGTGGGCCTCTGGGTTCCTTTCGGTTTCTATTGATCATGAATAGTCTGTGGGGATGAGCTTTTCCATTTCCCTGAGGAACGCTGGCACTTGAAGAAGGGCTGCGTGCGCCGCTGCTTCTCTGCCCGCCGGGCCTCCTGGAGACCCGGGGAGGGAGGCTGTGACTCAGCCGCCTCCATCCTGACCCCGCTGTCTGGCAGGTTCATCCACCAGGTGAACCAGGCCGCTGTCACCATCCAGCGCTGGTACCGACACCAGGTGCAACGGCGCCGAGCCGGAGCTGCCCGCCTGGAGCGCCTGCTGGCATCCAAGCGAGAGGTCAGTGTGGGTGTGAGAGCCACACCCCGAGGGGTGGGCGTGAATCCCAGGGGTCCTGCTGTGTACGGCAGGGTTTCTGACCAGTGGGCTTGAACCTAGAATTGCCCCGTGAGTCCACTTCATCTAGGGGGTCAGCTTCCTCCCTCCCAAATTGCTCGGTCACAGGACCTGGGTGCCGGGTCACCCCTGCTGAAACGTGGGGTGGGTTTCTGGCTGGGAGGCAAAGCCATTTTCCATCTGCAGGAGCCGCTGACCACCTGAGAGAGGGGGGCTTGTCCTCTGTGGGGCAGGGAAATGGCAGGATGGGGCCACCCCATCTCTCCAGTCAAATCCACTGTGGCTTGGCTTCTGCAGGGGCAGCGGCAGCGGCTGGGAGAGGGGTCCCTCCTGGACCAACACCAACAGAAAGAGGCAGCTAGGAGGAAGGCCAGGGAGGAGAAGGCGCGCCAGGCCCGGAGGGCAGCCATCCAAGTGAGGGGGTGGCCTGAGCCACGTGGGGAGCCTGGCACTGAGGGAGGACCCTCTGTGCCAAGACCACTTGTGCTCCTGGGGGCCCCGCTGCCGCCTTCCCCCAGTCCCTGGGCACGGGGCCTTGGGCAGTGTGATTCGGGGAGGATGAGGGCTGGCCCTTTCCCCTGGCCCCAGCTGCTCACAGGGGCTCCCCACGACAGGAACTGCAGCAGAAGCGAGCCCAGAAATCAGGCAATGCTGACCTTGGGCCGCTGAAGGGGATGGGGGAGACGGAGAAGCCCCAGCCCACCCAGGAGCCAGCCATGAGGCCGGGGAGCACCACTCAGCAGACCCGCAAGGCCAATAACACTGGTGAGCAGGGCTGAGAGCCCAGAGGCTGCCCTGCCACCCACCTGCCACTGCCTCCGGCTCTGTGTGTGGGCACCCCGATATGGTGACTCCCCCCGGAGTTATCCCTAAAAGCAGATGCCCCCTGCGCAGACCTCCCCATCCTTCCCCATCCCTCTCCCTCAGGGAGGCTCCTGGCTAAGAAGGTACAGCCTCTGCCAACGTCTCTTGGTGCCCTATGCCACTGCCCCATTGGCAGCTTCCACTCATGAATGAGGGGCACTGCTCTCAGCAGACACCAGGCCCTGCTCCTCCACTCCTGTCCCAGTTACTCTGGACCTGGACACAGGGTCCTTTCAGAGCAGCTGCACCAACTCTGTGACCTCTCACTCCAGAAGGTCAGGGCTCCCTAGTGTCCCCACTGCTCCATGAGGTCCACCGTGGCGTGTGCTGTCCCAGGCCTGCCTTCCCCGTGCCTGGCTTCTTCCCAAGGGCTCCTCCATGTCTGCAGCCCCCTGGTGGGCTGACGCTGTGTTCTGTTGTGCAGGGGCCAGCTTCCACACCGCAGGCTTGGAGGACGCCGGCCAGCCTGCCCTCGGCTCGTCCCCAGAGGCCCGGCAGCTCTCAGAGGACAAGCCTCAGGTCTCAGCACAGCCCTTCCCACCCTGCCTGCCTGCCTTCGGCTCTGGGGTGCATCGGTGCCGGGGTGGTTGGCACCTACCCCTTTGCTGCCCCTCCCTGGCTGTGGGGTCACTCACACCAGGAAAGGCCACCCAGGATGGGTCTTGTCAATCCAGCAGAAGGCTGGGGTCTCAATGGCTGCTCTGGAATCTCTCTGGGTATTCATGGATGCTGGGGTGGCACCACTACAGGCCCATAGAAAAGAGCTGGAAGCTCAGGTTAGGCATTCGCCAAAGCCTCCAGCCTCTGGAGACCCCTCCCACCAAGCCACCCTTTTTGTTTTCCTGGAGGTGGGGCGGGGCAGGTCGAGTTTAGTCCACATGGCTGGGCAGGCACGTGCTCACGTGGAGAAAGCTTCACCCTTCTGTTCTCTGGTGGTCTCTGCCTCTAACGGCCCATCTACTGCAGGATGCCAGCCTCCAGGACGTGCCTGGTGAGGGCCTGGAGGGCATGGGCCGAGCTGGGAGCAGGGCCAAGTCAAAGGCAACCCTGGACGAGCTGCTGGACACGCTGAAGCTGCTGGAGCAGGAACCTGAACCGCTGCCCTGCCCCCGGGCCTACCACAAGGACAAATATGCCTGGACTGACGAGGTGACCACGGGCCCTGGCACTGCCCATTCAGGTCCCAGGGGTGCTTTGGGGGCCAGGGAAGTCCACCAGGCTCCTCTCTGCTCTAGTAAGGATGCTAACGAGGGCCAGATGGGACCTGATTGAATCTCCCCAGTTATCCCAGGGCTCACTAAGTGTTAGGACCCTCAGAAGAACCCAGGGGTGGAAGTGGGGTGAGTACTGCCTCTCTGCCAGTGGTACCCCCTGCCAGGGTCTGGGGAGCTTGAGAGGCCCTCCCTCCAAACCAGGCCTTCCTCTACCCCAGGGGACCCTGAGCAGCTTCTGGAAGGCCGACCCAGAGTCCTCAACTGTCCAAACGGCCCCTAACACTGCACCCCTCCTACGCAGGAGGACGATGCCAGCTCCCTGACAGCGGACAACCTGGAGAAATTTGGGAAGCTGAGTGCAGCTGCTGGCCCCCCTGAGGATGGGACCCTGCTTTCAGAGGCCAAGCTGCAGAGCATCATGAACTTCCTGGATGAGATGGAGAAGTCTGGGCAGGGCCGGCCAGCCTCAGCCCCTCAGGTGTGGAAGGGGTCTCCGGGGGCGACAGCAGGCCATTAGCGGGTGACCATGGCCTGCCTGACACAGCCACGTTCGCAGGGGCCCATGCCGGAGGAGGGGCTGGGGCGCCTGGAGCCTGCGTCTGAGGTCAGCACATCAGTGATGCGACTGCAGCTGGAGGTGGAGGAGAAGAAGCAGGCGATGGTGCTGCTGCAGAGGGCGCTGGTAACGTCCCCATCAGCACTGCATCTGTCCCCAGGGCCCCAGCCGGAGCAAGCCCCTGGCCTGACCCTTGAGGGCCTCGCCTCCGTCTCTTCTCCCGCACCCGCTACAGGCACAGCAGCGAGACCTCACCTTCCGGCGGGTCAAAGAGACGGAGAGGGAGCTGGGCCGGCAGCTGCGGCAGCAGAAGGAGCACTACGAGGCCACCATACAGCGGCACCTGTCCTTCATCGACCAGGTGGCACTGCCTGGGAGGCGGGGCTCAGCACGGTGGTCAGGAGGAGGACGGGACTGGGTTCCAGACCAGCTTAGGCTTGGTGGAAATTTCTGGACCCACAGGCCTCCCCTGTGGGCCTCCTTCTCTCTCTGTAGAAACAGACAGCAGCTCCCTCTGTGGAGACCAGGGCTGGTCCAACACACACCAGCCCCACAGTGCTGCCCCCCCCGCCCCCCCAGTGATGCTCTCCACGGCCATAACCCTCCCCCGACACATGGCCATGCTCCTTGACCCAGCATGGTGGGCAGGCAGCAGAAGCGGGTGGGCAGAGAACGTCCAAGGTGGGGTCCAGCCCTGTGGGGTCAGTCAGGACCAGTTGGTCCTCTGGGGGCCTGGGGACACACCCAGCAGGACAGACTCTGAACTTTCTTGTGCATTTGGACTCTCCTGGGGAGGCCACCCCTCGTCTGTGGGGGCTGGCGGGGCAGCCAGAGCTCCCCTGACGGTGGTGGAAGCTTCACGCCCACCCTGTGCTCAGCTGAGCTCCCGTCGGGTCCTTTTCTGAGGAAAACTCTGTGTGAGGGGTCTGTGGAGAGACGACAGAGCCCAGAGGAACCAAGTGGCCTCCGGTGACCATTAGCTACACTCTGCTTGGTGGCCATAGGTGTCGGCAAATCAGGGGTCTGCCTGGAGTCCTCAACGAGGCTGGGTGCTGTCCTGGGGGCTTCGTGGAGACATCTTGGCAGGCAGTGGGCAGGCCCTTCTCCACAGGCCAGGTGACGGGGTTGACAGAATGACCCCCGTTCCAGAAAGCTCCTGGTGTGGCCATAGTCGGGGCCTTGTAGCCAAGGCACTGTCACTGTCCGAGCGCTGCTGACACCAGCCAGGTCCCAGGGGATCGAGGCTTGGGCAGCTGTCGCCCTTGTCCACGTGTGTGCTCCCCAGGACTCAGGATCCTCCCTCAGAGCAGGGGGCAAAGCAAGGCTCAGGATTTGGTGTGCGGGCCTCCTGGGTGAGGGGAGGCTGGGCCTCCTGGCCTCACAGGGCAGCAGCCTCACCTCCACCCCTGGTCGCAGCTGATCGAAGACAAGAAGGCTCTGGGAGAGAAGTGCGAGGCCCTGGTGGCTGAGCTGAAGCTGGGGGACCAGAGGCGCAAGGACAGGGAGGCCCAGCTGCAGGAGCAGCATGAGCTGGTGAGCCCTTTGCCCTCCCACCACCTGGCCCAGGCCTGGAGGCCCTGTGGGAGGGACCCCAGGACAGGCGGCCCCCGGCACCTCATTCCTTGGCCTCCGAGCTGCTTTCCCAAAGCTTGGCAAGTGGCCGACCCTGGGGTGGGGGCTGAGGGACTTTGGAGACTCCTCCTGTGTCACAGGTAAGGAGGTATAGTTCAGAGGTGGTGACCGGGGACCTACCACAGCGCTGGTCTTTGGTCAGAGGGACCCCACTAACTCCTCCCAGCTTTCATCAGACAAGGACTGCAGTCCCTGGTGCCTCCTGCTTTGTCCACGGTCACTGTTGAAAGGCTGCCTCCTGAAACCCATGGGCAGCCGGGAGCAGGGTGTCTTTGCATCCTCCCGCTTCCTACAGCTCCTCTGTTGACTCCTGTTTCCTTGTTGATAGGAGATTAAGAAACTCAAAGAACTCATGAGCGCCACGGAGAAAGTCCGCAGAGAGAAGTGGATCAATGAGAAAACCCGGAAGATCAAGGAGATCACGGTCAAAGGTAGGGGCCGTTGTGCTGGGAGCCACCACATGGGCGGGACAGTCATGGGGTCTCGAGTAAGGACAGTAGGTCCAGTCGCACATGTGGCACAGAGACTTCCTAGGAAGCAGTGAGACCCAGGGATGGGCCCCACTGGTTCGAGGCTGGGAGGAGCAGGGGAGGCTGGTGGCACACGAGCTTGGCCACAGACCAGCGTCCTGACACAGGGCCCCGTCCAGGTTGGGGGCCTGGGCTCCCTTTGATGGGTCTTCTTGCCTCCTCCAGCTTCCAGGGGAGTGAGTCGGGTGGGGTGGGGTGGGGGGGTGGTCTGGGTCGGGGGAGGATGGCTGCTTGTCTCCCACTCATAGAACCCTCAAAGGACTGGTGGGACAGCCCCAACTGTGCCTGCCCACCCCTGGCCCTCCTGCCCACGACACCCTCCTCTGCAGTGACCCCTTCTTCCAGGGAGACTCTGTAGGCCAGAGCACCAAGGGGGGAGCCTCAGTGCGGTGGGCAGGGAGTGGCGCTGTGGGCATTGGTGGGCTCAGTTGTGCTTTGGGCTGGAGCCCCTGGAGGGGGTCTTCTGGCTGGTCCGCAGCCCTGGTGTCCCAGTGGGCAGAGGTCAGTGGTCCCACACAGTTCAGGCGGGCGCGGGGCGGGGCCCCTGCAGTGCAGTGGTGGACAGAGGTCCCGCAGCATAGTACTCCCTCCAACCCCCAGGCCTGGAGCCTGAGATCCAGAAGCTGATCGCAAAGCACAAGCAGGAGGTAAAGAAGCTCAAGGGTCTGCATGCGACAGAGCTGCTGCAGGCAGAGGAGCGCGCGGCACAGCACTACGGCCGGCAGGCGGAGGAGCTCCGCGAGCACCTGGAGCGGGAGAAGGAGGCGCTGGGCCGGCAGGAGTGGGAGCGAGCCCAGCAGCGGTGGGGGTCCCAGGGACACTGGTGGGGGAGCGAGGCCTGGTGTGTGCACAGACTCCCAGAGTGAACAGCACCTGCTCCCTGGCGGCCTCCCTCCAGGGTCAGAGAAATCTGGGGCGGGGGGCGGGGCAGTTAGTGCAGGACACCGAGGGGCAGGACAGCTGTAGCTGTACTGGGCAGTTCAGTTCCTAGGATGCGCTCTGGGGGGCGGCTGGGATGGACGGCGCGGGGGCCACTGCTGGGTTCTGAGTTTTTCCTGGCTGCGCCTGCCCTGGGCCCCTGTGGTGTGAGGTGCTCCTGTGTCCGCCCCACCCCCGACCCCTGCCAATGAGTCCTGCGTCCACAGCTTCGAGCAGCACCTGGAGCAGGAGCAGCGGGCCCTGCAGCAGCAGCGACGGCGGCTCTACAACGAGGTTGCGGAGGAGAAGGAGCGGCTGGGCCAGCAGGCCGCCAGGTACTGCGGGGCGGGGCCTAGCCCTGCCCATCCCGGCCCTGCCCAGCCGCATCTAGCCTCCCAGAACTGACCCCTGCTCACCTGCAGGCAGCGGGCAGAGCTGGATGAGCTGAGGCGGCAGCTAGAGGAGAGCAGCTCGGCAGGGGGCCGGGCCCTGAGGGCCGAGTTTGAGAAGGGGAAAGAGGAGCAGGAGCGCAGGCACCAGGTCAGCCCCGCCCCCGCCCCCGCCCCCGGACCAGGCCCCGCCCCCAGCCCCTCCGCATCCCTCTGGGCCTGCCTAGCAGGAAAGCACCCACCAGGGGTGGAGGAGGGCAACCGCCGGGACCAGCGTCCCACCTGCCAGGGTAGCAGCTGCTTGAAGCACTGTGCCGAACCTGGTTTCACACTAGGGATCTCCCCAGCCAGCTCCCCACAAACCCTCAGCTTGACCTCAGGCCCATCCAGGCCCTGGCAGACCCAGCTCTGGGTGGGGAGCGGCCAGGCAAGGCTGCTGTCACACTGTCGCCTGCCCCCAGATGGAACTGAAAGCCCTGAAGGACCAGCTGGAGGTGGAGAGACAGATGTGGGAAGCCAACTCCGCCAAGAAGGAGGTGGGAGGCGGGTGAGGCCGGGACAGGGTGGGGGCTTCCTTCCCTCTCCCCTCCTGCCCAGACTCAAAGCAGGCCTGTAGGCCCTACATCGGTGGGGCCATACCCTTGGGCAGGTATGGGTTCTGGCTGCCTGGGGTTGGCGGTGTGATTCTGGCCATAATTGAGTGAACTTCTAGCTGGGCATGGGAGAGACTGGGGGGCTGGAGTGGACCCCAGAGGATGGTGGTGGATGTTCCTCACCCTCCCCTTGCCCAGGTGACTGTTCTGAAAGTTGACAGGCTGACCCGCAACCAGTGTGAGGGGCCCACTTGAGAGCAGGTCTCCCCTTATTTTCTCATGCCAATGTCCAGATAGGCTGTGGCACCATGCTCTCCTGTCCTAAAAGGAGGTGGTGGTGGAGAGGCACACAGGGGCCACACGAGCCATCAGCTAGGGGACAAAGCCTGAGTGTGGCCCAGTGACCACCCTGTCCCCTTCCCACAGCCACGCATGGAGGGGTTCTCGTGTATGTGGGATACGTTCCCAGACTTGGCTGAGTCAGAGGGTGTGGTGTGTTCAGCTAGATGGGATTTCCAGGTCACCTTCCAAGAGGCTGCCCCATTGACGCTCTCATTCCCGGGTGGGGGCCCCCGGCCACGTGGGTGCCCCACCCTGCCCTCAGCAGCCAGATGAGGTCCCTTCTTTTATCAGGATCAGTTTGGCAGAAGACACGGTCTCTGAGTGGGAGAAGAACTAGGCTGTGCTGACGGTTCCCACTCAGGCCCCTGCTGGGTCCCATGCCGGGTCCTGATCACAGGGCATGGCCCTCACCCCTGAGGACAGGTGAGGTCCTCAGCATCCTCCGCCACCCTCAGCCAGCTCCCCCAGGCCCCCTGTGCCTCCCCTGCAGGAAGCATGGTTGCTGAACCGAGAACGGGAGCTAAAGGAGGAGATCCGGAAAGGCCGGGACAAGGAGATTGAGCTGGTTATCCACCGGCTGGAGGCTGACATGACACAGGCCAGGGAGGAGAGCGAACGGGCCGCGGAGAACCGGTGAGGCCCCAAGAAGCCCAGAGCAAGGCCCAGAGATGGGCCACAGGGCTGCCCCTGACCCAGCTTCTCCCAACAGGGTCAAGCGCCTCCGGGATAAGTATGAGGCGGAGCTCTCAGAGCTGGAGCAGTCGGAGCGGAAGCTCCAGGAGCGGTGTGCGGAACTAAAGGGGCGCCTCGGGGAGGCCGAAGGGGAGAACGTGCGTCTGCAGGGCCTGGTTCGACAGAAGGAAAAGGAGCTGGTGGACGTGAAGGCGGTGAGCAGGTGGATCAGGCACCTGAGCCCTGGCCCCCAGCCCCCGCCATCCACTCACACTGTCCCTGTCGTCCCCCATGTCCCTCAGGTGAATGAGCAGCTGACTGGTGAGCGCAGCAGCCTTGCCCAGGTCCTTCGCCAGGAGTTCGCCGACCGGCTGGCAACATCCGAGGAGGAGAACCGGCAGATCAAGGCCGAGCTGGCTGAGCTGCGGGCCCATCAGCGGCTGGAGCTGGAGCAGCTCACACGGGAGAAGCAAGCGGAGCTGGAGGAGGTTCATGGGAGGTGGGCTCCTGGGTTGACAGGGGTCCTGGGGAGCACAGGGCTGGGGAAGGCAGGCAGGACCCTGTGGCTCCAAAGAGGATGCTGGGCCAAGGACGGTGAACGGCTGCACTCCCTCCTTCCCGCTGATGCGGAATGCGTCCATCAGCCGCAGCCAGGGGCTCCCTGCTTGAGGCTCGGTTGTCCTCTCTGTGTGATGCTGGCCCCAGGGCCTGGGAGGAAGCCGGCCATCCCAAACCAGGGCAGGTGCCCCACCTATGGGTGTCCAGAGAGGAGCTCCCTGGCCCTTGGCCCCTTGGGACTGGGTGGAGTGGGTGCTGTGCAAATAGGCTGACCCCCTCCTCCCCTCCCCACCAGCGATCCCTTAGTCCTTCCCAGGTCTCTGGTCTCTCACCCCTGCTCCATGGGTGCTCTTTGAGGCAGGCATGTGGTGGAGGCTTCCTGGCCTCCTCTCAGCAGGGAGCCCTTCCCAAAGGGCGTGGCTTCACGTGGGGTCAGCTGTGGGGTCACAGATCTGTTGTCAGCTCCTCCAGGCTGCGCAGTGCCCAGTCAGCAGGACTGGGATGGGCCGGAACGGACAGTGGCTCCTCCTGGTCTTTGGTGGGAGTGGGGCGGGGGTGGAGACCTCCCACCACCCACCCTGGCGCGCTCAGCTACAGGCTGGCCTGGGGGTCTGGCTCGGCCACTGCACTGAAGCACCCCATGCGCTCCCCCGCAGGGTGAAGATGGCCCTGGCAAAGAAGGAGGAGGCTGTGAGCAGCCTCCGGAAGCAGCACCAGGTGGGTCCCCGCGGCGGGCCTGCCTGAGGGGTGGGGCGGGGTGGCCCTGGCCTGACCAGGGCGCACCGGGTGCTGCAGGCTGCGATGAAGCGTGCTGACCACCTGGAGGAGCTGCTGGAGCAGTGCAGGCGGCCATTTCCGAGTGCCAAGTGACCACCGGCTGCCACAGGCTGCGGCTACCCTGCGGGACACTGAGGCTGTGTGGGAACAGTAAAGAGGTGTCTTTTAATACTTTGTGTGACCCTGACTCGTCTCTCCTGGTCTGGGGCCTGGAGTGGTGGGGATGGAGGCTCCTCGAGGCCAGGTGTGGGATACCCAGCCCAGCTTTGCTCTCGATCTGTGCCCCCACCCCGACGTTTCCTGCCTGGCCCTGCAGTTCCCCAGCTCGGGCCCTCGACCCAAGCAGAGGGAATGGCCCGCTGTTCCGGCCGGGGCCTGGACGGGCCCTGTGACACTTGTGCCCCCTTGCTGCACCCCCCACCCACAGGGAAGGCACTCTGAGCCCCTCCCCAACCCTCGCACAGGCTGCTGTTCTTGCTTTCATGGCTAGAAAACCAGCCAGCCTCCCTGAGGCCCTGTCCTTCCTTCCCCCAGTCAGGACACTCCCTGGAGGTGTGACAGCCTGGAGCCCTGAACCAGCCTTGCCCTGAGAAGGGTAGAGACCTATCCTGGAAGGGCTGGGCAAGGGGGCTAGAGGGCAGCAAAAGGGAGGCTCCTCTGGGGACTCACCTCCCCCTCCCTCCTGCCAGGCACTCTGTCACTGCAACTGCCCTGGCCGAGGGCGCTAGACCAGGCCACTGGCGAGAGCTGGCACTTGTGGGGTTGCAGGGGCTGGCCCTGGTGGAGGTGGTGCCCCTCCTGCACTCTCAGAAGGTCCTGGGGGTTGGGCTCTCACTGGCATGGGTCCTGGCAGCAGTCACTCTCAGTCTTGACAGCCACAAGGGCAGAGCCAGACTCCCCACGGGCCTGAAGGAGCTCACAGGAGCATTGACCTGAGGGCCCTCCTGGCACCCCTGTCCCTGCCTTGGGGTGTCGGGGCCCCAGTTTCCTCATCTGCACAGGACGGCTGCTTCCTTACTTCGTGCCAGAGCTGATTGCTCGCAGAACCTGGGGCTGGAGCCAGATGCAGCCGTGAAAGAGCAGGGCCGCCCTGGGCCCGGCCCTTCCTGGCTTCAGATGCTGGGCCTGCCCCCTCCCCAACAAGCGGCCACACAGGCAGAGGGAGCTGGCTGCTTGCTGGTCTCCATGCCGGGGGCCCTGGGGACTGGGCAGGGACCAGCTCTGGGAGAATCAGCCTGTTCTGACATACTTTTGGGTCCTCTAATCCTCCCCCAAAATGTAGTTTTAGCTGAAGCTGTTATTGGGAGTTGCTAGGGGGAGACAGCTGTAAATTACTAAACTACAGTATTTTTGCAAGCGAGGTTTTCAGCACAAGGGAAGACAGACACTTGGGGGTGGCTTTCAGAGAGAGTTGGTGGGACAGGGGGCTGGCTTTCTTGACAGCCAGAGAAGCAGCCAGGAAACGGACAGTGGTGGCTTTCCTATGAGGAAGATGGTGCCTGACTCCCCGCATTCTGATTTACAGCTTTTCATTCATCTGTTCATTTGTTTGTTCATCCATCCATTCATTTTTCTGTTCAGAGAACAGGCTGGGTGCCCTTCTGTACCAATTTCTGCATCTTACACTCTCTCACCTCTTTAGTTCAGTTCAGTTCAGTCACTCAGTCGTGTCCGACTCTTTGCAACCCCATGAATCGCAGCACGCCAGGCCTCCCTGTCCATCACCAACTCTTGGAGTTCACTCAAACTCATGTCCATCGAGTCGGTGATGCTATCCAGCCATCTCATCCTCTGTCATTCCCTTCTCCTCCTGCCCCCAATCCCTCCCAGCATCAGGGTCTTTTCCAATGAGTCAACTCTTCGCATGAGGTGGCCAAAGTATTGGAGTTTCAGCTTTAGCATCAGTCCTTCCAATGAACACCCAGGACTAATCTCCTTTAGGATGGACTGGTTGGATCTCCTTGCAGTCCAAGGGACTCTCAAGAGTCTTCTCCAACACCACAGTTCAAAAACATCAATTCTTTGGAGCTCAGCTTTCTTCACAGTCCAACTCTCACATCCATACATGACCACTGGAAAAACCATAGCCTTGACTAGATGGACCTTTGTTGGCAAAGTAATGTCTCTGCTTTTCAATGCACTATCTAGGTTGGTCATAACTTTCCTTCCAAGGAGCAGCATCTTCCAACTTCATGGTTGCAATCACCATCTGCAGTGATTTTGGAGCCCCCAAAAATAAAAGTCTGACACTGTTTCCACTGTTTCCCCATCTATTTCCCATGAAGTGATGGGACCAGGTGCCATGATCTTCGTTTTCTGAATGTTGAGCTTTAAGCCAACTTTTTCACTCTCCTCTTTCACTTTCATCAAGAGGCTTTTTAGTTCCTCTTCACTTTCTGCCATAAGGGTGGTGTCATCTGCATATCTGAGGTTATTGATACTTCTTCTGGCAATCTTGATTCCAGCTTGTGCTTCTTCCAGCCCAGTGTTTCTCATGATGTACTCTGCATATAAGTTAAATAAGCAGGGTGACAATATACAGCCTTGACATACTCCTTTTCCTATTTGGAACCAGTCTATTGTTCCATGTCCAGTTCTAACTGTTGCTTCCTGATCTGCATATAGGTTTCTCAAGAGGCAGGTCAGGTGGTCTGGTATTCCCATCTCTTTCAGAATTTTCCACAGTTTATTGTGATCCACACAGTCAAAGGCTTTGGCATAGTCAATAAAGCAGAAATAGATGTTTTTCTGGAACTCTTGCTTTTTCCATGATCCAGCGGATGTTGGCAATTTGATCTCTGGTTCCTCTGCCTTTTCTAAAACCAGCTTGAACACCTGGAAGTGCATGGTTCACGTACTGCTGAAGCCTGGCTTGGAAAATCTTGAGCATTACTTTACTAGTGTATGAGATGAGTGCAATTGTGTGGTAGTTTGAGCATTCTTTGGCATTGCCTTTCTTTGGGATTGGAATGAAAACTGACCTTTTCCAGTCCTATGGCCACTGCTGTTCCAAACTTGCTGGCATATTGAGTGCAGCACTTTCAGCATCATCTTTCAGGATTTGAAATAGCTCAACTGGAATTCCATCACCTCCACTAGCTTTGTTCGTAGTGATGCTTTCTAAGGCCCACTTGACTTCACATTCCAGGGTGTCTGGCTCTAGGTGAGTGATCACACCATCATGATTATCTGGGTCATGAAGCTCTTTTATGTACAGTTCTTCTGTGCATTCTTGCCACCTCTTCTTAATACCTTCTGCTTCTGTTAGGTCCATACCATTTCTGTCCTTAATCGAGCCCATCTTTGCATGAAATGTTCGCTTAGTATCTGTAATTTTCTTGACGAAATCTCTAGTCTTTCCCATTCTGTTGTTTTCCTCTATTTCTTTGCATTGATCGCTGAGGAAGCCTTTCTTATCTCTCCTTGCTATTCTTTGGAACTCTGCATTCAGATGCTTATATCTTTCCTTTTCTCCTTTGCTTTTCGCTTCTCTTCTTTTCACAGCTATTTGTAAGGCCTCCTCAGACAGCCATTTTGCTTTTTTGCATTTCTTTTCCATGGGGATGGTCTTAATCCCTGTCTCCTGTACAATGTCATGAACCTGAACCTCCATCCATAGTTCATCAGGCACTGTATCAGATCTAGTCCCTTAAATCTATTTCTCACTTCCACTGTATAATCACAAGGGATTTGATTTAGGTCATACCTGAATGGTCTAGTGGTTTTCCCCACTTTCTTCAATTTAAGTCTGAATTTGGCAATAAGGAGTTCATGATCTGAGCCACAGTCAGCTCCCAGTCTTGTTTTTGCTGACTGTATAGAGCTTCTCCATCTTTGGCTGCAAAGAATATAATCAATCTGATTATATTCTTCTATTAGGTTGGTGTAAAAGTAATTGCGGTTTTACATTGTTGAACGTTGCTGTTTGATATTGGAATACATTCTTAAATAAATGTAGTTATGTTATATATCATTTTAATGCACATTTCTCGCTTTTTTTTTTGGCTAATGACATTACTTGCTATTTATTTTATATTTATTTTAGACTAGGGAAATGGTGTTAGCAAATTTGAGCAATTTTCTTATTTGAGTTCAAAATGGGTTGTAAAGCAGCAGAGACTACTTGCAACATCAACAATGCGTTTGGCCCAGGAACTCCTAACAAACGCACAGTGCAGTAGTGGTTCAAGACGTTTTGCAAAGGAGATGAGAGCCTTGAAGCTGAGGCGTGCAGGGGCTGGCCCTCAGAAGTTGACAGTGACCAGCTGAGAGGTTATAGGAGCTGATCCTTTTACAGCTACATGAGAAGTTGCAGAAGAACTCAATGTCAACCATTCTCTGGTCATTCAGCATTTGAAGCAAACTGGAAAGGTGAAAGCTGGATAAGTGGGTGCCTCATGAGCTGACCACAAATCAAAAAAATCATTGTTTGGAAATGTCATCTTCTTTTCCTCTACCCAACAACAATGAACCATTTCATGATCAGATTGTGACGTGCGACAAAAAATGGATTTGATGACAACCGGTGATGACCAGCTCAGTGGTTGGACTGAGAAGAAGCTCTAAAGCACTTCCAAAAACAGTCATGGTCAATGTTTAGTGGCTTGTGGCCCATCTTATCCACTCCAGCTTTTTGAATCTTGGTGAAACCATTACATCTGAGAAGTATGCTCAGCAAATTGATGAGATGCCTGAAAACTGCATGCCTGCAGCTGGCATTGCTCAACAGAAAGGGCCCAGTGCTGCACAACAACGCTCGACTGCATGTCACAAAACCAGCGCTTCAAAAGTTGAACGAATTGGGCTACAAAGTTTTGCCTCATCCACCATATTCACCTGATCCCTCACCAACCAACTACCACTTCTTCAAGGGTCTTGACAACTTTTTGCAGGGAGAATGCTTTCACAACCAACAGAAGGCAGAAAATGCTTTGTAAAAGTTCGTCGAATCTGAAGCACCAATTTTTATGCCATGGGAATAAACAAACTTATTTCTCGTTGGCAGAAATGTGTTGATTGTAATGGTTCCTATTTTGATTAATAAAGATTTGTTTGAGCCTAGTTATAATTTAAAATTCATGGTCTGAAACCACAATTACATTGTACCAACCTAATATTATTCAAGCTCTTCACTTTACTTTTATTCAAGTTTTTGTTGTCGCCCATAATAATTTGCTCCTGACATTAACTGGTTTGGGCCTTTGTGTCATCCAGGGTCTCTGTCCTGCCTGTAACCTGCCCATTGGCCTTGTGGTGGCATCCCACACATCCCAGCTGGTGAAAACGTGTCCCTGGGAGGCTACAATGGTGCGGGTGGGGTAGGGGGGCCTGCCTTGCTGGGACTGTTCCACCTGCTCAGGTGTGCCTCAAAGGAGGGGGACTGAGATGCCATTCCTGTTCCCTGGGTAGGGATAGTGGGCTGGGTGGCGCTATACCCTGGGTGGAGGGTCATCTCTTAGGCCTCAGCCTCCAAAGAAAAATCTCTTTGGCTTTCTAGCTCCTCTGGTTAATTCATTGTGCTTTATCCTTACTGATTCCTTTCCTACTTGCTCTATCAGTTCCTAAGAGAGGAATGCGAAACTTTCCAACAGTGATTTTGCATCACCTCTTTTTCATATTAGTTGGTCCATTTTTGCTTTATGTGTTCGGAGGCTATGTTAGTAGGTGCATACAAATTTAGAGCAGTGTATCTTCCTGGTGAGGTGTTGACCCTTTATCTTTTCAAACCGTCCCTCTTTGCCTAGCAGTGCATCTTGCCTTAAAGTATCCTTTGTCTGACGGTAGCAGCCACATCAACTTTCTCTACATGGCATTTGCATGTTGTATCTTTGCGATTTTTTTTTTAAGCCTTTCTGTGACCTTCTAGTTAAGCATAGCATGAAACCAGCCACAGACAACATGCAGACGAATGAGTGTGGTCAGGTGTGGTCTGCATTGACCTGAATTTGGACCTCAGTTCAGGGGAATTACTTTTGCTGTAGTAGCAGTTAGGATAGGGACTGGGCTGGCTGAGGCTGGGCTCGTCTCTGTGAGGGCTGACCTGGTTCCCCTGTCCTCACCCCTCACTCCTAGCCCCATAGGACCCACAAGCAAAGACCCTCTTCTCTAGTAGATATTGAAGACCCAGGAGACCACTGGACGCCCTCCTCAGCCACTCAGCCTCTCCCGCACTGTTGTTCAGTCGCTCAGTCGTGTCCGACTCTACGACTGCATGAACAGCAGCATGCCAGGCTTCCCTATCCTGCACCATCCCCGGAGTTTGCTCAGACTCATTTCCATTGAATCAGTGATGCCATCATCTCATCCTCTGTTGTCCCCTTCTCCTCCTGCCCTCAATGTTTCCCAGAATCAGGGTCTTTTCCAATGAGTCGGCTCTTCACATCAGGTAGCCAAAGTACTGGAGCCTCAGCTTTAGCATCAGTCCTTCCAATGAATATTCAGGGTTGATTTCCTTTGGGATTGACTGGTTTGATCTCCTTGTTGTCCAAGGGACTCTCAAGAGTCTTCTGCAGCACCACAGTTTGAAAGCATCAATTCTTTGGTGCTCAGCCTTCTTTATGGTCTGACTCTCACATCGATACATGACTACTGGGAAAATCATAGCTTTGACTACACAGGCCTTTGTTGGCAAAGTGATGGCCCTGCTTTTTAATGCGTTGTGTAGGTTTGTCATAGCTTTTCTTCCAAGGAGCAAGCGTCTTAAATCAGCTTCAAAACTTGGCAGGGACCCTGTGCCAGTGTTAGGCTCGCTTCTTGGACTTTCCTTTCTGGAATCTCAGAACCCATGATGCTTTGCTTGTGCATAATAAACAATATATAAGCAAGTGATGTGTTATATTAGGGGCTTCCCAGCTGTCACCAATGCAGGAGATGCAGGTTCGATCCCTGGGTTGGGAAGATCCCCTGGAGAAGGGCATGGCAATCCACAGCAGTATTCACGCCTGGAGAATCCCATGGACAGAGGGGCCTGCTGGGTTATGGTCCGCAGGGTGGCAAAGAGTCAGACAGGACGGAAGCAACTGACACGTGTGCACGTGGTATATTAGGAGATGGGAGCGCTATGGAGAGAAGAGCAAGAAGAATGTGGGATGCTGGGCAAGAGAGTGGAATGTGGGACAGGGTAGGGTTGGCCTCTTTGAGATGCAACATTTGAGGAAAACATAGGAGATGAGGGAGTTAGTCATGCAGATGCCTAGGGAAGCATGGTACAGCCA